>NC_090449.1:218886975-219494930 GCF_031143425.1 Pleurodeles waltl | reverse complement strand
GCAAATCTCCAATACATGTCTGATTTGGGCTAGGTTACAACTACACTTCAAACACCCACAACACAGGATACTCAGCTACACCTGTATTCATCTGCATACTTATGGGTCTTCCTGGGGATGAGGTTTGGAGGGACTCACACTTACATTTCAAAGGGTACTGACTAGAGTCCTCACAAAATGGGCTGATTAACCCTCACTGACAGTCTGGAGCCAAGGCTGACCTGAAAGGGGGACCCGTGCACTTCACAAGAACTCTTTTGTAGTCACCCCCCCACATCAAAGGCACTTGTCTGTGTAAGTACTGGGTCCCTTTACCCACTCAAGTCAGACACTTCTGGACCCAAGTAAACCTTGCTGGAGTAAAGGCTGCTGTGTGCCAGAATCGCCACCTTGCTAGACCTGACTGTTCCCAGGACCTGCTGCTCTGTTCTGTTGTGCTGCCCTGCTGCCTGCTGATCCCTACCCAAGCCAACCAGAAACCCTATTTCTAACATTGGTGATCAGCTGTGAGGGTAGGACTTGTGTTTGTGCAATACCACATAGTGACTGTGTACACTACAACTCTATAGACCGACCTACTCTTCCTATTTTGCCTGACCTGTACCAGATGGCATTTTTCCTTTTTACATTTTTTCATTTCTCCCTAATTGGCTTTTTTGTGCTTAATCATGTATTGCTCTGGAGAAGCCGTATTTGAACCTGCAGTAGTTGACTTTGAGCCAACCAGGTTAGAATCTTATACTGTGCAATAGCTAAAGGATTTCTGCAAGGACTTTCAAGTGTCTACAAAGGGTGTTACCAGGAAGATGGTACTACAGAAGGCTTTGAGGGCCTGAACGGATGCCCACGTTTCAGGTGAAAACATCCCAGAGGAGGAGCAGGAAATCCCTGAGGAGGAGAATGACCTGATCTCGGATTCCCATGAGGAAGGGGAACCACCTGTGGAAAAGGCCAACAGTTTGCCAGGAGCAAGAGTGGTTTCCAGACCAGGGAGCAGTGTCTCCTCCAGGAACCTGTCACCAGAGGAGCTGGCAGACAGGAGGTGGGAGAGAAAACTCAGACTAGAACTTGCCAGATTGGAGCAGGCCTGCAAGGAGAGAAAACTGGCTTTTGAGGAGAAGAAGTTGGCCCATGAGCTCATTTCGAGAGAGCTGGGAATAGGAGCCCTGGAAGTAGGGTCCAGCAATGGAAATTATGGCAGCATACCAGCAGTGGCTTCAAGGGAGTCTAGAGTCCACATCCCTAAAGATGTGGTGCCCAGTTTTGGTGTGGGGGGTAACATAGATAAGTGGTGGCAGCCTACGAAGTGGCTTTAAGAGCATCCAAGGTCCCAGAGGAGTTCGGTGGAGGTAATCTGTATAAGTACATGCCCCCAGTGGGGAGGGACACCTTTCTTACTTTAGAGATGGGGGAAATCAGACCAGCTACCCTGCCATGAAAGCCATCTTAGTCAAGAAGTTTGGTCTGACACCTGAGAAATACAGAAAACAATTCAGGGCTAGTCGCAAACTCCACACACAAACCTGGGTAGATTTTTCAGATTATGCTGTTAAGGCAGTCAAGGCTTGGTGAAGGGCAGCAATGTGAATGATTTTGATGGGCTGTATGCTTGATAGTTGTTTTACAGAGCTGCGCGAACACTTGGTGGATAGCAAGCTGACTGATCCCAGGATCTTGCTGAGGTTGCGGACACTTGGGTCAGCACCAGAGTGTCAGTGGGAAGACAGGACAGAAGCTGAAGTCCCTCCTTTGTGTGCTCGGTTAACTACCAGGCGATTTCACTGAGTGAACATTTGTGTTGCCCATCACACTGTCACGCTTCCTCCTGTTACAACATGTGATGGCCCCTCCTCCGGTTTGCCTTTCATCCCAGTCGCGATCCTTTCTAGACATTCAAGCAGGGAGCCAATAATTCTTGCGCTCATGGCGGCCATGGCACTTTGCATCTGCTTGCTTATGTCATCTGTTTTACTTTTCATTTTCAATTTATGTGGCAAGAAAAGTTCAGTTAGGAATTCACAACGCTAATAGCTGTAACTCAAGCAAATGCAAGACCCATTGCAAATGCTTGTTGTTGTTGGTGGTACTTAAATCAGATTTCTTTAACAGGGAAATATGTTTTCATGTTTCTCCCGCTAGAGGGCATGAAAGTACGTGCTGCTTTAGTAACAGTGTTTGTTTTAGTGATAGGTATCACTGGAACTAGTTAGCACCCAAGTAACTGCTCATGCTTTCCCTTACTTATCGTGTTCCATGAACATGCATGATATTGTACTCTTGTTAGAGTAAATCATGCTGAAAACATTAATATTTGAGCTGAAATCGTTTTGTGATGTTTCCCTGAAACTTTATAGTAATTTCTTTCAATTGTTTTATTCATGTGAGGAAAGGGAAGTTGATTGTTGAAAGTGTGACTAACTATATTTATAATTGTATTAATCTTAAAGTCCCTCTTAATCCAGCCATCCACATACTCTGTTAATGAAGGTCTCTGTTAAGTCTTTGGGTATTGGTATGAATGGAGACTACAGTATGTTGTTTTACTGAGACAATTAGAATGTTGCAGTAGTGTGTCCTGGCACTGGTAGTGAGGCGTGCATTCTGGCAACGTGTTTCTTGGAGCGCGCATATGGTCACTCCCACTAATCCGCTGAAATTTCACCAGGAAAAACTGTGCATGCTTAAGCACTGAGTATGCTTAAACTGTTCCTCTAGATGCCTACTCTATCTTAAAAAAAAACCACAAACTGCAAAGTGGCAGTAAATGTAATTTTTATTTTTCAATAAAATTGAAATTCTTTTTTGTCACAATGTATCCATCATCTAGCACAGGCTTTTCCAATGAGTTGCTCATGAGCTACTGACCGCTCTCCAGCTACCTGTAAGTAGCTCTCCTGTGTACTTTCCAGCCTACTAACTGTGCCCTTTTGCCAGGTTGAATTAAGTTATGAGTGCCAAAATTGTGCATTCAAGATGAAAATGTTTGTACTTTCAAAACTCATAAATTGATGTTTGAAGAACAATGGTTGTATTTCCAAACGAAATATATAGTGATTTTGAGTAATACATCAGGTGTGGAGAAGTATTACGTAATATTATTACTTTCGTTCCAGGAGCACTGCTGCTCTGCTTGCATGCATTACCTATTGCAAATTAACAAAGCCATTACTGATTGCAATCATGCCTGATGTTCTGAGGTGATCCCTGCTGGTAAATCTTGCACATAGTGGCCGCTGATATAATCTTGTCATATGTGGACTCAATTACAGCACTAATAATATTAGTAGTCTGTGGATATTTTCATTGAACATGAATAGCTGTTATTACCAAAATGTTGGTGACCCCCGATCTAGCATATTTGCAGAGACTAGCTCTAGTATTTTTCCTTTAAAGAAAGTGCCCCTGAGGAACACACGCTACACATCCCCACTGAAAAGATCTCTGTTGCTCCTCGAGTGGAAGGACAGTAGTTGAAGTGGGGTTGGTAGTTCTTTACCGTGCAGCAGGCATTGCTACCGCATCTGGAATTGTACCGATTTCCTGGTAATAAAAGTCTCAGCAATGAGTGAATTAAACAAAGCTTGTGTTCCTTGTTCAGGCAAGTGATCAAGTGTAGGGAAAATATTTTATGAGAAGGTTGCCAAGTATCAAACATTCAATGATTGTGCTCGGAAGTATTTGCAACTCCCGTAAGTGTAACGTGTTGCTTAAAGTTTCATCATAACCTCTGTCGTCATCACCATCTGGTTCAGGATCAAAGACTGAGGGCGATGTATTGGCCTTGAGTATGGAATCACGAGCGTCCTGAACGTGTAAACTCAGAATGTGAGCGATCACTGTGTTTTGACTTCACTGACAGCACTAAAGCCTCCGAGCCTGCTGAAGAAGGCTTTGGAGTCAATGTAGATGCCAAAGCATCAGATTCTTTCATGAGGCATTTAGGACCTCAAGAATGAAAGTGTGCTAGGAATTACCACTGGTGATATAACAACGCAATCACAAAAGGGGAAAATACAAATACTAACTGTTGGTAAAATAACTTTGGGACAGATTGCTGATGGTAAGTACAAAACGGAATAAAATGCAGCCATAAAATCCTGGAAGTTAGTACCCAAGAGAGTTCATCACTGAGCAGATCCTAAAGGGTGACCCTATGAGCTGTTATCGGAATGGCTTACCTATGGGTACAAATGTTGGGCACAATCTAGCATTTAGTTTAATTCGTCCTTGGCAGATGCTGTGGGGGTTCTGAAAAGTAAAATAGCATATAAGAAAATAGGAAGCCTTCACCACAAGCTGAGCCGAGTGACAGTGGTGGAAAAATAGGCACCCATGAAGGGCGCACAATAGTGCGGCTAGGTGCAGCCAAAAGACCAAACGTTGCGGCATTTTTATAAGTAGATGCTGTCGTAAAATTCTGCTTCTGTTGGACAAATTCAGGTATTCCAGTACAACTATTCTTTCACATCAAAGAATCAGTTGATCTCGAAATAGATCGGATATTTCAGATGCGATGGTTCACATTTCTAAGATCATGAAATAAAACTGAGTGCTTCCCCAGATCATAGTGCTCTTGAAGATATATGCTTTGAAAATTACACAGCTGAACAAAATAAATATACCCCAGGGTATATATGGGTACTAACCAAAAACGAACTATCCATTTGAGTTGATTGAAAATCATCAGTTTTTTAAATATGGGTTGCTGGTGCGAATAATAAAACCTACTGCTAAATACTGCTTTCATCATATGTCTGGCATATACTCTTCAAGAGCATTTACAGGGTATGGTTTTACAAACTAGACTTCTGTAAAACGCCTTTTAAAACAGCGATAGCAGAATAGAAGTGATCTTTAATAGGTGGGTTTTAAATAGCCCAGCAGAGGAGTATTTGAACCAAGGCCTGTATGACTGTCACTTCCTCCCTAGGCATGCCAGGCTCTCATAGGTGAGTGACTACCTTATTATTCGCATAGTGAACTAATCAGGCATACCAAACATGGCAAAGTGAGAACAGATTTAATTCTTATATACAAGTAAACTCAATCACAAGGAAGAGTATTGCTTCTGAACCAACATAAACCATGCCACCAAGTCACAGAAAATAATTACACTGAGGTATACAACAGCCTCAGCACTCTTTTGGAGATCACTGCATTGTAATGAGAAAGATAAGCGGGCTCCCCAACACGCTACAGCGTCGCAGACGGCGTCGGAGACACCGTTCTGCATCTGCATTTGCAATTCGGAAATTGCGAGTCGCAGAGACTCTCAATTTCCGAATCGCAAATGCGGAAGTTGCTACATCTGGCCTTTACTATCAATTAGTGGGAAGACTGCTTACACACTATCAAATGGTGGGAGAAGACTTGCTATCAATATTAGCAGGGAGACGTCTTACATAATCCTTCTGGATGTCATTCAGGCTCACAGATGAGATGAGACCTTCCTTCGGTTTACTGATGGTGGGTTCTCCCTCGAAATCCCCAGTGCCCATCGCACTTGGAATTGGTACTGCGAACTCTGGCCTCGGTGCCACCTGATTCCACCCTCGTTGCCACACTCTTTGCCACCTTTGTCGTCAGGCTGACTCTACCTGCTGAAGTATCAACACCCATAACTGCATTACCGAAGCTGGACATGGAGCTGATAGTCCTACAGAACTCAGAACCCCAAGCCCTACCGCCCGGACCTCAGCATTAGGCCGGATCTGAGCCCGACCCCATGCCCAAGACTGTGATGATAGAGACACTGATGGTGACCCTGATAACCAGTATGATGACAGTGGCAACCTATTTGACGAGCTCTAGGATGCCATTAGTCTGGACACTTCTCCGGACATTGGTTTCTCCTCACCTAACCTTATGGCCACTGAGGCGTCTGCCTACTTTCCAGCAGTCTTTCGACTGGTGGCTGAGGTGCTTGACCTTACCTTACCCATTCAAGAAGTCAAAACGAACATGCTGGCAGAGGGCCCGAGTTTGGCCCAATCCAGTCAGGAGCCTGTAATCCAGTTTAATGAGGCTTTCACTGGTATTCTGGGAGCCACTGCTGAACCATACCATGCTGGGTAGGAGGTTTTCATCAACCTGATAAATCCGTGAATGTATGGTAATACTGTTGGTGGTGTGGATCTTTCTTCTAAGTGTGTTGTGCTTCTTGTGTGGATGACAGTCATTTAACTCATCCACTCCGTTAAGTTTTAGCTACTTGTGTTATACCTGTTGCATCCACCTCCCCTTTCTCTATTCTTTGTGTTATGGAAAGCTGGCCTGCTGTAAGTGTTGTACATTTGTTTTGTTTGAAGCTCGGTATTAGGTTTTAATACATGATGTTTGAAAGAGTGAACACCCCCAAAATATGTCAACAATTAATTTTTGATTTTATCCTTCAAGTAGATTTTAAAATAGACTGGATGGCTTTGTAACATTCTAAAACATACCCGACGCTTGGCTCTGTGTCATGTATAACATATTTCGACAGTTCTGGTATTTTAGCCACCATCACTTTGCATTCTAGGACTTTGAACGCATAAAGAAAGTTTTAAGGCAAACATACAAGCCCCAGAATGCACTATACTGCAGGCTGAAAAGAGCGGAATGCTGAGATGTCAGTGCATTTCATAAACAAGTAAAATGCCAAATACAATTTCGTTGCTGAATTTGTGTCCTGTTTCTTGAGGGTCACACAGCCCAGTGGGTGAGAGTCCAGACATAGCCTTTCAAATGTAGATAGGAACATCTCACTGCTAATAGGCTAACAGCAACACTCCTTCAGGAATACTACGGACAGACATTGTTTCCCAGAACAATGCGGGCAGCACAGACACCATGAAAGGAAGAACCGCGCGCTGGCACACCTCTTCCGGAGTGCCTGCCCGTGACCCTGCATTAAATGGTGCTGCCTCGCTAGGGCCACCGGTCAGTTTAGGGCCCTGCATCAGTTCTTAATGTGCTCCGTTTTTGCGGGTGGTGTGCACCAGCACTCACTTTTGGGGTCCGGGACTTCCTTTTGATCTGAATTTGCTCAGGCGCACGAGAGAATGGCAAAAAGAAGGGAGTAGTATAGTGACAAATGAAGAAGGCAAAGATGTGAAGGACCCTACAGCGGTGAGATAGACACAGGAAGTGTATAGTGGGGTTAGATGGAGGGATGGGGGTGGAGTCAAAACAATGCGGCATTGGTATTTGGCAACTCAAGCATTTAGCTGCGGGCTCCTAAGGAAATCTTTGGGCGCTTGAACTATTTGCTTTACAGCCTAAAATTAGGCACTGGCCTGCATTCCGGACATGCCTGGTTATAAAAATGTAATTACTTGTCCACCAGCCCTTACGTCGAGAATGGTTTGTGTTACTCTTTGGCATCTGGCCACTGTGTTCCAGGCGTTTGATAAAGAAATAGAAATATAGGATAACTGAGTTAGCAGGTGTACTCTTGTTTGCCAGATGGTGAGAAGATGGCACAAGTATATTGCAGTGTTTAAGCTTCAGTTCCTCAAGGAATGCTAAATGATTGCCTCCAAATTTCTGTCGTATTTTTTGCTTCTTGTGGTCACACAACTGATTCACACGAAACTTCTGGCCATGAATCCTTCTTCAGGAAGATTGATACTATTTTAGTGGCTAATGGGCTATTACTTTTTAAATAGACTTTGCAACATTCTGTGGAATAATTGACAATCACATCTTGGTGTCAAGCCTTAAAAAATACAAATCTTTGCCAGTATACTCATTGAAGAGTAGTTGATATCTATAAGCAAATAGCAATAGAGGATCCGGGATTCTAAAGCCAACTTGTTGTGCACTTACTGTTTAATCTAAATCCACGTGATGTACTTGTCAAACTGGATGTTGCTTACATAGTTAAAAATAAACTTTTGTGTCCTTAATAACCTTAATATTTTCGATCTATAAAACCTCTTTCAGTTGCTACGGTACTGTTTCTTCCTTAAATGGGGAACCAGAACAAGGCATTTCAGTGGAAGCAGTGGGCCAAATGGACTGCAGCATATATGGAGAAGATACCATCACAGATGAAGAGGGTAAATTCAGATTGCGTGGATTGCTGGTGAGTAACATAACCATCTTTCTGCTTTACAAATTCATTTTGTTTAGGATTATAACCTGACAATATTTATTTCTTAACCCATTGTTGAACTCCTTTTCATCAAAACTCTTCTCAGGGTATTCACATACTTATTTAGTTTGTTTTTACTTAGTTTACATATTCATAGAGTTAACTTCGGATGGTGACATGGTGCTAGATGGTCATCTTCTTCTTTCAAATACTCCCATATAGAGCCTCGAATATTCCTATATTCATGTGTCCAACGTGTAACTTGTTGGGAGTCAGGGTAACACTTTATCCCTTCCAGAAGGGCCAACAAAATCATCTGCCCAATAGAGAAGTATTTTCTGGAATCAATGAAAAGCTATAAACTCTGCTCCCAGGGCCCCGTATTTGAAAATTATTTCATTCCGGTGGCTCCAGACTGGGCTCAAAGCGTTTGGTATCCCGAGTTGCTGAGCATGGCCATTGGTCCTCTGATCAGGCTGTCCCTTCGAAAGATCTCCTGTCATAGCAGTAAGGGAAGGATCTCTACCCGAACCTGTCAATGCTCTGACTTCATGCATGAATATTGAGCTGGGACGGTTGGCAGCGTTTGACCTTCTGCTCGAAGTCTGCAATGTTGACTTTGCAGCCCGGTGTCCTTCCACCAAGACGGTGTACTCCGGCAATTAGAATAAAGTTGCAGAGTTGTGTGCTGGGAAACAGATTGATTGCTTATCTGCTCACCTTTCTCATATTCGTTTGTTTATCCTTATCTTAGCCCAACAGGGCTCTGCATTGTGCACTTTGAACTGTTCTTTATCCGCCTTCTCTGCCTTTCTGTGATCAGCCCCCTCTCTTCAAGTCCCCTATTTTGAATAGGTATCTTAAAGGGCTACACCATGTTTTCCCCAGGTTTTTTTTATATGCCTCAATGGGACCTTAATTTGGTTCTTACTTTCTTAATGTGCACTTCCTTAGAGAGAGTTAATTCTTGTCCTCCTAGGCTCCTCACCATCAGACTGCTTTACGTTTGCCCTGCGTCAGTGAGCTACAAGCACAGCCCCCTCAGCCTCCCTACATCTCTTTTTTCGGACTCGAGCATCCTTCTTGCCAAAGGTAGTCACCATTTTCCACGTAGGCCAGTCCATTGCTTTGCCTACCATTTATGCTCCGCCTCATCGCTCCAAGAAAGAGGAGAGACACCACTGGCTTGACCCAGAAAAAAGCGTTGTCATTCTACCTTGACTGCACAAACCAGTTCAGGGTGGACAATCAACTGTTTGTGAGGTATGTTTGGACCAAGAAAGGGAAAGGCGTAGAGGAATGGACAATTTCTTGGATGATCGTGCTCTGCATTAAAATCTGCTACGCACTGGCCAAGAAGCTACCCCCCCAGAGGGTCTGCATGCTCATGCTACCAGAGCAAAGGCTGTGACCACAGCGTTAGCACGCAGAGTTCCAGTCCTGGACATCTGCCAGTCAGCAACGTGGGTCTCGCTGCACACGTTCACCAAACACTACTGGACAGTCAGGTCGGTGGTGATGGGCACTTTGCCCAAACGGTCCTGCAGGACTTTCTGGTTTAAATCATGGTTGCAGACTCACTGGTAGGGAAGGTTTTGCTTGGATATATATTCTAAGGTTAAGGAATTTGGCAGCTAGAAGTCTCCAACAGATGCCAAAGTTAATTAATTTTGGTAAAGCCTCATCTGGTAGAGACTCTACTTGCAGATTCCTTACTGACCCACCCATCTTCCCCGCTCTGCGAAAAGATTGCTAGGGTCAGGGCTGTTACATATTTTAGGGCCCTAGGTTTCCACATCAGTGGTCAGTGTTCATGGCTCCACGCTCCTGGTATGGAAAGTCGTGCTGGGGTGGCTCTATATAGGATCCACGCACATCACTTCCTTTGCAGATGACAACACCACATAGAGTTGAACAACGTCACCTACAGGCACGCAGGGATACTGCTTGTGAAACATTTCCAGATCTAGTGTCACGCCTGGGGATGGTTCTAAGGTAAGGAATCTAAGGCTAGCTAGAGTCTCTACCAGATAAGGCATTACCGAAGGTAAGTAACTTGTTCTAATAGTTAAGTATCAATAGTGCCTGAATGGTCAGACAATGTAAGAGAAGACAAAGATGCACACAAAACACGAGTAGGGAGGAGAGAGAGAAAGAAAAAGTGAAACTAAAGGACAAAAGCTAAAAAATAGAGATGCATGACTCCAAATGCGCATAGGGAAAGCCACGGCTAGGTAATCTGTACTGTGAGCACTATGGAAAATAAGGCACATTTTCGTATCTATCTGATGTATGTTAAAACATTTTATGTAGACATTAGGTCAGTGGCACTAATACTGTGTTGTGTGGTTCTTTCTTCCTGCTTTAAGACACTAAGGTTTTCATCCAGAGGAAGGTCTGGCGGTTCGAATCCCCCAGGGTAGTGCTGCAAACAGCGCCACCCTGGGGACTACTACCCCACTCTCTGCCAGTGGTTACATGCCAGTATCCCCGCCATGTAAAGGCTGGCAGAAGCGGGGTGCAGAGGGGCCACTGCACTGCCCATGCACTTGGCATGGGCAGTGCAGGGGCCCCACTTGCCAGCCCCATCGCAAAGTTCACTGTCTGCTTTGAAGACAATGAACTTTGCAACAGGTGCTCATGCACCCTACACACTAAAGCATTGCCGCTGTCTCTATTACGACAATACTGTTGGCCGTTTCCCGCTGGGCCAGCTGGGAACTCGTAATGGGGCCGGTGGGGGAGGGGGCTTTTCCGTCCCCTGAAGTCATAATGACCCCCTATTTCTCCACCCTCCGCCGCTCCCTTGAATACAGTACAAGGTATGATGAAGTGCTGACTTCATTCTGGAGTCCAGTAAGGGTTACATACCCAGTGGCAGCCTGGGCGCATACTCTGGAACTGCTTTCAACCCTTTGTGTCAAATGTGATTTCTAAGTACAAAATCATCTTTCCATCATCAATGCACAACTGATTAGGAGCCTTTAAAAGTATTGCGCCATTAGGATAAGATGAAGGCGTTCTTGGCCATGACTGTCATGGTTTTCATCTTAAGTGCAAACCAAATTACCCAACATGCCCTTAACATGATTATCTGTCTGGCTGTGGCCTTCCATGATCGTGTTCATAGCATACTAGCTAAACAAGCCCTTTATTCCATCCCCACCCGCACCAGGAAGAAAATCTATTCAATTTAAAATAGAATGCCTTTGTATTAAATGCTTAGAGATTAATTTACTCCAGTATTGGAACTTTCATAGATTCACATGCTTGAATCCTTCCCCGTCATCGAGATGGGAGCCCCCGGTACATCAAAACAGCTATACATATAAGCTACTGCAATGAAAAAAAGGCCTAAAGGCTTTCACTTTAGTAGCCTTTCCTTATCTCTATGAGTAAAAGGACCAAAGCAAGGCCCAGCCAATCAGACTTCCCCTCCCCTCTAGAACCCTCCTGAGGGGAGCTCCCTTCCCTCAGATTTTCTACTGCACGTTGTCCTAGGGAGTCTCCTTTTAGCTCTGCTCAGTCAACACTTCAGAGAAGTTCATTTCTGCTATTTTCCTTTTTAAAAAAAAGGATTTCCTACAGCAAGTAAGGTGTCATCTTCTTACTTTACTTAAGGGAACTCTATTTTGAGGAGATTTCACCATGTCTGATAAAGAGAAGAACCGCCTTTTCAGAGCCTGTAAGACCTGTGGGAAGAAAATACTTTACTTTGAGGACCCACACAAGGACTGTATTTATTGCTCCTACCCTGACCATGTGGCCAAAGACTGCAAAGTTTGAAGGACCTTTTCTAACAAAACCCTCAAAGACAGGGAGGGTAGGCTACTAATTTGGCTCCATAAGTTGAAGTCCAGATCTAATCCAGTGTCTGGTTCGGACAGTGAGGAATCTACAACTTCCTCCAGAAAACCACAGAAAAGAGGCAGATCTCCTCAACCCCACTCAGAGGATCTTCCAAAAAAGACTCATAAAAAGACCAAACAGGTGTCCTCTAAAGCTGGAAGTCCTTCCAGTTCTCCTCACAGGAGTTCTATTTCTTCTAAAAGACACTCTAAAGAAAGATCTGTCTCCTCAGAGCGCAGCAACAGAGCCTTTTCTGAGCCTCCAACCCCACCTCCTGTGGTGAAACATGTCTTTAAGAGGCCATCTGAAAAATCTACGACGACGACATTGTCGACGAGAGCACAGTCGACGGCGGTGTCTAAAGGTATCTTTACAGCTTTGTCATTGACTGCTACAACATCTACAGTCTCTACGGTGGTGTCCTCCTCATCGACGATCGTCTCGACGACGTCCTCGTCGACGGCGTTTATGGTTGCTTCTCCCACCGCCTCTCCTTCATCGATGCTACCCGCGGTGAGACTTTCGACGTTGACTCTGCCGTCGACGGCTTCCTTGTCGACGAGAATTTCTACAGGGATATCTCTGTCGACGACTCCGTCGGCGCTGCTGTCGACGATACCGTCGACGATGCCGATACTACCGACGATGCCGTCGGTGATGCCGATGACGTTTGCTAGCTACGTTCCCGTCGATGATGCCATCCGTGTTGCCGTCGACGAGGGCTAAAGCACATAAGAAATCTGATTTCCTTTCGCCATTGGTGACATCTCCAAGTAGGGTTTCAGCCTTGGTACCTACACATTTACTAGAGTAAGAGGACTCAGATGATGAGGGACCTTTTCGGGTTGCTCATAGCTCATCAGAACTATATGTCAAGTGCCAGGATCTAGAGGAAGACACCCAGCATGATCCGCACTCTTATTATCCCCAAGCACACCAGTATCCCCATCAGGAGCAGATGGTTTCCTTGCCAGGATCGCTCATAGCTGATCTGCAACTCACGTTGGATGACTACAGAAGGCGGTTTCCACCAGCTGGCTTGGAAGTTCAGCAGCCTTCTGTCACACCCTCTGTGCCTTCTACTCCAGTCCATCCAGGGGTCCAGCCATTACATGTACCGCCACAGATGCCAATTTCCATCCCTGCGCAGGATTTGTCCTCTTCTGATGATGATGATGACAGAGGAGGGAGAATTACTGAATACAATAACAGAGTGGAACGACTATCGAATTCCTACTCCGTCCTCTCCCTCTCTGGTTCCTGTGGATTCCCCTCCTGTTGACATCAGCGGTTTCCACAACTTACTTGATAGAGCTGCGAAAAGATTTGAGTTGCCCATGCCCACGAAGCAGATGGACTGCTTTTTGTATGATTTCAAGGAACCATTTCAAAAGAGTGTAAAATATATGCCAATTGTGGACTATATCTGGAATGAGGGCTTAAAAGTGATGAAGAACTCGGCCACGGTCACCCCGGATCTACCTTGCCTTGACAAAAAGTATAAGGCGCCTGAAGACTCTCTGGCCTGCCTCACGGGCCATCCCAGACCAAAGACCAGTCTCAGTTACTGCCCAGGCGGCACAGCGCAGATCTAGGAACCCTTCAGCACCAATCTGCCCCACCGGAAAAGGAGGGTAGGAGATTAGATAATATAGGAAATCGCTACTCTTTAATGGCTTAGCTTATTATAAGGGTTTCTAACTCTCTGGCTATCATAGGCAGATATGATAGACAGCTATGGGCTGACATTGCACCCTATTTGGATAAACTGACAGAAGATTCTAAATTAGAAGCCAGGAAAGTCTTGCAAGAAGGGGAGAGGTCTTCTGACGAAATCATAGACTGTGCTATGGACATCGCCACCACGGCTTTCCGTCAGAACGCAGTTTCCGTGGTTCTCAGAAGGCTGGGTTGGCTCCGAGCGACTTCTTTTAGACCCGAAGTCCAAAACAATATTCTTGACCTCCCTTTTGATGGTGAAGCCCTATTCGGGAAGCACATTGATGATGCACTTCAGTCAATCAAGACAGACACTGACACGGCCAGGTCCCTTGGCACCCTGCAGTTTAAAAGACAGCCTTTTCGAGGAGCTATTGGCTGAGGCTACTCATCGTACAGACCAGATTTTCAGCAGTTTAGATACTCCGCTGTCTCTGCGGCATCCCATTCCTTTCCCCCTCAGTTTCAACATAGAATGCCTCCACAGGCAGCCTATTCAAGAGCTTCCCAGAGAGGAAAGGCCGGAAGACAACCAAAAGATACAGGCCGTAGACAATGACTTGCTATCATCTCCGGCTACGAACGTTCCCTTGGGCACAAGAATAGGGGGAAGGATTTCCCTCTACTGTCACAATTGGCAGAAGATAACATCAGACCAATGGGTCCTAAATCTCATTCAGTTTGGCCATACCCCGGAGTTCCTGCACTACCCTCCTATGAAGCCTCCCCTTCCTCGAAAGGTGAAGCACTTGCATCTGCTCAAGCAGGAGGTCGAGTCAATGCTTCTCAAGGGAGCTATAGAAAGGGTTCCACATCAGGACAGAGGAAAGGGTTACTACTCCTGATTCTTCCTAGTTCGAAAGAAGCAGAAAAGTTGGCGTCCAATTCTAGACCTCCGGGATCTCAACACTTATCTCAAAAAACAATAATTCCGTATGATGATCACCCTATCAGACATTCTGTCCCTTCTAAATCCGGGGGATTACATGGCCACCCTCGATTTGCAGGACACATATTTCCATATCCCTATTCACCCTTTCCACAGAAGGTATCTCAGATTTGCAGTAGCCGGAGACCATTTCCAGTTCAAAGTCTTGCCCTTCGTCCTCAAATCGGCCCCCAGGATCTCCACCAAATGCTTGGCTCCAGTGGCAGCTTTCCTTAGAAGGCAGAACCATCAAGTCTTCCCGCATCTGGACGATTTGCTGGTCAAAGCCATATCCAGATCTCAGGTGCAGAAGTCCACGAGAGCTTGTATCGAGCTGTTCACGAGCCTGGGCCTAACGGTCAATCGCGAAAAGTCAGCATTCCAACCCTTAAAGAGAGAACTTTTTTAGGGGCAGTACTGGACACTTCCACCAACAATGCAGCCCCTACAGAGGCCAGACTGAGAAAGCTCGTATCCCTCGCGAGGCGTTTACAAAAAAGAAAGTACGCTTCAGTTCGCCTCTTCAAGTCCCTGTTAGGGATGATGTCCTCTGGCATTCCTCTGGTGCCTTTCTGTTGTCTAAAAAAGAGGCCCCTACAGGAGCAGTTAGATCTTCAGTGGACACAATGCATGGGGTCTTTCGACGATATCATCAGAATAACAAAGCCCATGATACCATCTCTAGCTTGGTGGACTCAGGAGTCTCACTTAGCGAAGGGGCTTTCTTTTCTTCCCCAACAAGCACCTTGGGTAATAACAACGGACGCTTCTCTCGAGGGATGAGGAGCCTTCCTCCAGCACCTACGAGTCAGGGGCAAATGGAAGCCACATCAGAAGGTCTTTCACATCAATTACCTCAAATTGAAAGCTGTACGACTGGCGCTTTGTGCTTTTCTCCCAAAAATAAGAGGTTCCTCAGTTCTCATCCAGCTGGATAACACAACGACAATGCATTATATCAACAAGCAGGGAGGAACCAGGTCTCTGCTCTTATCGAGAGAATCTCAGCGCATTTGGGAATGGTCTATCAGCCACAAAGTAAACCTTAGAACGGAACATGTCCAAGGTGTACAGAACATCATTGCGGATTCCCTGAGCAGATCACGGTTGTCCAACCACGAATGGGAATTGGACCAAGGAGTCTTGAATCAGGTCTTCGCCCGATGGGGGAAACCGAACCTGGATCTCTTCGCCACCCCGCAGAAAGATTCCAATACTGGAGAACTACAGTTACAGGTAAGTAACTTATTTTCTTACAAGTAATGAATTGCATGGAATAATCCTAACCACTTGTAGTTTCTTGACCCACATTCCAGTTAGTTGTGTTTTTGGCCTTTAGGCCACTTAAGTCAGTGTTGACCCTGCTCTATATGAACAGTCGAACCAGAATTGCAATGCGAGGTTCTCTCTAGACAGGAACCCAACCAACCCCAGACAAACTTTAGCCTTTTGGGCCTCATCAGTGAAATGTGGTTTCAATTACAAAAATGTGATGAATGGAAAGCTTTAATTAAATTTAGTCACTGATAATTGCTAGGGCCACATTCCATGCCACTGATGTGCACTATCCCCATATCAGACTTAAATCAAAATGTGAAAGACTTTACTTTCTAGAGTCAATTATAACCTAGGATCAATGTCCACTCAAACATTTTGCTTGTTGATATTTTCTCTTGTTTGAAAAAGTGAAATTCGAATGCTTTGGAGGATTTATGTCACCCAGTGCCTAGATACTGTCAAGTTAGATATGCTTAAATAACGCAGGCAGTAGCAGTACAGATTTGAGATAATGTGTCAACATGTAACGCAGGCAGGTTTACACAATTGTCTCTAGTAGCCTGTGGACTCTAAACCATTTCCCGCATTTCAGCACTTAACTGCAACCAGTGCAGAAACACAGCTGTCATCTAGATCTATGCAGAGGCACTTGTGGATGGAGTGGACACAGAATTCCTTCTACAGTCACTTCTCCCTCAACCTAAAATGCCCCTAAGTAAAATAATTCAGTTCTTTCAATAGTCAGGATGTGAGACTTCTTGATCACGTAAATGGAGGTCACTTTAAGACCATAGGATCATAGCGCAGTTTGTGTCTTCCTTTTGTTTGAGAGCCCCCACTTTCACACTTTTCCACTTATGCAAAACTTGGGTTCAGATTGTTTTTGGAAGTCTTCCACACACCAGCCCCGAAAACAAATGCCTTCATCTAAGCAAATATGTACTGCAAGGCTGAAAAAACTGAAAAATCTCAAACTCTTTCAGACAAGTTGCACATTCCCCTTGTGTACTATTGTCTTGAAATTCTTCGCAAATGTCACCTGCAACTTTTCTGTGAATAGAGACACATCTTTTGATTGCAAAATGCCCCTTCCCCACTAGCCTTGACCATGCATCTGTTAGGACCTTGGAGGAGGTAGGTAACTAAAAATGGCCAAAAAGCAGAAGAATTACTGCCTGAACACACAACGTCATACGACCCAATTTTCAGTATGAGAGATGGTGTTTATTCAGTTGTATTTAACTTCTCCCACCTCCACAAACCACCATGTTAAGGTCCAGATTTTCCAACAGATATTCTGCCTGGAATGAAAGGCTGGTGGATTTTCCCCAGTTTTTTTCTTCACCCAAGTGGCTCCTCCAATGGTGAATACAACCACATTCATTGTGATATGGCTTCCGCCTTGACAAGGATTGCTGTTTGTTGGATTTTGTACAATTACTTCCATGTATGAGAAAATAGTCATAATGCCTGATGGAAATCCTTTACCTAAACTGTAAATATGTCCCTCTTTGGTTGACTCTCAGTATTAGTAAACGGAATTTTCATGAATAAATCATTAGCTGGTCATCTTCAGGACTAAAAAGATTCCTTATATCTGTAACACCTATGTTTCAAGTTTTTTTTGCATTAGTTTCCATTAGTGTCTCCTTATCAGTAGCAGAAAACGTCTGATTGTTTTTGTGATTTTCACTGTATTGAGCAAAGAAATAAAATCATCTAAGTAGATTCATTTCTTGATTTGACGCAGAATCACATGCGCCGTATTCTCCTTTTGATACCGCTTCGAACCAATCTCTTTATCTGTGTTTACACGCAGCCACCGCTTGCAGCGGTTCGAAGCGGTATCAAAAGGAGAATATGGCAAACCTTTTTAGTCCTGAAGATGACCCACTAATGATTTGTTATCTTTATACAGGGTCGAAACATTGACTATTAAATGTGGATTAAATGTATAAGGTGACTTCAAGATACCTGGAGTAAATGGGTCTATTTGAAATTCACTATTTTTCTATGTTTTTTAACCACATTTTGTAAATATTGTATAGAACACAATGGCACTTTAATTATCACTTTAATCACTTCACTGCGCCGTTATTTTAGGAGCACCTATGGTTGAAAACGTTAAAGTTTTTTATAATTGAAGTAAGATTTGTTCTGGATGATAAAAAATAAAAATGCAACTTGTATTAATCTAATGATGGTATATTGGGTTATAAATAGCCTTTGATAAAATCAAAAAGTGCAGCGGAAGTCTAGGCATATACTTTCCCCGATGACCATTTTTGTATTGATTGCTTCTGATTCAAGCATATGAATCTATGAAAGATCAAATACTAGTTAAGAAAATGAGTTACTTACCTGCAACTTCAGTTATGCAGTATTGGTATCTTTATATATTTATATGTTACCCACCCTCCTTGCGTAAGAGGCTCCCCTTACAACTCATATCCCAATGTTACACCTGTGCTCAAACATCTGAGGTAAACAGACTCTCTGGGGAGTGTACTAGAGGGTGCTGTTGCCTGATTGGCCATTGTTCAAGTTTGGTCCCTTTACGAAAGGACATAGATATGTTGTTAAAGATATATTCATTGCTATTAGAGCCTATGATAGTTATACATACTGCTATGTCATGGTACTCCCATGTCGATGAAGGGGAATGATTCAAGCATATGAATCTATGAAAGATATCAATACTGGATAACTGAAGTTACAGGTAAGTAGCTCATTTTCTTATTTTTTGTGAAAATTCTGGCATCAGACTATCTAGTCTGGTTAAAACATTGTGTGTTAAAAGTATCTAGGTCAGTCAGTTATCAGTATGAATATGGTAAGCTATCTGTTTTAATAAAGAATAATCTATTTAATCATGAACTATTTTTTTTTTTTTTATACGTAGCCTGGCTGTGTTTACCATATCCAACTAAAGGCGGAAGGAAATGACCACATCGAAAGAGCTCTGCCTCAGCATCGACCAATTGAGGTACTTCAATGCCTACAGTTTCATATTGCATCAATTGTGGGGGAAAACTGTTATTCATACATTAGGAAGGCACTAAGCAAAAATATTGCAGCAAGACCAACTTGAGAACTGTAAGATTTTACTAAAGTCCCTTTATATGTACTAAACCCTTAATTGAACCCTTTCATCTTTCTCAATTCGTCACTGAGAAACTAGAATTATGAACCTGAAACTGTAGTGCAGGTCAGGCAGCAAGGACACCTACAGTTGTATTAGAAATGGCATGGGAGACATAGCCCATATTCGTAAGGCACCTTACCACTAGCTGTGCCTTTAAGTGCTTCCGTTTGCAGGAACATCAGAGCAATTGTGAATGTATTATAACAATGTCTTTTAAAGATTCTTGCCCATGACTCCCCTCTAGCGTCTCAAGTAGAATCCCTCAAGTTAAAAAAAATAAAAATAAAAAAAATAAGCCATTACCTAAATTCTGTAAAAGAATGAAGAGCCTGGATAGCTATTAATTTAAAGTAGGAACAGTCAATTGTTTCCAATGCTTGTGCTTCTATAAAGCACTACATCTCACCTTTTGATGACTTCGGAGCCGTGTTTTTCTACTGGTGCCATTAGAGGCCCACATTGACATAGTAGTGAGTGGTCTCTATTCCTTCAAGCTGTCCTCTTAGCTAGGATCAGGTGGAGTTGATCTCCTGTCGTCTGACCATGTTGGCATCCAGTCCCTTTTTCCCATGTGACAGTTGAGTTCTTTTGATTTCTTCCAATTGAGCATATTGAGCCAGATTATATAAGCACCAGTGGCAATAGTCCTCCACATGAATAAATTAATTACATTTGAAAAGCTCAACTGCTACCCAAAGGTGATTCTTGGCTCAAAAGGAATTGTCTTGAGAAAGAGTCAATTCTTCAAAGCCTTACACCACTGGAGCTAATTAGTGCTGTTGTGCAGATAAAAGGGCATGACATTCCATTATTTGGTAGCAAAAAAAAGTATATTTATTTGCGTGGCTCCACGTTCATCTATAGACTTGGATTAGCAAAGAAAAGAGAATACTTGGGAGTGACTCCCACTTTCGTCCATGAGCCGGTATTGATTCCCTGATGCTTAAGCTACCATCTCTACCTCCAGCTCAGACCATATTTCAGCGGGCCTAAAAAAGCCATCAAGTGACATTTTCGGAAATTAAATCCTCCAGTCAAAACTTTCAGGAACACTCGAATTCCCTTCCAAGTACTACATTTGTTGAAGGGCAGGGAAGAGCTTCTTTAACATTCCTCTGTCCAGATAAAGTAGAAATGGTCTTTCATCTTTCAGATGTGGGCCAGTTTGAGTAGACAGCTAAGTGAAGTCCACTCTTGGGACTGTTGAAGCACTGACTTGTTTTTTTTTTTACCTGCTGTACTCATCTTCTACAAATCCTTTGGATTTTTATATTGAGTCAGTGTTCGTCATAAGTGCTAAAACAGTACCATAAAGAGAATGGGGTGCCAGATACTTTACACTTTCCTGAAAAAAATAAAAGCATGTTTCCAATTTGGATACTCCCGAACAGTCCAACCATGGACTGGGAGCCTTTACATTTCTATTCCTCTGTGCACGCTCTGCTTTTTGGAGGGCAGAAAGCACTGCAGTTTGTTGCTGTCCATTCTGGGCTCTCCTCCCAGGACTGTAATATAGGTCCTGATGCAGGCTTCCCTGAGACCACTCACAGTCATCACTACTCAGAATGAATGCTTAGTCAAACGAAGCACGGAAAGGAGTTTCCATCCTAAGTATATGTTCAATGGCATGTGTGGCTGTAGATACAGATTCTCTGCATAAGCTCACCATCTAGTGTTGGGCTCGGAATGGTTCAACTTGTTTTTTCTTCAAAGAGTCTTTTGGAGTCAAAGGATCGAGTGACTCCTCCTCTCTGTAATAGTGCGCATGGGCATCGAGTCCTTTCCTCTCACTCCGAGTTCTCGGCCCGATACAGTCCTAAACCAGTTTCTTTCCATCTCTCTTTCAACAACGGTATTGTTTTCGATCGTGTTTCTTTCTCAAACGGTAATGTCAGTTTGATCTTCTCTCTCGGAACTGACTCTCCACCCCCTTCAGGGCGTTTGCACCCCTCTTCGGGCCTACGTCTCACACAACGCATCTTACTATGCTGCAGACCTGATAAAACTGACTCCATTTCGGTTTTTCCCTCAATGTCATTCAACGTTCCCACACACCGATCAACACCTGGTATGTATTTTGTGTCTCTCCCCCCAACCACAACGAGCAAACTTGTGACATCTGTCAATTGTTACAGTCTCAAAAGACGCTTCCTGACAGAAAAGCCTGTTGTCTTGAAGTGGCGTCTCAGACTCCAGACGACACACCAAACATTTTCAGGGATTGGCACGCACAGGAGGCACCACATGAAGAAGAGGCCTTTTCTAGCCAGGATTCAGACTCAGACGTCCAGTCCAACATCGAGAGCCAGGAGCTGCAGTCGGCGCAGACAGTGAGTGCAAAGGCCCCTGCACCCACGACCAAGACTGTAATACTTAAAGCTAAAGAGGTCACTGGTCCACCACTGCCTTCCGGTCAGGGTCGGAGCTGAGAAAGTGCTTTGGATGCCCTGCCCTTCGTCTCGGCAACGAAAAAAGCCAAATTTAAAACTTCTGCATCGACCGGAGGCTCAAAAACCACCTCGGCACCGATTCAATCAACTGTGTACCCTGCTTTAGTACCAACCAAAAAAATGCCCTCCACTGCTTTTGCGCCAACACCCCCACACGGACCAATAACTTCGGAGCCATAAAAGATCTGTTCCCACTCAAGCAGATTCTGGGCAGTCTTCTACCAGCCCTTCACAGGTGGAGTCAATTTTAGAGGTCATGGACTTTCGACAAAGCCGACTTCATATTCAAGAGGGAACAGGTTGCATTCTAAAATCACCCCCTGTCCCTATTAAAAAAAAAATAATAACTTTCCAGGAGGCACTCGATACCTCTCTGCCTCCAAAAAAGGCTACCAAGCTAAAGACACCATCTTTTCCTCAGCCTTCACCTCCTTCCTCTCCACCTCCTTCTCCAGCTCCATTGCCTCCACCAAACACAGGGTTTACACCACCAAGTTCACCCCCACATGAAACACAGCATTTAGGAGATACCCTAGATGACCCAGATCCCAGGGACACACATGATCTGGATCCTATCACACCTAATGATCCAGATCTCTACCCAGCTAGACCATCACCACCTGAGGATTCCACATCATATGAGCAAGACCTAGCTAGGGCAGCTGCATTTCATAATGTGACAATGCACACAGATCCTATTGAGGAAGATTTTTTATTCCACACCCTGGCAGCAACACATAAAGAAAGTCAATTCCTGCTGATGATCCCAGGCATGCTTCGGCATGCTGATGAGATCTTTAAGGAGCCAGTACGAGCACGTATTATCACTTCCCAAGTTGATAAAAAATATACGGCTGCACCCACAGATCCTCGGTTTATAAAGGCACAAATTCCACCAGATTTCATTGTTGCATCAACAGCACACAAAAGAGCCAATATCCAGTCTGCAGGAGACACTCCTCTTCCTGATAAAGAGATTAAAAAAATAGATGCAGCAGATAAAAGAGTAGCAGCTCGAGCAGCCAACCATTAGCACATTGCAAATGCACAGGCTCTACTAGCACGCTAAGGCAGGGCGCACCGGGATGCAATGGAAGAGCTCCTTTAGTAGATCCCTCAAGACCATCAAAAAAGGGAGGCTGAAATAGTGGCAGAAGGGCAAACCATCACAAACAATTCCATCAGGTGTGCCTTAAATGTTGCTGATACAGCTGCACGCAGCTTTAATACCAGTGTCATTATTAGACACCATGCTTGGCTCAGGTGCTCTGGATTTAGACCAGAGGTTCAGCAGGCAGTCTTAAACATGCACTTTGCGAAGGAGCACCTTTTTGGCCCACAAGTAGATACAACTTTAGAAAAGCTAAAAAAAAGCCACAGCACTGCGTGACACCCAGGTTTCACAAGAGGGTTTAGGTCATCCCTTACCGACCAGTTTCCCACACAAGCCGAAACATCCTCTCAATCTTACACATTTTATAGAGGTTCCTGCAGAGGAAACAACAATAAAAGGAAAGGCAAGCCATCAGCCTCTGGAGGCTCCACCTCTTCTTCTAAGCAGTGATCCTCTCCACCTTCCACTGCCACACTCCACTCCTGTAGGGGGAAGAATTCAACTTTTTTTTTACCAGCAGTGGTCACACACCATCACCGACCAATGGGTTATTTCCATTACCCAACATTGTTACTGTCTGGAGCTCATTTCCACTCCCTCAAACATTCCCCTTCGCAATCACAAACTCTCACAAGAACATATCACACTTCTCAAAGAGGAAGTACAGTCTCTTCTCCTCAAAGGGGCCATACACCCAGTGCCATAAAGGCATCAAGGCAAGGGAGTATACTCCCTGTACTTTCTTATTACCAAAAAAGACGGTCTTCTCAAACCAATTCTGGATCTCAGACCCTTAAACATATACATTCTCTCAGAGTATTTCTGTAGGAAGCTGGCCCAGTGTGTGGTGGACACCTATGGTGTTACACCTTATACAGGGTCCAGGCAACCGTGATTAGATAGTGATACAGTGTCTAGATAACCAGGGCTCTCTAGAAGACTTATCTAGAAGGCATGTGAAGCACTTGCAATACCACAGTAGTCACACAGTAATGTATCACACATGAAAAGAACCACACAGTGTTAGGAAAATAAAGGTACTTTATTAAAGGCACACCAAACTAAACTGTCATTGGTATACCTCCCTCTGGAGATACGAACACAGAACATACATTAGTAAGTGTTCAAGAAAAGCATAGATTAGCAAGGGTCCTATAGGGGACAAAGCCATATACAAAAAAAAATGGAATGTGAAAGGGTGTCCCCCACCAGAGTGTATGGAGTAGTTAGCCAAGGGCTGAGGAAGAGTGGAACCCTGAAAAGTAAGTACCAGGTGCAGAGAGGTAAGTTACCCAGTCATCCCATAGTCTAACATGGGGAAGTCGTGGTTGGAGAAAATGCAAAAATAGGTACGGGCCGGTGGAACCCAAGGGCAGATTGCTACCTATACCCTGTACCTCAGGTCATTCTCACCACAGATGCATCACACATAGGTAGGGGAGCTCATCTCCACAACTTCACAGTGCAAGGTCTTTGGTATATTACTCACCAGTCCTTACATATCAGTTACTAGGAGCTTCCGGCAGTCTTCCTAGCAATGAGGGTGTTCCTTCTGCACTTGCAACACAAAGTAGTGCTAGTACCGACAAACAACATGACTGCCATGCACTATCTTCAAAAACATGGGGAGGGATACGTTAATCCCAGCTGTCCCATTTGGCGCAAACAATATGGAAATGGGCAATTCATCACCACATTTACATAATAGCGCAGTATCTCCCAGGAACGGGCAATCAGTTTGTAGACCTGCTCAGCAGGATGCAGCAACAAGTCCACAAATGGGAACTTCACCCTTAAGTCCTTTATCAGTACTTTAAACAATGGGGAACACTTCAAATAGACTTCTTCGTCACAGTTCAAAACACAAAATGCCAAAACTTCCCTTCTAGGCACCCCGTCCCTCAGTCCAAAGGCAGTGCTCTATGGATGAGCTGGTCAGGGATATTTGCTTATGCTTTTCCGCTTCTCCCACTCATTCTGTTTCTTGTTTGGAAACTCCGACAATCTTCACTCACCATGATACTTGTAGCACCCACATGGACGCGACAGCCATGGTTTACAGCACTTCTGGAACTCTCACTAGTGCCCACACCAGAAGCTCCCCCAACAGACTGGACCTTCTAACACAAAATCAAGGGCAAATACAACATCCAGACTCCAAGTCACTCAACCTAGCAATATGGCTCCTGGGGTCATAGAATTTGGATACTTACAGTTATCCCCAGAGTGTATGGATATTCTTAAAGCGGCGCTTAGACCTACAACAGGACAATGTTACGCCGCAAAGTGGAAACACTTTGTCTACTATTGCCAAATAAAAAACATTGATCCTCGGAAGCCAGCGGTCAAAGAAATTAGGTGTTACTGCATTTACAAAAAGCTTATTTAGCATACTCATCTATTAGCCTTCATTTAGCAGCTGTAGCTGCATATCTTCAAAACAGACACATACTTCTTTATTTAAAGGTCCCAGTCAGAAAAGCATTTATGCAAGGTCCTAAGAATCATTCCACGAAGAGTCCCTCTGGCACCCTCCTTGAACATTACCATTGTTCTCACAAGGCTCATGGGTCCCCCTTTTGAGCCTCTACATGCATGTCCCCTACAATTCCAATCATGGAAATTCGCTTTTTTCGTGGCCATCACTTCCCTTAGACATGTCAGTGAGTTCAAGGCTTTAACCTTGGAAGAACCATTCTTCCAGATTCACTAAGATAAAGTTGTTCTCAGAACTAACCCTAAAGCAAAATGCCACTTAACTGTCACCCCTAGAGCACAGTCCACTAGAACGAAGGGTGCTTTAATGGCATTCATTGGAAACATACCTGTAGCAGATATTTGTAAAGCAGCTACATGGTCTACACCACATACCTTTACCAAACACTATTGTATAGACTTATTCGCACACCAACAAGCTAATGTTGGCTAAGCAGTACTTAACACTTAAAAAAAAAAAAACATTAACTCCTGCAAGCCAACCACTGCTTTATGGAGGGTCGGCTTGACAGTCCATGCAGAGCATGGGTATCTACAGCCACACATGCAGTTGAAACAAAAATGTTACTTACCAGTAGGCATCTGTTTGTGGCATGTAGTGCTGTAGATTCACATATATTATATATTGTATATATGTAAACACATTGCATGGACATCATTCTCTCTTGCTCTTTTCACACCACTTTACTCTCCCGCCTGCGGGAAAAAAACAATCTAACAAAGGACTCGATGCCCTGCACAATATTACCGGGAGGAGGAGTCACTCGATCCCGTGACTCAAAAATGTTCTTCGAAGAAAAACACGTTGTACCACTACGAGCCCAACACTAGATGGCAAGCTTATGCAGAGCATGTGATACTACAGCACTACGTGCCACGAACAGATGTGTACTGGTAAGTAACATTTTCCTAAACTTCTTAAAAAGGCTTCAATGAACAGCTAACATAATGCGTTTTGAAGTGTCAATTTTGATAATTACAGATCCCGTCCATACTATAAAACAGTCTGGAGCAGGAGGAAAACATTGTAGAAATAGTACTGTTGATGTTTGGCTCAGTACTGCAGAGGGGACCAGGTCCTTCTTGTATGTTTTCAGTCTTTGAAGGACATCCACATACTCCAACCTCTCTCCCTAATCTGAATTATTTTCTTTTGGCGAGTCAGATTTTTTTTTTTTTTTTGGAGTAGTCATGTTTCATAAAGGTTAAAATAAAGTAAATGAGCATATGTCACCAAGCAGAAAAGCCATTTGCATTCATCTGTGCACCCATACTTCTATCTTCTCAATATAATCATGTTACTTTTTCCTTCTTGCTGTTGAAAGTACTTCAGAATAGGATTATAAATAATAGTTATAAACAAGCATTCACAATGCAATGGGTCTCGCATTTGCTCGTGTTAGAGCTATTGGCGTTGTAAACTCCTAACTGGACTTTTCTTGCCACGTAAATTGAGAATGAAAAGTAAAACTGTTTCACCTAAGCAAGCCGACGGCTGCCATGAGCGTGCGTGTAAAGGAGACACACATTTGTTCGCAGCCAAACATATCGGCAAAAGTGCAATTATGCATGTAATGGGGGCAATGGCCATAGCCATTCGGAAAACCTCAGAAAACTTTCTTATTCGTCGGTATTGTTTTGATCGCGTTTCCCATCTAGCATTGAACCGGTAGTACCGTCGGAACCTTAATTTTCGCCCTTCGGGGCTTGTGCGCCTGACTCGGGCCTGTTTGGGCTAACCGCATGGGAAGCCTGATGGATCGGTCTCCATTCCGATTCTGCCCTCGGTGCCACGCAAAGTACCACTATACAGACCAACACTTGGTTTGTAATTTGTGCCTTTCTCCAGACCATCGGGAGGAAGATTGTGAGGCCTGTCGATCAATTCGATAAAAGAAGACCCTCAGAGATCGCAGAGCCCGAAGACTTGAAATGGCGTCGAAAAGCAGCGAACATCTCAACGTCGTGGAGGAAGAGCAGGCGCTGACAGCAGTCTCTATCTGAGACTCCGAACTGAAATCTGAAGACGACAGACCCATCACAGCTGGCCAGCATGTGAGTACATCTGCCCCTACATCCCTGCACAAAAATCATTCAAAGGCCTTGGGTACGCCACTGCTGGAAGGCCATGGTTCGGCCTGAAAAAAGATTGCTGGCGACCGTCCTTCGGGGTCGGCGCCGACAAAGGCCACTTCTCTGTCCACTTCAGAGTCGGGCAAATCGGTTAAAAGCACCAATTCAGACTCCAGTAAAAGACCCTATTCCTCGGAGTTGAAAATTCAGCAATCGGCTTTGGAGCCGAGACCTCACACTACTTTTTTGGAATCGAAAAAACTACACACCTCAGAGCCGAACAAATCCTCATATACAGAGCAACAAGGACTTTCCAAAAAATTAAGACAGGTTACAAGGCCAATCATGGAATCTCATAAGACTTCTGAGGAAGGTTATGGATGAGAGACCGTCCATAATCCATATATTCATAAGGAGACAGGAAGAATCATCACTGCACCTCCTTTAAAAAACAAAAGAAAGCTGGCTTTCCAAGAGGAACTAGACTCTGTGCAACCACCAGCGAAGGTGCAAAAATAAAAGGAGAAGTCACTACCTCTCCATACTTCTCCTCAATCTCCACAGCTCTCTTTCTCCCCTCAGAATAGCCCACCACCACTGCCTTCTCCAACACATTCTTTATACTCACATGGAGATACAGCAGACCCATGGGACCTCTATGACCCTGATCCCATCCCGGACAATGATCCAGACATTTATCCATCAAAACCTTCCCCTCCAGAAGACACCACTGCATACACCCAAGTAATATCTAGGGCAGCAGCTTATCATGGAGTAACCATGCATTCTGAGCCATTAGAAGAAGACTTTTTATTTAATACACTGTCTTCTACTCATTCCAGGTACCAGTGCCTCCCAATGTTAACAGGAATGATTAAACATGCAGACCACATTTTTAATGAAACTGTAAAAGCTAGTATTATCACCCCTAGAATTGATAAGAATTATAAGCCTGCCCCTACTGACCCAGATTACATTACTCATCAGGTCCCTCCAGACTCAGTAGTAGTCAGTGCGGCAAAAAAGAGGGCAAACAGCCAGTCATCAGGAGACGCACCGCCTCCTGATAAGGAAAGTCGAAAATTTGATGCAGCTGGGAAAAGGGTTGCTACACAAGCAGCAAATCAGTGGAGAATTGCAAATCCTCAGGCACTTCTAGCCAGATATGACAGGGCCCATTGGGACGAAATGCAAGATATTATACAGCATCTGCTAATGGAGCATCAAAAAAGAGCACAACAAGTGGTGGAAGAGGGACAGACTATCAGCAATATTCAAATAAGATCTGCCCTCAATGCTGCTGATACAGCTGCATGGAGTGTAATTACAGCCATCACAATTAGAAGACATGCGTGGCTGCGCTCCTGGTTTTAAACCAGAAATTCAAGAGGCAGTACTTAATATGCCTTTCGACAAAAAGCACCTCTTTGGCCCAGAAGTAGACACCACTAATGAGAAACTGAGGAAGGACTCCTACACCACCTCATATAGAGGCTCCTTTCGCATACCACAGTTTAGAGGAGGCTTCAAGCCACAATCCTCATATGCTTCCACCTCCCAAACAAAGCAGGGACTACAAACACAATATCAGTGAGGTGGTTTTAGAGGATCCTATAGAGGTAAATATTTCAGGAATAGAGGTAAATTCCAAACCTCTAAACAGACAACAGCACAACCTAAACGGTGAATTCCTTCCCGCCATTCCACTCCACACATCTCCTGTGAGGGGAAGACTACAGCAATTGGCAAAATATCACCACAGACAATTGGTAACCAGAATTATCCACAATGGCTATTGCCTAGAATTAATCTCCACCCCTCCAAACATTCCACCACATCACAAATTGTCCCCAGAACATACCTTCTGTTACAAGAGGTACAATCTCTACTATTAAAACAAGCAATATAATTAGTTCCACATTCTCAACTAGGAACAGGAGTATACTCATTATATTCCTGATTCCCAAAAAAAAGACGGCACCCTCAGGCCCATCTTGGACCTCAGGCCCCTCAACTATACATCCTGTCAGAGCATTTTCACATGGTAACTCAGCAAGATATTATTCCACTACTACAAAAAACAAGATAACATGACTGCTCTAGATCGCAAGGATGCGTATTTCCACATACCCATCCATCCATCCCACAGAAAATACCTCAGGTTTGTCATAGCAGGAAAACACTACCAGTTCAAGGTGTTGCCATTTGGCATAACAACAACTCCAAGAGTGTCCACGAAGTGTCTAGCAGTAGTAGCAGCAGCCTACTTAAGAAGACAACACATCCATGTCTTTCCATATCTAGACGATTGGCTAATAAAATCAAGCAATCTTACACAATGCCAACAAAACACTTTTTACGTGATAGAAACCTTGCACACCCTAGGGTTCACTCTAAACTACCAAAAGTCACACTTTCAACCAGCACAGGTACAGCCTTACCTAGGTGCTATTCTAAATACTCCACTAGCACTAGCTTATCCAAATATACAAAGGATACAAGCTTTCCAAAATCTCATACCACTCATACAGCCAATTCAACTGTGAGATTTATCATGAAGATTCTAGGAATTATGGTATCTTGCATAGCTATAGTCCCACATGCAAGACTAAATATAAGGCCCTTACAACAGTGCCTTTCACAACAATGGTCACAGGCACACAGTCAACTTCAAGATCTAGTGTTGATGGACTGCCAAACACATGTGTCCCTTCAATGGTGGAAACACAGCAATCTAATGAAGGGGTGGTCATTTCAAGACCCTATGCCTCAGACCATAATCACAACTGATGCATCAATGATCGGTTGGAGAGCTCACCTAAACAATCAGACCATTCAAGGGCAATGGGATGTCAAACAGAAACAACTACACATAAACCACTTGGAATTATTAGCTGTGTTTCTTGCCCTAAAAGCGTTTCAACCTCTTATCAAACAGAAGAATGTTCTCATAAAAACATACAACATGACAACCATGTGTTACCTCAACAAACAGGGTGGGACTCATTCATCTCAGCTGTCCCTTCTAGCCCAAACAATTTGGAAACGGGAAATTCACAATCAAATTAATTTACTAGCACAATAAATTCCAGGGATAGACAATCAGCTGGCAGATCTCATAAGCAGAAATCACCAACAAACACACAAATGGTAGATTTACTGCCAAGTACTTCAAAAATACTTTCAAAGCTAGGGAACACTAGATGTAGATCTATTCGCAACAAGCGAAAACCCAAAATGCCAAAACTTTGCATCCAGACACCCACATCTCCTATCCAAGGGCAATGCTCTATGGATCAATTGGTCAGGGATATTTGCTTATGCTTTTCCCCCTCGCCCATTTCTTCCCTCTCTAGTCAGCAAACTACATCCAACGTCACTCACCATGATACCCATAGCACCAACATGGGCATGCCAGCATTGGTACACAACACTCCTAGATCTGTCTGTAGTACCTTATTCCAAACTCCCAAACAGACCAGATTTGTTAACAGAAAACAAAGGTCAAATCAGGGATCCAAACCCTAGTGCTCTCAATATAGCGATTTGGCTCCTGAAGTCATAGAATTTGGTTACCTAACACTTCCACCAGAATGTATGGAAGTAATTAAACAAGCACGTAAACCTACTGCTAGACAATGCTACGCAAACAAGTAGTAAAGATTTGTCTACTACTGTCAATTTAAAAACACTGATCCACTTACAGCATCTATACAAGATATTGTATGCTATTTACTTCATTTGCAAAAATCAAATTTGGCTTCCTCATTCATCAAGATACACCTTATGCAGATATTGCAGTACTTACAAACTATTCAACATACTTCTCTATTCAGAGTTCCTGTTATTAAAGCCTTCATGGAAGGATTAAAACACATTATTCCACCTAGAACACCACCTGTTCCATCGTGGAATTTAAATATCGTACTTACCAGACTCATGGGACCACCTTTTGAACCCATGCACTCTTGTCAAATTCAGTTTTTAACATGGAAAGTCGCCTTCCTTGTAGCTATCACTTCTTTAAGAAGAGTTAGTGAAATACAAAAAGTTCACTCTTGAAGAACCTTTTTTCCAAATGCACAACCGTAAAGTTGTACTTAGAACAAATCCAAAATTTCTACCAAAAGTAGTATCTCCATTTCACATCAACCAAACAGTGGAATTGCCAGTCTTCTTTCAACAGCCAGACTCTGTGGCAGAAAGAGCTCTTCATACCCTAGATCTCAAAAGTACTATATAGACAGAACTAAATATTTTAGGAAAGCAAAGCAACGTTTTTTTGCTTTCCAACAACCACATACAGGCAATCCTATATCAAAACAAGGTTTAGCAAGATGGATTGTTAGATGCATAAAGAGATGCTATATCAAAGCAAAAAGACAACTTTTGATCACTCCTAGAGCACATTCTACAAGAAAGAAAGGTGCGTCAATGGCATTTGTAGGAAATATACCAATGGTAGATATTTGTAAAGCAGCCACATGGTCAACTCCCCATACATTTACAAAACACTATTGTTTAAGATAATTTAAAATGGATATTATAAATATGGATACCACAATTATATTATTAACACGGTGTAGGAATTAATGAACCCTAGAAATCATCAAATATCAAGATATATAGGGTGTAGTATTTATTTAAGTCTTAGTAATTTATATTTATTGTAATTGTGATGGAACTAATATATATATTTTATAACTATCCATATAACTATGTTGTCCTGTTTAGGTGGTTTTACGAATGGTATCTGAGATGTGGCAAAATAATTTAAAAAAACGAAGTATCATTATGTGAGAGATTAAATGTAGCATTACTGATTGTGGAGACTGGCAGATTCATGAATATTTAAGAAAGCAAAATAATTAATACAAAGAACTGATCATGTGATATATAAGGGAAACACAATATGGCAACCGCGAGGTTGACGAAGGCATAAACGTCGAAACGCGTTCCTTTGCGTGTCAATAAATTATATTTTAGCAATTGTGCAGTGCCGAATCGTTTTTGAAGAAAAGGCAAGTGTGATATATAACTATACGTATGCTTGACCTAAAAAACAAGCAACAGGGCTATACCAGCTATACATCCAGTATCTGGAACAACATCCCCATATCTATCAGTACTGTTCTAAAACTGCTCCCATTAAGGAAAGAGTTGCAGATACATGCCTTTAAAGAACATTGCATCACAGTGCAATAACATTCTCCACAAACCAGGTACCAATCCGATTGTTTGTTTAATTTATGGTTGTCTTTCACTACGTACATCTGTCTGTGCCTTTTGGCTAGGTTCGTGCAATAGAAATACTCCATACATACATGGCCGCCAGCTGATGTCATCAGTCTCCCATCCATGCATCTATGTCACCCTAGAAAGTGCCAGTTACATGAATAGATCTCTATTTGGCCTGTTTCTATTAATGCAATAATTACATTTCTACCATCATCTATAATTTTGTACTCCATGGTGGTAAAGCATAAACTAAAATCGCAGCTCATTTTCAGCCTACAGATAGTCATTGTGTGAACCTGTGCACAAAACGCACATTTTCTACAAACGTGGAGGAAACGTGTTGTGAAACTCCAGCATAAGTGGCAATATCAGAATCATTCCTTATGTTTAGTTTAATTGTTATGTGTTTTTTATATAGAAAAGACGCTTTTGCTACACACACATGCACAAACCACATAATATGTGAAGCAACATGAGAAAGTTAAAAAAGAGTAATTATTGGATTGGAATCTCAGTGAGAAAAATACCAATTGCTCCTAACTCGTGCTAACCTGATCAGAGGCATCATTCAAATGAATAACTTGCTCTGAAGTGATATGGTAACAAGTGTGAACACAACAAGTACCTTAAGAGACCAATACACGTTGAAGCAAGGTTAATGTGAAAACAATGTAGAAACCAGCAGTGTTTGATTTGTAAATACATGAGTGCTGGTGCCCAAAGCTCTGCTCGGATGCCCGTGGTCAGTGCAATTAAATGTCAGCGTACCAAATGCTAATGCTGCGCAGTGTTCACTTCACCCCTCTTTCATCCACCATCAGATTACTGTTTTCTCCTTTGGAGACGTTTTTACTGTCTTTTTCATCCTCGTCTTTCTTCTTTGTGTGTTTTTCCTTCTCTTAGTATTCTCTTCAAATTTTTTGTGAAGAAAAACTATTGCTGGTACGCAAAAATAAGAGCCGGTGGCCCCCACAAGCACAAATTAAACACTGCAAACTGAAAACCAAAACATGCATCTTGACGCACAGCTAGTTATCAGAACAGGCACTGCCTTTACTGCAAGATCAATTATTAGAGGAAATGTCATCATGCCAACAGGATACTGCCTTTTATTTAATTTGGGCGAAATTCACCATAAACATTTCTGTACTGCCAGCTAGTGGATTTCCAAAACAATTCAGGCACTTGAGAAAAAGCAAACCCTAAAAGGGCTTTGAACTGCACACTGGTGCACGCGTTATCTTTATCTAGCTTAGATTATTAGATTGGGAGCTGAAGGAAGAGACTTAGATGGACAGACAGAAGGGCACAAACGGAACGACAGATAATTGAGGTGCAGACAGAAACCGTAACGCACAGAGTGACGTGACAAAAAGACAAAAGGAGAGACAGACAGATGGACTGACAAGACACTGACATTAATGCACGGACATAGAAAAATGTAAATTGAGACATAAATGAACAGACAAAGAAAATGAGCTACAGCTATTAGTGTTGTAAATGCCTAACTGGACTTTTCTTGCTACATTAATTGGAAAAAAAGAGAAAAAGTAGTCAAGAAAGCGCACGGAAACCATCGAGCCTCGTATGTTTTCAGTAGTTGGTCGGTGCGCTCGAGGAGGACTAAACACCAGAAAAGGCATGACGTATGCATGCCTTTCACTAACGAAAGAATGTGGATTTTAAAAGGCAAGCCCAGGAACCAATGTAAGGGACTGATGTGACATGGGTGTGGTTAGAAGCCCAAAGAGAGATTACAACAGGGACGTAGCGATTTGTGCTCGCCCCTAAAAACTGAGGTCACAATACCATCATTAAAAGGGTACGATTTGTGTTTTTTGCAGTTTATAGCTAAGGCAGAGATTGTAAACTGAAAAAATGTGTACTTTAAAAGAAGAAAAAATAGAGTTACAAATAGAGTTACATGATACCATTATTTATGGAGAGTACATAGACATTAGAAGGTACAATTAAGAATAAATCTTGCGGGAATGGACTGATACCACTTATTAAGAAGTGAAGAAAGATTGAACCACAGAATTGGAGCAGTTCGAAGAGTCCAAGAGGGTGATGTCAGTGATGTTCTACTTCTGCTGTCCTTGCTAGCATTTTGACACCTCTTTGCTACCCCGTCTTCCCTGTTGTCACATCTACAGCTATTGTTTCCGTATTGTGAAACTATTTGATATTTGTTTAATGGTGTGCAGAGTTCTAGAAACACAGATACATCACCCTGATCCTCTGCATGGTTGACGTGCTTGTCCAGGACAGATTGAAGTATAAATGCTGATAAAACTTTGCAGAAGAGCACACTTGCTCTGCAATGTTTGTTTTGCATATTCAGTCATACCTACTGTAGGAATCTCTTGATATCCTGAAATATTGCACTGCATGCCATTCATTTCCTATTAATGCAGGTGAAGTTTCTTAACAATATGTATTGAGTGCTTTTTGCTACATCTCTGGTGGGAATCCCTCCAGATCACTATAATTCTAATATTGTTGTGCATGCCTTTCATAGACCATTAATAAAGGAGAAGTTGCTTAGGAATAGGTGTTCTGTATTTCTACTTACAGTTGAGTAACTGTTAGTATTTATGAAACATTTTTGTAAATTGCTATTAAAAAGCAGATCAGTCAATGAAATGTGTTCCAATTGTTTTAGGTTGCAAACACTGATATTGATGATGTGAATATTATTGCATTTCGACAAATCAACCAGTTTGATTTAAGTGGCAACGTGATAACTTCAGCTGAATATCTTCCTACTTTGTGGGTAAGTTTTAATCACTTAGTTTTGCATCAAAGGTATGGCTGTCCAAGGCCATCTCGATATGTTTCTATGGTTTGTGATTAGTCTCCAATTTATGATATAAATATGTTTTCTGTAAAACAAATAACTGCATTAAAACAATGTCTTTGCTCAACTTGTTGAGCATTACTGTCTGAGCTCTTCAAAGTCTGACCACTTATTTTGCCAATAAAATTAAAATTCACCTCACGAGGGCGGCCATACTCGAGTAAGACTCCTTGTGCCCTACATACTGGCCCTCCTTCACGCAGATCCTTATTGAGTCAAGTGGTTTTCCACGCCTGATTCAGCTACTTTTTTTATGGTCATTTTTTCATTGCAACTTTTGTTTAATATTATGTGTTAAAAAAATAGAATCCATATTTTCATAGTGTTTTGCAACTGTAACTCTTATGACCCAATTGATATTTGACCCACAAGGGACCAGTGAAGATTGTGTAGACTTCAGTTATTTGCTTTAGTCAAAAACATTTGGATCCATATGGGCAGTTTGTGCTCAATAATAACAAGGCCTGAGACTTAGATACTCTTAGATGGCAAAAACCACCTGAATTGTACCCACTGTGCCTCTATTCCCGGGGCAGAAACTATCTGAGATCCTCAGGAGGTAGTGCACGTTGGTCGAAGGGGTAGGAGTGCATATTCTGCTATTATCATTTGCTGCGAGAGCCTCAGCAACACTATTTATGCAATCCCTGCAGGCCTCCCCAGACTCAATGGCAACACCTCTTTTAGAAGCAAAACTAAGTATTACACGGACCAACAAATAGTCCCTGCCCCTGGATCAGACATCATCATCCAATCAGATGGCTTCCCTCTGGCAAACGACAGTGGGATGTGGATGGGGCAAAACACCAACACAGTATTGTCCTCTTTGTAAAGAGGCCATTGAGGACCTTTCTCTTATCTTCTTTGCAAGCCCGAAATTGTATTTGCCATTCCAAAATTATATAAGACACTTGTTTTTAGAAGGGAGCATAATAATGTCACAGGTGTCAAGACCTCTGGCAGTAAATATTTGCTGTAGTTTCTTCAGAATTTTGAACATGTTTTTCGTAGTTTAGAGGGCTAGTTTTATTATATTGTACTACCAAATGCAGGAGTTTTTGTGATTTGCTATCCATCATTGAGATTTGAGTAATACTTAATAAGTGTTGTGATGAATTGTTATTAATTATACTGTAATGAACACATGCTTCTTACTTGCTGCTTGTTCTCCATGGAGGTACAGAATGTATTTTTTAATGTTGTTTATTTGTTTTAGATACATTATGTGTATGAGGAGTATGTTGTTATTTAAGAATAATATTGTGTTTTAAAGTTCCATGGTCCATTGAGGCCACTGGAGAGCCTATGGTTGGCAAAAGCAGCACTAAACACACTTCTAAAGAGAGACCAGTTATAGCTCCTCGTGTTCTTGTTCACCAGGGGGACCTGCTGGTGTTGGAATGACCTTCACACTTACATTGTGCCCCTTGCCCCAGTTTAAGGGCCCACATACGCTAAACAGCTTGTTCAGTTTAAATTTTGAAGGTGATTGGAAGTTTCTACTTGGCCTATTGGTTCCCACTAGTAACGGGGATTCAGTTTTAGAATATCACGTATTCTTTAAACTTTCTTTTACTCAGTGCTGAAAGGCAAACAAAGGTGGTTCAAAGTGTTCTGGTATTTTGGTGATCAGCATCAAACTAACCTGCTGAACTAGAGTGAAGGAAAAATATTTGTTTGCATTGTTTGTGTACTTTAATATATTTCGCTGGATATTGTTATTAATTGTACTCTATCTGTGTTTTAAAACTACCTGAGGTTGTATTGCTACATTATCCTTCACGAGGAGACTTTGACTCATTGATCTTGCTAAACTGGCAATGCTCATCACACGGATTACCCGATGCTTCGTAATAGCTGTGAAATGGAGAACTGGTTGTGCGGAAGGAAAGAAAAATAAATGCATGTTAGCTCGCACATTGTCGAGCAGTGAATACCATTTCTTATGGTGCTGTTTCTGGCTAAGAATATATTGGGTGTGCATGAGAACAATTTATTCCAATAACGTATTCCAACTATCCCCCTTCGAGCAGGCAATGGGCTTTTGTGGCAGACGTTTCCTAACACGGGTGATCTTTTTCTAAATTCAAATGCATGGTAGTGAAAATCCCACAATCCTTGAGTATCGCAGGTATGGTAGGAACTTGGACAACTAAACGACGATTTTCTCGGGCATGCAATTGATTCTAATGTGTAGTTTTTTACATATATTTGGTTACACGAGGACTGTGTTTTCAGTAAGTGACAATCAAATAACTTTCTCCAGCATTGATTTTCAGTGCACAGAACCTTTAAATATAGTTGTTGTTCATTTTTCTTGCTTAGGTGAAGCTCTACAAAAGTGAAAATCTGGACAATCCAATCCAAACGGTTTCCTTGGGACAGTCCCTTTTTTTCCATTTCCCACCGCTTCTCAGAGATGGAGAGGTACGTTGACTTTAGATTGATGCTTCTTCCACAACTGAAATAAACTGCTGTCTGGTGCTAAATAAATTATTTGTAAGGGTCCAGCCTTTTGTCTGTGATCCCCTGGTCCATTAAGGTGGACCTTGAGAATGTGTGTGAGGTACAAGGAGTTTCTTTACTTAAAAGCTGCATGTAAGCTGGGAAGAATTAACTTGATTCCTAATGAAATTTTAGGATGTGGTTAACTGAGTCAGGGAGTCTGAATGTAATGCAGCATTGTGAAAACAGAGAGAATACAATGAGAAGTAAGTGAAAGCTTAGAATGTAGTGGTATTAATGTTTTGGGGATGTAGTAGAAAAAAGAATAAAGTTATGTTAGCCTTCACTCAATGGGGGGGGGAGGGAGGTTGCAGCTGTCTTAGAGGTTTCTGAGAGGAACGTTTTTATATTAAATTTATAGCTGAAACCTATGAATATTTTGTAAGCTATTTTGACATTCCCATCATTGTTCAGTTGCATTACTCGCAAGGTAAATAACATAATACCTCTTCATATTGCCCAGTAGCCAGCCTTGGTGAAAGATGATTCTAATGGCGCAAACAAATCAAACAAGAGTGTCCTATGAAATAGATTTTACTAAGTTTTGTGGATTGTACTTGATGAAAAAGAACCTGTCATCATTTTCCACAGTGCTTTGTTCAGTTTGGTTGGAGGACCAGTTTTGACAACTCTTGCCACATAATGCAGGGACCATGAACCCTCCAAGTTTTTACTTATGTTAATTTACGACCTGAGTAATGCCTTTCAACCACAGTGACATGAAGTGATTATGGCACTATGGACAAATTCTTTCTAACCTTGCCTATAGTTAGTATTGACTGGAAGTTACTTATGGTGTGTGAAAAACTGCAATGCCTGTTTGTCATGTTAGTAAATGTTTCAGGGATGCCTGAGGCAGAGAAAATAACATAAGCCGATGCAATGTGTATGTTTGTGCGATTTCCATAGTGCGAACCTAGCAAAACGGCAGCGGGGTGATGTACATGGACAAAGTCTAGCATAAAGTCAATGTGTGACAGAAGAGGTAGATAGCTTGTGGACTGTCAAGGCACTGTGATGTAGAGTTTTTCAAAGATGTGCTTCCTCAACTGTTTCCTAAATTGGAGCAGCATTGGGCCAGTCCAAATGAATACAAGAATGTTGTTCCTGATTTTGGGTGCATACATGGAAATGGCCTACTACTTTGTGTTTTTTTTTCTTTTCTTTTTTACACTTCTTAGTCTGCAGTCTAATGTGTCCTGGTTGCGAGTATGCTGAGGATCACCAGTGCCAATAAGCTAGTCTGCAGACAATTAGGGATTAATGTTGTTATGGTCTCACATTACTACATTTTTACCCCAAAATTAAACTGATTTCATTCTTTCCCTACAGAATTATGTTGTGGTTCTGGACTCTACTTTGTCAAAATTTCAGTATGAGTACACCTCGCCTCAGATTTCCTTTAGTGCTGATGGATACCACAAGCACATCACTTTAAAATTCAATCCAACGGTAAGAGCAGGTTTACTCTCTTAGCATGCCATTACATATTACAATACAAACAAATTCTGAAGACAGTAATTTCGGGTTCCAAACAAGGGACAAGAATGCATAGGGTTCAGCCAATGAAGCATTGAAAGCCATTGAGGTGATCTTTTAAGACACACTGGAAGTTACTATAACGGATATTAAAAAGACATTGAAACTGCAGGCCTCCTTTGTAGGGTTCTGAAGAGAGCTCTTAGTCTGGGTTAATAGTGCAAACTGCAGATGTAACCGTAATCTGTACATTATGTATGTGTAGGTAAGAGCAATGACATTTTGTTTATTGAAGCTTTCTCCTAAATCCTTCTTCTCGATCACCTTAGTCACAACCTTATACTACAGCAGGAACGTTTTCACTTTTTTTGTCCAGTGGACCCCTACCCTGGTATCATATGACATCAAGGCCAGATTATAATAAGTTGTAGTAGGTGCCAAGCACGCTTTAGGAAGAAAAGTAGTCAAGCAAGCTATTTAATGAATCGAATGCTATATGCTTGATGATGATGATGAATGATCCTCATGTGAATATTAAAATGATCATAAAATACCAATACAGTCAGAAAACAATAAACAACACAAAAAAAAAAATAACCACCATCAGAGAAAACACAGAAAGCATACATTACTACATAGGACGTTAAAGTTGATCATATACAAATTGTTGTTGGTGATTAAAAGGCTAAAAGGTCATGACATATCAAGTAAATCAGGATTCTCCAGTATTGGATCTTTCATAGATTCATATGCTTAATCATGCCCTGTGTCGAAGTGGGAGTCCCACGGTACCGTAATAAAGCAGTATATATCAGTACCATAGGATATAATGGCAATGAAAAAGTCAGTTTAATAGCCTATTTATGTCTTTTTTTCTTTATTTAAATGGCCACACTTGAACTATAATCAATCAGGCGACAGCACCCTCTAGAACACTCCCAACAGAGGCTGAGTCCCTCAGATTTTCTACTGCATGTCATGTGAAGGGAGTCTCCCTCCTTTCACATGCAGTTTCTGCAGTTATTACTTCTTTTTGGATCATCTAGGATTATATTTCATGTTTCATTTCTCTGTCCCTGGCACTAATATGTCAGAGTATCAGAAAACAAGGTAAAGGACTACAAAATATGTCTAACCTTTTCCTCAAAAACTCTCACGTCGTGAGAGATGAGGCAATTTTTGGGATTACAGAAACTTAAATTTGTCACTTGTGATGAGGACAGTTAGGGTTCCTTCACCTCACAGGAGAGGTCCAATGCTGAGGTTACGCCAAGGCTCCCCAGAAGGCACGCAAAAACCCCATAAAAAAGACTTAACATGAGTCTTCATAAGCACTTCTTACAGAGACAAAATCGGAAAAAAACTTCCTCAGAAGCAAATCTTCAACTTCCTCTTCTACCCTGACACTACCCTGGAGATCCTCATAACCTGAAAATGAGGCGCCTAGGGCAAAACCTCCATCAGAATCATCTTTAACAACAATTAATATGACAGTGTTGACTGCTAAAAGCATGCGACTATCATTGCCTCCTCTGCGAAGAGCCTCATCTACAATGGGGCTTATCTACAATGAGCCTCATCTACAGTAGTATGTCTACGACGGCCTCATCTATGACATCATCGTCTGTGACAGCCTCGCCTCGCCTATGAATGGCCTTGCCTATGAATGGCCTCATCTGCAGAGGGCTTCATCTGTGGGGAGCTTCATCTATGGAGGGCTTCATCTATGGAGGGCCTCATCGACGGAAGACCTTGTCAATGATGGTCATCGACGAGGCCATTGTCGACGACCATCACAGACAAGGTCGTCTACGACAGCCTCATCTGCTATCTACAATGGCCATCTACAAGAGCCTCATCTACAATGGTCCTCTAAAAACAGCCTCATCTATGACTGTCGTCAACAACAGCTTCATCTATGATGGTCAACTACGACAGCCTCATCTACGATGGTTGTCTACAATGGTTGTCTACGACGACGGCTTTGTCTACAATAACCTAGTCTATGATAACCTTGTCTATGGTAACCACATCAACAATGGCCTTGTCTATGACTGCATCCTCTACGACTGCCTCATTTATGACGAAGGCCTCGTCAATGAGAATCATTTTCATCGTCAGCCTAGTCGTCGACCTCTGCCTCGTCGTCGACGCTCTCAATGATAATACAAACACCTACGTAAGCACATAATCATCAATAAAAACAAAACTCACGTAATTCAGAAAAACGTACGGTCAGTAATTACATGTCTACAACAGTCAGCAATATATGGAGATGGCACTATGTGGAGCAATTTCCCCACTTCGCTCCACCCCCAACTTCATAACATTGGTTAGGTCCAGCAGCTCTAGTACTAGACCTACAGTGCATCCTACACCCACAGTTGGTAGATACCCTAGCAGATGATTTTTGGTGGTTTCCATACCCTATTCGAACAAGTGGCTATAACACTTCCAACTTCCACTAGCAAACAATCAGTTTGTCATTCTTTATGATTTTGAATAGACAAGCTGAGACCTATTCCAAATGTTGATATATCCAGGTCTTATGGCACATTACAATTTCAAAAGAAACACCCTTTAGAGGGACCTGTTAAAGAGACACTTATACTTATCAAGTAGGATACCAGAGGTATCAGTCTTATCAACCTTCTCAGTAGCTCCTAGGTATTCTTCTACTCGAAAACTGGTTGATAAAAGCACCAACAGCATTTTAAACATCCAGTGCCACAAAGGCTTGCCTAAAGTTGGTTCACAAATGAGGTCTCCTTGTGAATTATCAAAGATCCCCAACTCCATCCAAGAAGATACTGTTCCTTGGCTGCAACACTAGATACTGTCCAAGACAAAGTCTTTCTATCCCAATTCAAGCAATGAAGACTATAGGAACTGGCTCTGGAACAAGAAAGAAAGTAAAAAAAATCAGTATGTCTGTTCAATTAGCTTTTTGCATCATGTCCTCAGTGATCAATATGATCCCTCTTGCATGCCTGAAAATGAGATTCTTACAGGAACAGTTACAAAAACAATAGATTCAAACAAAACAATCATTCAAGGACCTAGTGAATTTCACACAGTTATGATGGAAGCTCTAGCCTGGTGGTCCCAGACCTCCTACCTTTCAGAGAACCTAACGTTCTTATCTCAAATACCTCACTTCGTAATGACTACGGATGCTTCCCTGGAGAGTTGGGGTGGTCATCTACAGAATTTGCAAATTCAAGGAAAGTCGTCTCCATTCCAGATGAGCATATATATCAATTGCCTGGGGATCAGAGTCATCTACTCAGTCTCCAAGTTTTCCTGCCAATGATAGCAGAGTCTTTGGTGTTAGTTCACTCATACAATACCACCAGCATGCAATACGTGGATCAACAAAGCAGCACAAGATGACTGGTGCTATCCAAGGAGGATCAGGAAATCTGGAGCCGGCTAACAACATACAGCGTAACTCTTTGGACTGAACATGTTCCAGTTTTAGAAATCTCTTAGCAGACATGCTAAGCAGAATTGAAAACAGCCTCTGAAAGGGAGTTTGATCAGTTGGCACTAAGCATGATCTTCTAATTCTGGGGAAAACCAGCCTTAGATCTCTTTGCAACAAACGAAAACCGAAAATGCAAGTTCTATGCAAGTTGGCATCCACATCCAAGGTTATGGAGGAATGCCTTTCGACAGATGGTCCGGGATCTATGCCTACCTTTTTACCTGATACCTATAATACCAAAGGTGCTCAGCAAGAGGGAAGCGGAGCAGTGTCGTCTCATCCCGATAGCCCTCAGGTAGCCTACGTAGTATTGGTTCATAGCACTTCTCCTACCATCGGCATACAACCATATTCACCTACCAACATCCTGTAAACTTTTGACAATGAACTAAGACCAGGTTCTTCATCCTGACCCGACCTCTCTCCTCTTAGGTGCATAGCTCCTAAATTCCATTAATTCAAAGATCTCAATATTCCTCAGGACTGCAGATGTATTCTCTTCAAGTCAAGGCCATGAAGCCATGATAAAGATAAGTAAACAGTAATGGAAACGTTTCTGCCTATGGTCCAGAAATCAAACGTACATCCTGTAAGAGCATAATCTGGCAAATAACTACCCTATCTTCTCTTGCAAGCACAGTCACGGTTTCTACCTGCGTCCGTTAAGGTACGGCTTGCAGCAATATCAAGTAATAGATGCTCGTAACATTTTCTCTCTTTCTGCTGTTGCAGAATCATCAAACAGTGCATAAAATAATTATTCACAGTTTCCTCCAGTAAGGGCTCCTTTCCCGGACTAACACCTGAACATAGTTCTATTTCAACTCTTGAAGAGTTCATTCAAACCCATTCACAGAGCACACCTCATATTTCTCACGTAGAAGGTCACCTTGTTATAGTGCTCACTCTGACCAGAAGGGTGGAGGAGATACAGGCTTTCTCAACTCAAGAACTTTCTTGCACCTCACAAGTGATTTAGTACTTCTCACAACCAATCCAAAGATATATTCCCAAGGTTTCTTCGGATTTTGCCTCAATGATCCTTTAATAGTTCAGACTTTCTTCCTGAATCCAGTTTCACAAATTGAGTGGTCTATTTGTATGCTAGGTATCAAATGATATCTAAAAGTCTACTTAAATTGCATGAAGCAACTCATGAGAAATGACCAATTGTTGGATTCAGATGGACACACTCGTAAGGGTGCTCCAGTCTTGATGACAATCATTGCTGAAGGAATTTCAGCTGCAATCCAGTACTGCCACTCAAAGACTAGCAAACCTCTCACAGAGAAAACCAGGGTGCACTCAACTAGGGCAGTTTCCACCTCAACTACTTTGTTTGCGGAAGTGCCTCTGGAGAAGATATGTTGTGCTGCGACTTGGAAAATGTGCAGATTATTCATGAGGCATTAGGACCTGGAGTTGGCCAGTGCAGTGATGCAGCGGTTGGACAGGTTTTACTGCATCACTTATTTCAATAAGGGGAGCCTCTTATGGTTCCATGTGCTGATGTATATCTGCAAATTTTAATGTAATATATATATATATATATATATATAAATGTATATATATATATATGTTCGATGGCATGTGTAGCTGCAGATACACATGCTGTGCACATCCCGCCATCTGGTGTTGGGCTCGGAGTGTTACAAGTTGTTTTTCTTCTAAGAAGTCTTTTCGAGTCACGAGATCGAGGGACTCCTCCCATTTCGGCTCCATTGCGCATGGGTGTCGACTCCATCTTAGATTGTTTTTTTTCCGTCATCGGGTTCGGACGTGTTCCTTTTCGCTCCGGGTTTCGGTTCGGAAAGTTAGTTAGAATTTCGGAAAAATCGTCGGTATTGTTTGCGTTCGGTATCGGGTTAGTTATAACAGATCGACACCGACTTTTGAAGAGCTCCGGTGGCCCTTCGGGGTTTTTTCGACCCCCCGTCGGGGCCTGGTCGGCCCAGCCACGTGTCTCTTCAAGGCTGATGGAACAGACCCCATTCCGCTTCTGCCCAAAATGCCATAACAAGTATCCATATACAGATCAGCATCTGGTCTGTAACTTGTGTTTGTCGCCAGAACACAAGGAAGATACTTGTGAAGCCTGTCGAGCGTTTCGGTCCAGGAAGACACTAAGAGACCGAAGAGCAAGAAGACTGCAAATGGCGTCGGCGCCGACAGGACAAGGGCGTTTCGAGGAGGAAGAAGAATCCTTCTCCATCCAGGAATCGGACTCGGATGAGATCGATCCCGAAGAAACGCCGAAAACCGTGAGTAAGACGTCGAAACATAAAACTCACGAGAAGACCACAAAAGCCCAGGGGACGCCACCGCCAACAGGCCATGGCTTAACCCAAAAAATAGGTGACCGATCATCGGCACTGAAAAAGGGCACGCTTGTGTCGAAGTCATCCGACTCCGGTCGAGATACCGCCACACAGCAATCTCGGGCCCAAGATAGCGGTTCCGAGCAAGTTCGGCACCGAGACAGCGGCACCAAAATGAATTGGCACCGAGAGACAACAACGCCGAAAATAAAAAAGGTTTCGTCGGAACCGAAAAAAGTAGCCGAAAAGGTTTCGATACCGAAACATCCTGCCTCTGAACCGAAATCAAGTTCCTACACAGAGGAACAAGGACTGTCCTCACAAATGAAAATACATAGATTTATACAGGAATTGGAGACAATGGAGCCAGACTACACCCAAAGAAGACTCCACATCCAAAAAGAAACGGGGAAGATCAGCACTCTCCCTCCTATTAGAATGAAATGCAAACTTGGCTTCCAAGGGGAAAGACAAGCAGCCACAGGCAAAGGTGGCTAAACAAGTAAGCCCGCCACCGTCTCCACAACGATCGCCGCAAACATCACCGGTAGCCACTCCACCTATGATGCAATCCCCGACTCATACAGCGATGAGTCAAGATGACCCTGACGCGTGGGACCTTTATGATGCGCCAGTGTCAGATAATAGTCCTGACTGTTATCCAGCTAGACCGTCGCCACCAGAAGATAGTACAGCCTACGCACAGGTGGTGTCGAGGGCAGCGGCATTTCATAATGTCAGCCTGCATGCAGAGCCCATTGAAGATGACTTTCTATTTAATACATTGTCGTCCACACACAGCCAGTACCAGAGTCTTCCCATGCTACCCGGAATGCTAAAACACTCCAAACAAGTGTTTGAGGAGCCTGTAAAAGGAAGGGCCATTACTCCAAGAGTGGAGAAAAAATATAAACCGCCACCAACAGACCCCGTGTACATCACTCAACAGCTAACACCGGACTCAGTTGTAGTAGGGACAGCTCGCAAGAGAGCGAACTCACACACTTCAGGAGATGCACCACCTCCAGATAAAGAAAGTCGAAAATTTGACGCAGCAGGCAAAAGGGTGGCGGCACAGGCAGCAAACCAGTGGCGTATTGCAAACTCACAGGCTTTGTTGGCCAGATATGATAGGGCTCATTGGGACGAAATGCAACACTTTATAGAACATTTGCCCAAGGAGTTCCAAAAAAGAGCACAGCAAGTAGTAGAAGAAGGACAGAGTATCTCCAACAATCCGATACAGTCAGCAATGGATGCAGCAGACACAGCTGCTAGAACTGTCAACACAGCAGTGACAATAAGGAGACACGCATGTCTGCGTACATCAGGATTTAAACCGGAAATACAGCAAGCTGTGCTGAATATGCCATTTAACGGACAGCAGTTGTTTGGGCCGGAGGTGGACACTGCTATCGAAAAACTTAAGAAAGACACTGATACGGCCAAAGCCATGGGCGCACTCTACTCCCCATAGAGCAGAGGCACATTTTGAAAAACACTGTTTCGAGGGGGGTTTCGAGGGCAAAGCACAGAACCCACAACCTCACAAACAAGGCCCACTTATCAGAGCCAATATCTGCAGGGAAGTTTTCGGGGACAATATAGAGGGGGACAGTTCCCAAAAAGTAGAGGGAAGTTCCAAAGCCCCAAAACTCCTCAAAATAAGCAGTGACTTCCAAGTCACACATCTCCAACACATAACACCTGTGGGGGGGAGACTAAGCAAATTTTACAAACATTGGGAGGAGATAACAACAGACACTTGGGTACTGGCAATTATCCAGCATGGTTATTGCATAGAATTTCTCAAATTGCCTCCAAACGTCCCACCAAAAACACACAATATGTCAAAACAACATATAGATCTTCTAGAATTAGAAGTTCAGGCATTGCTACAGAAAGAAGCAATAGAATTAGTATCAAACCAACAGAAAGGAACAGGGGTTTACTCTCTGTACTTTCTCATACCCCAAAAAGACAAGAGTCTGAGACCTATATTAGATCTCAGAACATTAAATACCTACATCAAATCAGATCACTTTCACATGGTGACATTACAGGACGTAATCCCACTGCTCAAACAACAAGACTACATGACAACACTAGACCTAAAGGATGCATATTTCCATATACCGATACATCCTTCACACAGAAAGTATTTAAGGTTTGTATTCCAAGGGGTACATTACCAATTCAAGGTGTTGCCATTCGGAATAACAACTGCGCCAAGAGTTTTTACAAAGTGCCTGGCAGTCGTAGCTGCACATATCAGAAGGCAGCAAATACATGTGTTCCCGTACCTAGACAATTGGTTAATCAAAACCAACACGCTAGAACGGTGTTCACAACACACAAAGTATGTCATAGAAACCCTCCACAAACTAAGTTTCTCAATCAAGTACACAAAGTCACACCTTCTGCCGTGTCAGACACAGCAATACTTAGGGGCGACAATCAACACAGCAAAAGGGATTGCCACTCCGAGTCCACAAAGGGTTCAAGCATTTCACAATGTAATACAGGCCATATATCCAAAACAAAAAATACAAGTCAAAATGGTGATGAAACTCCTAGGCATGATGTCCTCATGCATAGCCATTGTCCCAAACGCAAGGTTGCACATGCGGCCCTTACAACAGTGCCTAGCATCACAATGGTCACAGGCACAGGGTTAACTTCTAGATCTGGTGTTGGTAGACCGCCAAACATACACCTCGCTTCAATGGTGGAACAGTATAAATTTAAACCAAGGGCGGCCTTTCCAAGACCCAGTGCCACAATATGTAATAACAGATGCCTCCATGATAGGGTGGGGAGCACACCTCAATCAACACAGCATCCAAGGACAATGGGACAGTCAGCAAAAACAGTTTCACATAAATCACTTAGAACTATTGGCAGTATTTCTAGCGCTGAAAGCATTTCAACCCATAATAAGCCACAAACACATTCTTGTCAAAACAGACAACATGACAACGATGTATTACCTAAACAAACAAGGAGGGACACACTCAACACAGTTGTGTCTCCTAGCACAGAGAATATGGCATTGGGCAATTCACAACCACATTCGCCTAATAGCACAATTTATTCCAGGAATTCAGAATCAGTTAGCAGACAATCTCTCTCGGGCTCACCAACAAATCCACGAATGGGAGATTCACCCCCAAATACTGAACACTTACTTCCAGAGTTGGGGAACACCACAAATAGATCTATTTGCAACAAAGGAAAACGCAAAATTCCAAAACTTCGCATCCAGGTACCCACAATATCAGTCTCAGGGCAATGCGTTATGGATGAGTTGGTCAGGGATATTTGCTTACGCTTTTCCCCCTCTCCCACTCCTTCCATATCTGGTAAACAAGTTGAGTCAAAACAAACTCAAACTCATACTAATAGCGCCAACATGGGCAAGACAACCTTGGTACACAACTCTACTAGACCTCTCAGTAGTGCCTCATGTCAAACTACCAAAAAGACCAGATCTGTTAACGCAACACAAACAACAGATCAGACACCCAAATCCAGCATCGCTGAATCTAGCAATTTGGCTCCTGAAGTCCTAGAGTTCAGACACTTAGACCTTACACAGGAGTGTATGGAGGTCATAAAACAAGCTAGGAAACCTACCACTAGAAATTGCTATGCAAATAAGTGGAAAAGATTTGTTTATTACTGCCATAATAATCAAATTCAACCCTTACACGCATCTGCCAAAGATATCATAAAATACTTACTACACTTGCAGAAGTCAAAGCTAGCTTTTTCTTCCATTAAGATACATCTTACCGCAATTTCAGCATACCTGCAAATTACGCACTCAACTTCACTGTTTAGGATACCAGTCATAAAAGCGTTTATGGAAGGCCTAAAGAGAATTATACCACCAAGAACACCACCAGTTCCTTCATGGAACCTCAACATTGTCTTAACACGACTCATGGGTCCACCTTTTGAGCCCATGCACTCTTGTGAAATGCAATACTTAACATGGAAAGTTGCATTTTTATTTGCCATCACATCTTTAAGAAGAGTAAGTGAGATTCTAGCATTTACCATACAAGAACCATTTATTCAAATACACAAGCATAAAGTAGTTCTACGGACAAATCCTAAATTTTTAACAAAAGTCATATCCCCGTTCCACTTGAATCAAACAGTAGAATTACCAGTGTTCTTACCACAGCCAGATTCTGTAGCTGAAAGAGCACTACATGCATTAGACATCAAAAGAGCGTTAATGTACTACATTGACAGAACAAAACTAATTTGAAAAACAAAACAATTGTTTATTGCTTTCCAAAAACCTCATACAGGAAATCCAATTTCTAAACAAGGCATTGCTAGATGGATAGTTAAATGCATTCAAACCTGTTATCTTAAAGCAAAAAGAGAACTGCCTATTACACCAAAGGCACACTCAACTAGAAAGAAAGGTGCTACCATGGCCTTTCTAGGAAATATTTCAATGACTGAAATATGTAAGGCAGCTACATGGTCTACGCCTCATACATTTACTAAACACTACTGTGTAGATGTGTTAACAGCACTACAAGCCACAGTAGGTCAAGCAGTACTACGAACATTGTTTCAAACAACTTCAACTCCTACAGGCTGAACCACCGCTTTTGGGGAGATAACTGCTTACTAGTCTATGCACAGCATGTGTATCTGCAGCTACACATGCCATCGAACGGAAAATGTCATTTACCCAGTGTACATCTGTTCGTGGCATTAGTCGCTGCAGATTCACATGCGCCCACGTGCCTCCCCGGGAGCCTGTAGCCGTTTAAAAGTTGATCTTGAACATTTGTAAATTTGTAAATATATTACTTTAAACTACATTATGTACATACGTATTCACTCCATTGCATGGGCACTATTACTAGAATACACAACTCCTACCTCACCCTCTACGGGGAAAACAATCTAAGATGGAGTCGACGCCCATGTGCAATGGAGCCGAAAGGGGAGGAGTCCCTCGATCTCGTGACTCGAAAAGACTTCTTCGAAGAAAAACAACTTGTAACACTCCGAGCCCAACACCAGATGGCGGGATGTGCACAGCATGTGAATCTGCAGCGACTAATGCCACGAACAGATGTACACTGGGTAAGTGACATTTTCCATATATATATATATATATATATATATATATATGTTCGATGGCATGTGTAGCTGCAGATACACATGCTGTGCATTATCCTGCCATTTAGTGTTGGGCTTGGAGTGTTACAAGTTGTTTTTCTTCGAAGAAGTCTTTTCGAGTCACGGGACCAAGGGACTCCTCCCTTTCGGCTCCATTGCGCATGGGCGTCGACTCCATCTTAGATTGTTTTCTTTCCGCCATCGGGTTCGGATGTGTTCCTCTTCGCTCCGTATTTCGGTTTGGAAAAGATAGTTATCCATCGGAAAATTTGACGGTATTGTTTGCGCTCGGTACCGGGTTAGTGCTAGCACATCGACACCGAAGAAAGAAGAGCTCCGGCGGCCCTTCGGGGCTTCCACTCCTCGGCGGGGCCTGGTCGGCCAGACCGCGTCCATCTTCAAAACTCATGGACCAGACCCCCTTCCGCTTCTGCCCCAACTGCCACGCTAAGTATCCTTATACAGACCAACACTTGGTCTGTAATCTGTGTTTGTCCCCCGAACACAAAGAGGATACTTGCGAGGCCTGTCGGGCATTTCGATCCAAGAAAACACTGCGGGATCGAAGAGCTCAAAGACTTCAGATGGCGTCGACACCGGCCGGTCACACTGACGTCGAAGAAGAGGAGAGATTCTCCATTCCAGATTCGGACTAGGACGAGTCCGAGAGTGAGCAGCCGAAAAAGCAGCAACCTGTGAGTAAAACAGCCCCGGGCAAAACTCACTCGAAAATAATGAAGGCCAAGGGGACGCCACCGCCAACAGGCCATGGCTTAACCCGAAAACATGGTGACCAAACATCGGCACTGAAAAAGGCCTCCCAGCAGCCGAAGACATCCGACTCCGGTCGAGATACCGGCTCCAAACAGACTCGGCACCGAGATACCGGCTCCGACCAGTCTCGGCACAGAGAGATCAGCACCCCGAAAGCCAAAAAGGTTTCCTCGGAGCCGAAGAAAACTGCAGAAAAGTTTTTGGTGTTGAAACATGCAGCCTTGGAGCCGAAACACAGCTCCTATACAGACGAACAAGGCCTTTCCACACAATTACAAGGCCACAGATTTGAACAAGAACTGGGCATGGGAGAGCCAGACCATACCCAGAGGAGGCTCCATATACAAAAAGACACGGGGAAAATCAGAACTCTTCCTCCAATAAAAATGAAGCGGAAGCTCGCATTCCAAGAGACGGAAATACAGCCAAAAGCAAAAGTGGCCAAAGAAAAAACACCACCACAGTTTTCTCCACAGCCATCGCAACCGCACTCGCTACATCTGTCCCCAGTAGCAACACCCCCAATGATGCAGTCACCAACGCACGCAGGGATGAGCCAAGATGACCCGGATGCATGGGATTTGTATGATGCACCGGTCTCGGATAATAGTCCGGATTGCTATCCTGCAAGCCCATCACCACCTGAGGACAGTACTGCTTACATGCAGGTGGTTTCCAGGGCAGCTACTTTTCATAATGTAGCATTGCATGCAGAGCCCATAGAAGATAACTTCTTGTTTAACACCATGTCATCTACGCACAGCCAATACCAAAGTCTGCCAATGTTACCAGGCATGTTAAAACACGCCAAACAGGTGTTTCAGGACCCAGTCAAAAGCAGAGCCATCACACCTAGGGTGGAGAAGAAATATAAACCTCTCCCTACGGACCCTGTGTACATCACACAACAGTTAACTCCTGATTCGGTGGTAGTAGGAGCAGCCCGGAAAAGGGCAAACTCACAAACTTCTGGAGACGCACCACCGCCCGACAAGGAAAGTCGGAAATTCGATGCAGCAGGCATGAGAGTGGCCGCACAGGCAGCCAATCAATGGCGAATTGCCAATTCACAAGCCCTACTGGTAAGATACGACAGGGCACATTGGGATGAAATGCAACATCTCATCCAACACCTACCCAAGGAGTTCCAGAAACGTGCCCAACAGGTTGTTGAGGAGGGCCAAACTATCTCCAACAACCAAATAAGGTCGGCTATGGACTCAGCAGATACAGCGGTAACCATTCGAAGACATGCATGGTTACGGACCTCCGGATTTAAGCCAGAAATCCAGCAGGCTGTGCTGAATATGCCTTTTAACGAACAACAATTGTTTGGGCCAGAGGTGGATACAGCGATAGAAAAACTGAAGAAAGACACAGACACGGCAAAGCCATGGGCGCGCTCTACTCCCCACAGAGCAGAGGCACTTTTAGGAAGCCACACTTTAGAGGGGGGTTTCGGGCCCAAACCACAGAGCCCTCCAACTCACAAGTCAGACCCACATATCAGGGCCAATATCAGAGGGGAGGTTTTCGAGGACAATATAGGGGTGGACAGTTCCCTAAAACAAGAGGGAAATTCCAGAGCCCAAAAACCCCACAAACCAAACAGTGACTTCAACGTCAAAAACCCCCACCACACAACACCAGTAGGGGGGAGACTCACACATTATTACCACAACTGGGAACACATAACTACGGACGTGTGGGTCCTAGCCATTATCCAACATGGCTATTGCATAGAATTCCTACATTTACCACCAGATGTGCCTCCAAGAGCACACAACATGTCCAAACAACACTTAGATCTGTTGCAACTAGAAGTCCAAGCATTGTTACAAAAAGAAGCAATAGAACTAGTACCCAACCATCAAAAAGGAACAGGTGTTTACTCCCTGTATTTCCTAATTCCAAAAAAGGACACAACACTGAGACCCATATTAGACCTCAGAACACTAAGGGCCTCATTACAACCTCGGCGGTCTTTCAAAAAGACCGCTGAGGCTGCGGGAGCCAGAATACCTCCATTGCTGGCGGTATTCCTGGCTCCCTATTATGACTTTTCCGCTGGGCCAGCGGACGGTAACAGTGTTGCCGTCCGCTGGCCCAGCGGAAAAGTCACATCAACATTGCAGCAAGCTCGTAATAGAGCTGGCGGCAATGCTGATGTGCAGCGGGTGCAGTAGCACCCGTCGCGCATTTCACTGCCCGAAATTCGGGCAGTGAAATGCGCGACAGGGCTATGTCTGGGGGCCCTTGCACTGCCCATGCCAAGTGCATGGGCAGTGCAAGGGCCCCCAGGGGCACCCCAAGTCCCCTTACCGCCAACCTTTCCATGGCGGTGTTTACCGCCACGGATAGGCTGGCGGTCGGGGACTCGTAATCCCCAGGGCAGCGGTGACCCCCTTAAATCTTTAGATCAGATCACTTTCACATGGTGACACTTCAAGACGTGATTCCCTTGCTCAAACAACAGGACTACATGTCAACATTAGATCTCAAAGATGCTTATTTCCACATACCCATTCCTCCTTCCCACAGGAAATACTTGAGGTTCGTAATCCAAGGCTTGCATTACCAATTCAAAGTGTTACCGTTCGGCATAACAACAGCCCCAGGGGTATTCACAAAATGTCTTGCAGTAGTAGCTGCTCACATCAGGAGACAGCACATGCATGGATTCCCTTACTTAGACGATTGGTTAATAAAAACCAGCACTCAGCAACAGTGTCTTCTACACACAAACTACGTCATAGAAACCCTTCACAAACTAGGGTTCTCTATAAACTACCAAAAATCACATCTACATCCGTGTCAAATACAACAATACTTAGGAGCAACAATCAACACACAAAAAGGGATTGCCACTCCAAGTCCACAAAGGGTACAAGCCTTCCAAAATGTAATACTAAACATGCACCCAAACCAACACTATCAAGTGAGGTTTGTAATGAAACTCCTAGGCATGATGTCTTCATGCATAGCCATTGTCCCAAACGCAAGACTACACATGCGTCCCTTACAACAATGCCTAGCAACACAATGGACACAAGCACAGGGTCAACTTCAAGATCTAGTATTGGTAGACCGCCAAACACACTCCTCACTTCAATGGTGGAATCCTATAAATTTAAACCAAGGGCGCACATTCCAAGACCCAGTGCCTCAATACGTGATCACAACAGATGCTTCCATGATAGGGTGGGGAGCACACCTCAACCAGCACAGCATACAGGGACAATGGGACATTCAACAAAGGCAACTGCATATAAATCATTTAGAGCTGTTAGCAGTGTTTCTAGCATTGAAAGCATTTCAACCGCTAATAGCCCACAAACACATTCTTGTCAAAACAGACAACATGACAACAATGTATTACCTAAACAAACAGGGAGGGACACACTCATCACAACTGTGTCTCTTAGCACAAAAGATTTGGCATTGGGCGATTCACATTCGCCTAATAGCACAGTACATCCCAGGGATTCAAAACCAGTTAGCCGACAATCTCAGTCGAGATCACCAACAAACACACAAATGGGAAATTCATCCCCAAATACTACAAACTTACTTTCGAAGCTGGAGAACACCCCAAATAGACCTATTCGCAACAAAAGAAAATGCAAAATGCCAAAACTTTGCGTCCAGGTATCCATACCCTCAGTCCAAGGGCAATGCATTATGGATGAGTTGGTCAGGGATATTTGCTTACGCTTTTCCCCCTCTCCCACTCCGTCCTTATTTAATAAACAAATTGAGTCACAACAAACTCAAACTGATATTAATAGCACCAACCTGGGCCCGTCAGCCATGGTATACAACACCACTAGACCTATCGGTAGTACCTCATATCAAACTACTAAACAGACCAGATTTGTTAACTCAACACAAACAACAGATCAGACACCCGAATCCAGCATCACTCAATCTAGCAGTCTGGCTCCTGAAGTCTTAGAATTTGGACATTTAGACCTTACACAAGAATGTATGGAGGTCATTAAACAAGCTAGAAAACCTACTACAAGACATTGTTATGCAAACAAATGGAAAAGATTTGTTTATTACTGCCATAATAATCAAATTCAACCACTACATGCTTCTGCAAAAAACATTGTTGGCTATTTATTACACTTACAAAAATCAAACCTAGCATTTTCTTCTATCAAAATACATCTCACAGCAATATCTGCTTACCTGCAGATTATACATTCAACATCACTCTTTAGAATCCCAGTCATCAAAGCATTTATGGAGGGTTTAAAAAGAATCATACCCCCAAGAACACCACCAGTTCCCTCGTGGAACCTCAATATTGTATTAACAAGACTCATGGGTCCACCATTTGAACCCTTGCACTCTTGTGACATGCAATACTTAACCTGGAAAGTAGCCTTCCTAGTAGCTATCACATCTCTTAGAAGGGTAAGCGAAATACAAGCATTCACTATACAAGAACCCTTTATACAAATACATAAACATAAAGTGGTGCTCCGTACAAATCCAATGTTCTTACCAAAAGTCATATCACCGTTCCACCTAAACCAAACAGTGGAACTCCCAATCTTTTTTCCACAACCAGACTCAGTAGCTGAAAGAACCTTACATACATTAGACATCAAAAGAGCACTAATGTATTACATTGATAGAACAAAACAATTTCGCAAGACAAAACAATTTTTTGTAGCCTTCCAAAAACCTCATGCAGGATATCCAATATCCAAACAAGGCATTGCCAGATGGATAGTGAAATGTATTCAAACCTGCTATATTAAAGCAAAAAGAGATCTGCCTATTACGCCAAAGGCGCACTCCACTAGGAAAGAAGGCGCCACAATGGCCTTTCTAGGAAATATACCTATGACAGAAATCTGTAAGGCAGCCACATGGTCTATGCCTCATACATTCACAAAACATTACTGTGTAGATGTGTTAACAACACAATAAGCCACAGTAGGACAGGCTGTATTACGAACATTATTTCAGACAACTTCAACTCCTACAGGCTAAGCCACCGCTTTTGGGGAGATAACTGCTTACTAGTCTATGCACAGCATGTGTATCTGCAGCTACACATGCCATTGAACGGAAAATGTCACTTACCCAGTGTACATCTGTTCGTGGCATGAGACGCTGCAGATTCCCATGCGCCCTCCCGCCTCCCCGGGAGCCTGTAGCCGTTATAAGTTGATGAAACTTGTAAATTTGTAAATATATACTATTTTTTAGACACATTATGTACATACATACTCACTCCATTGCATGGGCACCTTTACTATATACACAACACCTACCTCACCCTCTGCGGGGAAAACAATCTAAGATGGAGTCGACGCCCATGCGCAATGGAGCCGAAAGGGAGGAGTCCCTCGGTCTCGTGACTCGAAAAGACTTCTTCGAAGAAAAACAACTTGTAACACTCCGAGCCCAACACTAGATGGCAGGATAATGCACAGCATGTGAATCTGCAGCGTCTCATGCCACGAACAGATGTACACTGGGTAAGTGACATTTTCCATATATATATATCTCGATATATACATTTATTAAATTGCTGTTGGAAAATGGGTTATTGGTAGGGCAGGTAGGTACCTACACCTAGCAACAAGCCACTAACCTCCACATAGGTACAGTTAGGTCTCAGTAAATTAATCCCAGCTCTACCCTTGGTAGCTTGGCATCGAGCGTCAAGGCTTAACTTAGGAGACAAAGTGTAAAGCATTCAAATATCACAAAACAGTAATTAAATAAAACACAGGAAACAGTTTAAAAATCCAAAACCAATTTATAAAAATAGCTTATATTTTTATCTTTAAAATGACACAAAAACGATTAAAATCGGTTCAGGGGAACCGGAGATATGAATTTTTAAAGTATTATTATTTTCTAGCGCTTAGAAACAAAAAGCGCCAATCGGGTCATCTGGTTGCACCAGGACCGGGGCAAAGTCAAACTTTCAGGCCGACCGCGATGGAGCCCTGCTCGGCTACAAGTCGCGGGAGGCCTCGGTTAAAAAGTTACCTTCTGACTTAGTCTTTATTTTGAAGTTTTTCTTCACCGGGACGAACCTGCCAGTTGAATCCGACCTCCTGGAGCCCTTGTCCGGATACGCGAAGTCGGTTTCCTCGGTGGTGATTTTTACCTTCGGACTTAGTCGTTTTTTCGAGATGAAAATCCTTCGACCGGGGTAAACCTGGATCTTGATCCGACGTCCATGGAGCCCTTCTCGGATACGATGGCTGGGAGGTCCCGGTCAACTTTTTACGTTCGGACTTAGTCTCTTTTTTGGATGTTTTTCTTTACCGGGACGAACCACGAAGTCAGGCCGGGTCGCGGTTGAGACAAGCCGGCTAGAATTTCCGCGTCGGGTCGGTCACTTTATGGAGCTTTTTTTCAAAAATTCTCCAATCTTTTCCAAACTTCTGGGGCTTCACCCAGATGTTCTTTCAAGGTTCTTTTGGAGTCCACAGCTCACCCTAAGGGTCCAGAAGTTCTGTGATGGTCCTTGGGAAGTGCAGACTTCAACTCCCAGAATGCACCTGGCGCAAACTCCTTTTTGGCCACTGGACAGTGGTCAGCTGGTCGCTTTCTTCAGGAGTTGGTGCAGGGGACTCTGGTTTAGCAATTTTTCACCTGTAGCAAACAGGGAGTCCCTCCTTGAACCAGTTGAAGCCAGGCAAAGTCCTTCTTGTGGTGAAGCCCAAGTGTGCAGCTGGTGCAGTCTTTCTGAGTGCAGGGTCCAGGTGCAGGCCAGGGGTCCAGCAGGGCAGTCCTTCTTCTTCTTTAGTTCCTTTCTTGTTGAATTCTGGAGGGGATCTGAGGCGTGGGTGCAGGTCTGCCAGTTTTATCCTTGCTCCTGGGTGAAAAGCAGGGGGGTCCTGGTCCTCCAATCAGGTACAGGGTCGTCCCCCTGTGATGACCACTTCCTGGGAAGTGTGGCAAAAATCCATCCCAAAAGGCAACAGTCTCCAAAAATCCAACATGGCTGAATCTGATTTTTGGAGGTTACATCTGGCTGAGCCCACCCACTGGTGTGGCTAAAAATCATAAACACACCCCTCTCCTGCCCTCTCCTAATCTAATCAAGGGGGTACCTAGTTGTCTGGGGTTGCAGGATGTGGGGGTGTTGCTGGGTGCTGCAAATGTCCTTCTCTGCCTTTGAAGACCAGTTTGGCAGCCCTCCCCCTTCCTGCCTCACCATCTGCTGAGGGGAGATTCTCTCCCCCAAGCACATTCCTTTGTGTGAAGTCAGGCCACTTCACACCTCATCAAGGTAGCCTGGCAGAAGCTGCTGCAGGCTGGCCAATCAGAGCACAGTAGCAAAAACAATGCAGAGCTGAAATTGGCAACTTTTTAGGTAAAGTCTAAACTTTTTACCTGGACAAGTTATATTAAATCCAACAACTGGAAGTTGTGGGATTTATTACAACAATCAATTTGATACCAAATTCTTGGTATGTAACATTTAAGGAGACTTTAAAATTTAAAATAAAGTCTGCCCATTCTAGCCTATGAAGGCCATTTACTTCAATGAGGGAAAAACGAATTTGGCTGTTTTTACCTCACCAGGGCTTATACATCTATTTTTATAAAGTCCCTGCTTATAGTTACATGGCACCCAGCCCTAGGGGCACATAGGGCACACCTTAGGGGTGACTTATATGTAAAAATAAGGTAGTTTAAGACTTTGGAAGTACCTTTAATTCCAAAGTCGAATTTGCATATAACTTTAATTTAAAAGCAGCCAGCAAGGCAGGCTTGCTTTTAAAATGACACTGGGCACCTCAGCAGTGCACCTAGGTGTGCACCACCTATGCTGTGGTCCCTAAACCTACATGCCCTACCATATACTAGGGACTTATAGGTAGGTTAACTTAGCCAATTATAATTAGCCTAATTTGCATATCCATTTTACACAGAGCACAGGCCCTGGGTCTGGTTAGCAGTACCCAGGGCACCATCAGAGTCAGGAAAACACCAGCATAAAGTGGAAAATGGGGGCAAAAAGTTATGGGGCCTCTGCAATCAGCCCTAGTTTCTCACAATTGCCTATGGAAGTTATGTATATATTTTCTACCCACCATCCCACGTAGTTGTGCTGATGCTATAAGATATACAGATAAAGTAACTGCTTGCTTGTCATTCTAATTCAAGCATGTGGATCTATGAAAGATCCAATACTCGAGAAGAAAATAAGTTACTTACCTCTAACTGCAGTTCTTCAGTATTGGTATCTTTCATAGATTCACATGCGACCCATCCTCCACCCAGGGGAGGCTCGCCTTATAGCTCTGGATTATCTATTCCCACTTGTGCTTGAAAATCTGAGGGACTCAGCCTCCCTTGGGAGTGTAGTAGAGGGTGCTTTTGATTGATTGTTCACAGTTCATGTTTGGTCCTTTTTTAAAAGGACATAGGCTATTAAACTGACTTTTTCATTGCTATTATAACCTATGGTAGTGAAATATCCTGCTTTATTATGGTACTGTGGGGACATACTTCAACGACGAAGAATGATTGAAGCATGTGAATCTATGAAAGATACTTATACTGGAGAACTGCAGTTACAGGACAGTAACTTATTTTCATATCCTGTCTCCAAAGTAAATAATGGGATTGAACATAGCTGTAAGAGAAGAGGACCTCATGCAACTTTGCACTTTGGTGCTGTCAATAAATATTTTTAAAAAATAAAAATGTTCATAGCAGCAATTTAATCCAAATAAGTTAAAGCCTAAAATATATTTAAAATAGGTTGATTTGTGACAAAAATAAGATGCATTTTCAAACGTTTGCAGGTCTATGTTGGCACAAACCCCAATTTTTAAGGATTGGCAGCAAATGCCGGCACTGAAAGGGGTCATAATACCGGCAGAAAAGAAGAAAATGCTCCAAAGACTGTAGAAAATAATCATCACAAGAGCAGACAAAAATGGTGCTAGGGTCGAATTGGCCTGGTGGGATGCAAAGGTGAGCCCTAAACAAGCCCAGTTGAAACATTGGTAAGAAACATCTTTTTCATGCGTTGTTAACCAATGAGAGGTAGCCCTAGATAATTTACACTTGCCAATGCTTCTAATGGCTTGTGTACCAGTTAGATTGTTCCCAACAAAATTAATCAGTTATGGCACAGGACAAACCTCTGCAGATATCAAGGTCCAAAAACAAATGGAAAAAATGGGCTCACCAGAGTTCATCAATACTGTTGTAGACTGAGCCAAGAGGGGTGGACGAGCCCAGCCTCTGACTGGTGCAGACAGGCTTGTTCTTGGCCCTGGAGCGTCCCACGCCGCAAGTCCAGGTGATGCACTATATTGCGCTGGTGAGGGCAGCAGCGGGTGCAATAGGTTGGTAGGGCCGCCTCCTGGGCCACATAGTCCTGCCAGAAACACTCCCTTGCAGTGGGTGCAGGTGATGCACTATATAGCGCTGGTGAGAACATTAGGAGGTTGGTATGGGCGCCCCCTGGGCCCCCGGACTCCTGGGACACATGGTGCAGCCAAAAACACAATATGCTTCATGTGCATGTGCCGTGATCAGCAGTGCATGCTTTAGAAGAGAAAGGGCAGATGCAAAAAAGAAATCAGTTGTTTCTCAAAAAGACATAGCAGCAGCGGTTAAGATGCCTCACCCTCCTTGACAAAGATAACAGACAAAAAAAAATTCTGTTGTCCAGAAATTAGAAAATTGGAAGTGTTTGGAAGAGCTATCCTGTGAAGTAAACATTAAGAAACTCTCTGGACTCCAGGCAGTGTTTACCCAATCACACAAAGATATTACTCCAATTTAGAAGCATAGATGATGGACGAACACCCCTAATTCGTACTGCATAAAGATGAGTTGGCCCATCTAAACCAGGATTTCAGCCTCCAGGAGTGTCTCTAGCAATGAAACTTAGTTATGTTTATTGAACGTGTTTGGACATTTGTAATGGACAAGGGAGGCATTTATAGTATTTAAATTAACTTTTGGTATAATACTTACTGTTGAACAGTGTGCAATATATGACAGCATTTAAGATTGTCAGTCAAGGATAGCGTTAGTAATGTTAGAATGCACATATTGGGGCATGCTTGTCTTGGTTTTCTGACTAGGAGTGGGGGTATAAAAAACTGTGTTGTAATTGAATCAAGGATGAAGAAAGTAATGGGTGTAGAAACGCCGGGAAAAGAACAGTGAGTATTAGGGGTTAGGGTTATGAAAAGGATAAAGTATAAATGAAAAGTCAGAAATAGTAAACACCGAACAAAGATTAAAGTTTTAAGCTAATTAACAGCTCCCTACTATCATTTAAAAAAAGTAACCTCAACTTAAAAATAAAGAACAACATTTTTTGCGGTTAGACACGGACCTCCTGATTAATAATACTTTGAGTTTGATGAAAAATAGTCACCCAGATTAATCTTAAAATGAGTAGTGATTTAAGTTAAGAACATTGCATCCTTAACAGCTTGCTGGCATTTTTATTTTGCTGTTTGCAGAGAAAGTTACCTGAACAGGATATTGCCCAAGGTTCTTACATGGCGCTGCCTCTAATACTGCTCTTGATGCTGGCAGGCTACAACCATGAAAAGGTAGGAATACTGCAGAGATAATATTTTGAACATTGCTTTTGCTGATGCATGGAGTGACTTTCCACTGCCCTTAATGTAGTGCTCTTTTTTTCCTTATTCATTATTTCAAAGAATGTTACACGATTAGTCAAGAGTAAATGTACTATACCTAATGATGCTTGGCACCTTTTATAGTGCACAGATGTTATACATGAATAAGCGTATGTCAGCTCCACTTTATTTGTATGTGTTTAGAGAGCTTTTTTTTTTTTTAGCATTTGAAGAAATAAAGCTCTCCCAACTAGAGGACCGCTCCTTTAACTCACAGCGTAGTAGCCTGTTCTCCCCCGCACAAGTAGCAGCATATTGTTCTTTCTCCTTTCAACTCTATTTTCCGATGAGCTTTCACCTTTACTTTTCACATGTATTTTTTTCAGCAGAATCACTCTTATTACTAACTAAATATATAACCTCTTCATTCCTTAATAATGGTTTGATGGGGCATGGCTTGCCACAATCAGATTACCATTTGAGCTAGGGATCCTGGATTAGGACAGTTGATGCTGTGTTATATCTCCTTATGGACAAAGTGGAAAGTGGTGGTGGACTAGCTGTGTAGCATTGGAGCTGTTCAGTCTGGAACCAGTGGTGTGAAAGACTGAGAGTGACAGTGTGCTGCCGGTGGTGGGCCATATTATGAGAAGCGGACAAGCAAGGGCCTAGAAAAAGGGCAGAAGTGGCACCTTCGTATTGGGAGATGGTAGGAACTGGCCATAGTGGAACAGGCTCTGAAGCAGGTGACTTGCTTGAGCTTGATTAGGCAAGTGATGCTGGAGATGATTTGCACAGGGTGTGGTGCTTCCCACCAAAATACCATTCTATTTGCTGATTGGTATTTAGAGGCTCTGGATCTAGAATTGCACAGACTTGTGCTTTTGGGAAGGAGGGATCAGAAGCCACTGAGTGCTGCTGAACTACTTTGCCAGCATTTATAGCACCCTGAGGGGAACAGAAGGAGCAAGGGAGGAAGACTGTGAGGTGTTGTCAAACCACTGTGGTCCTTACCTTCTGCCCACGGTGTTGCCTTGCAGAGACGATATGAACCTGGCTTCACCATTCTTTTCCTCCCACTTGCATAAGTGTAGTAATAGGGCAAGAATGAAGGCTGGGATACAGGGAAGGAGATCCTGGTAGTGTGATAACTTCTTCCACTCTTCGTAGGACACATATTTGGATCTTGAAATGTAAAAGAATCGCAGTTAGAGAATCTAGGTCGATAGTGGAGCACAAAATAGACATGATGGCCCTGGACATTAAACTTACTAGAGCAGATTTGAAGTAGGTGTTGGACTGAGTAGGGTCGATGGAACAATCTGAAACAAATCGCACATCAAGCATTAAGGCCATTCAAGAAGACATCTTGCACCTTAAATAAGACACTCTGCTTTGTCACTTGGGCTAAATATGTGGCAGGCTGCTATAGAAAGGAACAATGTCCTCCTTGCGGGAGTGACTCAGTTACCTGAAGGGCCATCAGTTGAGTTGTTTGCTGTATCACTCCTCCATGACCAGTGTCATTTGAGTGGTCTCACAAAGCTATTTTTATCAGACAGGGCTACTCGAGCCCTGTGCCCCTGCTGAGATCCAACATTCAACTTGGAGCGATAATAGTTCACATCATCAAATTCTGGGATAAAGACGTGATTGTTCAAGCCACAAGATTTCCATGGTACCTGGAAATCGGATAATACATATACCTGATATATCTGGATTTTACACAGGATGTGCATAACCAACGGTAGAACCATTGAAGATGTGAAACAGGAGCTGAAAAGAGGGGCCTTGAAATTTGATATGGCTCCTGGCTCGACTTAGAATACTTTTGCAAGGAGCATTTTACCTCACCAAATATGCAAAAAGCTGAAAAAATGGCACGCAGCTGGGTAATTGAGGAATACACCTTATGTGAACTAGGTTTGTCCAGCCCTGGAGAATCGATTGACTAGAAAGATGGCGGCATTTCCAGTTTGAGACCAATGGCATTGACTTTGTTGTGATTGTAATGTGGGTGGTGAGAGATTATGTGCCAAGAGTATACTGGTGCTGGAGGCAGGGATATACCTGCCCTGCAGTAAAGTTTCATTTGCTTTTAGATAAAGGGGTTGTAAACCTTTTTGATTTCAGGTAAAATTCTTGCCTCCATATGTCGTCCCATTAATGAACGCTTACAAGTGCTGGCAGAAACTGTGTTGTTCTGCCCTACAAGGTCCTGCATCGTAGTTTCCAGGTCTTACTCATAACTTCTGTATTTCTGTTTGGATGAAGGGCACATAGTGAATTGGGGTTGTGGGTAGTGGGGGAACTCATAGCACTGATCTGTAGGGTAAGAGGGTGTTACTTACGAAGCTTACTGCTGTGTTGCACATGATAGATAGTGATACACAGAAGTGCTATACATTGCTGTGGAGAGCATTCTATTAGAGTTTGACTGACGATCAGTGACTACAATGGATAACAAAAAGCCTAGTGTCACTTAAACTGCTCTCATGGAATGTGTCCGGCATGGGGGTTAAGATTAAATGACGAATGGTGCTGACCTTGCTAGATAGGTATGGAGCTGACATTTTGTTTATGCAGGAAACACATTCCCTGAATTTTGACTGAACCCCTGGCTAAAATGTCATTTATAGTAGGGGTTCCAGGCATGCTAGTTGGTGTAATAATAAACTACGAGTTTCCATATGACCAGTTCAATCACCATGAAATACAAGTGTACCTTTTCCTTCCCTAGCACTCACACCACTGACCTTTTACTAATAAGAAATATTAGGGTAAGATTAAGGTAGGGATCAATCCTAAGGATTGCCTCTTACTGTAATGCCTTTAAAGGTGCCTTGACATGTGGACACACCACCAGGGGGCTGCATTGCACAACCCTTGAGGAAATTGTATTTACCTATGTGAGTGGGGGGTTTCCAATATAAGTAATTAAATTGTTCCTCCCTATACATATTTGTAATCTTATAAAGTCTCTCCTACTCCAGTAACTGACAGTGATAGGAGGGCTTCTGATTGAGAACATCACGCGCCAAACAACCAGAGTAAAAAAAAAAAATCCATTCTGTTTTTGTGTACGTGGAACAGTATGCCAACTTCATAGCCCACACCGACTCCTAAGTGGTGCTCAGTACACAACATTAGGGTAGTTGTATCATGAAGGTACCCAATGGTAAAGCATGCCAGTGTAATTGGGTGAGGGTATCCATCCATGTTAGGAATACCCACGATTGAGGTAGCAAGAGACTTTATTGAGGCCTTTGGCCACATACCACTTTATCTCTCTAATCTGACATCTTATAACATTAACTCCACCCTTGAGTGCCCTACTACTTTTTTATTCATAATTAATTATTCAGGAGGATGTGATAGGGGCTACATTTACTGAAGAATTATCTCCTATTCCCATTACAGTAAATGCTACTGCGGATGGGGAACACATTCTTCTGATGCAGGACACCTTCATCCTGACATGCAGTCTAGTGTGTTTGTTGGATAGGCTAAGGTGGATTATACTGCTGTTCTCTTAAGGACTGTTTATCATAGTAGGAATTGTGGAATTAGTACTTATGGTGGAAATGGTTAGATTTGGAGTGATAGTGTGCTCCCAAAGAGCCCCTCGCAATTGTCAAATTTATCAGTGCCTATGGTTTGTTGGATGTGTGGTTGGAAGGACACACAGAGATAGACAATACTAATACTACTCTAGGATTTATAGAACCTTCTTCAAGATGGACTGCTGCTTAGTCATAGGCATGAGATTATAAGTTCCAAGATGTTTGTTTAATAGGTATGTGTGTTTTAAACATTTCCCTTTATGAGTAGTGATTCAGAAAAGGGTTAGGTGTGGCTCCCAGCAGTGGAGAGGAGAGTAGGAATTGGTATTGAAAATGTCTGTATTAGACAAACTGAAGGAAACCACAGATCATTAATTTAAAGAAAATGTTGGGAAAGTCTGCTCTGAAGTTGCGGTATGTGAAGCACTGAAGATCGCTTTAAGGGGACAGGCAATCTCATGTGTCTCGAGAAAAGGTAGGGAGCGGGAATAAGTGATGAGAGAGGCTACGGAGAGTCTATGAGCATTAAAGTAACAACTCCTTATAGAACAGGATCCAATATAAATGGCCTTCTAAAGGTTGTGGAGAATGGAATTTCAAACATTGTCAACAAATGAAGTCTGAAACCAGAATAATACTACATGGAAGCACCTTTAGGAATTCTGAGAAGCTCACTGCTTGGTTTAGCAAACATGGGCAGGGGCTGCTCTGGGTAGGGTAATAGAGGTCAAAGGAGAATACCTAGGGACAGAAAATGAGAGGATAGTGCATGTCTTTGCAGATCACCTTGAGGTGTTTTACTCCATAGGACATGATGTGGAGGGCTCTCATCTGTTTGGTATTATTCGTTTTGAGACAGACCTCCAGTGCTTTATTGTAGATGAAGATGCCCTTCAAGTGGGTTTTAAAGTGGAGGTCTCAGATGTTGTTTAAAGATGCCACTTAAAGACTCAAAGGATTATTCTTCCTAATGGCCTGCTGCTGGAGTTTTTCAAGCACATCTCTGGTAAATTAACAGACCGTCTGCTCACAATGTTTTGTGAAACTCAGTGTAAGGGCTGTTTACCATACAATCTGAGATTAGTGACTTTAGAACTGATATACACAGAAATGCAAAGAAGGGAAGGCCTGGATTGTTTGTGAGTCATATAGATCCTTAGCCCTTCTGAATTTCGAGACAAAAGTCCTAACAAAACTATTGCTGAGCTGCCCAATTGGAGTTGAGAGTACACGTCCATCCTGACAAATCTGGGGTTATGCCTTGTAAAGTACTTATCTGATAGAGACTTCTAGTTGCAGATTGCTTACCTTAGAATTTCCCCCCAGGTGTCAGACTGGATCTGGAGATTTTTCTTCGAGCAATACCCTTGCATGTCGTTAGATGGCGTTGGTCGACTCCGCAGGCGTTGTTGGCATCGTAGTCGCTGTGATGACTTTGGGATTCCGCCTCAGAGCAGTGACGTCAGTTCTTTCCATGCCACGCGCTGATCGGAAAGAGCTACCCTAGTCATTTTGTGACTGTTTTGACCTTTTTGTCATATTTTTGGAGAAGGTTTGGTGTGTCGAGATGTCCCCGAAGACCGGGTTCAAACCTTGCGAGGACTGTCATGGCATGATGTCAGTGAAGGATCAGCATCGGGTCTGTTTGTGGTGTCTGGAGCACGACCACGACCTGAAGTTGTGCTCAGAGTGCAGGGCCTTGTACCCAATGGCCTTGAGGTAGCGGTCCCTCAAGCTTATGGCGGCCCAGCGCTAGACTCCTCATTGGTCCAGATCTCGCTCAAGAGGATGGTCTCAAGACCATTTGCGGAGCCACCACCACTCGTCCTCCTTGAAATTTTCGGGTCTAGGTAAGAAGAAGTCAAAGAAATCTCGTCATCCCTCGACCTCACCCCATTGCTCAGTTGATGTGACGCAGGAGGAGCGTTGACACTCTAGGCCTCTGTCCTTGGAGCCTGCTTTTGGGTCTGCGCCGCACCACCCAGAGTTTCCGGGAGCCGAGGCAACCCCTGCCCAATTAAAGGAATTCTATGAGGCCATGCGCCTCATTTTTGGGCAGGCCGATCCCGCTACTGTGCCTTTAGGCCCAGGGGTTCAGTTGGCGGGCCTTTGGGTTCCGTTCCTGCGGCTCCGGCTCCAGCCACCGAAGTCCCCACCGGATCCACTCCCAGATCTGTACCGATGCCGGTCCTACCATCGAAACCTTCCCCGGCGCCACTTCGAATGTCGACGCTCCCGACATAGGTGGTGCCCACTATCGACATCGACCCGATCCTGATCCCCTGACAACTCAAAGTCGGAATGGCGTTGGTCGCCGCCGCCGCCTCCTTCTTCGATGGGGCCTATTCACCCCAGGTTGGATTCTGACCCTTATTCTTATGGATTTGAATTGGGGGAGGGATTGGAGGGGTTCCAGGACCCTTATGAATACCCAGATGATCCCAACCTGGACTGGGCACAGGAGTTGGGCAATGCCAGTGGTCTGGATACCTCTCCAGACGCTTGCATGCTGTCTCCTCCTACTGTGGCTATGGCAGAGAGAGCTGCTTATTCCATGGTGGTCAGTAGGTTGGCTGAGGTCCTTGGCTTTGAACTGTTCGGGTCAGGTCTAGACTTCTGACGGAGGTGCTTCAATCAGGGGCTTCCACAGATAAGGCTCTTCTTCCATTCAATGAAGCCCTCACCAATGTCCTTTTGGGTAGTTGGTCCAAACCAAGAAAGGGGCTCTCTTGAACAGGACAATCGCACCCCGCCATTGGCCCACCCTGAATGACCCTAAATTCCTGTCCCATCACCCCACGCCTGAGAGCCTTGTTATCCAGGCATCCTCATCCTCCGGCGCATTCCCTTCTGCACCTCCGGGTAGGGAATCAAAAAGGCTGGACCAATTTGGGAAAATGTTTTCTTTCTCCAGTCTAGCGCTGTGATCAGTGAACACCGAATGCCTTTTGGGCTGTTATACTCACTCTCTGTGGGATACGGTTGCGCAAGTCTTGCTGCAGACACCAGACGAGGTCCAAGCTGTTACCGATGGGAGGGATGAGCCAAAGTTCACTATCCAAGGTGGGCTGGACACGACCGACTCTCTGGGTAGATCAGTTGCGACCACGGTGGCCTTGAGGTGCCACGCCTGGTTAGGAACATCTGGTTTCTCATGGGATGTCAAACAGACCCTTATGGACATATCCTTGGATGGCACCCGTCTCTTTGGAGACAAGGCGGACTTGGCGCTGTAGAAGTTCAAGGACTCCCGGGCTACGGCTGGTTCCCTCTGCCTTTCCACTGCCCCTCGTCCCCAATAGTCAGTTCAGCCATGTCCAGTTCTGAACGTAGGAACCCAAATGACTGAAAATATCCCTTGTTGAACTAATCCTGTTGCAAGTGGATTAACCAACTAGCACGTAACTTAGAGGTACCATATTTATTTTGCTCACAATGTTGTTTTTCAATCAGTGTTCTATTTAGGAGGTTTAGAACATCCTACACGTTATCTGTCCACTTAAGAGGACTAGAACAATTTGAGGCCACTTCTGAACGGCCCATATGGGCAGGTCCAGTTGTTATTCACTTAGAAAAATGAGATTCCTTCCCAATAGAAAAAAGCTTTCACAAAATTGCCCTGTTGCTATTGGGCATGCAAATATCATTCATATTAGTTATTTGCTAATCTCCTCCTGGACATTGTTCTTTTTAGGTTTCCCTGACAGACCTTATTTTAGCTGTGTACCCACTGTGTGCAAAAATTTTAGAATTTGTTTTGGGTCAGCCCATAGCTTACTATTGTTTGGCATTCTTATCAATCCCATTTACTTGCTTACTATTTGATGGCTTTCCTCCTTCTTGTTGTGGAATCCATTTTACATGACTACTGATTACTTTTGACACAAGATGGAGGGTGGATACAGCATCTCCAGACAGTGAGTCTACTGACTGAATTCCTGGAGCTAGAAATTGGAACACCTAAGGTGAGGAAGGATGGAAACACGGTTTCCATAAGACATTCTATGAGGTCCTTGTTAGCAAAGGGCTGCTATTTGGTCGAGACTTTCTAGCTGAAGATTCCTTATAATGGAATTATCCCCAGGCATCAGACTGGATCAGGATTTTTTTTTGTGGGCAGTGCCCCTGGCGCTGGTAGGTGGAATTTTTTGGCTCTGCTTGACGTTTGTGCCAGGGAGGGACATGGCATCTGTACCTGTGTAGGTGCTACTCCAGTGCTGTGACGTCATTTCTTTCCTATCTGTTAGAGACTTTTAGTTCCAGATTCCTTACCTTTGAATTCTCCCCAGACATCAGACTGGATCTGGAAGAGTTTCATGAGCAGTATCCCTGCGTGCCATTAGGTGGCATTGATCAGCTCCACGTCCATTGTCTGTGTCATCCGCACCAGATACGACATTGTGGTTCCTACATGGGTGCCACCCCGTCGTTCTGTCAGTTCTTTTATTTCCGCACCATCAAGCGCTGATCCGAAAAGAGCTGCCCATCCGTCACATATGTGACTAGCTTTTTTACAACTTTTTGTCGAAGATACTTCTACTCCTGGTGCGTCAAGGCTGTCCTCTAGAAAGACCAGCTTCAAACCCTGTGGACCATGTCATTGGGCGATGTCTGTGACAGGACCACACCCCGTATGTCTTTTGTCCCTGGAGTGCAACCACGACCCGAAGTTGTGTTTTGAGTGTAGGGCTTTGCAACCGAAGGCTTTGAGGGAGCGGACCCTGAAGTTAATGGCAGCCCGACACTCGACTCTGAGCAAGTCGAGATCTCAGTAGAGAGGAATGGCCCAGGGATTGGTCACACAGTCTTCCATCATCGTCTTCCTAATTCTCGGAGCGATTGGGTACGTTGAGTCATAAGAAGTCCAAGAAGTCAAAGTGTTCTTTGCATTTTCTTTGTCTGTTAGCAGATGAGATGAGAGAATGTTGACGTTCAAGACCTTGTTCTGTGGAAACTATGCCGACTCCGCGCCTCCCCAGCAACCCATGCCCAACTCAGAGTTTTGCGAGGCCATGCACCTCATTTTTGGGCAGCCTGGCACCGCTGGAGTGCTTTCGGGTCCTGCAGAGCAGGAGGGGGTCACTTCGTGTTCTGCGCCAGTGTCTTCAGCGCTTTGACACGAGGGATGTGTCTTCATATTGAGGTGGCGCAAGGTCTCTTTCAGCAGTGTGGAAAGCCTTGGTTAGATCTGTTCGCCTCCGCAGAGAACGTGAAATGTCAGCAGTTTTGTGCATTGGAGTTTTCAAGGCGGCAATCACTCGGACATGCTTTTTGTATTGAGTACAACTCAGGCCCCCTGTATGCCTTTCTGCCCATACCACTTCTGCCCATAGTTTTCAAGAAGATGAAGAATGACCAGGCTCAGGTTATCCTTGTGGCTCTAGACTGGGCATGGAGAGTCTGGTATCCCGAGCTGCTGAGCATGTCCATCAATCCTCCGATCAGACTTCTCCTTGCGGAGGATCTTCTGTCGCTGCAGCAAGGGAGTGTTCTGTACCTGAACCTATCCATTCTCCACCTTCTTGCTTGGAGATTGAGTAGCGACAGTTTACAGCTTTTGACCTTCCTTCCAATGTCTGTAACATAATCTTGGCAGCCAGGCATCCCTTCACCAAAGCGGTATATGCCTGTGTTAGAAATGGGGGTTTTGGTTGGCAGTCAGGTTACCCTCTGTCCAAGCAAGAACCCTCACTCTAATCAGGGTAAGTCACACATAATCCAAAATTATCCTGTGCCCACCCTCTGGTAGCTTGGCACGAGCAGTCAGGCTTAACTTAGAAGGCAATGTGTAAAGTATTTGTGCAATAAATCATACAATAACACCATATAGCACCACAAAAATAAACCACAGTGTTTAGAAAAATATATAATATTTATCTGGATAATTGCAGGTCAAAACGAATAAAGATGCAATGTTAAATTGTAGAGATATCACTGAAAAGTGATATAAAGTGTCTTAAGTCTTTAAAAAGCAAACAAAGTCTCTTTCAAGCACAAAGTACCTTGTTTAAAGTGGAAAATCTCTGCAAAGGGCCGCAGAAGAAGAGATACGTGGAAAAATGGTGTGTGCGTCAATTTCTCCCTTGCACACACGTACTTGCGTCGTTATTTTTCACGCGGGGAAGTCGGGTGTCGTTTTCCGGCGCGCAGACAGTCTCTTTCTGTGGGTCGCGGGATTACCAGATGTCCTGAGGTCTGTGCGTGGATTCTCCTGCTTGCTTTCCGGCTGCGCGTCGTTCCGTGGGGCTGTGCGTCGAAGTTTCGATCTCACGGCAGGCGTCGCGTCGATTTCCCCTCTGGAATTCGCCGGCGTTGTCCTTGCGAGGCTGTGCGTCGAAGTTCCGGTCGCCCCAAAGGATTCTCGTCGATCAGCGTCGGTGTGTGGCGTTTTTCTCACCGCGGAGCAAGCTGTGCGTCGAAATTTTCGGCGCACGAAGAGTCCAAATGAAAAAGAGAAGTCTTTTTGGACCTGAGACTTCAGGGAACAGGAGGCAAGCTCTATCCAAGCCCTTGGAGGGCACCTTTACAGCCAGAAAAGAGTTCAGCAAGGCAGCAGGGCAACAGCAAGGCAGCAGTCCTTTGTAGAAAGCAGTCAGGTGAGTCCTTTAGCCAGTCAGGCAGTTCGTCTTGGCAGGATGCAGGTTCTGGTTCAGGTTTCTTCTCCAGCAAGTGTCTGATGAGGTAGGGCAGAGGCCCTGTTTTATACCCAAATGTGCCTTTGAAGTGGGGGAGACTTCAAAGAGTGGCTAAGAAGTGCACCAGGTCCCCTTTCAGTTCAATCCTGCCAGGGTCCCAGTAGGGGGTGTGGCAGTCCTTTGTGTGAGAGCAGGCCCTCCGCCCTCCCAGCCCAGGAAGACCCATTCAAAACGCAGATGTATGCAAGTGAAGCTGAGTACCCTGTGTTTGGGGTGTGTCTGAGTGAATGCACAAGGAGCTGTCAACCAAGCCCAGCCAGACGTGGATTGTAAGGCATAAAAAGATTTAAGTGCAAAGAAATGCTCACTTTCTAAAAGTGGCATTTCTAGAATAGTAATATCGAATCCAACTTCACCAATCAGCAGGATTTGGTATTACCATTCTGGCCATACTAAATATAACCTTCCTACTCCTTTTAGATCAGCAGCTATCACTGCAATACTGTATGAGGGCAGCCCCAATGTTAGCCTATGGAGGGAGCAGGCCTCACAGTAGTACAAAAACGAATTTAGGAGTTTTACTCTACCAAGACATGTAAACTACACAGGTACATGTCTTGCCTTTCACCCACACAGCACCCTGCTCTAGGGGTTACCTAGGGCACACATTAGAGGTGACTTATATGTGGAAAAAGGGGAGGTTTAGGCTTGGCAAGTACTTTTAAATGCCAAGTCGAGGTGACAGTGAAACTGCACACACAGGCCTTGCAATGGTAGGCCTGAGACAAGGTAAAGGGGCTACTTAAGTGGGTGGCACAACCAGTGCTGCAGGCCCACTAGTAGCATTTAATCTACAGGCCCTAGGCACATATAGTGCACATTACTAGGGACATATAAATAGATTAAATAGTCCAATCCGGTATGATCCAAGGTTACCATGTTTAAAGGGAGAGAGCATATGCACTTTAGCACTGGTTAGCAGTGATAAAGTGCGCAGAGTCTAAAAGCCAGCAAAAAGTGGACGGAGGCAGGCAAAAAGTTAGGGGGGACCACCCTAAGGCTGTCGGGTCTAACAGCCTGTCTTTGGGAGAAATTTGTGGTATTGTGCACAGACAAGTTTTTTAACCCCTTTCTGCCCCACAGTCTGAGATCTGTTGTTTTTCCTTTCCCTGGCTCAGCACGGCTCTGCTATTGGCACTCTTAACTGTTGTTTGTCTTCCCTTTCTGCTTTTTTTGAGGTTGCCTTATCAACCTTCTTTGTTTAAGTCCCCTATTGTAAATAGGTTCCTGAAAGGTCTTACACATCTCTTTCCTCCATCCCCATTCATTATTCCCAATGGGATCTGAATTTGTTTTTGACATTTCCATAGTGTGCTCCATTTGAGCATCTCCATAATTGTCCTGTCAGGCATCTCTCTTGGAAGGCAGCCCTTCTTGTGGCCATTACATCTGCCCGCAGGGTGAGTGAGCTGCAGGCATTGTCATCTAAGCAGCCCTACCTTTCTATCTATCCTGACAAAGTGGTGCTTCGCGTTAGAGCCTTCTTTCTGCCAAAAGTGGTTATGCCCTTTCAAGTAAGCCAGTCCATCACCTTGTCTACATTTTACACACCCTCACGTCCATCTAAGGAGGAGAAGAGACTCCACAGCCTTGACCCAAAAAAAGCATTGGCATTTTAATTTAATCATATAACAGAGTTCTGGGTGGATGACCAGCTCTTTGTAGGTTATTTGTGTGCGAAGAAAGGTTGCACAGTGCAGAAGTGGACAGTCTCCAAATGGGTCATGCTCTGCATTAAGATCTGCTATACAATGGCCTATAAGCAACCCCCTGAGGGTTTACGTGCACTTTCTACCCGAGCTAAAGCTGCGACCACAGCAATAGCTTGCAGAGTTGGAACAACCTCTGCCCAACTCAGTGAATGTTAAGAGGCCATGCATCCCATATTTGGGCAGCACGTCCCCAGTGGAGCAACTTTGGGCCCCATGGGCTCTGGATGGTCCCCTGTTGGTCTTCTGCTGGTGGGTTTGCCCTCTGAGCTAGTGAGGCCCTTGGATCCTTGGACGGATCTAGACTGATGGCGTTGAATCATGTCAACCTTCCCTGGTGGCGGTCCCACTGCTGATGTCCTCAGCCCTGCTGCTGGCCACTGCCTGTACCCACTACCAGCGCCGCTCCCATACATATCCCTCACACAGAGCCGGATGAACATTGTCTGACTGGGGGCATTCCATCCCGATCAGAGCCTGACCCTGTTCCTATGGACTTAGGTCTTGGGATTGACTGGGAGGGGCTGCTGGACACTGACGAGTGCCAGCCCTTAACTGTCACAGAGGACACCTAGTATGAGGATTTAGTGGATGTCGTTGGACCAGACACCACCCCTGATTCTGGCTTAGTCTCTTCTCCTAAGATGGCTGCAGAGGAGGGAGCGTCATTTGCTTTGGTGGTGAGGAGGGCGGCTGAGGTCCTGGATCTTCAGCTGCCCTCTGTGGCTGCCAAGAGTAATGTCTTGAAGGGGGTGCTCTAGCCATGAGTTACCCCTTCTGAACATCTGGGGAAAGATGTTTTCTTCTTCCAGCCTGGAACTGTCGTCAGTGAACACCACGTGCCTAATGGGCTCATACTTCCATTCGCTGTGGGACTTGGTTGTGCAGGTGTTGCCTATGGTCTTGGAGGAGGCCCAAGCCATACTCTGCCAAACTATTGCTGAAGGGAGGGATGCAACTACGCTTGCCCTACTCTGTGGGCTGGATGCTGGCCCACTCACTTGGAAGATCAGTTTCATCATTGGTAGCCTCTGAGGTGTCACCCCTGGTGAGAACCACTGACTTTTTGGGGGATGTCCAAGCCCTGCTCATGGGCATGCCTTTTGATGGCTTTTGTCTTTTTGGAGTGTATCAAGGACATCAGGGCTATGGCCTGGTCCTTGAGCCTTTCCATGGCCCCTCGCCAAGCACAGTTTGCCTTTTTCTCCTTTTGTGGCCATGGAAGGGCCTGCCAGCCTCCCACTCACCCCAGCCCGTGGGCTTCCTAGCCCTTGACTGGCTGAGAACGTCGCCCCACAGACCTCGTGAGTAAGGTAGTCAGAGTAAGCCCAGTTCAGCACCTCTGGCAGTCGCAGCCTCAGCCTCCAAGCCGCTTTAGTTTGCTGTTGCCCATCTTGGGCATCCAGTGGGGAGAAGGATACACCAACACCTGCACCACTGGAGGTCACTAAATCTGACCACTGGGTTCTCCAGATTATCCAAAGCAGCTTCTTCCTCTCCTTTGTGACTATTCCTCCACCCATGCCACCCACTTGGGAAAGGCTGATGGAGGACCACACCTCATTACTCTACCAAGAAGTTGCCACTCTCTTTGCCATGGGAGTCATAGGGTGCTGACATCAGACATAGCAACAGAAAGGTGATGGACAGAATGCAGAACTTTGTCAAAAAAGCATCCCCAGTCACAGATCTGGGTTAAATCCTTAATTTCTTTTTTGCTCACCATTTTACCCCAGTTTGGAATCAGCCATATGCAAATCATTCTTCAACCTGCTCCCAATGGAAGAGTCCAGCGCGAACTGCTAGGCCAGGTCCTCCTTGGACCAGAAACAAGCATCCTGGGACCAGTTTTTGGGTATCACCCATCATCACCCAGGCTAACCTCAATCTAGTGGCACAGTGAGCACAGACCCATGTCTGGGCAAACCCTTCCCACTTGGGGCGACTATAGCAACACAAAAAGATTAAAGATTGAATGCTGAACATTGTCAAACATTCACTCCCCCCAGTCACAGATCTGGGTTAAATCCAGAGTTTTTTTGCTCACCATGCCAACCCAGTTTGGACCCAGCGATATGCAAATCAGTCTTGACCCAGAGAGATTCCCAGTGTCTGAGGTTAATTTAAGCATTCCATCCATCACTTTGTTGTTTTAGCATTTGCAGCCCTAACTGCACTGGGTATACCCAGATGTGGGTCCTGGGCCCACTGTGCCACTGGATTCAACGTAGCCTTCACTGATGAGGGGTAACACCCCGAAAGTGGTCCCAGTATGCTTGTTTCCAGTCTAGGGAGGATCTGGCCTGGCAGTTTGGGCTGAGCTGTTCCCATGGGGAGAAGGGTCAAGACTGATTTCATATGGCTGGGTCCAAACTGGGGTGCCTTGGTGGGCATAAAAAAGGATGGATTGGATGTGGTCTGAGTGATTGCCAGTGACTGAGATTAATTCAAACATTCCATCCATCACCTTTTGACATCAGAAGTAGGTCATGGTTGTTATTCCTGCTATTTTATGGTGCCTAAGACGGACAGAGACCTTACTCCTATCCTAAACCTGCACCCTCCTAATTTCTTCCTGAAAAAGGAGGCATTCAGAATGCTCACCCTTGCTCAAGTTCTGTATGCCCAAGAGACTGGATGGTAGCATTTTAATTGCAGGACGCATACATGCACATATCTTTACAGCCTGCCTACAGATGTTACCTGCGGTTTATGGTAGGCTACAAGCACTTGCAGTTTGCAGTGCTATCCGTTGGCCTTACCATCGCCACCTTGGTGTTCACCAAGGTGATGGCAGTGGTTTCAACTCATCTGCGGAGATCAGGGGTACCAGTCTTTTGCTATCTTAACGACTGGCTGTTGAAGGCGAGCCCCTCTCAGGCAGTCGTCTCCCATCTCCAGATTACGGCAGACCTCCTGCACTCGCTAGGGTTCACTATAAATGTGCCTAAAGCACACCTGACCCCTTCTCAGATGCTCCCTTTTAGCAAAGGTGTTCCAGAGACAGTGCAGTTTTGGGCTTATCCTCCCCAAAGCAAGTCTAGAATATTCAGGCGATGATTACGATATTTCAGCCTCTAACCTGGGTTTTGGTGAGACATATTCTGGGACTGCTGAGCCCCATGGCCTCCTGCATACCCGTTGGATTATGTGCAGGCTCTGTAGTGGGGTCTGATGTTCCATTAGGGTCGGCATCAAGGGAATCTCTCCAACACCATCCAGATCTCGCAGCAAAAGATCTGCAGTGCTGGCTGACGGACTGCCATTGGGTCAGCAGCAGACTCCTCTCCCTTCCCCAACCAGATGTGACAGTAGTGACATCACTCCTGGAATGGGGCAGCCATCAGGGAGAGTTAGAGATCAGAGGACGCTAGTCTCTGGCAGAATCCAGACTCCACATAAACATGTTGGAGCTCCGTGCATTCCGACTGACAATTAAAGCCTTTCTATCCTCCCATCAAGGGAAGGCTAGTACAGGTGTTCATAGATAACACCACAGCCACGTGATACTGCAACAGACAGGGTGGGTGCGTGTCATGAACCCTCTGTCAAGAGGCCCTGCGTATCTGGACATGCTTGGAACGTCCGGGCATTTCCCTCATGGTCCAACACCTGGTGGGCTCTCTGAACACCAGAGCAGACAAACTCCGCAAAAATGTCTATCAGATCATGAATGGTGTCTCCACACAAGCCTTGAGGATAATTTGTGATGTTGGCACTTTGGCCCACTAGAGATTCCAAGGCATCTCTCTCTCCGAAACGCTTTTTGTCTCAAGTGGAGCTCCGGCTTCCTGTTTGCCTTTCCGCTGATACCACACGTGCCGAGTTCTCAAGAATATCAGGAATGTGTGGACCCAAGTCATCCCTGTGGCTGCGGACAGGGATCAGAAAGTCTGGTATCCAGAGCTATTGCGCACATCCATCGATCACTGCATCAGGCAGATCTCCTGTCATAGCAGCAGCAGGAGTGGGTTCTTCATGTGAACCTGTCAATGCTCCACCTTCATGCGTGGAGTTTGAGCGTCAACAGTTGACAGCTTTTGACCTTCTGCCCAAATTCTGTAATTTTACCTTGGCAGCTCGGTGTCCCACCACCAAGACGTTACAAGCCAGCCCTTGGGGAAAAAACAAATTGTAGCATGGTGTACAGAAAACAGATTGACCACGTATTTACACCCCTTTCCCAAGTTCTTTTGTTTATCCTTACCCTAGCCCAGCAGGGCTCTGCATTGGGCATGTTGAAAGTTTTTTTTATCTGGTATCTTCGCCTTTCTGTGGCTCCCAGGTCAGCCCTCCATCTTCAAGTCCACTATTGTAAATAGGTTTGTTAACGGTCTACAACATATGTTACCTTCATCTCCCTTCGGCATGCCTTAGTGGGACCTTAGGTTGGTTCTTACCTTCGTAATGTGGGCTCCCTATGAGCCACTTCATACCTGCTCTCTTAGGCTCCTCACCACCAAGACAGCTTTTCTGGTCGCAATTTCATCTGCCCGGAGGGTCAGTGAACTGTAGGCACTGTCATGTCCGCCTCTGTACATCTTCCCAAACAAATTGGTCCTTTGGACTCGAGCATCCTTCTTGCATGTTCCATGTAGGCCAGTCCATCACTTTGCCTGCCTTTTACTTTCCGCCTCGTCCTTCTAAGGAAGAGGAGAGACTTCCATGGCTGGACCCACAAAGTGCATTGCCTTTCTACCTTGACCACACAAAACTGTTCTGGGTGGACCATCAACTCCTCTTTGGGTATGTCGAAGCCATGAATGGGAAGGCCATGCAGAAACAAAACACCCCCCAATGGATTGTACTCTGTTAAGATCTGCTTTGCAATGGCCAAGAAGCAACCCCAGAGGGTTTGCATGCTCATTCCACCAGAGCAAAGGCTGCGACTACTGTGTTAGCACACAGAGTTCCGGTCCTGGAGGTCTGCTAGGCAGCAACATTGTCCTTACTGGACATGTTTACCAAGCACTGCTGCCTGGACAGGCAGGTCAATCAGAATGAGCACTTTGCCCGTTCTTCCTGCAATACCTTCTGATTTAAATCTGGTTTGCAGAGTCTCATCTGGGGAGGGTATTGCTTGTGTGTCTATACTTTGGTAAGAAATCTACAGCTGAAAATCTCTGTCATATGAACAAGTTACTTACCTTTGGTAGTGCCTTATCTGGTAGAGACTCTGTCTAGACGCAGATTCCTTAACTACCCACTGCTCCACCACACTGCCGGACTAGATTTCTAAGTACAGGGCTACTCCCTTTTTGGGGCCCTAGTTCCACACACCTGGGGTCAGTGGTCTTCATGGCTCCGCACTCATGGCGTGGAAAGTCATAAAAAGAAACTGTCAGCACACTGGATTTGTGCCTATATAGGCACTGTGCACTTCACTTCCGGCACAGTCAACATCGATGTTAGATTTTCATCCTTGGCGTGGTCTCCCTTAACTTTTTGCCTCTGTTCCCCAGGTTGTTGATGTGTGCTGGACTCTGATTTTACTGTTTTTGTTACTCTGGGCACTTTACCACTGCTAAAGTGCAAGTGCTCCTGTTTAAAATGTGTACGTAATTGGTCCTCCATGATTAGCATATTTGATTTACTAGTAAGTCCCTAGTAAGGTGCACTAGAGGTGCCAGGGCCTGTAAATCAAATGCTACTAGTGGGCCTGCAGCACTGGTTGTGCCACCCACATAAGTAGCTCTGTAATCATGTCTCAGACCTGCCACTGCAGTGTCTGTGTGTGTATTTTTACACTGTAAATTCGACTTGGCAAGTGACCCACTTGCCAGGCCTAAACCTTCCCTTTTCTTACATGTAAGGCACCCCTAAGGTAGGCCCTAGGTAGCCCCAAGGGCAGGGTGCAGTGTATGGATAAGGTAGGACATATAGTAATGTGATTTATATGTCCTGACAGTGAAATACTGCCAACTTCGTTTTTCACTGTTGCAAGGCCTGTCTCTCTCATAGGATAATATGGGGGCTACCTTTAAATATGATTAAAGTGTAGATTCCCCTAGAGAGTAGATGGACATGTGGAGTTTGGGGTCCCTGAACTCACAATTTAAGAATACATCTTTTCGTAAAGTTGATTTTAAGATTGTGCGTTTGAAAATGCCACTTTTAGAAAGTGAGCATTTTCTTGCTTAAACCATTCTGTGGCTCTGCCATGTTTGTGGATTCCCTATCTGGTTCAGTTTGACAGTTGGGTTGTTTTTCACCTCACACTAGACAGTGACACAAAGGGGGCTGAGGTGTAACCTGCATTTCCTGATTAGCCAACTCTGCTAGGAGGGAGGGGTGGAGTGGTCACTCTCATCTGAAAGGACTGTGCCTGCCTCTGACAATGCCGGCTCCAACCCCCTGCTGTGTGTCTGATGCCTTGCCTGGGCAAGACAGGATTTCACAAGTAGGTGTGAGTCCCCTTTGAAGAAAGGTGACTTCAAAGACTAAAATGGGTAAAAGAAGGGCACCCAAATCTACAGACTTTAGAAACACTTCTGGAACCAAGTGGAACCTCTGCCTGGAGAAGAGCTGATAGCTGAGGAAGAAGTGCTGCCCTGCCTGTGCCTTGTGGAGCTTTCCTGCAGTGCTGCTTCTGCCAGAGTAAGAGGGCAAAGACTGGACTTTGTGTGCCTTCCATCTTGTGAAGAAATCTCCAAGGGCTTGAGTTAGAGCTTGCCTCCTGTTGTTTGAAGTCTCAGGGACAGCAAAGACTTCTCTCTGCCAGCACCTGGAGTCTCTGGAGAGACTCCTGCTCTGACAAGTGGTGCCCTATCCAGTCCCTGGGCCCTTGAAAGGAAAGCTGGTGTAAATCCAAGGAAATCGACTTCGGACGACTCTGGACCGACGCAGCTGCTGAATCCGGTACCGCCGCCTGCACCCGACGCCGTGACCTTCGCTGGAATGCGACGCTCTTCGCAGGCCCGACGCCGCAGCAGCCCCGCTGAAGTCCGCGACTCCGTGGAAGTCGCCGCACCACGTCGTGACTGACGCCGCTCGAAGTGCGTGGATTCAACGTTTCGCACAGACGCCGCGATCCCCGACTTCGCGCATCGGCTTGTTTTCACTCTTCACCAAAGGTACTGTACTTGGGGGTCTACACGACTCCGTGTCCGGCGCCGCTAGTGTCGGCTTGTTGGGAACAACTCCGTCACAACGCCGTGTTAACATCTCATCTCATCGAAGCATTTTTGTTTCTAAGCGCTATTTTTGAGTTTAATCTTTAAAAATTCATAACTTGACTTGTGTGTGTCGGATTTTTGTCGTTTTGGTCTTGTTTTGTTTAGATAAATATTTCCTATTTTTGTAGTGTTTTCATGAAGTTACTGTGTGTGTTGATACAAATACTTTACACCTAGCGCTCTGAAGTTAAGCCTACTGCTCTGCCAAGCTACCAAGGGGGTAAGCAGAGGTTAGCTGAGGGTTATTCTCTTTTACCCTGACTAGAGTGAGGGTCCTTGCTTGAACAGGGGGTAACCTGACTGTCAACCAAAGACCCCATTTCTAACAATCGACAAAGCCACTGCTTCTAAAACTGCTTATGAAAAATTTGTGTATCTAGTCTGACGGCCGGTGATAATTCTGAGTTAAGTAATCTGCTAGTTGATAGTCTCCACTAGGTAAGGCATTTACCGAAGGCAAATAACTTGTTCAATTATTTCTTTTTGAGCGTTGTCATTTAGTAAATGGTTGGGGCAATGGGTTACACTGCAGTTTCTGTTCTAGGTAAATAAGTTTTCTAGGCAGGGTCTGCCCTTTTGCTGTCCTGCATTGCTGCTTTAGGAAGGCTGGTTATAGCAGGTTCAGAGATCTCTCACTTCATTGTGCCTTTGTTTTGGATACTCCTTAGAGCCAGCATCGTTGCTACTTGCTGCAAGAGTCTCACATCATACATAGAATGTCTGAGGAGCGTCCAGAAAATTACATTTGAAATATAATTAACCCATACTAGTTCTGAAACTTTAAACAGTAGATCCACATCCCCTGTCTTGAAAAGGAGTATAAAAGTGGCTCCAAAGTACCCCACTTTCCATTTCAAGTTCTTCTTCACCAAAGAAGAGTACTCGAAGAACTGCTGTGTGACCAGGGCTAGTGTCCGCATGACAGTTAGTCTCCCAAAGGTGACATCATCTGAAGCCTGCACTTTCTGCTTCAGAAGTAGAGGGCCTGTCTAGAAGCCTGCCTCACTTCTGAGAGAGGGACGGAGAGTACAAGCTTCAGCAGGAGGAGAGACTGCCCAGAAGAAGCCCAGCATCTTTCGAGCATGAAGAAAAGCCACAGGAAGCAGGTTACTAAAACGGAGCAAAGCCGGGAGCGACCTGGTTTCCCAGTATCCCTGAAGTGGTTCCCGCTGTGAACAGTGCCAAGCATTTTTGTGTTGTCTGCCATCCTGGTGAATGCCCTAGGGACTGGTGCTACAGCTGCCAACATCTGATGTCTCTCAACACCGCTAATGCAGAAGCCCTGATCGGCCCTCAGACCACAGCAGCTGAAAGCACCCACCTGCTGACAACGGTGTCAGAGACTGCTATTACCGAAGGTATGTGCCTCTGAAGGAGCTTGTTGTGCTGATTCTGCCCAGCGTCTGAGTTCTGGGTGAGGTCACTGATGCGCCCCAAGCAGTTACAGGAGCTGCTGCCACAGAGCATGAATGTGCAGTGTGCCCACCCACACCCACTGAACTCCATTTACAGTTTGCAGGTAAAAGGAGGGCTGAACAGTATGTGGAACAAGAGACTTAAAGCACAAAAGAACTCTGGCGTAAGAACTAAAGACTTTTGCCAGGTGAACCTTGTTAGACCTGTAAGCCTTAGGGTGCTCTTCCACCAGACATTTAACCTATTTACCTCCATTTTTGTTGTGCACTTACAGCTGCTGACCAGAACTTTTCTTCGCTCACCTAAATATGGTTTGATTGGCTTACACCTGATCGACACATTTAATTTACTTACAAGTACCTTGTAGTGTGGTATGCCATATGCCTAGGTGCCAGTGAATTAAATTTAATTTACTTACAAGTACCTTGTAGTGTGGTATGCCATATGCCTAGGGGCCTGTGAATTAAATGCTACCAGATGACCTGTAGCACTTATTGTGCCAACAACTTAAGTAGTATCTTAAACTATGTCCCAGGCCTACTATTGCAGCCTGAATGCCAATTCATCTGCCAATTCATCTTAGCCATATAAAGCCCTGGCCAAGCCTTAGACTCACCTTTTATTGCCTATAACACATCTTGAAGTTAGGCCCTAGGCAGGGTGCGTTGTATTTAAAAGGTTGGACATGTACCTTTTAAGATCTTCATGTCCTGGTAGTGAAAAACACAAAAAGGCTTATCACCTCCACATTGTCTCTGTTGCCAGCTTGGAGCCAGGGCAAGGGAGTCAGGAAATTAAATGTACTTCAAACAGAAATCTGTAGAAACTTCTCCCAACTTCAAAGGAGGCACTAGGTATGAAATAGGACCCTCCGACTCACTCTCCTTTTCACTTTATGGACCTACGGAAGGACTCTGAGGACTGCCTACAGCTGTGATTTGCTGTGCACTCTGCAAGACTAATTTGCTGTTGTATGACACAATCACGCATGGTAGAACCATGCATGGCTTAGCAACGCGGTCGGAACAACGACCGCGTCTTAACCACTCATGCTTTTACCACACATGCCTTTACAACTAATTTCATTGTAAAAGCCTGCTTAGTAAAGGTATATTTGGTAACGCCATGAGTGGTTGTATGATACAACCCCCTGACCCCCTCGCCCTAAACCCTAAAAACCTACCATGTCCTAAAAACTACCCTGACCCCCCGCCCTAAACCCTAAAACTTACCCTGCTCTGTCCTAAAAAGTACCCGAAACCCTGGCCCCCATTCTAAACCCTAAAAGCTACTATCCCCTGTCCTAAAAACAAACCCAACCCCCTGCCCTAAACCCTGCCATATCCTAAAAACTACCTGACCCCCCCCACCCAACCCTGAAACCTAAAACCTACCCCGTCCTGTCCTAAAAACTACCCTGCCTCCAACCCTAAAAGCTACCCTGCCCTGTCCTTAAACCTACCTTGCCCTGTCCTTAAAAACTACCCCACCCTCTGCTAAACCCTAAATCTTACCCTGTCCTAAAAACTACCCCACCCTGTCCTAAAAACTACCCAACCACCCCACCCTCTCCCTACCCTGCCCTGTCCTAAAACCTACCCCGCCCTGTCCTAAAAACTACCTTGACCGCCCGCCCTAAACCATAAGACCTACCCCGTCCTAAAAACTACCCCACCCTGTCCTAAAAATGACCCCATCCACCACCCTTAATACTAAAACCTACCCTGCCCTGTCCTAAAAACAACCCGACCCCCACCCGGCCCTAAACCCTAAAACCTACCCTGTTCTAAAAACTCCCACAACCTGTCCTAAAAACATCCCAGACCCCCTGAACCCTAAAGCTTACTCCACCCTGTCCTATCTAAAATCTGCCCTAAAAACTACCCTGACTCCCCAGCCCTAAATTATAAAACCTACCCTGTCCTAAAAACTACTCCACCCTGTCCTAAAAGTGCAACAACACTAAAACCTGCCCCGCCCTGTCCTAAAAACTACCCCGACTACCGCCTGGCCCTAAACCCTAAAACCTCTGTCCTAAAAGCTACCCAGACCCCCTGCCCCCGCCCCGAACCCTAAAACCTACTCCACCCTGTCCTGAAAACAACCCCCACCCTAAACTCTAAAACCTCACCCTGCCCTAAACCTACCAGACCCCCCACCCCACCCTGAATCTTAAAACTTACCTCACCCTGTCCTAAAAACTACCCGACCACCCACGCTGTCCTAAACCCTACCGTGCTCCGCCCTAAAAACTACCCCACCCTAAACCCTAAAAGTTACTCGGCCCTGTCCTAAAAATTACTCCGACCCCCTGCTCCCACCCTAAACCCTAAAAGCCACCTTGTCCTAAAAACTCCCCCACCCTGTCCTAAAAACTACCGGACCTCCTGCCCTACCCTAAACCCTAAAAGCTACCCTGTCTTGTCCTAAAAACTACCCAGACCTCCTGCCCCACCCTAAACCCTAAGAGCTACCCTGTCCTGTCCTTAAAAATGACCCCGCTCTGTCCTAAAAACTACCCGACCCCCTTACCCTGTCCTAAAAACTCCCCAACCCTGTCCTAAAAACTACCCTGCCCCCACCCTAAACCTTTAAACCTACCATGCCCTGTCCTAAGGTCTACCCCACCCCTGCCATAAAAAGTACCCCACCTTGTCCTCAAAACTAGCCCCGACGCCCCCCCAAAAGCTACCCTGCCCTGTTCTAAAACTTACCTCACCTTGCCCTAAAAACGACCCCCACCCTAAACCCTAAAAACGACCTTGTACTAAAAACTCCCCACCCTGTCCTAAAAACTACCCCGACCTCCTACCCCCACCCTGAACCCTAAAAACTACTCGACCCCCACTTTAAAACCTGCCCTGTCCTAAAAAGTACCCCATCCTCTGACTCCACCCTGAACCCCAAAACCTACCCCGCCCTGCCCTAAAAACTACCCGACTGCCCACCCTAAATCCTACCCTGTCCTAAAATCTACCTCACCCTAAAAGCTACCCTGCCATGTCCTAAAAACTCCCCCACCCTGACCTAAAAACTAACCTGACCCCCTACCCTAAAACCTTCCCTGTTCTAAAAACCACCCGACCACCGCCCTAAACTGTAAAACCTACCTTGTCCTAAAAACTACCCGACCCCCTGTCCCACCCTAAAACCTACCCTGCCCTAAAAACTACCCCGACCCAAACCCTACCCCGTTGTAAAAACTCCCTCATACTGTCCTAAAACTATCCCGGCTTCCCACTCCTGCCAAAACCCTAAAACCTACCCCGCCCATTCCTTAATACTACTCCGACCCCACCCTAAACACTAAAACCTACACTGTACTAAAAACTACTGTACCCTGTTCTAAATACTACCCTGACCCCCCAACCTAAACACTAAAACCTATCCAACCCTGTCCTTAAAAATACCCGCACCCCCACTAACCCGGCCGCTGCATTCCTCTTCTGGCTGTTCCTGCAGTGTGCCTAAACAACACAAATGCATGGTGCCTTAAACAAACATTGGTGTGGTTCAGGCACATGCGTGGTTCAGGGCAAGCATTGTAAGGCTTGCGTGCTTACAGCCTGTGTGACTCTGGCTGCGTTGTAAAGGCCATTTCCCATAATTTGCTATACCTGGAAGGACTGGTTTGCTGCCTGGATCCTGCCTTGAACTCTCAGGGGCCACCGCTGCAGGTTTGAGCCCTGCATCTTCACCTGAACCCAGGACTACCAGAGTGACTCCAGTGGCTAGTTTGCTGGCCTCCTGCTCAGAGCCACAGGGATATAAAAGGCTCCTATCATCTTGAAACCACACCTTGACCCAGCCTGAGTGAGTTCTGAACCACCAAGTGACTTTTTGTGGTTCACCCTGCAAGGAATTGTGGCTGTTGTTTGACCGGGATTCACACCCCAGTCAACAAACAACCTATTTTCTCACAAACTTGAATTGGTGAAAGCTGTTTGAAGTGAATTGCATATCTAGACTTAGGTGTATTTTAAGTGAACTGCATCTGTGTCTAATCCATGCCTATACCCTTACTATACTCTCGGGTTGTAGACATTAGGAAGCTCTGATAGTACGGAGAGGGTCCCAGGAGGGGTTTAGCACCCAGTAACTGAGATCCCTTTTGAGTTATGAATTATTTTGTTTTGCTCTGGGATTAAAATACTTTCTTTAATACCAACTTTGGGAAGTTAAAAAAAAAAAAAAAAGAGTAAGAAATGTCCCACAAGCAGTACGTTAGCTATGGAAATGTGTAGTTGTTCGAGTTGTGAAATGTGCACGTTTGCACAATTCTGACCTACCAACCCACATGGTCCCACATTATATCAGCACTCTTCACATGGTCATCTGGTGAACACCAGATATTACACTGATACACAGTGAGGCAGACACCCTTACAAATGGTAGGTTTCCAGCTCGTGTTTGGTGTATCTGCACAGCCGATGGCCATTATGGGTGTTTAAACCTCTGCAAGTCATCGGCGCCAGCCTCGGTAGCTCTTCTGTTTTGTCTAATTTTTTTATGTGCTATTACCCAAGAACTCCTAATTGTACTAAAATTATATTTATAATTTCATACCCGTAAGGGCTTTCACCAAGCCATCTCTATTTATTGTTGTCTTGTGTCGTGCACATGTTACTTCCATCCAATATGAATTCCAATATGGGGCAGTGGATCAACCCACTTCAGGCATTGGCTAACTCTACTGTGAGTGACGGCATTCTGTCCTTTCTCAACGACCACATCAATGCACAAATAAACTCCTGAAGTGATAGGACTACTATGGTGAGGTGTGCATTTTGATACCAGGGATATTTTTGCTCTTAGCCTGTTTTTGTTTTAGATTGCTTAAGGGCCAAGCAACTTCCCCAACAATAAAGTTTTTCAAAGGTGATAACAGTACAAGCACTGACAAAGCAAAAACATCTGGTGGCCAGCGCACGCTTACTGGCTTTACCAGTGCTTTTTTTGAGAGATGGAGGGTCTGAAGTCTTCGTAGGGCTTGATTCTGAGTTTGTTCGAAGGAAAGTCCTGTTTCTTGCACCTGATATATAATGATACTATGGAGTAAATTATCAGGTGTCAAAAATAACATCTATTCAAGTGAATGACTAAGGCGGTTTTCCCAGGCTATCACTTTCAATGGCAGCCATACAAATTAAAATATTTGTATGTATTCATTATAGGATAAATGGAAAATATGGTCTCCGTCAATCAGGGCTCTCTTATAGCTATTATCCGAGCGGAATTCCAGAAATGTTCTTTGTTGAATCTATTTCTGTGAGGTAGGCTGCAAGCTATCAAGATGGTTGTCGCTCCCTGTTATACACAGAACTGGACACGCGGATTGTCCAGACCCTGGTGCTTAATTCGAGCTGGTGGTGGCACTGGCACTTACTTTTCCGCATCAGAAAATTAGTGATAGCAAGAGAACGAGAGACCCAGAAAACGAGGCTGAGGAAGAGAAATATTGTAAAACTGCAACAAAAGGAGAAAGCAGGAACCTGGAACAGTGAAATAAAATGGGAAGAAAGTGTCTTGTAGTGGATTAAAGAGGACTGAGATGAACTGAATGCTACACAGCTTTATTTGTGCTGCTGCCATTTTGTTCCATTGGCGCGTACTACTGAGGCACCGGCACTTTTCTGTTTGCATACTAAGCACTGCTGGAAGCCACTGCTTTGTCTGACATCAAAGTATTTGTGTGGAGCGGCACACACCTATGATTGGACATTTCTAAGCTAATAGCACACAGGAAACGTGGAGGCCTTTGCCTACCATGAATAGAGCACTTGTCTGTGGCGATTCACCAGTCACAGTTGGCCTATATATGGCATAGAAGAAAAGATGCCCCATTATAGATTTCCATTGGACGGTCAGTCACCCGCAACGAGGTTGGACTTCAACTGCTATACAGTCACAAGACACCCACACGTGTCCCGTCCAATCCTGTCCTTCAAACCATGATGCAAACCTGGCTATGTGCCCATAAGTAATTGCAGGTTCCCCAGGACTGCACTCCAAGTAGCCACTGTGGCATAATGCCAACATTCAAATAGAGTGACAGCCCATTTATTGGAACATTTGAGAGAAAGCCAGCCTTCTCACCCTTGACCAACTTATATCGCATGGGGAAGTGAAACCATTTGAGCCACTTCGGTAGGAGTGCCACATTCCTCATACATAGCAGTGGCAATATTTGCAGTTAGTCCACTGGCTCACCAGGCTCCGGTGGCCCCCAATCTTGGCATGTCCCAAATGTCCCCATCCAACAATATCTCAAGCATTGGGGACTGTCCAAAGGGGTGATGTCGGAATTTTATAAACTTTTAGTACACCACCCGCATTCAGAACCTATCCTGCATTTACAAACGGAATGGCAACGTTTTCTGTGGGTCGCTTTAGAGGCTGATGAATGGGAAGAAATTATTGGACACATGAGCAGGGGTGTGAAGGCACCCAAGAATAAATTCAGCCTTTTTAAATCCCTGCAGGGCTGGTATGGGACCCCACCAACAACTTTTCACGATTGGGGCATTACAAAACACAAATTGTCATAGGTGTGCTAACTCTGGCTCTGATACTTTTCGCATCCTGTTTGACTGCCCTGGTCTGCCCCACTACTGGTCACAAGTCGGTTGTACTGTAGTTGCTGTGTTGAACGTGACTGTCCTTCACTCAATGGGTATTATTACTACACAACATGGACGCAACAAAATTTCGACTCCTGAACAACGTTTACTGTCCTCTGCAGTTGCTACAGTCAAAATGTATATTCTGGGACATTGGCAATCTTCTTGGGTGCCCACACATGATGAGTGGAATCACTGAGGTATACAAAATATCTGTATGAGAAATTGCTCTATAGGGTCCAAGATGCCTTGCAGACCTTTATACATATTTGTTTGCCATTTCTTACAGCGTCTGACTCCCCTCCAGAGCGGATGCCCCCCTCATGCATTGTACTCCGAGCGTCACAGCTCATCCTATGCCTTCCCTGAGAGGGCCTGTATTTGTGGGTGGTTATCCATATTGAATGTTGTAAGAGGCTGGCCTGGTTTGTAGTGGGTACCTAAGGTACTTACACCTTATACCAGGCCCATTTATCCCTTATTAGTGAAATGTAGGCAGTGTTCTAGCAGCTTAGGCTGTCTAGAGGTAGCTGTAGCAGAGCAGCTTAGGCTGAACTAGGAGACATGCAAAGCTCCTGCAATACCACTATAGTTACACAGTACACATACACAATAAAATACAATACTCTTTGTTACCATAAATAAGGGTACTTTATTTTAGTGACACAAGGCCAAAAATATCTTAGAGGCAATACTCCTTCTGGAGATAAGTATTATACACAGTATATACACTAGTAACCAAAATCAGGTAAAAGGAAACAGTCATAGAATAGTGCAAACAGTAGAAAATACAATAGATTGCAATGGGCCTAGGGACAACACAAACCATATACTAAAATACTGGAATGCGAATAACAAATTCCCCCCTAGGCAAGTGTAGTGTGTAGAGGGATGCTGGGAGTGTAGGAAAACACCAAAGGTAAGTAAAGTACCCCACCGCAGACCCCAGGAAAGCAGGAGTAAAGTACAGCACGTTTCCTCAGGAAAAACTACAAGTCGTGATAAGAGATTTTGCAAGAACCAAGCAAGAATGCAAGCAACAACCGATAGATTCCTGGACCTGAAGACCTGTGAAGAGAGGAGGCCAAGTCCAGAAGTCGAAGAAGAGTCCAAGAAGGATAGGAGCCCCTGTCAACCTAGAAGAAGGTGCAAAAGTGGATTCTCTGATCAGAAGAAAAGTACAGAAGAGCACCAAAGAAGATGGCTGCGGGTTCCTGCTTGGTGCAGGAAATGTCCCATGTCGAGTTGTTGGATGCAGGCTGTTTGCGTTGCTGGATTCTGCCAACAAACCTTGGTTCAAGCAAGTACGCGGTTTGTGTCAGAAAGGAGCTGCCTGGACCCAGGAGGGACCTGGTGGGTCGCAACTCAGACTGGGTAGACGGAGGGGGCTCTCAGCACTTCAGAGAGCATCCAGGAGACCAGGCATCACCCACAGGAGTCCCAGAACATGGGGACAAAGAATATGCAAAATGTGGTTGTCACAGCACTACACTGGAAGGGCCCAAGCCGCCTGAGAACAACTCAGGGATCTGTGCGTCGGAGGATGGCGTGCTGGGGACCTGGGGTACACTGTGCATGAAGGATTCTTGGAAGAAGTGCACAGAAGCCCAAGGAGCTGGTGAAGACGCAGTGCACAGGGGTACTATTGCAGCACGGGGATGCAAGCTCTTACCGCCATCAAATTTGGACAGCTGGACCTTTGGACAGTCTGGGTCACTTTGGCGGTCCACCACCTGTGTTGCAGGGAGCACGCTCGTCGTCAGGAGAGGAGTCCCAGAGTACCGGTCGTCGTCGTAGAAGGGTGCCTGCAGAAGCAGGGAGGTGACTCCGTCACTCCATGGGAGATTCCTTTGGTTCTTCTGGTGCATGGTGAAGACAGGCAGTCCTCAGAGCGTGCACACCTTGGAAACTGTTGCAAAAGCTGGCTGGAGCTGAAGTTGCAGGTCACATGAGTCGTCCTGGATACTTTGTTGTAGTTACAGCGGTTCCTGGAGTGTTCTGCGGTTGATCTGACAGTCAGAAGCTGAAGCAGAGGAGTCCTGGAGGAATCTTGCAAACCGAATTTGAGGAAACACCCAGGGGAGAGACCCTAAATAGCCCTGAGAGGGGGATTGCCTACCTACCCAGGTATGCACCTATCTGGAGGGATCTCTGACTTCACCTGCTGGCACTGGCCACTCAAAGGTCTCCAGAGGGTCCCCACACCTTGGAATCCAAGATGGCTAACGCCAGGAACACTCTGGAGGAGCTCTGGGCACCACCCCTTTGGTGGTGATGGACAGGGGAGTGGTTACTCCCCTTTCCTTTTTCCATTTTTGCACCAGAGCAGGGACTGGGGTTTCCTGAACCGGTGTTGACTGGATTATTGAAGGAGTGCACCGTTTGTGCCCTTCAAGGCATTTCCAGCGGCTCTAGGAGGATACCCCTCCCATGCCTGTAACACCTATTTCCAATGGGAGCAGGTCTAACACCCCTCTCCTAAAGGAAATGCATTGTTCTGCCTCCCTGGGATTGAGCTGCTAAATCCCCAGGATGGCAGAAACCTGTCTATGAGGTGGCAGTACCTGGGGCTGCAGTGGAAACCTCAGAGAGCTGGTTTGGCAGTACTGGGCCCCATGGTGGAGCCCACACGGTGCATGGGATTGCCCCCCCATACCAGATTTGGATTGGGGGTGGGGGGATCAATTCCATGATCTTAGACATGTCACATGCCCATATTCGGAGTTACCATTGTGAAGCTACATATATGTATTGACATATATGTAGTGCATGCTTATAGTGGTACCCCGCACTCACGATGTCCGGGGAATTGGCCCTGGGCGAAGTGGGTTCACCTTTGCTAGTGCAAGGGTGCTCTCACATACACACAGTAACTCTGCACCTAGCCTTCAGTAAATGAAGGTTAGTCATATATGTGACTTATAAGTTACTTAGTGCAGTGAAAAATAGCTGTGAAATAGTGTGTGCAATATTTCACTCAGGCTGCAGAGGCAGTTCTGATGAAAGTTGTGTATGAGCTCCTTATTGGTGTCAAAAGAAATGCTGCAGCCCATAAGGATCTCCTTGAACCCCAATGCCCTGGGTACCTAGGTACCATACTGGGGATTTATAAGGGGGGTCCAGTGTGCCAATCAGAATTAGAATATAGAGTCACTAAACTATAGTGACAAATTTGGTACACAGAGAGAACATAAGCACTGGCGATCTGGTTAGCAGAACTCCAGTGACACAGTCAAGCATACTGACAACACATATAGGCCACAAACTATGAGCACTGGGGGCCTGACTAGCAGGATCCCAGTGAGACTGTAAACAAACACTGACAAACCGCTTTCAAACTATGAGTACTGGGTTCCTCGCTAGCAGGATCCCAGTGAGACAGTAAAAACACACTGACAAACACTTGTAAACAGGCCAAAAGTGTGGGTGACCATGCTAGAAAGATGCTGCTTTCTCACATATGTCCTGGCCTCTCCCCATAAGTTTTGGGGGAATACTATGTGGGTCTTGGTGCTTACCGCACTAAAATCTGCATGGTATGCATTCTGTACCCTTTTCACTGTTAAGTTCTGGAAGGTTTGACCTGATGACATTTAACAGAGAGTGAGGTACTTTGCACTGCCTCTAATTATCTTCCAACTCTGGATTTTGATCCCAGTGCAGACATGGCTTTACATAAAGGTCATGACATTCCGACCAATTTATAATCAGGCCCTTAGGCAGGCTAGGAGTAATGCCGACCCCTCCAAGGTTCTGGTTCCTCCTTGCACAACTATTTTTGAGAAGTCTCCTAATGTCTGCCGAAATTCAAAGTATGTTGTAAAATGTAATGCTTTTCTAGAATTGAATAGCACAGCAAAGCAATGACATTTCTTTTTCTGTTTCAGCTTCTTCCCTTGCTGTTACAGCTGACAAACCGACTGCAAGGAGTTCGTGCTCTTGGACAGAGCAGTTCTGACTCTGGCAGCGCAGAGGAAGCCAAAAGACTTGCAAAACGGCAAAAGACGCGGCGGACGTGATGTCAAGTGGTCATGTCAAGGTTCACCGACGTAAAACGTGACCCGTGAGGTTTTTACAAACACAGACTTCAGTATTGATGGAACTCTGGACCCTTGCATTTTTGACACATTTTCATACTGATTTGTTTACTTTTTTTTTTCCAAACAAAAAACTATTTTCAGTTCTTGAGTTTTATATGGATTTCCACTATTTCTGTAATTTAACATAGAATGAAGTTGATTGATGGTAAAAGCTGTCTTCACTGAAGATAATTTATTTGTTGCGCTTCACTGGAAAGCACCCAATGGTATTAAAGCGATAATAGCTATTTATCTTCAAGACTGATCACTCTAATAAAATGTGACGTGATTACCTTTTTATCCATGAGGGTACACTGTGTTTTTTATTTATATAGTGTCAGTTTAATTATATTGACAAAGCCAATAATTCTTGCTTTGCATATGTTTTTAGCCATGTTGTAAAGCAGTGTGGCTGCTGTTCAGCATGGTTAAAAGTTAGTGGCGTATAATGGATTGGCATAGAACAGAGTGTGTGGAGTGGTGTATAGTAGAGTGGAGTGCTGTGGCATAGTGTTGTGGAGTGGCATAGAGTAGAGTGGCTTAGAGGGAGTGGCGTAGCTTAGGGTGGAGTGGCATAGATTATAGTGGAGTGGAATGGTAATAGAATAGAGTGGAGCGGTGTAAAATGGAGTAGCTTAAGTGTAGAGTGTCATACAGTAGTCCAGTTGTCTAAACAAAGAACCAAACTTAAACACAAAGGTGTGAAGTATAAAGGGGATGAATGTCAGAGTCACCAGATCCTCGGGGTCTGCGCACGTTCCCAACACGTCCACCACTGAACAGCTCCAAGACTCTGATAGATAAATCCCAGAGGCTAAGAGTTCAAGAGGGGAAGAGGGGATTAGGAAGGGGACACCTGGGAAGGAGACCTGTGAGAAGCAAAAGATTAAACAACACAACATCAGATTCAAAACCACATTTAGATTCATAAAAACTCTCTGTTGAATCTAGGGTTCAATGATACTGGCCCAGAGTTCTATGACACTCGGAACATGAAATAACACTCTGTTGAGCCTAGAGTTCTGTGATACTTGAAACATGAAATAACACTCTGTTGAGCCTAGAGTTCAGTGATACTCGGAACATGAAATAATACCTAAAACTAAGGAAACATGAATGGCCTATAACTAGACTCTAATTAGGCCTCACTAAATCTAGGTACCTGGAAAAGAATAAAAAATGGTTAGTGCAATGTTTCATATGGAATTTTCATGAATTGAAAACATACTGTTCTAGGAATACAAGAACCTTCCAGAACAATGTTCCAGAACAAGCATGGCCTCATTACATGAGGATAAAGGCTATCCAAACATTCCTTGGAAAATAATAGGAATTGTACTAAAGACCTTACATGCACATAGAATATAACATCCAGAATTCTAGCACTTTAGATCTTTAGAATGCAAGAACATAAATTTTGCACATCGCAGATTTCCACAAGAGTTTTGTAAATGTCATGAAATAGTTGTGCCCAATGAATAACATGAATTAAACACAGGAAAAGGAATTAAGCGTCTTGCCGATTCGAAGGCCACCATGTGAATGCCAAGAAATGATAGCACGCACAATGAGTAACATGAATTTAACACAGGAAACCAATCGCGCGTCTTGCCGATGCAAATGCAACCTTGTAAATGTCAGAAAATGGTTGCTCACAATGAACATCTTGATTTGTACACGAGTAAAGGATTGCGCGTCTTGCCGATTGTAACCGGGCGCCTCCGGACGCCGGTTCCTGGGCGGAGCGAACGACCGCCGGAGGATACCCCGGGGGCACCCAAGGAATTCCTGACGCGATGACGTCCAACGTCATCCGTCAGATAGAAGCCGGAAGGACGACCGAAGAAGGAGGAGCGCTGCGCGACCCAGAGGAAGCCGCCGACGTCAAGGAAAGCCGGAGAGAAGAACGCCGCGGACCACACAGAGAGAAGGCAAACCCCGCTGTGGAGAAGGAGCAACGCGCGGAGAGCAGAAACACTTGGGCGCCTCCCGCACCTGCCGAGACAAAGTCGGGAGATCGCTTACAAGCCGGCCACGTCCCCGGAGGGGCGTGGCCAAGCCAGGTACGAGCGTACCGGGGCTGGGACTGGGGTTCTGGGTGGTTGGCTGGTTTTAAGGGGGTTAAGAAGGGAGGGCTGAGGTCGTGTAAGGAAGGGGAGCCTATTTAAACAGGACCACGGTTAAACTGAAGGATAACCCCACAAGGGCCATACCCAGACCAGTGAATGAAACTGTATGGGGGTCACAAACAGGGCACGACGAAAGAAAGACACAAGAGGAGTGCAACCCCACATTCCTTCACCTCCACACAACCCCCTTCCCCCCTCTCACACCTTACTAACCCCAATTAACCGTATATAAATAAATTTCCCCACTTACCTGTTCCTTTCTCCTTCTTTGTTTTGGGGAAATCCTGGGGCCATGAGAGCCGGCTGAACAAGACCTCTCCCTCCGGACCAGACCAGCCCATCCCGGGAGCATCAAGGAACCCTGAAAGAAAAGGGACTTTATATATTAGTTTTGTACTGGAATATCACACTTTGGCGGAAAAGCTAGGGCTACAATTCCAACGAACAAATAAATAAACGTACTACACCCTTCAGCGTCGCGTCTGTCGCCTTCTTCCAGCATCCCCTCGGCTCGGGATAAAAAGAACCCGCCACAGTGGTGTCAGAAGTGGGATTGCTGGAATAGGAGACAGAGACTTCCCAACCATGGAGAAGTGTACCCTATCCGATATGATGCAACAGTTGGCCTCCGGACAAAGACACCTACAATTAGTGTGGGAAGAGCAACAAAAAGAGGCCAAATTGGAAAGGGAGGCACTACAAAATGCCCTTAAGAGTCAGGCCACCATAATGGCCAACAACCAGTTGGTTCATGAAACCGCCATTAAGAATCTCACAGATACCATCGCTGCTACCCGTGTACACCCGAATGTGCCCAGTTCGGTCTTACAACGATATCAAGAAGGTGAAGACCCCGATGCCTTTTTCACCAATTTTGAACGGGTTGCTACTTCCGCTACTTGGCCTCAGGAGCGATGGGGCCAATATGTCGCCCCCTTATTGACCGGGACTCTCCAAGCAGCCTATCAAGCGGTAAACCCCGGTGGAATAACCCCCTATAACGATATAAAAAAGAGCATCTTAGAACGAGTGGGGTTTGATTCTGAACATTATCGAGTCCGGTTTAGAAAAGCGAAGTGGGGACCCAACGAAAATCCCCGGGCCCTATATTTTAGGATCAAAGATCTGGGCCTCAAATGGTTGGGTCCCATAGGGACAAATCGGGAAGACATTATTGAGATCGTGCTCTTAGAGCAATACCTGGACGCTCTGCCCCCGTCTACACGCAACTGGATCAAACAACATCCAAACCCGGATACCAGTACTACCATCGAGTTGGCCTGTGCCTTTCATCGCTCCCTTGAATTCAAAGTAACCACCCCCCGATCAACACCTAGTCCCCTGCGTCTGGGTTCGGGAACGTCTTCGACGGTGGGACGAAGAATCAATGATGACATAGGGAAATCCCGGGGACTAGATAGGCCATATATACAACAACCTCAGTGTTTCAGTTGCGGGGAATGGGGCCACATAGCTCGAGGTTGCCCCCTGAAAACAGAAAAATCGGAACCCATGGAAATAGGGGTCACTAGGGGAAGAGTCTTTTATACAGGAAGAAGAGACACCCCTTATAAAAAGAGACTGATTATCAATGGGAAAAGCACAGTAGCCCTCATCGATTCAGGGTGTAGCCAATCTGTGGTCAGGGCCGGGTTGTTCGACGCACCTTACTACACTTCGGAATTCACGGTATCAATCTGTTGTATCCATGGAGAAACCAGAGAATATCCCCTAATCTGGACCACCCTCACCTGGGGAGGACAAGAAATACCCATAAGAGTGGGTTTAGTAGCGCAACTGGTTGAAGAAGCTATTATAGGAACTGACTTTTCGGAGTTCCCGCAACTCTTAGACAGCCTTAGACAGCTCGAAGAAACCAACAACTGGTGGAAGGACGCTCCTTTCTCCAATATGCCTCTATCACCTCCGAGGGTACGACCTAAACTCACCCGGAAGGAGAAAAGAATTATTAAGAAAGCCTATAACCAAGACCGCTCCAACAGGGTAATTACAAAGGTCCTCGCCCTCACTGCCCTTCCCAGCTTCCGGACTTCGCAAAGAGAAGACCCTAGTTTAATCCATGCATGGAAAAATGCACGGCCACGGAACCCCCAGGATAAGGGTCCCTCGTTCACCATAGTTAAAGACCTATTATACCGAGTTACTTACAGAGACCAAGACGAAAAGAAACAGTTGATAGTTCCAGAACCTTATAGACAACAAGTTCTACACTTAGCACACAGCCAGCCCGGGGGTGGACACTATGGGAGGGAGAAAACAGAGGAATATTTGTTGAGGAAGTTTTACTGGCCGGGGGTATTTTCCCAGATTAGGAAATTCTGTCAACAATGCCCAAAGTGCCAATTGATTGACCCAGGCTCGCGGAGAAAGGCCCCTTTACAACCCCTCCCCATCATTGATGTCCCCTTCTCTAGAATAGGGATGGACCTCGTTGGCCCTCTTCTGCCCTCGTCGAGAGGCTATCGTTATATATTGGTACTAGTAGATTACGCCACGAGATACCCTGAGGCTATTCCCCTCTCTAGTATTAACACCAAAAGTGTTGCTCACGCCATGATAGGGTTCTTTTCCCGAATTGGGTTTCCTCGAGAAATCCTAACGGACCAAGGTACCCAATTTATGTCCAACCTGATGGCGCAAATATGTCAGCTATTGGGGATTAAACAGTTACGGACGTCAGTCTACCATCCACAAACCGATGGTTTGGTGGAGAGATACAACCGTACTCTCAAAACACTACTAAAGAAAACTATCTCAGAGACTGGTAAGGACTGGGATAAGAAACTCCCTTTAGTATTATACGCAATCAGGACACACGAACAAGCCTCCACGGGCCATAGTCCGTTTGAGCTGTTGTTTGGGAGACAACCACGGACCCTACTAGATATGGCCGCTGAGATGTGGCAAGAAGAAGACGGGGAAAAAACCTTTCTAAAGTATGTCCGTGAGTTAAAAACCCACCTGCATACAGTATGGGAAAGCGTAAGGGAACACATGGAGAGGGCCCAAAACAAACAGAAAAGGAATTATGATCGGAATACCCAATTGAGGTCCTTTTCCCTAGGAGATAAAGTGTTAGTTCTTCTTCCCAGTTCAGACAACAAATTGTTGGCCAAGTGGCAGGGACCCTACACCGTAACAGGACTAGTAACCCCCGTAACGTATAGAATTCAGCTTAACGACATTCCCCCTAGGTCACAGATCTTCCATGTTAACTTATTAAAAAGATGGGAAGAACCTCCGAACGACCCAAGGCACGGCTGCCTAGTCAATACCGTTAAGGAACTAGAGATAGGGTGGTGCCCCACTGATCCCCCTGGCGAGAGAGAGGTTCCTATCATTAATACAGAGATCTCGATTCAACAAAATAGACAATTGAAGAATCTCTTCGAGAAAAACGGGCGGGTGTTCTCCTCGGTACCCGGTAGGACACAGTTGGTACATCATCAAATCCTCACACCACCTGGGAAAACCGTGCGATTAAAACCTTATCGTATCCCTGAAGCTAGGAAAACCCTCGTAGAAAACGAAATTGAGAAGATGTTAGATCTAGACATCATAGAACCTTCCCAAAGCCCCTGGTGTTCGCCCGTGGTCTTGGTACCCAAACCTGATGGGTCTATACGTTTTTGTATTGACTTTAGACAGGTCAATTCCCTATCACAATTTGACACATATCCTCTTCCTAGGATAGACGAGCTCTTAGAAAGACTGGGGAAAGCGAAGTACATGTCTACCCTTGACTTGACCAAGGGATATTGGCAGATCCCGTTGGATCCCGAAGACAAGGAAAAGACGGCTTTCGCTACTCCCTCAGGATTGTATCACTTTAAGGTTCTCCCTTTTGGGTTACATGGCGCCCCCGCCACCTTCCAACGTCTCATTGACACCATATTACGACCTCATACCAGATATGCGGCGGCCTATCTGGATGACATCGTTATTTTCAGTGAGACCTGGGAAGACCATGTGGTCCACATAGACCACATCCTCTCGGCTTTAGGGAAGGTTGGATTGACAGCCAACCCCGCCAAGAGCCGAATGGCTTTTAGTGAGATCTCCTACCTGGGTTATCACATTGGCAACGGTATACTGCGACCCCAAAAAAATAAAATCAAAGCCATTCTACACACCAGTGCTCCCACCACGAAGAAGGGAATTTGTTCCTTTTTAGGTCTAGTGGGGTACTATTGAAGGTTCATTCCCCAGTATTCCAGTTTGGCTGCCCCCCTAACCAATCTCTTAAGAAAAGGACAGCCCAACAATATCCCAGGACTAGACCCGACTCAACTTCATAGTTTTCATACCTTGCAAAGGTGTCTCACCACTCAACCGATATTGAAATGTCCTGAGTTTGACAAACCCTTTCATCTCCAAACGGATGCCTCCGACGTGGGGGTAGGGGCCGTTCTTTTTCAAAAGGATGAAGACGGAGTGAGCCATCCCGTCGTCTTTATTTGCCGTAAGCTATTTCCCAGGGAGCAAAGATACCCCATTATAGAGCGGGAATGTCTTGCCATTAAGTGGGCTATCGAAAGTCTCCAATACTATCTTTTGGGCAGACCTTTCCTACTATATACGGACCATGCACCCCTTACGTGGCTCTCAAGATATAAGAATACCAACAATCGTATATTGAGATGGTTCATGGAGCTCCAACCTTTCTCCTTCCAGGTTTGCCACCTCCCTGGTGACCTTATGGGTCAGGCTGACTATTTGTCCCGGGTTCCGGTTCTGATGGGGCTCGATCAGCCCCATTCATGTGAGGGGATGTGTAACCGGGCGCCTCCGGACGCCGGTTCCTGGGCGGAGCGAACGACCGCCGGAGGATACCCCGGGGGCACCCAAGGAATTCCTGACGCGATGACGTCCAACGTCATCCGTCAGATAGAAGCCGGAAGGATGACCGAAGAAGGAGGAGCGCCGCGCGACCCAGAGGAAGCCGCCGACGTCAAGGAAAGCCGGAGAGAAGAACGCCGCGGACCACACAGAGAGAAGGCAAACCCCGCTGTGGAGAAGGAGCAACGCGTGGAGAGCAGAAACCCTTGGGCGCCTCCCGCCCCTGCCGAGACAAAGTCGGGAGATCGCTTACAAGCCGGCCACGTCCCCGGAGGGGCGTGGCCAAGCCAGGTACGAGCGTACCGGGGCTGGGACTGGGGTTCTGGGTGGTTGGCTGGTTTTAAGGGGGTTAAGAAGGGAGGGCTGAGGTCGTGTAAGGAAGGGGAGCCTATTTAAACAGGACCACGGTTAAACTGAAGGATAACCCCACAAGGGCCATACCCAGACCAGTGAATGAAACTGTAAGGGGGTCACAAACAGGGCACGACGAAAGAAAGACACAAGAGGAGTGCAACCCCACATTCCTTCACCTCCACACAACCCCCTTCCCCCCTCTCACACCTTACTAACCCCAATTAACCGTATATAAATAAATTTCCCCACTTACCTGTTCCTTTCTCCTTCTTTGTTTTGGGGAAATCCTGGGGCCATGAGAGCCGGCTGAACAAGACCTCTCCCTCCGGACCAGACCAGCCCATCCCGGGAGCATCAAGGAACCCTGAAAGAAAAGGGACTTTATATATTAGTTTTGTACTGGAATATCACACTTTGGCGGAAAAGCTAGGGCTACAATTCCAACGAACAAATAAATAAACGTACTACACCCTTCAGCGTCGCGTCTGTCGCCTTCTTCCAGCATCCCCTCGGCTCGGGATAAAAAGAACCCGCCACACCGATTCGAATACAACCTTGTAAATGTCTGAAAATGGTTGCGCACAATGAATATCTTGATTTTGTACACGAGTAAAGAATCGCGCGTCTTGCCGATTCAAATGCAACCTTGTAAATGTCAGAAAATGGTTGCGCACAATGAATAACATGAATTACACAGACAAGAAATGAATCACGCGCCTTGCCGATTCGAATGCTACCATGAAACTGCCAAGAAATGGTAGCGCACAATGAATATCAAGGGTTAAAGCACAAGAAACGAATTGCGCGTCTTGCCGATTCGAATGCCACCACGAAACTGCCAAGAAATGGTAGCTCACAATGAATATCAAGGGTTAAAGCACGAGAAACAAATTGCACGTCTTGCCGATTCAAATACCAGTAGGTAAATGCCATTCAATGTCAAGCACACTTTCAAACGCACAAGAGCAAAATGGATTTATCATACTAATTAGCCCCAAGAACTCGAAATCCTTTGAGAATGGATTCGGGGGCCCAGCCCGACCTCCATCTTACCGCCCTGATCAAGAATCACCCAGCCAAGTGAAAGGGCGAGGCCTGGAAGATCAAAGTAGGCCACCGGAACAGGAGCTCAGGAAGTTGCTGCTCTGCACCGGGACCTCTGAATAGTGAGCACGTGGAGCTGAGCTGGCTCCCTTCTATAGAGTCTTAGCCCAACCCACAAACCACACCCAGGCATGCTGCAGAGAAAGTTTCTAGAAAGCCCTGGAAAGGGACCACACCCTGACACACTGAAAGCCTGCAGAAATACATTGCAAATGAACAGTATTTACAAGCACCTTAAATATAAGTCTTCAGGATTAAACTCTGCAATGCAAAAGGTTAAACAACAGCATATCAACATAATGCATGAATTACGTCATCTCATACGTGCTGGGTTTTTGCATTTCAGTCGCCCGTAGAGCATGCACTGCCCAGATGTTGACAATGAATGGCTGAAAGGCAACAAGATAAGCATGTGGCGGCAAGTATCATGAAGGTGTGTGTTGTTAATGTGGCATTTATACATTATAACAGTTTATCCATCCCACTTAAAATGTAATTTTTATTTTGGTTGTATTAGTAAACTAAAAGATACAGTGATCAAATTTGCAATTGAAAACAGAACAAATGGAGAAAGCAGCATGAGAACTGGAAGTAGAGGAAGTGTCCTGAAACACGTACATGTACAGTGATAAGCAATATCAAAATCTAACAATTGCAGCGGTGAAAGAAGAAATACCTGAATCACAGTGTGAACAGTGGATGAACACTAATTTAGATTCATCAATCGGTAGTCCATGCTCCAAATGGAAAAGGAAGTTACACCTAGCAGGCTCTGGCCAATTAGCAGGCAAAAACAATGAGGTGATGGATCTAATGCTTGAATCAATCTCAGCCACTGGCAATCTCTCAGAGCCACATCCTACTCCATCATTTTTTGTCCACCGTGCCACCTCAGTTTGGACCCAGCCAACACTGATCACTCTTGACTCTGTCCCTCATGAGAATAGCGCAGCCCGAACTGCCAAGCCAAGTTGTCCCTCAACCAGATCACAAGCAACCCAGGACCAGTTTTGCCCTTGTTGTGGGCTCTTCAGACAGGTACACAGGGGCGGCTCCTCTGCTTCGGCGGAGGAGCATCACCACCCCACCAGCAGCTGCAAAACGTTTACAAGAAAACAATAATAAACTGTTTATTATTGTGTTCTTGTAAAAGGGGCGGGCCAGGGGCGATGACAGGACGGGGGGGTGCACATCACTCCCCCTTAGTGCGCCTGTATGTTTGGCCAGCCATCTCATGCTGGCCAAACACAGATGCACACTAGACTCTCCAACTCGACAACGCAGACACTGTATTGCTGGGTTGAAGACAGCAGCCGGAGACTCTCACTCTGCCGCGGAGCGCCCTGGCTGGGCGCTCCGTCCAATCCTAATGCTGCCTTCATGCAGCAGCATGAAAGCATTGTTTTGATTGGACAGAGGGCAGGCTGGGATAGCCAGTGCCTGCAGTGGAGCACCGAGAAGCAGATCGGAGCAGCAAGAAAGGTACTTTTTCAAAAAAATATTATTTTTTTTGTTGCCTGCCATGCACCATGCCTCCACGCCCCTTTTCCCTCCCATGAGCCGCCACTGCAGGTACAGCATAGTTCCAGTGGCAAAGTGAGCCTGGAACCCACGTCTGGGCATACCCAGTGTCCTTTGGGCATCAAAAAACAGCGATGGATGGAATGCATGAATTACTCTCAGCCACAGACAGACAAGGGTCCCAGGCATATTGTGTCACTGGAACCAAGCTGTACTCAGCTGATTAGCCCATAATTAGGGCAAACCGGTCCTGGGTTTCTTGAGTTCTGGTTCAGGGAGGACCTGGCTTGGCAGTTCATGCTGGACTCTTCTCCTTGGAGAAGGGTCAAGACTGACTTGCATATAGCTGGGTCCAAACTGAGGTGACATGGTGTGCAAAAAAGATTGATTGGGATGCGACCCCCTAATAATTTCCATTGGCTGAGGTTAATTTAAGCATTCCAGCCATCACTTTTTTTATATGTCAGGGATCCTTGGCATGGTCTCCCCGTCTTTTTTTTGCCTCTGTTTTCCATGTTTTGACTGTACAATATACTGGACTCTGTTTTTTCTGTTTTTGGTTCTCTGGGCACTTTACCACTGCTGACCAGTGCTAAAGTGCAAGTGCTCCTGTGTAAAGTGTATGTGTAGTTGGCTTTTCCTTGATTGGCATATTTGTTTAACTAGTAAGTCCCTAGTAAAGTGCACTAGAGGTGCCCAGGGACTGTAAATCAAATGCTACTAGTGGACTTGCAACACTGGTTGTGCCACCCACATTATTAGCCCTCTAAACATGGTTCAGACCTGCCACTGCAGTGTCTTTGTGTGGAGTTTAAACCTGCCAATTCAGCTTGGCAAGTGTACCCACTTGCCAGGCCTAAACCTTCCGTTTTTACATGTCCTAACACTGAAATACTGCTAAATTCGTTTCTCACCGTTGCAAGTCCTATCTCTCTCATAGGTTAACATGGGGGCTGCCTTTAATTAACTTTAAAGTACAGATTCCCTTTGGGAGCAGATGGACATGTGGAGTTTGATGTCTCTGAACTCACAATTTAAAAATAAATCTTTTAGTGAAGTTGGTTTCTGGATTAATAGTTTCAAAATGCCACTTTTAGAAAGTGGGTATTTTCTTGCTTAAACCATTCTGTGACTCTGCCTTTTTGTGGATTCCATGTCTGGGTCAGACACACAGGTGAATCCCCTCTAGACAGTGAGACAAAGGGTGCTGGGGTGTAGCCTGCATATGCTGATGAGCCATCTGAGCTAGAGTGGAGGGAGGAGTGGTCACTTACACATGAATGGACTGTGCCTGCCCTCTCAGAATGCTGTCTCCAACTTCCTGGTGTGTGTATGGAGCCTGGCTTGAGCAAGGCAGAAACTTGTGAACAGCAGAGACTTTCCTTTAAGGTTTGCCTGCTTCAAAGGCAGAAAGGGGTATAATTAGTGGACCCCAGACCCCATACTTCAGATTTCTTCAACATTTCTGCAAGGATTCAAGAGGAACCTCTGCCAAGGAGGAGAAGAGCTGAAGACCTGAGGAGAAGTGCTGCCCTTGCCTGTGATTGTGCCTTGTTGGGATATCCTGCAGTTGCTGCTTGTGCCTGTGATAGGGGACAAAGACTGGACTTCGTTGTGCATTCCTGCTTGAGAAGAATCTCCAAGGGCTTGAACTGAGCTTGCCTCCTGTTTTGAAGTCTCCGGGTCATCAAAGACTTTCTCTGCCAGCACCTGGACTCTCTGCTGAGACTCTTGCCCTGCCAAGTGGTGTCCTATCCAGTCCCTGGGCCCTTGATAGGTGAAGTTGGCAGAAAAAGAGCTGAAATCGACGCACAGAACGCAGTGCAGGGAAATTTTCAACGCACCATCTGCATGACGCCGTCGGCTTTGTGACTGAAATCAATGCTCCACCTGTATCGCGGCTGGGAGATCGACGTATCGCGGCTGGAGAAAGATGCGCAACACCTGCTTGCGGCTGCTGATAACGACGCAAACCCCACGCAGCGCTGTTTTGTAACACTGTGCAACCAGATTAATCACGTATATTCCCTGGGCGTCAAAGTCATCTTGACCCTGCACGGATCTGAGGTACCCCGTCCGGAAATAGACGCATCGCCCTCTTCTGAGAGAAAAACGATGCATCGCCGACCCGATTGGAAAGAAACAACGCGCAGCCTCACTTGCGAGTAAGGAATAAGCGCGTCCCTCACTTTTCCGACGCTTGGTCACGTGCGGCTTTATTTTTTACACTAACCAGGTACTTTGTGTAAAATAAACATTTCCATTGTTTTCTATGGAGTAAGACTCTTACTCTTTTGAAAATGTATATTTTGATTGGGGTTTGTTGGATGTTTGTCATTTTGGCCTTAAATATTGCCTATTTTTCTAAACTGGTGGGGTGTCCATTTTGTAGTGTTTTCATTGAATTACTGTGTGTTAGTACAGAAACTTTACACATTGCTTGAGTGAAGCCTGCTTGCTCATGCCAAGCTACCAAGGGGATGATTGGAGGTTAACCAGGTGTGTTTCTCCTTTTCCCTGACTGGAGTGAGGGTCCTTGTTTGGACAGGGGGCAACCTGACTGCCAGCCAAAGACCCCATTTCTAACATTGGTGATCAGCGGTGAGGATTGTAATTGACATACAGTGATTAAGTGCACCCTACTGTTTTAATTCAGACCATTATGTGACTACATACTACTTGTATTTGCTTTTTCTCTTTTTTGGACTTTTTTCTGTTTCCATATCTTTGGTGATCTTTTTATTGATTCTTGAACTTCTCATTGGGAACTCTTTTTTTCTGCCTTGGAATGTTGCACCTTTGATTTGCCATCATGTCTCAATCTGGAGATGCACCTGCTTGAGCTGTTTTTGAGTTAGGGAAACTGGAAAGTTACACAGTTGCTCAACTGAAACAGTTCTGTAAGGATACTGCCTGCCCCATCAGGAGCTCCACCGGGAAGGAGGAGTTACAAAACGCATTGAGGGCCTGGGTGGCAGCCGAGGAGGCTGGGGAGAACACAGAGGAGGAGGAGGTGCAGAGTGTTCACAATGGGGTAGTGGATGTACCTGTTATGCCTGAGGGGAGGGTCTCCAGGGATGGTAGTAGTGGGTCATCCAAGGGTCTGACTCCTGAAGAGCTGCAGGACAGACAGGAAGAGAGGGCTTACCAGTTGGACTTAGAGAAGCTGAGGATGACCATAGAAGAGAAAAAGATACTCCTGTCTTATGAGCTTGGTTTGAGGGAACTAGATCAGAGGAGCCAATCTAGTAGAGATGGTGGCAGCAGTACCACAGTGCGGCCTGAGAGGAGGGTGCACATTCCTAAAGACCTAATGAAGCATTATAAGAGGGAGGATGACATCTATCTGTGGTTCAAGGGGTATGAGTCAGCTCTCCACATGAATATGGTCCCTGAAGCACATTGAGGGGTAAGGTCTGTGGAAGCACTTTGAGGTAGGCAGGGTAGGGATATTCCGACATACTTAGGGGATCCTCAGGGGCTCACTTACTCTATCATGAAGGATGCCCTACTCACAAGGTATGGTCTCACCCCTGAGCAGTATAAGGACAAGTTTAGGTCCTACAAAAAGAAGGAATTCCAAACATGGTTGGAATGTTTGACTCTTTTTGCAGGTCACTGTATGGTTGGCTAAAAGGCAGTAAGGCAGCAATTTGTTGAGAGGCTGTACAATTTGATTAGGAGCATTTGTATTGTTTTCTAGAGCTGCACCAGCACCTGATTTGACAGCAAGCTGACTGACCCCAGGAAGACTAAGCAGGAAGAGGACTGTTGGGAGAGCACCAGGGTCCAGAAGAGGTATGGGGGAAACCACACCAAGGGTGGACAGGGTTCCTCTCAGAAGAAAGGGTGGGGTAAGGGTAAATAGGTGAACTTCTCTAAAGGGCCCTGTTAGAAATGGGGTCTTTGGTTGGCCGACAGGATACCCCCTGTCCAAGCAACGACCCTCACTCTAGTAAGGGTAAAATAGAGTCACCCTCAGCTATCCCCTGCTTATCCCCTTGGTAGCTTGGCACGAGCAGTAGGCTTAACTTCAGAGTTCTAGGTGTAAAGTATGTATACCAACACAAGCAGTCACTTAATGAAAAAACTACAAAATTACACAACACTGGTTTAGAAAAATAGAGAATATTTATGTGAACAAAACAGCCCAAAACAACAAAAATCTACAATACACAAGTCAAGTTATCAATTAAAAAGCAAAAAGACTCTTCATGTAGTTTTAAACACACACTAACACTGTTAGCGTGAAAATGTACCTTGGGTGTGTCAAAAATAACACTGCACGGGCGAGTGGGCGTCAAAAAGGGTTTGCGATGCATCGATTTTACTCACTCACAAGACCTTGCATCGTTTTTCCTTTCGTCGGGTCGGGCGCATCGTTTCTTCTCTCTGCAGGAGAGCGATGGGTCGATCTGGTCAGCACTCTAGGGTCCGGGCAGGCCTTGCGTTGTTTTTACACGCCCAGTGGTACTTCCGTCGGAAATCCAGCAGCATGATGATCCAAATACCACGCAGCGCGGGTTGCGATCTCACCAGCCTCTGTCAGCTGTGCTGCGCGTCGTTTCTCCAGCTCCGTGCATCGATTCTTTGGTCGCGTTTCAGACGAGCGTCAATTTTCAGCCGCAAAGCCGACCGCACGTCGATTTTTCAACCGCAGATCAGAGTTGCGTCTATCTTTTCACCTCACGGCTTTCTGTGCGTGGATTTCTTCCTTTAGGCTGCCAGCTTCACCTTTCAGGTTCCCAGGAACTGGATGGGCACCACAGGGCAGAGTAGGAGTCTCTCCAGAGACTCCAGGTGCTGGCAAAGAGAAGTCTTTGCTTTCCCTGAGACTTCAAACAACAGGAGGCAATCTCTAACTCAAGCCCTTGGAGATTTCTTCACAAGATGGAAGGCACACCAAGTCCAGTCTTTGCCCTCTTACTCTGGCAGACACAGCAACTGCAGGATAGCTCCACAAAGCACGGTCACAGGCAGGGCAGCTCTTCTTCCTCAGCTCTTCAGCTCTTCTCCAGGCAGATGTTCCTCTTGGTTTCCAGAAGTGTTCGAAAGCCTGTGGTTTTGGGTGCCCTTCTTATACCCAATTTCTCCTTTGAAGTAGGCCTACTTCAAAGTAAAGTCTCTTTAGAATGTGAAATCCTGCCTTGCCCAGGCCAGGCCCCAGACCCTCACCAGGGGGTTGGAGACTGCATTGTGTGAGGGAAGGCACAGCCCTTTCAGGTGTGAGTGACCACTCCTCCCCTCCCACCTAGCACACATGGCTCATCAGGAAATGCACACTACACCCCAGCTCCCTTTGTGTCACTGTCTAGTGTGAGGTGCAACCAGCCCAACTGTCAAACTGACCCAGACAGGGAATCCACAAACAGGCAGAGTCACAGAAATGGTATAAGCAAGAAAATGCTCACTTTCTAAAAGTTACATTTTCAAACACACAATCTTAAAATCAACTTCACTAAAAGATGTATTTTTAAATTGTGAGCTCAGAGACCCCAAGCTCCACATGTCCATCCGCTCCCAAAGGGAATCTACACTTTAATCATATTTAAAGGGAGCCCTCATGTTAACCTATGAGAGTGACAGTCCTTGCAACAGTGAAAAACGAATTTAGAAATAATTCAGTGTCAGGACATACCAAACACATTACTATATGTCCTACCTTAACCATACACTGCACCCTGCCCTTGGGGCTTCCTAGGGTCTACCTTAGGGGTGTCTTACATGTAAGAAAAGGGAAGGTTTAGGCCTGGCAAGTGGGTACACTTGCCAAGTCAAATATTCAGTTTAAAACTGCACATAGAGACACTGCAGTGGCAGGTCTGAGACATGATTACAGAGCTACTTAGGTGGGTGGCACAGCCAGTGCTACAGGCCCAATAGCAGCATTTGATTTACAGGCCCAGGGCACCTCTACTGCACTGTACTAGGGACTTACTAGTAAATCTAATATGCCAATCATGGATGAACCAATTACATATACATTTTGTATAGGAAAGCTTGCACTTTAGCACTGGTTAGCAGTGGTAAAGTGCCCAGAGTAACAAAAACAGCAAAATCAGAGTCCAGCACACATCAACAACCTAGGAAACATAGGCAAAAAGTTAAGGGAGACCACGCCAAGGATGAAAAGTCTAACTATTGTCCCCCCCCCAGCTGAAAGTGGGGAGCAACTACCCAACCTCATGGGAGTTCTCATCACTAAAGCGGAAGAACCTGGACAGACAATCAGCATTGGTGTGTTCTGTACCAGGACGGTGTTCCACCATGAAGTCCATCCCCTGTAGGGAAATGGACCACCTCAACAGTTTTGGATTCTCACCCTTCATCTGCATTAACCATCTGAGGGGCCGGTGGTTGGTCTGAACCCGGAAGTGAGTCCCAAACAATTAAGCTCATAGCTTCTTCATCGCCCAGACCACAGCAAACGCTTCACGTTCTATGGCACTCAACCTACGTTCCCTGGGAAGTAACCTCCTGCTAATGAAGACTACGGGTTGATCTAGGCCCTCTTTATTAAGCTGTGAGAGTACTGCTCCAAAACCGTGCTCTGAGGCGCCTGTGTGCACAACAAACTCCTTGGAGTAGTCAGGTGCCTTCAGCACAGGTGCTGTGCACATGGCAGACATCAGGGCATCAAAAGCGTTTTGTCAAGTCTCTGTCCAGATCACCTTTCTGGGTTGCTTCTTCGAAGTCAACTTGATCAAGAGGGTAACAATGGTACCATAACCCTTGACAAACATCCTGTAGTATCCTGTGAGACCCAAGAAGACTCTCACTTCAGTCTGGGTCTTTGGGGGCTCCCAAGCCAGAATTGTATAAATGTTTGGCTGTAGGGGTGCCACCTGGCCACTTCCCACCTGGTGTCTGTAGGAGGCTGGCCGGGCTTATAGTGGGTACCTTGTGGTACTTACACTCTGTGCTAGGTCCAGTTATCCCTTATTAGTAGAATAGAGGTGTTTCTAGCAGCTTAGGCTGATAGAAGGTAGCTATGGCAAAGCAGCTTAGGTTGAACTAGGAGACATGCAAAGCTCCTACTATACCACTTATATCATATAGCACACTACAATACTCAGAGTTACTAAAAATAAAGGTACTTTATTTTAGTGACAATATGCCAAAAGTATCTCAAAGAATACCCTCACTTAGGAGGTAAGTAATATACACAAATTATATGTACACAAACCCAAAACAGGTAAGTAACAGTAAGAAAAGTAGTGCAAACAATGTAGAATCACAATAGGATGCAATAGGTAGACATAGGTCTAGGGGCAACACAAACCATATACTCCAAAAGTGGAATTCGAATCACGAATGGACCCACGACCTGTGGGAAGTTGTAGAGGGTCGATGGGACTGTGAGAAAACAGTAAGGGTGTCCAAAATACCCCACCCCAAGACCATGAAAAGTAGGAGTAAAGTTACCCTACTACCCCAGAAAGACAGTATAGTCGAGATAGGGGATTCTGCAAGAACCACAAGCACCAGCAAAACACTGAAGACGGATTCCTGGACCTGAGGACCTGTAAAGGAAGGGGACCAAGTCCAAGAGTCACAAAAGTGTCCGGGGGGCAGGAGCCCACTAAACCCCGGATGAAGGTCCAACAGGGCTGCCTCCTGGTGGAAGAAGCCGAAGATTCTGCAACAACAAAAAGGGCTAGGAACTTCTCCTTTGGATGGAAGATGTCCCACGGCGTGCCAGAGGTTGCAGACGTGTTTCCAGGCAGAAATACCGCAAACAAGCCTTGCTAGCTGCAAGGGTCGCAATTGAGGATTTTGGGTGCTGCTGGGGACCAGGAAGGACCAGGATGTCGCCCCTTGGAGGATGAGACAGAGGGGGCGCTCAGCAACTCAGAGAGCCCCCGCAGAAGCAGGCAGCACCCGCAGAAGCACCAGAACAGGCACTTAGAGTATCTGAGAGTCCAACTCAGCGAGTTGGGCAATGCAGGACTGATTGCTGGGGACCCAGGCTAGGCAGTGCACAAAGGAATCCTTGGAAAAAAACACAGAAGCCCGAGCAGCTGCAAATCAAGCAGTACACAGGTTTGCTGTCTGGCGTGGGGAGGCAAGGACTTACCTCCACCAAATTTGGACAGAAGGGCCACTGGACTGTGGGAGACACTTGGAACCAGCTCCTGTGTTACAGGGACCACACTCGTCAGGATGAGAGGGGACCCAGAGGACCGGTGATGCAGAGGTTTGGTGCCTGCGTTGGCAGGGGGAAGATTCCGTCAACCCACAGGAGATTTCTTCTTGGCTTCCACCAGGAAACAGTCAAGAAAGCCGTCAGGATGAAGCGCTACAATGTTGCTGGTAGTCGTCTTGCTACTTTGTTACGGTTTTGCAGCCGTCCTGGAGCAGTCAGCGGTCGATCCTTGGCAGAAGTCGAAGAGGGAAGTGCAGAGGAACTCTGGTGAGCTCTTGCATTCGTTATCTGAGAAATAGCCCAGAGGAGAGAGCCTAAATAGCCAGAAAAGTAGGTTTGGCTACTGAGAAAGGAGGCTTGGCTACTGAAAGAGGTAAGCACCTGTAAGGAGGGGTCTCTGACGTCACCTGCTGGCACTGGCCAGTCAGAGCAGTCCATTGTGCCCCAACACCTCTGAATCCAAGATGGCAGAGGTCTGGGACACACTGGAGGAGCTCTGGGCACCTCCCCTGGGAGGTACTGGTCAGTGGAGTGGTCACTCCCCTTTCCTTTGTCCAGTTTTGCACCAGAGCAGGGCTGGGGGATCCCTGAACCGGTGTAGACTGGCTTATGCAGAGATGGGCACCATCTGTGCCCATCAAAGCATTTCCAGAGGCTAGGGAAGGCTACTCCTCCCCAGCCCTTCACACCTATTTCCAACGGGAGAGGGTGTAACACCCTCTCTCAGAGGCAATCCTTTGTTCTGCGTCCTGGGACTGGGCTGCTCAGACCCAAGGGGGGGCAGAAACCTGTCTGAGGGGTTGGCAGCAGCAGCAGCTGCAGTGGAGACCCCGGAAAGGCAGTTTGGCAATACCTGGGTTCTGTGCTAGAGACCCGGGGATGCATGGAATTGTCCCCCGAAACCAGAATGGCATTGGGGGTGACAATTCCATGATCCTAGACATGTTACATGGCCATGTTCGGAGTTACCATGGTGACACTACATATAGGTATTGACCTATATGTAGTGCACACGTGTAATGGTGTCCCCGCACTCACAAAGTCCGGGGAATTTGCCCTGAACAATGTGGGGGCACCTTTGCTAGTGCCAGGGTGCCCACACACTAAGTAACTTGGCACCTAACCTTGACCAAGTGAGAGTTAGACATATAGGTGACTTATAAGTTATTTATGTGCAGTGAAAAATGGCTGTGAAATAACGTGGACGTTATTTCACTCAGGCTGCAGTGGCAGTCCTGTGTAAGAATTGTCTGAGCTCCCTATGGGTGGCAAAAGAAATGCTGCAGCCCATAGGGATCTCCTGGAACCCCAATACCCTGGGTACCTAGGTACCATATACAAGGGAATTATAAGGGTGTTCCTGTGTGCTAATGAGAATTGGTAAAATTAGTCACTAGCCTGCAGTGACAATTTTAAAGCAAAGAGAGAGCATAAACACTGAGGTTCTGGTTAGCAGAGCCTCAGTGATACAGTTAGGGACCACACAGGGAACACATATAGGCCACAAACCTATGAGCACTGGGGTCCTGGCTAGCAGGATCCCAGTGACACATATCAAACACACTGACAACATAGGGTTTTCACTATGAGCACTGGGCCCTGGCTAGCAGGATCCCAGTGAGACAGTAAAAACACCCTGACATATACTAACAAACAGACCAAAAGTGGGGGTAACAAGGCTAGAAAGAGGCTACCTTCCTACAGTGTCCCAAGTACACCACAGTAACCTGCCATATTTGGCACTTGCTCGCCTTAATAGTGAGGCCTGCCTTCTGCAGGGCCTCTAACACTCTCCAGAGGTGTTGCAAATGTTCCTCCCATGTGGAACTAAACACAGCAATTTCATCCAGGTAGGCGACACTGAACTCGTCCAGCCCAGCCAACACCTAATTGACCAACCTCTGAAAGGTGGCAGGGGCATTCTTCATCCCAAATGACAGCACTTTAAACTGAAAGTGTCCGTCTGGGGTATAGAATGCTGACCTCTCCTTGGCCCCCTCAGTTAAGGCAATCTGCCAGTACCCAGATGTTGACTCAAATGTACTGAGGTACTTGGCAGCCCCTAACCGGTCAATGAGCTCATCAGCTCGGGGGATGGGGTGTACGTCAGTCTTGCTGACTGCATTGAGTCTCCGGCAGTCCACACACAACCTGAGTTCTGGAGTGGCACCAGATGCAGCAGCCTTTGGGACGAATACTACTGGGCTGGCCCAAGGACTGCTGGAGTGCTCAATAACCCCTATGGTAAGCTTTTTGGATACTACATCCTTAATGCATGCCCTGACCCTGTCAGTCACCCTGTAAACTTTTTGTTTAAGAGGTGTACTGTCCCCAGTGTCCACATCATGTGTGCACAAGGGGAGTGACTCCTAGGACCAGGAAAACAGTGAGGCAAACTGTCCCAGCACGTGGGGACAGTCACCCTGCTGCTCCTCAGTCAGGGAGGGGGAGAGACTCCCTCCCTCCACTGACCCATCTTTGTCACCTGCTGACAGGAGTTCAGGAAGAGGCTCACTCTCCTCCTCCGCCCCATCATCTGTCTCAAGGAGCATGGACAGTTTAGTCTGCTCAAATTGAGGTTTGAGGTGGTTGACATGCAGGATCCTTAATGGGTTCCTTGGAGACTGCAAGTCCACCAGGTAGGTGACTTCGCTCTTGCACTCCACCACCTCAAATGGCCCAGTTCACTTATCTTGGAGTGCCCTAGGCTCCACTGGTGCTATCACCCACACTTTGTGTCCAGGTTGAAACTCAACCAGAGTGGCATTCTGGTCATACCAGCGTTACATATCCTCCTGGCTTGCTTCCAGGTTCTCCTGAGCAAGACTCCTGAAGCGGGCAGTCTGGTTTCTCAAAGCCAGCATGTAGGTAAATACATCCTGGGGGGGTTTACTAGGAGCTTTCGCCAAAGCTTCCTTCACCAGACTCAAAGGTCCCCTCACAGGGTGGCCATAAATCATCTCAAAGGGACAAACCTAAGTCCCTTTTGAGGCACCACCCTGTAAGCGAACAGAAGGCATGGCAAGAGGACATCCCACTTCCCCTTCAAGGGCTCTGACAGGCCCATGATCATGCCTTTCAAGGTGCGGTTCAATCTCTCAACCAGACCATTACTTTGGGGGTGGTAAGGTGTGGTGAACATGTAGGTTACCCCACACACTTTCCACAGAGACTTCATATATGTGGATATGAAGTGGGTACCCCTATCAGATACCACTTCCTTGGGGAACCCCATGCGGGTAAAATCCGTCATCAGTGCACAACCCACCACAGGGGAAGTGACTGACCTCCAGAGGGATGGCTTCTGGGTACCGGGTGGCATGGTCCACCAAGACCAGGATGAACCTGTTCCCCAAGACGGTCTTGGGGTCCAGAGGCCCCACAATGTCAATACCTACCCTCTCAAAGGGAGTACTAACGACAGGTAAAGGTTGGACGGGAGCCTTACATTTCCCCCCACTCTTGCCACTTGACTGGCAAATTAGGCAAGACCTACAGTGTGCAGCAGGATGCTTGCTCATCTGGAGCTAATAGACGTGGCAGACAAGCCTCTAATAGGTCTTGTCCTGTCCCAGATGTCCTGCCAAAGGTACATCATGAGCCAACCCCAGAAGAAAGGCCCTGAAGCACTGGGGTACTACCAGCATACAAGCTAACCCAGGCTCAGGAACCTTAGGCTCACAATACAGGAGGCCATACTCCCAATAGATCAGGTGAGTGCTGGGCTCCTTGCCAGCCGCCTGGGCTGCAGCCTGCTGCCGCAGTCCCTCAAGTGTTAGGCAATTCTTCTGTGCTTCACAGAATGCCTCCCTGGTGGGTCCCCCTTACTGCTGCCACTGCGACAGCTCAGGGACCTCCCCCAGTTCAGCCACCTGTTCCCCTGTATGGTCCGGGGTGTCACCCTCAGGCTCCACCTCCTCCCTGACCGTGGGAACTTCTGGGGCCGGTTTCCCATGCCCCCTGACCTTCCTCTTCTTGGCGGTCCCCTGGGTCACTGTTTAAGGCTCCAGGGGCTCTTGACCACCCTGACAGGCTGCCATTGACTGGGTGGATATACATACCCACCCAGGTAGACCCAACATCTCCAAGTGAGACCTGTGTTCCACCTCCTTCCAAGGGGAATCCTCCAGGTCATTGCCTAACAAACAATCATCAGGCATGGTTGGACTTGCAGCTACCTTCAAGGAACCTGAGACAACCCCCCCCCCCCCCCCCCCCATTCAAAGGGAACCTGCGCCACTCTGCACAGGCGCTTTGAGTTGTCCACTGCAACTACTTGGTGAAGTACCCAGGGATCAATCTGCTCTTCCCATACCAGGTGACTCCTCTCTATAGTCACACTGGCTTCTGTGTCTCTCAGAGCCTCCACCCTCTGTCCATTAATGGTCACCCACTTCCTGTACTCCTTAGTGTTCTCAGGCATGAGGGTTCTGTGGACCGTCTCACTGTCCCCTAGTGAGACAAGGGTCAGCCCGTCAGGGTGATCAGGAGACCCTGGAGCCTGAAAGAGTGGCCCTTGTGCCTGCCAGAAGGAGGAAGGACAAGGGGTGCGGAAAACCCAGTCCAGGGAGAGCCTGAACCTGATGGGGAAGCCCTGGAGCCTACAGGGGAATAGGTGACTGAGCTGAGGGATGTCCCTGAGCTGACACCGTGGCAGCAGGAAGACATGCCCTACTCTGCAGGGCAGGGTTTGCGGAAACCGGCTGCAGACCAGGCGTCTGGCAAGGAGCCTGGATCACACTTGATTTACTGGGGGGACGGCCTCCTACATAGTGAGCCTAGGGTTGCTGAGCTTGGGTCAGCCCGTGTCCTGGTGGTACCCCAGTGCTTCAGAGCCTTCCTACTGGGTCTGGCTCATGATGTGCCTTTGGCTGGACATTTGGGGTGGGACAAGACCTTTGAATGGCTTGTCACCTACTTTCACTGGCCCGAAATGTGCAGGCACTCCGATGCACACTGTATGTCTTGCCCATCTTGTTAGGCAAGTGACAAGAGTCGGGGGAAAAGTAAGGCTCCCCTCCAAACTTTTCCTGTGGTCAGCACCCCCTTTGAGAGGGTTGATATTGACATTGTGGGGCCTCTGGATCCCAAGACAGCCATGGGCAGCATGTTTATCCTGGTCTTGGTGAAACATGCCACCCGGTACCCAGAAACCATTCCTTTAAGATCAACCACTGCCCCTGTGGTGGGACGTGCGTTGATGGGGTTTTTTACCCGCATGGGTTCCCCAAGGAAGTGGTATCTGATAGGAGTACCAACTTCATATCTACTTATATGAAATCTCTGCAGAAGGATTGTGGGGTGACATATAAGTTCACCACTCCTTAACACCCCCAAAGTAATGGTCTGGTTGAGAGATTCAACCGCATCTTGAAAGGCATGATCACAGGCCTGTCAGAGCCCTTGAGGCTTAAGTGGGACGTCCTCTTGCCATGCCTCCTGTTCGCCTACAAGGAGGTGCCTCAAAAGAGTCTTGGATTTAGCTCCTTTGAGTTACTCTATGGCCAGCCTGTCAGGGGACCTTTGAGTCTGGTTAGGTAAGGCTTGGTGAAAGCCTCCAGTAAGCCCGCCCCCCTCAGGATGTGTTCAGTTACATGCTTGCTTTTAGGAAAAAGACAGTTTGCTTCAGGAAGCTTGCTCAAGAGAACCTGGTAGCAAGCCAGGAAGCACTGATACAACCAGAATGCCACTCTGGTTGAGTACCAGCCTGGCCAAAATGTTTGGGTGATGGCCCTAGCGCAGCCTAGGGCTCTCCAAGATAAGTGGACTAGGGCATTTGAAGTAGTGGAGCGCAAGAGTGATGTCACCTATCTGGTGAATTTGCGGACTCCCAGGAACCCTTTGAGGGGTCCTACATGTCAATCGCCTCAATCCTCATTTTGAGAGGACAGAGGTAACAATGCTCTGGGCAATAGATGATGGGGTGGAGGAAGACAGTGGGCCTCTATCTGACCTCCTGCCTGCCAAAGAGGTAGATGGTTTAGTGGAGGGTGTGAACCTCTCCCCCATCCTGACCCCAGAGCAACAGAGGGACTGCTGCCAAGTGTTCGGACAGTTTGCCTCTCTATTTTCCTTGATCCCAGGGGTCACTCATCTGTGTACACATGATGTGGACACTGGGGACAGTCCTCCTGTTAAACATAAAGTTTACAGAGTGACTGACAAGGTCAGGGCCAACATTAAGGATGAGGTATCCAAAATGTTAGCTCTAGGGGTTATTGAGTTCTACAGCAGCCCTTGGGCCAGCCCCCTGGTCTTGGTCCCAAAAGCTGCTGCCCCTGGTGCCACTCCAGAACTCAGGCTCTGTGTGGATTACTGGGGCTGCCGTGCGGTCACTAAAACTGACGCTCAGCCCATCCTCCGAGCTGATGAGCTCATTGATCGGTTAGGGGCTGCTCAATATCTAAGTATGTTTGATTTGAGCTCTGGATATTGGCAGATTGCTCTAACTGAGGGGGCTAAGGAAAGGTCTGCATTTTCCACCCCAGATGGGCACTACCAGTTTGGGGTGATGCCCTTTGGGATGAAGACTGCCCCCGCCACCTTTCAGAGGTTGGTCAATCAGGTGTTAGCGAAACTGAATGATTTCAGTGCAGTCTACCTGGATGACATTCCTGGGTTCAGTTCCACTTGGGAGGAGCACTTTCAGGCCTCACTATTGAGGCTAGCAAGTGCCAAATAGGGCAGGGCTCTGTGGTGTACTTGGGACACCAGGTGGGGAGGGGGCAGGTGGCACCCTTATAGCTACAAATTGACACCATTCTGGCTTGGGAACCTCCCAAGTCCCAGACTTAGGTCAGAGCCTTTTTAGGTCTTACAGGATATTACAAAAGGTTTGTCAAGGGGTCTGGCACAATTGTTGCTCCCTCGACTGAGTTACCCCCCAAAAGGCAGCCCAGAAAAGTGAACTGGACTGACGCTTGCCAGACAGCTTTTGATGCCCTTAAGGCAGCCATGTGCATGGCACCCATGCTGAATGCCCCTGACTTCTCCAAAGAATTTGTCGTGCAGACTGACGCTTCAGAACATGGTGTAGGAGCAGTGTTATCACAGCTAAATGAAGAGGGCCTGGACCTGCCTGTAACCTTCATTGGTAAGAGGTTACTTCCCCTGGAACGTAGGTGGAGTGCAATTGAGTGTGAAGCTTTTGCTGTGGTCTGGGCGCTGAAGAAGCTAAGACCCTACTTATTTTGGACTCACTTCCGGGTTCAGATCGACCAAAGGCCCCTCAGATGTCTAATACAGATGAAGGGCGAGAATCCAAAACTGTTGAGGTCGTCCATCTCCCTACAGGGAATGGACTTTATGGTGGAACACTGCCCTGGCACAGAACACGCCAATGCTGATGGTCTGTCCAGATTCTTCCACTTTAGTGACGAGACCTCCCATGAGGTAGGGTAGTTCTCCCCACTTTCAGTTGGGGGGACACGCGTTAGACTTAGCATCCTTGGCGTGGTCTCCCCTGTCTTTTTTGCCTCTGCTTCACATGTTTTGACTGTGTGCTGGACTCTATTTTTGCTGATTTTTGTACTCTGGGCACTTTACCACTGCTGACCAGTGCTAAAGTGCAACTGCTCCTATGTAAAGTGTATGTGTAGTTGGCTTTTTCTTGATTGACTTAGTTGATTTACTAGTAAGTCTCTAGTAAAGTGCACTAGAGGTACCCAGGGCCTGTAAATCAAATGCTACTAGTGGGCTTGCAGCACTGATTGTGCCAACCACATTAGCAGCCCTGTGAACATGGGTCACACTTGCCACTGCAGTGTCTGTGTGCAGTTTTAACCTGCCAATTCGACTTGGCAAGTGTATCCACAAAAAGGCCTAAACCTTCCCTTTTTTATACATGTAAGGCACCCCTACGGTAGGCCCGAGGTAGCCCTATGGACAGTGTGCAGCGTATGTTAAAGGTTGTACATGCACTGATGTGTTTTTACATGTCCTACACTGAAATACTGCTAAATTTGGTTTTCACTGTTGCAAGGCCTATTTCTCTCATAGGTTAACAAGGGGGCTGCCTTTAAATAACTTTAAATTACAAATTCTCTTTGGGAGCCGATAGAAGTGTGGAGTTTGGTGTCTCCGAACTCATAATTTAATAATAAATCTTTTAATGAAGTTGGTTTTTGGATTGTTAGTTTCCAAATGCCACTTTTAGAAAGTGGCCATTTTCTTGCTTAGACCATTCTGTAACTCTGCCTTTTTGTGGATTCCCTGTCTGGGTCAGACTGACAGTTTGGCTGTTTGTGAATACCCTCTAGACAGTGAGACAAAGGTTGCTGGGTTGTAACCTGCATATCTTGATGAGCATCTAAGCTAGATTGGAGGGAGGAGTGGTCACGTACACCTGAATGGGCTGTGCCTCCCCTCTCACAATGCAGCCTCCAACCCCCTGGTGTGTGTCTGGGGCCTGGCTTGGGCAAGGCAGGATCTTGTGAACAAAAGAGTTTTTCTTTTGAAGTTTGCCTACTTCAAAGGCAATAAGGGGTATAAGTAGTGGACCCAAAACCCCATACTTTAGATTTCTTCAAAGTTTCTGCAAGGATTCAAGAGGAACCTCTACCAAGGAGAAGCGCAGAGAAGTGCTGCTCTGGCCTGTGACTGTGCTTTGTTGAGATATCCTGCAGTTGCTACTTCTGCCTGTGAAAGGGGACAAAGACTAGACTTTGTTGTGTATTCCTACTTGAGAAGAATCCCCAAGGGCTTGAATTGAGCTTGCCTCCTGTTTTGAAGTCTCAGATCCATCAAATACTTCCTCTTCCAGCACCTGGACTCTCTGCTGAGACTCCTGCCCTGCCAAGTGGTGTCCCATCCAGTCCCAGGGCCCTTAAAAGGTGAATTTGGCAGAACCAGAGCTAAAATCCACTGACTGAACGCCTTGCGGGGATATTTTTGACACACCATCTGCAATGTGGCTGATAAACGACGCACCACCGGCTTCATGGCTGAAATTGACGCTCCATCTGCATCGCGGCTGGAAGATCGATGCATCGCAGCTGGAGAAACGACATGCGACACCCGCTTGAGACTTCTGATAATGATGCAAACTCCACGTACTGCACTTTCTAACACCGTGCAACCGGATTTTTCACTCATCGTCCCTGGGCGTCAAAGTCATCCTGACCCTGCACAGATTTGAGGTGCCCGTCTGAAATTGACGCACTGCTCTCTTGCGAGGGACAAAAACGACGCATCGCTGACCCCCAGTGGAGAAGAAACAAGACATGGGCTTGCTTGCGAGTAAGGAGTCGACGCATCGCTGACTTTTCCAGCGCATGCTCGCCCATGCGGCTTTATTTTTTATGCTAACCAGGTACTTTGTGTAAAATCAATGTTTCCATTGTTTTCTATAGAGTAAGACTCATTCTTTTGAAAATTCACATCTTATTTGGTGTATGTTGGATTTATGTTGTTTTGGTCTTGTTTGATTTAGATAAATATTGCCTATTTCTAAACTGGTGAGGTGTCCATTTGGAAGTGTTTTCATTGTATTTTGTGTGTGTCGGTACAAATACTTTACACATTGCTTCTGAGTTAAACCTGCCTGCTCGTGCCAAGCTACCAAGTAGGTGAGTGGGGGTTAACCAGGTGTGTTTCTCCTTTGCCCTACAGAGACCCCATTTCTAACAGTATACTTTAGTGTGCCACCCTAATTGGGATAGGTATGCGCAGACATGAATCCCAGGCACACTGTGTCATTTGAACCAAACTATACCAAGATGATAAGCCCATAACTAGGGCAAAACCAGTCCTGGGTTGCTTGTGTTCCAGTTCAGGGAGGACCTGGCTTGACAGTTCAGGTTGGACTGTTCTGGTTGGAGTAGGGTTGGGGCTAATTTACAGATAACTGGCTCCAAACTAAGGTGACATGTTATGCAAAATAACGATTGATTGGGATGCGGCCTGAGTAGGTACAAATGGCTGATGTTAATTCAAGCATTACATCCATCACTTTTTTGTATACTTTAGTGTGGCCAATTAGAAGGCAGCAAAGAATAGTGGCACTGATGCCAACAAATGGTAGGCAATTGTCCTGTATAGTAAACAGTACCCCTCCCAGATGACTGCACTCAGTCCATAGGCGAGAACTAAAAATGATGCTAGTTGCAAGCGTGACTAACATTCCTGTGGTCAGCTCATTTTAAATTATGCAGTTATTTAGCACACGTGAATTGAAAGCTGCAATTCGCTTAATGGTGGCTCTTTCTCTTAGTAAGTTTTCAGCTGCGACATCAGACACATTCTGATCAGCCACTAACGTCTCGGTCATATAATATTGTGCGTGTGTAAATCCTGTTTCAAGTGTGTGCAGTGAGCCTCCCAGCTCTGGAGTCACCTGGAATGTTTCAGAACCCTTAACTTGAGAGTTTGCGTGTATTGAGAGATTTATTTCCGACGCATCATAGAAATGAATGAATATTTTACTCCTGTCGGCTGTCGGACTAAATCTGTTTCCAGAATGGGATTTAGAAACCACCGTTTATTTGAGGGTTGTAGATTAAAGATTAACTTCATCGGTAAACATATTTTCCTCGTGGAGAAAGAAAAGTAATACATTTCGCACATGTAAAGGTAATACCGTAAGCACAGTCCTACACTGTGTGCAAGTACACATCACATTGCCGCATCCTGGTCGTAATTCACAAACGTTTTGTAGGTATACGTATGCAAACCTGTGACTGATAGTTTCACAGATGTATTCTTAGAAACCTTTGAGAATTCCAACTATTTGTGAATCTTCACTCTTGTGAGTCGATAAGCCTGCGGGTAGAGATTTTTAAATTCTTTTGTAAATTGTGGACCACACGTGGAGGAGATATGTGTTTTTTTAAGTCGACGATAGGAATCTCATGCAATTACTAAATGATTACACATTTTAAACTCCTAATATGATTTTCTGTGTAAACAAGCAAGGAAGCTAAAGTGAATCAATCAGAGTGATCAATGGTGTATTCTGAGCCATAAGCGTAGGCCATGCGATGGTTTCACCACATGAGCCCTTGTGCCTCATTCCATGGGCTAAACCTCACACAACACAGTCCTCCTTAGTGTTAAGAAGGGAGTCCATATTCTGGGCTTGCGAACACGCTGATGGGAAAATTATATTATTTAGGGTTCTTGTGAGAGCAGAGGATCCAATAGCCCAAAGGGTGATACGTATTTACATTGTTTTAATTGTAAACCACAATGCCATTCAGAAAAACAAGCCTTTTGGCATAAACAAGAGTACAATAGAGTGCGCTGGTAACTAAGAAGTCTAATTATAAAATACCTAATTCGTTTCAAAAGAGTGTTTTCTGAGACTTGAGCACCTAGTGATTTGCTCTATAGCGAGAATGGAGTAAAGCTATATCTTTACTTCTATAATCTTTGGGTATAGAATGTGTTTAGGGTATATGGAACGCTTCTGAATTAACTTTATTTTTCCTATTCTACTGTGGTACGTCTGTGCCTTCATTAGGAGTCCCAGGTGGGTGGTAATGTTGTGTGATTTTTCTGGTAAATAAAAATAGGCAGTCCTAGTAATACCATGACTGACTGTTATTTCTCCCACTAATACTCGTTTTAGGAAGGATTTTCTAAAACCGCACATATTTTGCTCTCACTACAGGATTTTCACTTTCGGCACACAAACTCACTCTATCCTGAAACAAACGTTTGCAATTAACTGACAAATTCCTCGAAATAAAAACTTAAATTTTCTGTAAACACTTGATTGGTCCCCAAGCATCATTTAGTGAAGTACTAGCATGCACATCTGCCTCACATAGACAGATTCTACTTTACATGCCCATTTAATGATATCTCATGCCAGGGATGGCCGCCATAATATCAAGAGTGTCCACCGGTTAACTTGCCAAAGCAGGCCACCATTTCCCATGGTTCCCACTGTGCCACTGCAGGGCATCATAAAACAGATGATTTGCACCAGGGGTCAAGAATGGCCATTGTTTTGCTAGACATGGCTTCCATTATACTAGGGGTAGCAACAATATGTCTGAGAGGGCCATTCAATGTCACAGGTGGCTACCATATTTGCCAAACTGCTCATAATAAGAATGGGTACTATTATCCTAGCCCTTCATTATGCAGTGATGGACACTAGAATGCTATTGATGCCAGCAATATGTCAATAACATCCCTGTTTTTACCAGAGGTAGCCACAGTTGGGCCAAGGGTGTCCACAATTCATCAGGGATGGACTCTTTTATACCGGGAGGTAATACAATTAGAAAGAGGGTGTTGAAAATACCACTTGGGTCACCATTATGCTAAAGGTGTCCACAGTTATGTCGGGTATGGCTAACATTGTGCTGAAAATTACCCCTTATACATGGAGACCGCGAGTTACCATCCGGTTTTTAAAATTCCACTTGAACATCTACAGTCCTGCATTCAAACTTCTCCCCTCAGCTCCCACTGACGTTCTTCGTTCCTTGTGCTTCCTGACAGTGTGACTTTGAGTGTGGGTCTGACTGCTGTCTCGGTGTCATCACAGTGTGTGTGTGTGTGTGTATTCCAAGAGGGTTTACTTGGTGGGAGGGAGGGGGCAATGGGAAACTTTTTGGAAGAGTGCCAAGACCCAGTAGCCTATTTCTTTCAGTGCCACAGTACTCAGAGTGGGTTTAATGGCCCCACACCTAAAGCAAGAAACCCTGAAAGCAAAATGGGCGACCCCAAAGTATGGTTACAAATAATGTAGAATGACTGTAAGATTATAACTATGATTACCGCAAGTGAAACAATAAATTGCGGGGTAACGATGAACAAGAAGGGTTAGTGGTAAACAGATGTTGCAGGTTCCAAGATAGCGCTCTAAAGTAACTAAGGAACATTTGGGCTTTGTTTATTGTTAATATGAAATGTATTAAAGGGTGTGTGTGATTATAGACCACCAACAGTGACCAAGGCGACTGCCGAAATGCGTTGGTGAAGCTTTTGAAATTAAATTTGTGAGAAATCTCTGAATCCATCGAGTCCGTGCTCCTTCATCCGAAGCAAGGATTGTTTTGTTTCATTTATATATATATATATATATATATATATATATATATATATATATAGCTCCATGGCAGCCAAGTAAAATTGGTCTTTAACGTCCATGGGAGGAACACTGTGGAAGCAAAGAATATTAATCTTTAGGGTAGATGCACACATGTATGCTGTCTTCGGCTGTAGCACAATGTGATTAAAACTTTAACATGCCAATGGAGTTGACCCAAAGACCGACTGCATATATATATGTAAGTGTTTTTTTCCCCCATTGCATGAGGCTCGCAAGACAGTTTAAGCATTCTCCAGGCCAGACCTCAAAAGTAAATAGGGTCGCAGAAAGGGATTGAGCCTTCCTTATAAAGTATGGCTTAGGGCACATGGGGTATTGATGGCAAATAAGATGCTACTTGAAGAGTTGACTTTTCAGATTGTTTCTAAAGAGAACTGAGTAGTTAAACCAGATGTGTGATGGTAAATTGTTCAAGCTTTTTGGTGAGTAGCTTGAAAAAACATATCATTTTCGTTGTGGCGTTGTTGCTTTTAAGTATAGTTCAGCAGTGTCTTGTCTTTATATTATTATGTGGCCAACTCGAATGATGCGGTTAGGTGTTGTATTAGTTGTTACTGCATTTTATTTTAAGTGGTGCTGGTCCGCCATGTGAGCTAGTGCACAGCGCTCAGAGTGGGATAAATCTGTTCGTATACTAATGTATCTTGAATTCATGAGCGACCCAGGGGTTCTATGCTTGAGCTTTAAAAATGGGTTGTATAATGACTTCCTGAAATGCTTTGCAAGTCACTTTAGCCACTATAATAATGGGAGTGCCAGTTTGGGTCAGTTTAGCCAAGATTTGTAGAGCTAAGGGACCATGGTGGAGAATACAAATCTAGCACTGGGATCCATGTACATTTCAGTAAAATTGTCATTTTTTCCATAATTAAAAAATGGTGGGGACCCCTTGGTCTACACGAACAAGAGCCTAGGAGTCTGGGTGTACTGACTCCCCTTGTTCTGCATTGACAGCTGCAACATTTGTCTCAATAATTGTGGCCAGCCAATCAGATCGTTTTGGTTTTATGACTGCCTTGCCTAATTAGATTAAAGTTTCTTTCATTTAATTTTCCGATTTTTGGAGGTCTGTGAAACTGGGTTGGTGAAACTCTGAAAATCAATGGTCAAGGTATCTTTGAAATCTAACTACTTCATTTGCAGTCAGGGCCACTTTTTAAACACAAATTTCTCAAAAACTACTGAATGCAATTACACAAAGCACGTGGCGACAGTCACCCTGCTGCTCCTCAGTCAGGGAGGGGGAGAGACTCACTCCTTCCACTGACCCATCTTTGTCTCCTGCTGACAGGAGTTCAGAAGGAGGCTCACTCTCCTCCTCCGCCCCATCATCTGTCTCAAGGAGCATGGACAGTTTAGTCTGCTCAAATTGAGGTTTGAGGTGGTTGACATGCAGGACCATTAATGGGTTCCTTGGAGACTGCAAGTCCACCAGGTAGGTGACTTCGCTCTTGCACTCCACCACCGCAAAAAGGCCCAGTTCAATTATCTTGGAGTGCCCTAGGCTCCACTGGTGCTATCACCCACACTTTTTGTCCAGGTTGAAACTCAACCAAAGTGGCATTCTGGTCATACCAGCGTTACATATCCTCCTGGCTTGCTTCCAGGTTCTCCTGAGCAAGACTCCTGAAGCGGGCAGTCTGGTTTCTCAAAGCCAGCATGTAGGTAAATACATCCTGGGGGGGTTTACTAGGAGTTTTCTCCAAAGCTTCCTTCACCAGACTCAAAGGTCCCCTCACAGGGTGGCCATAAATCAGCTCAAAGGGACAAACCTAAGTCCCTTTTGAGGCACCACCCTTTAGGCGAACAGAAGGCATGGCAAGAGGACATCCCACTTCCGCCTCAAGGGCTCTGACAGGCCCATGATCATGCCTTTCAAGGTGCGGTTCAATCTCTCAACCAGACCATTACTTTGGGGGTGGTAAGGTGTGGTGAACATGTAGGTTACCCCACACACTTTCCACAGAGACTTCATATATGTGGATATGAAGTTGGTACCCCTATCAGATACCACTTCCTTGGGGAACCCCATGCGGGTAAAATCCCTCATCAGTGCACTACCCACCACAGGGGAAGTGACTGACCTCAGAGGGATGGCTTCTGGGTACCGGGTGGCATGGTCCACCAAGACCAGGATGAACCTGTTCCTCAAGGCTGTCTTGGGGTCCAGAGGCCCCACAATGTCAATACCTACCATCTCAAAGGGAGTACTAACAACAGGTAAAGGTTGGACGGGAGCCTTACATTTCCCCCCACTCTTGCCACTTGACTGGCAAATTAGGCAAGACCTACAGTGTGCAGCAGGATGCTTGCTCATCTGGAGCTAATAGACGTGGCAGACAAGCCTCTTATAGGTCTTGTCCTGCCCCAGATGTCCTGCCAAAGGTACATCATGAGCCAACCCCAGAAGGAAGGCCCTGAAGCACTGGGGTACTACCAGCATACGAGCTAACCCAGGCTCAGGAACCTTAGGCTCACCATACAGGAGGCCATACTCCCAATAGATCAGGTGAGTGCTGGGCTCCTTGCCAGCCGCCTGGGCTGCAGCCTGCTGCCGCTGTTCCTCAAGTGTAGGGCAATTCTTCTGTGCTTCACAGAAGGCCTCCCTGGTGGGTCCCCCTTACTGCTGCCACTGCGACAGCTCAGGGACCTCCCCCAGTTCAGCCACCTGTTCCCCTGTATGGTCCAGGGTGTCACCCTCAGGCTCTGCCTCCTCCCTGACCGTGGGAACTTCTGGGGCCGGTTTCCCATGCCCCCTGCCCTTCCTCTTCTTGGCGGTCCCCTGGGTCACTGTTTAAGGCTCCAGGGGCTCTTGACCACCCTGACAGGCTGCCATTGACTGGGTGGATATGCATACCCACCCAGGTAGACCCAACATCTCCAAGTGAGACCTGTGTTCCACCTCCTTCCAAGGGGAATCATCCAGGTCATTGCCTAGCAAACAATCAACAGGCATGGTTGGACTTGCAGCTACCTTCAAGGAACCTGAGACGCCCCCCCCCTCCCCCCCATTCAAAGGGAACCTGCGCCACTCTGCATAGGCGCTTTGAGTTGTCCACTGCAACTACTTGGTGAAGTACCCAGGGATCAATCTGCTCTTCCCATACCAGGTGACTCCTCTTTATAGTCACACTGGCTTCTATGTCTCTCAGAGCCTCGACCCTCTGTCCATTAATGGTCACCCACTTCCTGTACTCCTTAGTGTTCTCAGGCATGAGGGTTCTGTGGACCGTCTCACTGTCCCCTAGTGAGACAAGAGTCAGCCCGTCAGGGTGATCAGGAGACCCTGGAGCCTGAAAGAGTGGCCCTTGTGCCTGCCAGAAGGAGGAAGGACAAGGGGTGCGGAAAACCCAGTCCAGGAAGAGGCTTAACCTGATGGGGAAGCCCTGGAGCCTACAGGGGAATAGGTGACTGAGCTGGGGGAGGTCCCTGAGCTGACACAGTGGCAGCAGGAAGACATGCCCTACTCTGCAGGGCAGGATTTGCGGAAACCGGCTGCAGACCAGGCGTCTGGCAAGGAGCCTGGATCACACTTGATTTACTGGGGGGACGGCCTCCTACATAGTGAACCTAGGGTTGCTGAGCTTGGGTCAGCCCGTGTCCTGGTGGTACCCCAGTGCTTCAGATCCTTCCTACTGGGTCTGGCTCATGATGTGCCTTTGGCTGGACATTTGGGGTGGGACAAGACCTTTGAATGGCTTGTCACCTACTTTCACTGGCCCCAAATGTGCAGGCACTCCGATGCACACTGTATGTCTTGCCCATCTTGTTAGGCAAGTGACAAGAGTCGGGGGAAAAGTAAGGCTCCCCTCCAAACTTTTCCTGTGGTCAGCACCCCCTTTGAGAGGGTTGATATTGACATTGTGGGGCCTCTGGATCCCAAGACAGCCATGGGCAGCATGTTTATCCTGGTCTTGGTGAAACATGCCACCCGGTACCCAGAAACCATTCCTTTAAGATCAACCACTGCCCCTGTGAAGGGACGTGTGTTGATGGGGTTTTTTACCTGCATGGGGTTCCCCAAGGAAGTGGTATCTGATAGGAGTACCAACTTCATATCTACTTATATGAAATCTCTGCAGAAGGATTGTGGGGTGACATATATGTTCACGACTTCTTAACACCCCCAAAGTAATGGTCTGGTTGAGAGATTCAACCGCATCTTGAAAGGCATGATCACAGGCCCGTCAGAGCCCTTGAGGCGTAAGTGGGACGTCCTCTTGCCATGCCTCCTGTTCGCCTACAGGGAGGTGCCTCAAAAGAGTCTTGGATTTAGCTCCTTTGAGTTACTCTATGGCCACCCTGTCAGGAGACCTTTGAGTCTGGTTAGGGAAGGCTTGGTGAAAGCCTCCAGTAAGCCCGCCCCCCTCAGGAGGTGTTCAGTTACATGCTGGCTTTTAGGAAAAAGACAGTTTGCTTCAGGAAGCTTGCTCAAGAGAACCTGGTAGCAAGCCAGGAAGGTATGAAGCACTGATACAACCAGAATGCCACTCTGGTTGAGTACCAGCCTGGCCAAAATGTTTGGGTGATGGCCCTAGCGGAGCCTAGGGCTCTCCAAGATAAGTGGATTAGGGCATTTGAAGTAGTGGAGCGCAAGAGTGATGTCACCTATCTGGTGAACTTGCGGACTCCCAGGAACCCTTTGAGGGGTCCTACATGTCAATCGCCTCAATCCTCATTTTGAGAGGACAGAGGTAACAATGCTATGGGCAATAGATGATGGGGTGGAGGAAGACAGTGGGCCTCTTTCTGACCTCCTGCCTGCCAAAGAGGTAGATGGTTCAGTGGAGGGTGTGAACCTCTCCCCCATCCTGACCCCAGAGCAACAGAGGGACTGCTGCCAAGTGTTGGGACAGTTTGCCTCTCTATTTTCCTTGATCCCAGGGGTCACTCATCTGTGCACACATGATGTGGACACTGGGGACAGTCCTCCTGTTAAACATAAAGTTTACAGAGTGACTGACAAGGTCAGGGCCAACATTAAGGATGAGGTATCCAAAATGTTAGCTCTAGGGGTTATTGAGTTCTACAGCAGCACTTGGGCCAGCCCCCTGGTCTTGGTCCCAAAAGCTGCTGCCCCTGGTGCCACTCCAGAACTCAGGCTCTGTGTGGATTACTGGGGCTGCCGTGCGGTCACTAAAACTGACGCGCAGCCCATCCTCCGAGCTGATGAGCTCATTGATCGGTTAGGGGCTGCTCAATATCTAAGTATGTTTAATTTGAGCTCTGGATATTGGCAGATTGCTCTAACTGAGGGGGCTAAGGAAAGGTCTGCATTTTCCACCCCAGATGGGCACTACCAGTTTGGGGTGATGCCCTTTGGGATGAAGACTGCCCCTGCCACCTTTCAGAGGTTGGTCAATCAGGTGTTAGCGAGACTGAATGATTTCAGTGCAGTCTACCTGGATGACATTCCTGTGTTCAGTTCCACTTGGGAGGAGCACTTTCAGGCCTCACTATTAAGGCTAGCAAGTGCCAAATAGGGCAGGGCTCTGTGGTGTACTTGGGACACCAGGTGGGGAGGGGCCAGGTGGCACCCTTATAGCTACAAATTGACACCATTCTGGCTTGGGAACCTCCCAAGACCCAGACTTAGGTCAGAGCCTTTTTAGGTCTTACAGGATATTACAAAAGGTTTGTCAAGGGGTCTGGCACAATTGTTGCTCCCTTGACTGAGTTACCCCCCCAAAAGGCAGCCCAGAAAAGTGATCTGGACTGACGCTTGCCAGACAGCTTTTGATGCCCTTAAGGCAGCCATGTGCATGGCACCAATGCTGAATGCCCCTGACTTCTCCAAAGAATTTGTCGTGCAGACTGACGCTTCAGAACATGGTGTAGGAGCAGTGTTATCACAGCTAAATGAAGAGGGCCTGGACCTGCCTGTAACCTTCATTGGTAAGAGGTTACTTCCCCTGGAACGTAGGTGGAGAGCAATTGAGTGTGAGGCTTTTGCTGTGGTCTGGGCGCTGAAGAAGCTAAGACCCTACTTATTTTGGACTCACTTCCGGGTTCAGATCGACCACAGGCCCCTCAGATGACTAATACAGATGAAGGGTGTTGGAAAATGGGTTATTGGTAGGGCAGGTAGGTACCTACACCTAGCAACAAGCCACAAACCTCCACAAAAGTACAGTTAGGTCTCAGTAAATTAATCCCAGCTCTACCCTTGGTAGCTTAGCATCGAGCGTCAAGGCTTAACTTAGGAGACAAAGTGTAAAGCATTCAAATATCACAAAACAGTAATTAAATAAAACACAGGAAACAGTTTAAAAATCCAAAACCAATTTATAAAAATAGTTTATATTTTTATCTTTAAAATGACACAAAAACGATTAAAATCGGTTCAGGGGAACCGGAGATATGAATTTTTAAAGTATTATTATTTTCTAGCGCTCAGAAACGAAAAGCGCCAATCGGGTCATCTGGTTGCACCAGGACCGGGACAAAGTCAAACTTTCAGGCTGACCGCGATGGAGCCCTGCTCGGCTACAGGTCGCGGGAGGCCTCGGTTAAAAAGTTACCTTCTGACTTAGTCTTTATTTTGAAGTTTTTCTTCACCGGGACGAACCTGCCAGTTGGATCCGACCTCCTGGAGCCCTTGTCCGGATACGCGAAGTCGGTTTCCTTGGTGGTGATTTCTACCTTCGGACTTAGTCGTTTTTTCGAGATGAAAATCCTTCGACCGGGGTAAACCTGGATCTTGATCCGACGTCCGTGGAGCCCTTCTCGGATACGATGGCTGGAAGGTCCCGGTCAACTTTTTACGTTCGGACTTAGTCTCTTTTTCGGATGTTTTTCTTGACCGGGACGAACCACGAAGTCAGGCCGGGTCGCGGTTGAGGCAAGCCGGCTAGAATTTCCGCGTCGAGTCGGTCACTTTATGGAGTTTTTTTCTAAAATTTCTCCAATCTTTTCCAAACTTCTGGGGCTTCACCCAGATGTTCTTTTAAGGTTCTTTTGGGGTCCACAGCTCACCCCAAGGGTCCAGAAGTTCTGTGATGGTCCTTGGGAAGTGCGGACTTCAACTCCCAGAGTGCACCTGGCGCAAACTCCTTTTTGGCCACTGGGCAGTGGTCAGCTGGTCACTTTTTCAGGAGTTGGTGCAGGGGACTCTGGTTAGCAATTTTTCACCTGTAGCAAACAGGGAGTCCCTCCTTGAACCAGTGGAAGCCAGGCAAAGTCCTTCTTGTGGTGAAGCCCAAGTGTGCAGCTGGTGCAGTCTTTCTGAGTGCAGGGTCCAGGTGCAGGCCAGGGGTCCAGCAGGGCAGTCCTTCTTCTCCTTGTAGTTCTTTCTTCTTGAAATTTGGTGGGGATCTGAGGCGTGGGTGCAGGTCTGCCAGTTTTATCCTTGCCCCTGGGTGAAAAGCAGGGGGGCCCTGGTCCTCCAATCAGGGACAGGGTCGTCCCCCTGTGATGACCACTTCCTGGGAAGTGTGGCAAAAATCCATCCCAGAAGGCAACAGTCTCTAAAAATCCAAAATGGATGAATCTGATTTTTAGAGGAGAGATCTGGCTGAGCCCACCCACTGGTGTGGCTAAAAATCATAAACACACCCCTCTCCTGCCCTCTCCTAATCTAATCAAGGGGGCACCTAGCTGTCTGGGTTTGCAGGATGTGGGGGTGTTGCTGGGTGCTCCAGATGTCCTTCTCTGCCTTTGAAGACCAGTTTGGCAGCCCTCCCCCTTCCTGCCTCACCATCTGCTGAGGGGAGATTCTCTCCCCCAAGCACATTCCTTTGTGTGAAGTCAGGCCACTTCACACCTCATTAAAGTAGCCTGGCAGAAGCTGCTGCAGGCTGGCCAATCAGAGCACAGCAGCAAAAACAATGCAGAGCTGAAATTGGCAACTTTTTAGGTAAAGTCTAAACTTTTTACCTGCACTAGTTATATTAAATCCTACAACTGGAAGTTGTGGGATTTATTATAACAATCAATTTGATACCAAATTCTTGGTATGTAACATTTAAGGAGACTTTAAAATTTAAAATAAAGTCTGCCCATTCTAGCCTATGAAGGCCATTTACTTCAATGAGGGAAAAACGAATTTGGCTGTTTTTACCTCACCAGGGCTTATAAATCTATTTTTATAAAATCCCTGCTTATAGTTACATGGCACCCTGCCCTAGGGGCACATAGGGCACACCTTAGGGGTGACTTATATGTAAAAATAAGGTAGTTTAAGACTTTGGAAGTACCTTTAATTCCAAAGTCGAATTTGCATATAACTTTAATTTAAAAGCAGCCAGCAAGGCAGGCTTGCTTTTAAAATGACACTGGGCACCTCAGCAATGCACCTAGGTGTGCACCACCTATGCTGTGGTCCCTAAACCTACATGCCCTACCATATACTAGGGACTTATAGGTAGGTTAACTTAGCCAATTATAATTAGCCTAATTTGCATATCCATTTTACACAGAGCACAGGCCCTGGGACTGGTTAGCAGTACCCAGGGCACCATCAGAGTCAGGAAAACACCAGCATAAAGTGGAAAATGGGGGCAAAAAGTTAGGGGGCCTCTGCAATCAGCCCCAGTTTCTCACACAACCCCCCCCCCAGCCCACACGCCCAGGAGACTCAGCCCAACCCTGGGAGAGTCTTCCTGGCTTGTTAGGCGAGGAAGACAGTGAAGAAAACTGGCTGTCCCTTTGCAGGGCCTACTCTGCCTTATATCCTCCTGTCAGGGTCACTCCCTCTGGGTAGTGAAGCCATCCCAACAGTAAAAGGACCCAACCCAAACTGAAACTTCCCTCTAGGGGGGTCTTCCTCCTCTCTCTCTGCCAACTTGGGTAGTGAGGTGCCCACCTCCCCTACTCCTAACTTTGCTAGGGCAAGACCTAGCTTACCCAAAGAGGTCACCCAACACTTGAGCAACCCCACCATGACCAACAGGGTCAGGGGGCCTACTTTGCTATTGGCCTTGGGGTCTGCCTCCCAGGCCAAGTACAGTGCTGCCAGGAAGGCTAGCACCCAGCAGAGGCTACTGACAGCTGTCAGTACCCAGAACCACACCCTAAGCTCTCCACTGACAGGTGGCTGAGCTGCTTTAGGGGCATCTTTGGGGTCCTGGCACCCCTCTTGCTGTCTAGAGTGGGGGGCTACCACCTCCTGTGGCAGACACCCTCCTTCCACTCTCCCTTCTGTCAGTGCAGGGGCAACACCTTGCATCTGGACAGCTGCCTGACTACTCAGGACTTCCTTGGGGTCAGGTGAGGCCTCACCAGTGCCAACTCTGGGCTCCCCCCCTACTGGGGCAGAAGGCCTTTGGCTCCCTGGAACTCTCTTTAAGAGTGGCCTACCCTTCCTTTTCTTCTTTCCTTTTCTTGGGGACCCCTGTCTCCTTACTGTAGGGGCTGACTCCCCAGGACTTTGGGTTGGGGGGGCGCCCTGGGCGACCACCCCATCTGTGACCAGACTCACCTCTGGGAGGTCATTGCCCAGGATACAATCTAGGGGAAGGTCAGCACTGACTACCACCCTAATCCAGTCAAGGATACCCTCCCTCTCTAGGGGCACTATGGCTACAGGTTTGGAGGTGACCTCCCCTGTGGCTATCCTGACTTTCTTTGTCTTTCCTGGGACATACATGTCTGGGGTCACTAACCGGTCACTCACTACAGTGTGACTGGCACAGGTGTCTCTCAGGCCAGTGGTAGGGATCCAATTCACTTGAATGTGGTGGAAGTGCCTACTCCCACCCTCAGGGATCACCAGCTTACCATCTGGTCCTGTCTCCCAGCACAATGCTAGGAGGACTTCATCATCTGAGGAATCCTCCTCTATGGCTACACTGGACAGCCCAGTGCTAACCACTTTCTTTGGACAGGCTGCATCTCCTCTGAAGTGACCTGTCTGCTGACAGTCAAAGCAAGCCCTACTGTCCAAGAGCTTTTTTAACCCTGGGTCTCCCTGTCTCTGCATGTCAGAGTGGGAGTGGGATTTACTCTCCTCCTTTTTAGGGTTCTGGGGTACAGAGGGAGTCTCTGTGGTGGGCTTACCACCTCCCTCCTTAGGTTTTTGGGGACCTGACCCCCCCTTCTTGGAGTCTCCCCCCTGGGACTTGACAACCACCCTGGTTCTCAACCACTCATCAGCTGCCTCCCCTAGCTCTCTAGGGTTGGTCAGTTTAGAGTCCACTAGATGCTGGTGTAACCTTTCTTGGATACAATTGGTCAAGATGTGCTCTCTCATGATCAGATTGTATAACCCCTCATAAGTATTTACTTTGTTGCCAATAATCCAGCCCTCTAGTGCCTTTAGTGAGGTGTCCACAAAGTCAACCCAAGACTGGGTACTGACCTTCTGGGTGTCCCTGAACTTCATTCTATATTGCTCTGGGGTCAGACCAAACTTCTTGACTAAGCACCTCTTCATACTAGGGTATGAATCTGCCTCCTCCCCCCTTAAGGTCAGAAGCCTATCCCTCCCTGAGTTGGGGACCAACTCCCACAAAAGGGAACCCCAGTATTGAGGCCTAACCCTTCTCATTTGGAGTGCCCTCTCAAAGGCCCCTAGCCACTTATCTATGTCATCCCCCTCTACATAAGCAGGAACTACCCCCTTGGGTAATCTGGGGCAAACTCCCCCACCCATGGACACCTCAGCTTCTTTATCGCTGCTTCCATCTTTTTTTTCTTTGCTTGCCCACTTCTTTTTTTCTAGGGCAAGCTTATCTGCCTCCAAAGCTATGTAGGCTAGCTGGGCTTCCAGCTCTCTCTCCCTGATGGATGGGTTCTCTCCTCCTGAAAGGACCCTCTTCCTACCACTAGCTTTGGGTCTGCCCCTAGTGACTGTGTCCAGTGAGGACCGTTCCTCCTCTTCCTCACTTGGGGTCTGATGCCTTTCCTCCCCTGAGTGGTTAGAGTTAGCATCATCCTCTTTTGGTTTCTCCTCTGGAGCTTCCTCTGTCTCTACCTCTTGGGCCTCAGCCCATGCTGTTAGGGATTTAATCAGGATTTCCTTCCTGAGATTAGTGGTTGCAGGCAACTCCCTCTCAATACACAACCCCCTAAGCTGGACTACTGTCAGTGTGGGTAGGCTAGCCAGATCAAGCTCCATGGTTCCCTAGTTTTGTGTCAACAAAAACTTTTTGCAAAAATTGGAAACAAGAATTTAGAAAAATTACAAAAATTCAATAATTGAAATTAATCCAAATTAATTACAAAAAAAAAAAAAAAAATTAAAAATTAAAAACAATTTTTGCACTAGGACAATTTAAAGGATTTTTAATTTGTTTTATCTAAAACTGTAACGTGATATTGAACACAAGTACAGGATCCCGTCGCTGCTTCCAATTATGTTGGAAAATGGGTTATTGGTGGGGCAGGTAGGTACCTACACCTAGCAACAAGCCACAAACCTCCACAAAAGTACAGTTAGGTCTCAGTAAATTAATCCCAGCTCTACCCTTGGTAGCTTAGCATCGAGCGTCAAGGCTTAACTTAGGAGACAAAGTGTAAAGCATTCAAATATCACAAAACAGTAATTAAATAAAACACAGGAAACAGTTTAAAAATCCAAAACCAATTTATAAAAATAGTTTATATTTTTATCTTTAAAATGACACAAAAACGATTAAAATCGGTTCAGGGGAACCGGAGATATGAATTTTTAAAGTATTATTATTTTCTAGCGCTCAGAAACGAAAAGCGCCAATCGGGTCATCTGGTTGCACCAGGACCGGGACAAAGTCAAACTTTCAGGCCGACCGCGATGGAGCCCTGCTCGGCTACAGGTCGCGGGAGGCCTCGGTTAAAAAGTTACCTTCTGACTTAGTCTTTATTTTGAAGTTTTTCTTCACCGGGACGAACCTGCCAGTTGGATCCGACCTCCTGGAGCCCTTGTCCGGATACGCGAAGTCGGTTTCCTCGGTGGTGATTTCTACCTTCGGACTTAGTCGTTTTTTCGAGATGAAAATCCTTCGACCGGGGTAAACCTGGATCTTGATCCGACGTCCGTGGAGCCCTTCTCGGATACGATGGCTGGAAGGTCCCGGTCAACTTTTTACGTTCGGACTTAGTCTCTTTTTCGGATGTTTTTCTTGACCGGGACGAACCACGAAGTCAGGCCGGGTCGCGGTTGAGGCAAGCCGGCTAGAATTTCCGCGTCGAGTCGGTCACTTTATGGAGTTTTTTTCTAAAATTTCTCCAATCTTTTCCAAACTTCTGGGGCTTCACCCAGATGTTCTTTTAAGGTTCTTTTGGGGTCCACAGCTCACCCCAAGGGTCCAGAAGTTCTGTGATGGTCCTTGGGAAGTGCAGACTTCAACTCCCAGAGTGCACCTGGCGCAAACTCCTTTTTGGCCACTGGGCAGTGGTCAGCTGGTCACTTTTTCAGGAGTTGGTGCAGGGGACTCTGGTTAGCAATTTTTCACCTGTAACAAACAGGGAGTCCCTCCTTGAACCAGTGGAAGCCAGGCAAAGTCCTTCTTGTGGTGAAGCCCAAGTGTGCAGCTGGTGCAGTCTTTCTGAGTGCAGGGTCCAGGTGCAGGCCAGGGGTCCAGCAGGGCAGTCCTTCTTCTCCTTGTAGTTCTTTCTTCTTGAAATTTGGTGGGGATCTGAGGCGTGGGTGCAGGTCTGCCAGTTTTATCCTTGCCCCTGGGTGAAAAGCAGGGGGGCCCTGGTCCTCCAATCAGGGACAGGGTCGTCCCCCTGTGATGACCACTTCCTGGGAAGTGTGGCAAAAATCCATCCCAGAAGGCAACAGTCTCTAAAAATCCAAAATGGATGAATCTGATTTTTAGAGGAGAGATCTGGCTGAGCCCACCCACTGGTGTGGCTAAAAATCATAAACACACCCCTCTCCTGCCCTCTCCTAATCTAATCAAGGGGGCACCTAGCTGTCTGGGTTTGCAGGATGTGGGGGTGTTGCTGGGTGCTCCAGATGTCCTTCTCTGCCTTTGAAGACCAGTTTGGCAGCCCTCCCCCTTCCTGCCTCACCATCTGCTGAGGGGAGATTCTCTCCCCCAAGCACATTCCTTTGTGTGAAGTCAGGCCACTTCACACCTCATTAAAGTAGCCTGGCAGAAGCTGCTGCAGGCTGGCCAATCAGAGCACAGCAGCAAAAACAATGCAGAGCTGAAATTGGCAACTTTTTAGGTAAAGTCTAAACTTTTTACCTGCACTAGTTATATTAAATCCTACAACTGGAAGTTGTGGGATTTATTATAACAATCAATTTGATACCAAATTCTTGGTATGTAACATTTAAGGAGACTTTAAAATTTAAAATAAAGTCTGCCCATTCTAGCCTATGAAGGCCATTTACTTCAATGAGGGAAAAACGAATTTGGCTGTTTTTACCTCACCAGGGCTTATAAATCTATTTTTATAAAATCCCTGCTTATAGTTACATGGCACCCTGCCCTAGGGGCACATAGGGCACACCTTAGGGGTGACTTATATGTAAAAATAAGGTAGTTTAAGACTTTGGAAGTACCTTTAATTCCAAAGTCGAATTTGCATATAACTTTAATTTAAAAGCAGCCAGCAAGGCAGGCTTGCTTTTAAAATGACACTGGGCACCTCAGCAATGCACCTAGGTGTGCACCACCTATGCTGTGGTCCCTAAACCTACATGCCCTACCATATACTAGGGACTTATAGGTAGGTTAACTTAGCCAATTATAATTAGCCTAATTTGCATATCCATTTTACACAGAGCACAGGCCCTGGGACTGGTTAGCAGTACCCAGGGCACCATCAGAGTCAGGAAAACACCAGCATAAAGTGGAAAATGGGGGCAAAAAGTTAGGGGGCCTCTGCAATCAGCCCCAGTTTCTCACAAAGGGCGAGAATCCAAAACTGTTGAGGTCGTCCATCTCCCTACAGGGAATGGACTTTATGGTGGAACACTGCCCTGGCACAGAACACGCCAATGCTGATGGTCTGTCCTGATTCTTCCACTTTAGTGATGAGACCTCCCATGAGGTAGGGTAGTTCTCCCCACTTTCAGTTGGGGGGGACACGTGCTAGACTTAGCATCCTTGGCGTGGTCCCCCCTGTCCTTTTTGCCTCTGCTTCACATGTTTTGACTGTGTGCTGGACTCTATTTTTGTACTCTGGGCACTTTACCACTGCTGACCAGTGCTAAAGTGCAATTGCTCCTATGTAAAGTGTATGTGTAGTTGGCTTTTTTTTTATTGACTTATTTGATTTACTAGTAAGTCTCTAGTAAAGTGCACTAGAGGTTCCCAGGGCCTGTAAATCAAATGCTGCTAGTGGGCTTGCAGCACTGATTGTGCCAACCACATTAGGAGCCCTGTGAACATGGATCACACTTGCCACTGCAGTGTCTGTGTGCAGTTTTAACCTGCCAATTCGACTTGGCAAGTGTATCCACAAAAAGGCCTAAACCTTCCCTTTTTATACATGTAAGGCACCCCTACGGTAGGCCCGAGGTAGCCCTATGGACAGTGTGCAGCGTATGTTAAAGGTTGTACATGCACTGATGTGTTTTTACATGTCCTACACTGAAATACTGCTAAATTTGGTTTTCACTGTTGCAAGGCCTATTTCTCTCATAGGTTAACAAGGGTGCTGCCTTTAAAATACTTTAAATTACAAATTTTCTTTGGGAGCAGATGGAAGTGTGGAGTTTGGTGTCTCCGAACTCATAATTTAATAATAAATCTTTTAATGAAGTTGGTTTTTGGATTGTTAGTTTCCAAATGCCACTTTTAGAAAGTGGCCAATGTCTTGCTTAGACCATTCTGTAACTCTGCCTTTTTGTGGATTCCCTGTCTGGGTCAGACTGACAGTTTGGCTGTTTGTGAATACCCTCTAGACAGTGAGACAAAGGGTGCTGGGTTGTAACCTGCATATCCTGATGAGCATCTAAGCTAGATTGGAGGGAGGAGTGGTCACGTACACCTGAATGGGCTGTGCCTCCCCTCTCACAATGCAGCCTCCAACCCCCTGGTGTGTGTCTGGGGCCTGGCTTGGGCAAGGCAGGATCTTGTGAACAAAAGAGTTTTTCTTTTGAAGTTTGCCTACTTCAAAGGCAATAAGGGGTATAAGTAGTGGACCCAAAACCCCATACTTTAGATTTCTTCAAAGTTTCTGCAAGGATTCAAGAGGAACCTCTACCAAGGAGAAGCGCGGAGGAGAAGTGCTGCCCTGGCCTGTGACTGTGCTTTGTTGAGATATCCTGCAGTTGCTGCTTCTGCCTGTGAAAGGGGACAAAGACTAGACTTTGTTGTGTATTCCTACTTGAGAAGAATCCCCAAGGGCTTGAATTGAGCTTGCCTCCTTCTTTTGAAGTCTCAGATCCATCAGATACTTCCTCTGCCAGCACCTGGACTCTCTGCTGAGACTCCTGCCCTGCCAAGTGGTGTCCCATCCAGTCCCAGGGCCCTTAAAAGGTGAAGTTGGCAGAACAAGAGCTGAAATCCACTGACTGAACGCCTTGCGGGGATATTTTTGACACAGCATATGCAATGCGGCTGATAAACGACGCACCACTGGTTTCATGGCTGAAATTGACGCTCCATCTGCATCGCGGCTGGAAGATCGATGCATCGCAGCTGGAGAAACGACATGCGACACCCGCTTGAGACTTCTGATAATGATGCAAACTCCACATACTGCACTTTCTAACACTGTGCAACCGGATTTCTCACTCATCGTCCCTGGGCGTCAAAGTCATCCTGACCCTGCACAGATTTGAGGTGCCCCGTCCGAAATTGACGCATTGCTCTCTTGCGAGGGACAAAAACGACGCATCGCTGACCCCGAGTGGAGAGGAAACAAGACATGGGCTTGCTTGTGAGTAAGGAGTCGACGCATCGCTGACTTTTCCAGCGCATGCTCGCCCATGCGGCTTTATTTTTTATGCTAACCAGGTACTTTGTGTAAAATCAATGTTTCCATTGTTTTCTATAGAGTAAGACTCATTATTTTGAAAATTCACATCTTGATTGGTGTATGTTGGATTTATGTTGTTTTGGTCTTGTTTGATTTAGATAAATATTGCCTATTTCTAAACTGGTGAGGTGTCCATTTTGAAGTGTTTTCACTGTATTTTGTGTGTGTTGGTACAAATACTTTACACATTGCTTCTGAGTTAAGCCTGCCTGCTCGTGCCAAGCTACCAAGTGGGTGAGTGGGGATTAACCAGGTGTGTTTCTCCTTTGCCCTACAGAGACCCCATTTCTAACAGTATACTTTAGTGTGCCACCCTAATTGGGATAGGTATGCGCAGACATGAATCCCAGGCACACTGTGTCATTTGAACCAAACTATACCAAGATGATAAGCCCATAACTAGGGCAAAACCAGTCCTGGGTTGCTTGTGTTCCAGTTCAGGGAGGACCTGGCTTGACAGTTCAGGTTGGACTGTTCTGGTTGGAGTAGGGTTGGGGCTAATTTACAGATAACTGGCTCCAAACTAAGGTGACATGTTATGCAAAATAACGATTGATTGGGATGCGGCCTGAGTAGGTACAAATGGCTGACGTTAATTCAAGCATTACATCCATCACTTTTTTGTATACTTTAGTGTGGCCAATTAGAAGGCAGCAAAGAATAGTGGCACTGATGCCAACAAATGGTAGGCAATTGTCCTGTATAGTAAACAGTACCCCTCCCAGATGACTGCACTCAGTCCATAGGCGAGACCTAAAAATGATGCTAGTTGCAAGCGTGACTAACATTCCTGTGGTCAGCTCATTTTAAATTATGCAGTTATTTAGCACACGTGAATTGAAAGCTGCAATTCGCTTAACGGTGGCTCTTTCTCTTAGTAAGTTTTCAGCTGCGACATCAGACACATTCTGATCAGCCACTAACGTCTCGGTCATATAATATTGTGCGTGTGTAAATCCTGTTTCAAGTGTGTGCAGTGAGCCTCCCAGCTCTGGAGTCACCTGGAATGTTTCAGAACCCTTAATTTGAGAGTTTGCGTGTATTGAGAGATTTATTTCCGACGCATCATAGAAATGAATGAATATTTTACTCCTGTCGGCTGTCGGACTAAATCTGTTTCCAGAATGGGATTTAGAAACCACCGTTTATTTGAGGGTTGTAGATTAAAGATTAACTTCATCGGTAAACATATTTTCCTCGTGGAGAAAGAAAAGTAATACATTTCGCACATGTAAAGGTAATACCGTAAGCACAGTCCTACACTGTGTGCAAGTACACATCACATTGCTGCATCCTGGTCGTAATTCACAAACGTTTTGTAGGTATACGTATGCAAACCTGTGACTGATAGTTTCACAGATGTATTCTTAGAAACCTTTGAGAATTCCAACTATTTGTGAATCTTCACTCTTGTGAGTCGATAAGCCTGCGGGTAGAGATTTTTAAATTCTTTTGTAAATTGTGGACCACACGTGGAGGAGATATGTGTTTTTTTAAGTCGACGATAGGAATCTCATGCAATTACTAAATGATTACACATTTTAAACTCCTAATATGATTTTCTGTGTAAACAAGCAAGGAAGCTAAAGTGAATCAATCAGAGTGATCAATGGTGTATTCTGAGCCATAAGCGTAGGCCATGCGATGGTTTCACCACATGAACCCTTGTGCCTCATTCCATGGGCTAAACCTCACACAACACAGTCCTCCTTAGTGTTAAGAAGGGAGTCCATATTCTGGGCTTGCGAACACGCTGATGGGAAAATTATATTATTTAGGGTTCTTGTGAGAGCAGAGGATCCAATAGCCCAAAGGGTGATACGTATTTACATTGTTTTAATTGTAAACCACAATGCCATTCAGAAAAACAAGCCTTTTGCATAAACAAGAGTACAATAGAGTGCGCTGGTAACTAAGAAGTCTAATTATAAAATACCTAATTCGTTTCAAAAGAGTGTTTTCTGAGACTTGAGCACCTAGTGATTTGCTCTATAGCGAGAATGGAGTAAAGCTATATCTTTACTTCTATAATCTTTGGGTATAGAATGTGTTTAGGGTATATGGAACGCTTCTGAATTAACTTTATTTTTCCTATTCTACTGTGGTACGTCTGTGCCTTCATTAGGAGTCCCAGGTGGGTGGTAATGTTGTGTGATTTTTCTGGTAAATAAAAATAGGCAGTCCTAGTAATACCATGACTGACTGTTATTTCTCCCACTAATACTCGTTTTAGGAAGGATTTTCTAAAACCGCACATATTTTGCTCTCACTACAGGATTTTCACTTTCGGCACACAAACTCACTCTATCCTGAAACAAACGTTTGCAATTAACTGACAAATTCCTCGAAATAAAAACTTAAATTTTCTGTAAACACTTGATTGGTCCCCAAGCATCATTTAGTGAAGTACTAGCATGCACATCTGCCTCACATAGACAGATTCTACTTTACATGCCCATTTAATGATATCTCATGCCAGGGATGGCCGCCATAATATCAAGAGTGTCCACCGGTTAACTTGCCAAAGCAGGCCACCATTTCCCATGGTTCCCACTGTGCCACTGCAGGGCATCATAAAACAGATGATTTGCACCAGGGGTCAAGAATGGCCATTGTTTTGCTAGACATGGCTTCCATTATACTAGGGGTAGCAACAATATGTCTGAGAGGGCCATTCAATGTCACAGGTGGCTACCATATTTGCCAAACTGCTCATAATAAGAATGGGTACTATTATCCTAGCCCTTCATTATGCAGTGATGGACACTAGAATGCTATTGATGCCAGCAATATGTCAATAACATCCCTGTTTTTACCAGAGGTAGCCACAGTTGGGCCAAGGGTGTCCACAATTCATCAGGGATGGACTCTTTTATACCGGGAGGTAATACAATTAGAAAGAGGGTGTTGAAAATACCACTTGGGTCACCATTATGCTAAAGGTGTCCACAGTTATGTCGGGTATGGCTAACATTGTGCTGAAAATTACCCCTTATACATGGAGACCGCGAGTTACCATCCGGTTTTTAAAATTCCACTTGAACATCTACAGTCCTGCATTCAAACTTCTCCCCTCAGCTCCCACTGACGTTCTTCGTTCCTTGTGCTTCCTGACAGTGTGACTTTGAGTGTGGGTCTGACTGCTGTCTCGGTGTCATCACAGTGTGTGTGTGTGTGTGTATTCCAAGAGGGTTTACTTGGTGGGAGGGAGGGGGCAATGGGAAACTTTTTGGAAGAGTGCCAAGACCCAGTAGCCTATTTCTTTCAGTGCCACAGTACTCAGAGTGGGTTTAATGGCCCCACACCTAAAGCAAGAAACCCTGAAAGCAAAATGGGCGACCCCAAAGTATGGTTACAAATAATGTAGAATGACTGTAAGATTATAACTATGATTACCGCAAGTGAAACAATAAATTGCGGGGTAACGATGAACAAGAAGGGTTAGTGGTAAACAGATGTTGCAGGTTCCAAGATAGCGCTCTAAATTAACTAAGGAACATTTGGGCTTTGTTTATTGTTAATATGAAATGTATTAAAGGGTGTGTGTGATTATAGACCACCAACAGTGACCAAGGCGACTGCCGAAATGCGTTGGTGAAGCTTTTGAAATTAAATTTGTGAGAAATCTCCGAATTCATCGAGTCCGTGCTCCTTCATCCGAAGCAAGGATTGTTTTGTTTCATATATATATATATATATATATATATATATATATATATATATATATATATATATATATATATATATATATAGCTCCATGGCAGCCAAGTAAAATTGGTCTTTAACGTCCATGGGAGGAACACTGTGGAAGCAAAGAATATTAATCTTTAGGGTAGATGCACACATGTATGCTGTCTTCGGCTGTAGCACAATGTGATTAAAACTTTAACATGCCAATGGAGTTGACCCAAAGACCGACTGCATATATATATGTAAGTGTTTTTTCCCCCCATTGCATGAGGCTCGCAAGACAGTTTAAGCATTCTCCAGGCCAGACCTCAAAAGTAAATAGGGTCGCAGAAAGGGATTGAGCCTTCCTTATAAAGTATGGCTTAGGGCACATGGGGTATTGATGGCAAATAAGATGCTACTTGAAGAGTTGACTTTTCAGATTGTTTCTAAAGAGAACTGAGTAGTTAAACCAGATGTGTGATGGTAAATTGTTCAAGCTTTTTGGTGAGTAGCTTGAAAAAACATATCATTTTCGTTGTGGCGTTGTTGCTTTTAAGTATAGTTCAGCAGTGTCATGTCTTTATATTATTATGTGGCCAACTCGAATGATGCGGTTAGGTGTTGTATTAGTTGTTACTGCATTTTATTTTAAGTGGTGCTGGTCCGCCATGTGAGCTAGTGCACAGCGCTCAGAGTGGGATTAATCTGTTCGTATACTGATGTATCTTGAATTCATGAGCGACCCAGGAGTTCTATGCATGAGCTTTAAAAATGGGTTGTATAATGACTTCCTGAAATGCTTTGCAAGTCACTTTAGCCACTATAATAATGGGAGTGCCAGTTTGGGTCAGTTTAGCCAAGATTTGTAGAGCTAAGGGACCATGGTGGAGAATACAAATCTAGCACTGGGATCCATGTACATTTCAGTAAAATTGTCATTTTTTCCATAATTAAAAAATGGTGGGGACCCCTTGGTCTACACGAACAAGAGCCTAGGAGTCTGGGTGTACTGACTCCCCTTGTTCTGCATTGACAGCTGCAACATTTGTCTCAATAATTGTGGCCAGCCAATCAGATCGTTTTGGTTTTATGACTGCCTTGCCTAATTAGATTAAAGTTTCTTTCATTTAATTTTCCGATTTTTGGAGGTGTGTGAAACTGGGTTGGTGAAACTCTGAAAATCAATGGTCAAGGTATCTTTGAAATCTAACTACTTCATTTGCAGTCAGGGCCACTTTTTAAACACAAATTTCTCAAAAACTACTGAATGCAATTACACAAAGCCAATCAAAGACACTACCCTGAATAAAGTTCTATTTTCATGTCAAGTTTGGTGTAATTGCCTTCAAATGCATTTCTGTAGGAGATGCAAAGAATCCTATGAGAATTAACTTAGCAAAAGCATCTTTTGCCCACCGCGCCTCCTTTTTCATGGCCACAGCTCTGCACAAAACATGTCATGAACAACCCAAAGTAGATGGTCGTTTTTTTGTAGTTTTGTTCAACACCAGCAAAATTTCTTTGCAAAACAAAATGTATTTTCAGTGGAAAGTATGACCTAACCATAAAAACACAAGTGACGTGTGCGTGTATGGATACATATATATATATATATATATATATATATATATATATATATATATATATAGGTGTCATAAAAGGAGGTTCAGAGTTTTTTCAATCTTAGAAATTCACTGAAAACATCAAAGGTTAAAATTATGTTATAGTTTGGTGAATTTGTCAGTGACAACATTAACAGAAATTCACAGAAAAAACACAGAAATTCACGAGTTATAGATAGCACTAACTATAACTTGGGTCCCCGCCATACACTTGCATATTGCTGTATAAGTTACTAAGGTATTACACATAGCATAATTCACATTAACAATCAACCACAGATATATGGGACACCCTCACGGAGTACATTGTTTAATTTGTATACAATTGTTCAGAGAAGGCCAAAATAGTGAATGCCAGTTCCAAAACAAATGCCCTACTAGGGATAGCTTTTCTCTGTATCGACCCCCTGACACACACAAAACCTGCATTAAGGAATGAAGTTGATATCCGTGAGAACTGAGTACTGTAAACAGTGTTTAGTCTATGGAGAGAGTTCATTCTCTACCACACTGCAAACAGTGAAACTCTCATGAGAGATCCACCACAGATTATTCAAAAGAATCTTCTAAGAAGAGTGTACTTTCTATGCAGTAGTTGTAAAAAAAAAAGACACCATTTGCTAAAACTAACCAAAATAGGAAGGTGCTCAAGATCATACTAACTGCACCCTTCATTCTGTGGTGAAATCTTTACAGAGAGCCCATCTTCTGAAACAAAACCAACATGCATGCATAGGTTAGTACTTGGTGCACACAGTCTTCTATTTTAAATATAAATTATCATGCTGACCTGATTTTCTCGAATAACGCTAGGCTGCTTACAAAAGTTAGTATCTACTACATAGAATCTTTCTCCTGTTGAAAACTTTTTTGTTGTTGTGTGGAGCATATTATATACAAGTAGGCCTGGGCAGAACTCGTGTTTTTTTTACTATGCGGAATTCTGCAGAGTTCGAAAAAACTTTGTGAAATTCCACCTAACTCCCCAAATGAGCAGAATTTTGCTCGGCTGCCCATTTTCACTGGCTAGTGCTAGTAGTGAGTTCTAAGCTGCAAATTGAGTGTGAACAGCACCACGTGGTTGCAGGCTTGCGGTCATTTTGTTTTGTCTGCATTTCTCTGTTCTGCTGGGCCTGTTTTCAGTCCACACTAAATCTTTTCAATCCTCCCCCTATCCTGCTCATCCACCCATCTTTTACCTTTATTTTATTATTGTTTGTCTTTGTGTTTGTGTATTTTTCACATTTTGTCTTTTTAAGAAAAGATTCTGTGACTTCTTTTTTGTACTTTTTTGGGGTTTTCCCTTATTTATTCCTTTCTTCTATTAATCTATTTCCTATATCTTTTTTTCCTCACCCAGTGCCATTGCAGAGCATGGCGAGACTGGATGAGGTGATGCCAGTGCGGGTGGTAACTGCACACCTTGCGGTTACTGGCACCACCTAAGGGTGCAGCCGTGCCATTTTTGGAGGCGGAGGAGGCTGCACTCGTTGCACTCGTTTTTTTTAATGTATAGCACACCTTCCCTTCATGCTGGCAGCAGACGGCAAGCCCGGGAGTGGGCACTGTCTACAGGAGCGTTAGCTGCTGTTGGGGGGGGGGGGAAGGAGGTGCACTGGTGCGTGTGGAGGAGGCCTGGAGTGAAGCGCACCCAACAACAGTTGACGCACGGCTGGTCTGACATCCTCGACCGGGAGCAGGACCTGCTGGGCTGCAGGTCTGGGAGAGTAAATATTTATTTGCTGTGTTCTACAATGCTAATATTTTTTTTCACAGATACACTTAGTGGTATGTTAAGTTTACGTAATATTACAAATATTATGTGAACCAATTGAGCGAGCCAGGTGCTCAGCGCTACCTAATTGTACTCCTTGGCGCTCGCTTGCTCTGATTATTTAAGAAATCATACAGACTCCTCTGTCCTTTCACTAAGATGGTGGTAGTAGTAATATCAGAGAGCTGGCGTTATGTTTCTTTATGTAGCTTGTACAGTTCCAAGCAATCTCCTCGTGAAATGTAGTGTGCATCTATGCCTTAATTGAAAATGGAAACTGAGTTAGCCCATCAAAGAGGTTTGAGAAGCGAAGATCCTTCATTGCAATGCATTAGTTGTTCCAAATGTAGTTTATGAAATTTGGAATAGGGCTTAGGTTTAGGAAATTAGCAATAGGTCTACTTCATACTAGTAATATAGGTGATCTGATTTAGAAAAGTACAATATCTTATAGCGTTTACCTTTGCTTGTCAAAATGTTTTCTGAGAGATTAACTGTACCACTAATCTATTTTTGCTTGCTTCTTTATTTCTTACATCAGCACCCAAGGGCAAGAAGAGGGCATCAGAGGAGGGTCAGGCTGAAGCCGGGGCTGCCACCACCAGTGCCGGAGCAGGTAGAAGTACCATCGCCACCACCAGCGGCGCTGCTGGCGGCTCTGCTGGTCTCAGTAAGTCCTTCTGTTAATATTTTTTTCCCTAACTTTTACCTATCCCCATCTAGAATATTTTTTCCTTGTTTTGTCATCCTGTGACTATTTTTTTCAAATCCTCTTTGCTCTATCTGTTTGTTAATTCTTGTTATCCCTTCATTATTTTGTTATGTATTTCGTGTTTCTCTAGCTGACTTTCTCCTGTCTGTACTAGTCTGTAGCTTTCTTCTGCTTTTTTATTCAGCTTTCCCTCTGCCCTACATATATATATATATATTATGGGAGGGTACTGTAAGGCTAAGAGAATAGATTTTAGGTACTCCACTGTGAAGATTGCAGACCCAAGCAAGGTATTCTACTCCGATTTGCTGAGAAGGCTTTCTTTTTCTTGCTCATGCTCCAACAGTAAAACGTGAGAGTGGCCATGGTCATGGTGGACCCCTCAATGATGTGTTGTATGTTTTATCGTTCAGTATGCCAGCAGTTGGCAGGAAAGTAGTATGAGGACAGTCCCATTTTATTTGCCAACCAAAACCATATTTTCTTCATTCACCAATTTATTCCACAGTGCTCCTCAAATGTCTGTCATCATAGCTCTACCTCTCTGTTACTAAAAAAGATTTTGGTTGGCTTCACTACCTGGCTTTTTTAACATTGTCAATCAACAAAATGCTCAAAGTGCTATTTTTGACAGAAGAGAAGATACTGGTAACCAAACTGTAGTGATGTATTGCAGTGGTATTTTGTTTAAAAAATAAATAAGGGGAGGCGTATCTGGCATCTAAAATGTGCATTTTTTTTTTTAGCCATATAGACCACCAGGGCTAGTGCGCCAGATGCAGAGGCGGTTAGAGGGGGCACCCTAGCAGTGGCAGGGATGGATGGTGGTAAGTCATATTGTTTGATTATCATCAATTACCAGTATACTCACTGTATTTGTTAAGTTTAGGCAGATCCCCCCATCATCATTCGTCACCTTCCTGCCCATGGCATTTTGTGACCCATGAACTAACTGCAGCATGGTTCAGTTCAGTATTGCAGTTTTGGCTGTGCAATGTGTGTCTACTTCAGTTAATGTGGCATTTACAAAGCTTTCAACACATTGCAAACCGAAATGAAAACAAGGTGTGTTTCCCTTCCATCCCAGTGCCCACTCAGTCACCTCCTAGTACTTCACTCCTTTATTCTTTCCTAAGTTCTGTCCAAGCCTAAAAATCCATTCCTGGCATGTACCACATTTTTCTGGCCAAGTGGTTCATATATTTAATGGCTTTAATAAAGGATTTACACCCGTTATCATTTTTCCCTTTTGAAATTCGTCACTACAGTGACTGACTAAGACAAAGCTTAGGCACATGATGATGATCAGTGACACCCCACTATTCTACAGCAAAACCTCTACCTCCTTGGCCTTACATACCCTGCTGTAGAGTAAGTTAAGTTTCCTTTCCGTCCTGCCAAGCAAATGTGTTTGTTGGAAATAATTTGTTTTACAGGGCAAGGCCAGGGAGTAAAGTGGAATTATGTGTATAGTTTCATGTTCTGCAGATGGGATACTCTGTGACAAATGTGTCCAATCAAATCTCTGTATCCCGTTCCTTTCCCTGTACTGTAGTGCATTGTTTTTCCCACCGTCTACTCACGGCAGGCAGTATATTCGCATGTTCTACATGACGTGTGTGATATATTATTCATCTGCTTCTTTGGAGTAAGGATAGAATTCAAAGGCATTTGTAGAAGAGCAGGGCCATTGGAATTAAAGTAAGATCTTTGTCCATTGCAGCTGCCCCAGCTGCAGACTGCAGAGAGTAGCAAAGTAGTGCCTAACACACTCACTAGCATGCCTCAACTAATTTAGCACAAAAAGAATACTTGTACTTCATAGTTGATGATGCCTTACTTTTTAATGAAAGTTCATTTATTTTTAACTTTCCAACACAAAGTATCTGTTTGGTGTTTTAGGAAATCCTTTACAAGAAAAGATGTTATGCTGCCTTAATTCATTTCAGCCAGCCAGTTCTTTTATGTGAGGCATGTGTGGGTAAAATATCCCTGTGACTCTCCTATTCACATCAAATTCCAATGGCCTTGGTGTTATGCTGGGACTTTTTGTAGGGTAGTTTTGCTTGACTCTATGAACTCTTTTTGGATATTGATTGGGGACTGGGTGATTTCTTTGGGGAGAGGGGTGGGCCTGTTGTGGGTGGGGAAGGTGGGTTTTCTTGTTTATATGTATTGCTGGACCTGAAAGTTGAGTTGAAACGTAAGGGAACAAATATTCTTATGCTCATGCCTGAAATCGTTTTTTGTGTTTTACTTTTACATTGCACTGCTGCCTTTTCTTGCAGCATGTTTTAATCCGCTTGTGTGTACCAGTTAGTTATATTTAGTTATACCGTTGTCTTACTACCCTCTGTACTATAATGACCATTAAGGGGGTAAGCCGCCATTGCCTATTTTCTTTACAACAGCATAGATAAACAAGAACTTACCTATCTGCAGTTGAAGTTAGTCACGTACTAACTAAACAAGTTCACTTCACGGTTCTCTTACCCTAATAGATAAAGCGATGTCTGACAAGCAAGGTTCCACTCCCACATAGGTAGCTCCAACTGTTGGATTAATCAAAAGGATTATCCATCACAGGCAACTAAATTGAAAGAAAAACACAGTTGGTTATATATTTATATCATAGCTTTGAAAAGACTGTGCCCAGACAACTCCCACCATTACACAAATAAAACCAGATATTATAACAAAAAATAGCAATAGTAACTTCTTCTGAGCAATGTTGAGCATGGAATGTAATTAAAACTTAAATTATGAAATCATTTAGTCTAGAAAAGTGTACTCAAAGTCTGGAGGGGGTAAGGTTAAGCATTTACACAACAAAAGGCCTGAATGATGATGATGATGATGATGTTAATAAATGATGTTCTTCTGTATCTAAAATATGAATCCCTTTTACACGTGGGTGGGTAAGGGGGGCTGGTGTGGACTATTGCTCAGGTAATAGAAGATCCCACAGTGAGTTGGTGTCTCATTTAACCACATCCACCCCACCAAGCGTGCTTTTCATTTATGTTGTAAATTAAGTCACACCTCAATAAACCACACACCCTTGGGGAAGAGGGTTAGAGGTTTAATGAATGAATGGGAAAGGGGATTTGGGGAAAGGTGTGACAAAGGCAAACACTACACAGCAGAAAAATATTCATCAGGGAGATGAGCAGCACATCATCAATCTGCTGTGGAAGGAAATGAAGGAATTAATATGACACAGTTTGGTTAAGTGCATTGCAAATAGTCCTTCAGCCCCAGAGACCCAGGTTAGTATTAGATATCAGTTCAAAAAATTATGATTGTTAAAAGAAAAATGATACTTTATTGCCAACTTGGGCAGTTCATCTGAATTCTTCTTGGAATGTCTGTCACTCTTTGGTGCCTGGCTGAACCGGTCCAGTAAGATAAGCAAGAGTGTTGAGCTTTCGTGCAGGAGAGAAGGCCTGCAGATTATAAAACTGAAACAGTATTGTAGAGTTTAGGAGAAGGACAGAAGATAAGCGACATGTGGAGTGTATCAAAAAGACTCAGAGACATAGCAAGACTGTAAGAGGAGTTTTACGTTTGAGCCAGCAGTGCTACGTACATACGCAGCAGCATTTCCTAAATCAAAATACCTCTCTCCAGTCCACACAGCTGAGCAGAACTTGGAGTCATCATCTTCATTATCATCATCATCATGGTTTCCTTTTGAAGTTGATAACTTTCTTCTTCTAGTAGTAAGGTAGTCCCACCCTGAGTCCTTTCATCTTCCTCTCGACAATTAACAAATCAGTCTAACTCTGTCTTGACCAGAGCAGATTGGACCTGTAGTGTACTGATTTTGAAGAACAAGTAGAGAAACGGAATCAGAGTATTTTGTGTAGATGTGTGTTTGTTAACTAAAGTGACTGATCTAAAAAGTACTTCACCCGGTAGGTAACTTTTGCTAAGTTTGAAAGAACTAATCTGATAGAGACTTCTATTAGCAGAATTCTTACCCTTTGAATTTCTCCCAGGCGTCAGACTGGATCTGGAGATTTTTCTTCGAGTAGTACCTCTGCGCGCTATCAGGTGGTGACGGTCGACTGCGCGGGCGTCATTGGCATCGTATTCGCCGTGATGACGTCGTGGTCGTATATAGGTGCCACCCAGGCACGCTGACGTCAGTTCTTTTCTTTCCATGCCAGCCTACGCGCAGATCCTGAGAAGAGCTACTTCAGTAATTTTTTGACTACGTCACCACTTTTGTCAAAGTTTTTGACGAGTTTGTGGATGCGTCTAGGGATGTCCCGCAAGACTAGATTCAAGCCCTGCGACTCCTGTCACTGAACTATGTCGGTGACGGATCCGCACCTCGTGTGTCTTTGGTGCCTGGAGCGTGATCACGACCTGAATTCATGCTCCTAGTGTCGGGCCATGAACCCAAAAGCTTTGAGGGAGCGGTCCTTAAAGCTCATGGCGGCACGACACTCGACTTCGCGGCGCTCACAGTCTCGTTCAAGAGGAAGGTCTCGAGATCGGCTGTGGAGTCACCACCACTCATCATCCACCAAGTCATCGGGACAATCGGGTCACAAAAAGAAGAAGTTGAAGAAGGACAAGGGTTCTTCGACTTCGCCCTGTCGCTCGAACAATGCAACGCAGGAAGAGCATTGACGCTCCAGGCCTCCTTCTTTGGGAACCTTCATCTGGGTCGGCTCCGTGCTACCCAGGAGCCGGAGCCACCCCTGCCCAGCTTAAAGAATTTTATGAGGCAATGCGCCTCACTTTTGGGCAGTCCGCCCCCCCCCTTGGGCGCCCTCGAGCACAGGTGAGTCGGTGGGGGCCCCTTGGGTTCAAAGTCGTCGGCTTCAGCCACGGCTCCGGAGGGTCCCTCCGTATCCAGTCGCAGGTCCGTCCCGATGCCGGTCGTGCCACGGCGACCTTCCCTGGTGTTGGGTCAGACGTCGAAGCTCCAGACATCTGTTGGGCCCACAATCAACATCGATCCCATCCTCATACCCGATGACCCAGAGCCGGAACAACGTCAATCGGAGCCGATTCTGTTCACTATGGGCTCTCCTGGGCCCAGAGTTGATCCAGACCCTTATTCTTGTGGGTATGGACATGGGGAGAGTATGGGGGGGACACTGGACCCAGCTTGACCCCCAAATGGACTGGGTGCAGGATTTGGGTGATGCCAGTGGTCTAGACACCTCCCCTGACACTAGCATGCTCTCTCCTCCTACCGTGGCTACGGAGGAGGGCGCTTCTTATTCCATGGTGGTGAGAAGGGCGGCTGAGGTCTTGGACCTGGAGCTACCTTCTGTGGAGGTTAGGCCTAATATCCTAACCAACGTGCTTCAGCCAGGGTCTTCCTCCTCCTCGCCCCTTCATCCCATTAATGAAGCACTGACAGACCTCCTTTTGGGTACTTGGTCCAGACCCAGCACAGGGGCTCCTGTGAATAGGACAATTGCCCGCTGACATCAGCCTGACATCAGACCCAAAATTCCTCACCCAACACCCCACACCTGAGAGCTTTGTCATCCAGGCTTCTTCTCCATCTGGCGCATTCCCTGCCGCACCGCCAGGTAGGGAATCAAAAAGACTGGCCAACTTGGGCAAGAAGCTGTTTTCTTCCAACAGTCTAGAGCTGTGGTCCGTGAACACCACATGCCTTTTGGGACGCTACTCCCATACTCTCTGGGATATGGTCGCGCAAGTGCTGCCTAGAGTTTCAGAGGAGGCCCGGACTATCCTTTCCCAAGCCGTAACAGATGGGAGGGATGCAGAGAAGTTCATGATTCGTTGTGGGCTGGATACAATTGACTGTCTGGGCAGATCAATTGCATTGATGGTGGCATTGAGACGCCATGCCTGGCTGAGAATATCTGGCTTTTCAGGGGATGTCCAGCAATCCTTGATGGACATGCCCTTTGATGGCACACATCTCTTCGGAGACCAGGCGGACTCGGCGCTCAAGCGCTTTAAGGATTCCCAAGCCATGGCTCGGTCCCTTGGCCTCGCGCCCCCTCCTAGACCCCAACAGTCTGCCTTTCGCCCTTTTCGTGGCTACAGAAGGGGCACCCAATTGCATCCTTTCCGCCCCTGGCCATCGACCCGTGCATGCTGTACAGCCCCTGCGCAGCCGTGTATGCAGGATCCCATGCCTCCGGGGATCAGGGAGCCAGCAGGTCGCCCAGTCCACCCCGACCCTCTCCTCACCCTCCAAACCTTCCTAGTCTGCGGGTACACCAGGAGCCAGTTGGCGGCAGGATTCGCCATCACCTGCCCCAATGGCAATCCTTTACCTCAGACAGGTGGGTCCTCCAAATTGTCCGAAGGGGCTACTCTCTCCCCTTCAAGACACCTCCTCCATCCATGCCACCTTCATACAATTGGATATCGGAGGATCATATGGCGCTTCTCCACGAGGAAGTCCAAGCCCTTTTGGCCAAAGGCGCTATAGAGTGGGTTCCGTTGCCAGAAGTAGGTCGTGGTTGCTATTCCTGCTACTTTCTGGTGCCGAAAAAGGACAAAGGTCTTCGGCCTATATTAGATCTTTGGTCCCTCAACCTCTTCCTCAAAAAGGAGAAGTTCAAAATGTTGACATTGGCTCAGGTCCTAGCTGCCCTGGATCCTTGAGACTGGATGGTAGCATTGGATTTGCAAGACGCATACTTTCACACTCCCATCTTGCCGGCTCACATACGTTACCTACAATTCGTGGTAGGTCATGAACACTTTCAGTTTACCGTGCTTCCCTTTGGCCTTACCTGTGCCCCTCAGATGTTCAAGAAAATGATGGTAGTGGCGCAGGTTAGGGGTCCCAATCTTCCCCTACCTCGACGGTTGGCTGTTGAAGGCGAACTCGCCCCAGACAGTCATCTCCCACCTCCAGACTACGGCACACCTTTTGCATTTGCTTGGTTTCACTATCAAGTGCCGAAGTCACACCTGACTCCTTCTCAGACGCTCCCTTTCATCGGAGCTGTTCTGGATACAGTGCAGTTTCGGGCATGTCCTCCCGAAAAGCGAGTCCAGGATATTTAGGCTATGATACTGATGTTTCAGCCTCTGTCCTGGATTTCAGTGAGAAAGACTCTGAGGCTGCTGGGCCTCATGGCCTCCTGCATCCTGCTGGTTCAAAATGCCAGACGGCATATGCGGGATCTGCAGGGGGACCTGAAGTTCCAGTGGGCGCAGCATCTGCAGAATCTCTCTGACAAGGTCCAGATCTCAGAAGGAACTGCGAGAGACCTGCAGTGGTGGTTAATGAATCAGGATTGGGTCAAGGGCAGATCCCTCTCCTTTCCCAACCAGATCTTACAGTCTTGACAGATGCGTCACTCTTATGATGGGGCGGCCACAAGGGAGAGGCGGAGATCAGAGGCCTCTGGTCTCCGGCAGAAACCAGGCTGCATATCAATCATCTGGAGCTCCGAGCGATTCGACTAGCATTGGAAGCATCCCTTCCTTCTCTGAAGGGGAAAGCAGGGTAGGTGTTAACATACAACACCACCGCCATGTGGTATTGCAACAAATAAGGTGGAGTGGCGTCGTAGACCCTTTGTCAAGATCAGGACAGTGCGTGGTCTACGGGCGACGGAAATGCAAAAACTCAACCTTTATGCAAGAGCATAATTCATGCATTGTGTTTATATGCAGTTTGTTAACCTTTTGCATTGCAGACTTTAACCTTGAAAAACACTATTAATGATGTTTGCAATAACTGTTCAATTGCAAGGTATTGCTGCAGACTTATTGAGTGTGTTAGGGTGTGGTCCCTTTCTAGGACCTCCTAGAAGTTTTCTCTGCAGTATGACTGGGTGTGGTCTGTGGGCTGGGCCACACTCTATATAAGGAAGCCAGCCCAGCTCCACGTGCTCACTATTTAGAGGTCCCGGTACAGAGCAGCAACAATTTCCTGAGCTCTTGTTCCCGAGGCCTACCTTGAAGTTCCATCCCTGCACTGCATTATCTTGGTGATCCTAAAGCAGGGTGGTAAGATGGTGGTCGGGCTGGGCCCCTGACCCCGCTCTAAAAAGACTCTTTAATTTTTGGGCCTATTCTGTAAAACTTTCAGAGTACGCAAAGCATTGCTTTGATGTTAACCCTGGTGTTCAGATCGGCAAACGTTTGCGCGATCGTTTCATGTCATTTACATATTCTGGTTAGGATCGGCTATGTGCACGAGTCATTTCTTGCATGACAACCTTGGTGTTCAGATTGGCAAAGGCTTGCGTGATCGTTTCATGGCATTTACATAATCTTGTTAGAATCGACTGTGTGCGCGATTCATTTCCTGCATGACAAACTTGGTGTTCAGATCGGCAAAGGTTTGCGCGATCATTTCATGGCATTTACATATTCCTGTTGGACTTGACAGTGTGCGCAATTCATTTCCCACATGTTAGACTTGGTATTCAGATCAGCAAAGGCTTGCACGATCATTTCAAGACATTTACATTTTCCTGTTGGAATCGGCAGAGTGCACGATTCATTTCCCTCATGTAAAACTTGATTCCCAGATCAGAAACAGTGTGTGTAATCATTTCATGGCCATACAAAAAAAACCTCTGAAGTGTAATGTTATTTAATGTGCTCACATTTCTTTGGTGAAGATGACAAATCCTAAATGTGATGTTCTTGTGTATATCAAGTTCCTAGCATAATTCCCATTGTTTTCCAGGGCTGGTTTTCAGACAGCCTTTAATCCTCATGTTAAATAAGGCAGTGTTTGTTCTGAAGCTATGTTCTAGAAGGTTCTTGTATTTCTAGACATTATGTGGCATGGTATGAAAAGCTTTTATGAAACGTTGCATTAATCATCCTTGATTTATTCCAGGTATCCAGAGTTCTTGAGGTCTAGTTAAAATCACTCCTTAGAGTATCCATGGTAACAGTAAGACAATACTAAGAATCATAATCTAGTGACAGTCAATGTGATTTTATTCTGATGTTGTGTGTTTTAACCTTTTGCTTCCTACAGGTCTCCCTCCCAGCTGTTCTCTACCTAATCCCCTTTTCCCCACTTGGACTCTCTTAGACTCTGTGACATTCTATCAGAGTATTGGAGTTGTCTTGTGGTGCACATGTTGGGAACGTGCGCAGACCCTGAGGATCTGGTGACTCTGACACTTCACCTCTGAACTTGGCTGGAACATCAGGGCATTTCCCTGGTGGTTCAACACCTGGCAGGCTACTTGATTGCCAGAGCAGACTAACTCAGCCGACGATGCATGGTCAATCACAAATGGTGTCTCCATCCGAAGGTGGCACAAGGTCTCTTCATGCAGTGGGGAGACCCTTGGTTAGACTTGTTCGCCTCCGTGGAGAACGGGCAATGTCATCTGTTTTGCCCATTGGAGTTTCCAAGGCGGCACTCGCTCGGCGATGCTTTTCGTTGCAAGTGGAGTTCAGGCCTCCTGTATCCCTTTCCACCCATGCCACTTCTGCCCAGAGTTCTGAAGAAGATCAGGCAAGACCGTGCCCAAGTAATACTGGTGGTTCCAGACTGGGCACGAAGAGTCTGATATCCGGAGCTGTTGAGCATGGCCATAGCTCCTCCGATCAGACTGCCCCTTTGGGAGGATCTTCTGTTGCAGCAGCAGGGGAGGATCCTCCACCCGAACCTGTCAACTCTGCGGCTCCATGTGTGGAGATTGAGCAGCGACAGTTGATGTCTTTTGACCTGCCGCCCGAAGTCTGTGATGTTACCTTGGCAGCCAGGCATCCCTCAACCAAAACTGTATACGCCTATTGTTGGAAGAAATTTGTGGTATGGTGCATCGACAAATCTGTCAATCCTCTATCTGCTCCTCTTTTTCAAGTCCTTCTCTTTATTCTTTCCCCTGTCCAGCAGGGTTCCTCCTTGGGCACTCTTAATGCATATCTATCTGCTATCTCTGCTTTCTTGAGGTTACCAGATCAGCCTTCCTTATTTAAATCTCCTATAGTTGGGAGGTTTCTTAACGGTCTCGCTCATCTCTTTCCTCCAATCCAATTTATCATGCCCCAATGGGATCTAAATCTGGTATTAACATACCTTATGTGTACCCCGTTTGAGCTGCTTCACAACTGTTCTTTATGGCTCTTAACTATCAAGACTGTCTTCTTAGTTGCCATTACTTCTGCCCTTAGAGTAAGTGAGCTCCAGGCTCTATCAATCTAAGCCTCCTTTTCTGGCCATACATCCGGACAAAGTGGTGCTTTGCATGAGGGCTTCTTTTCTACCTAAGGTAGTGACACACTTCCATGTCAGACAGTCCATCACCTTGCCTACCTTTTATGCACCCCCACATCCCTTTCATGAAGAGGAGAGACTCCACCGTCTGGACCCAAAAAGAGCTTTGGCATTCTATCTTGATCATACCAAAGACTTCCGGGTGGACGATCAACTCTTTGTGAGATTTGTGGGTTTAAAGAAGGGGAAGGGGGTGCAGAAGAGGACTATTTCACTATGGGTACTCTTATGCATCAAAATGCGCTACGCTCTGGCTAAAAAGTAACCTCCCGAAGGTTTGCGAGCTCACTTCATCAGAACTACTGCTGCTACCACAGCGCTAGCACGGGGCGTTCCAGTCCTGGACATCTGTCAGGCAGTGACGTGGGCATCTCTGCACACCTTTACCAAACACTACTGCCTGGACAATCAGGTCCGAAGGGACAGCCACTTTAGCCGTTCGGTCCTGCAGGACTTCTTGGTGTGATCTTGGTTCGCAGCCCACCACCGGGGATGGTATTGCTCGGGTATCTATTCAAATGTAAGGAATCTGCAACTAGAAGTCCGTATCAGATGTACAAGTTACTTACATCGGTAACAATATATATCTGGTAGAGACATATTCTAGTTGTAGTTTCCTTACTGAACTGCCCATCCTCCCCGCACTGCGAACTGATTTCTAGGGAGAGGAACTTCCCTTTAAGGGACCTAGTTCTGGCACCCCACTCTGTGTTCTTCATGGCTCTGCATTACTGGCGTGGAAAGTCATGAAAAGAAACTGACGTCAGCGCCCCGGAGTGGTGCCTACATTTGACTGCGACATCATCATGGTGAACACAATGCCAACGATGCCCGCGGAGTTGGCCGACGCCACCTGACGGCACGCAGAGGTACTGCTTGAAGACAAATCTCCAGATCCAGTCTGATGCCTGGGGAAATTCAAAGGTAAGGAATCTGCAACTAGGAGATGTCTCTACCACATATATTGTTACCGAAGGTAATTAACTTGTACATCACCTTCAATAAAAATTATCATCCATCAGGCCCGAAACATTGCAAATCACAAAAATCAAGTTTACAAATTAGTTGAATGTTCTCTTTCACTGTCTGCCTCCACATCAATCATCATTTAAAATAACTCAATAATATATTTGCATTCATTGGTGTAATAGTAACCTCTTCCAGTCCAAGCACGGTGGTAGGTACACAATGGTATCCCCTTTGATGCAAGCAACACTTTGGAATTTGGCAGTCTTGTAAAGCAAATGATCTTCTGTTGCAGCCCTGCTAGGTGATTAAAAAAAGGACAGGCATGGGAGGGAATTTAGTTTTTTCTTTTTTTTTATTAAAACAAAAAGGAATTTTGTTATTATATGAAATACATCATATACATGCAGCACAAAACAACATTAATCATCTCAATTAATGTTCATAAACCAATTTGTATAAAAATATACAATTTATTTATTAAGAAACATAATTTAAAAATTGTTGCCCCTGACAAAAAATGCCAAAAAGAAGTGTATGAGAAAAAGTGCTTGTGAATAAGGAGAAAGGTGAAGAAATAAATCTGAATTATTATACAAAGTCTATGTACGCAAGAGCCTGTCGGTTGACCATTCTACAATAAACAGAATAATTATCACATTCCCTAAGAGTAAAGTGTCCTAATCGGAATTGTCCTTTGGTGGTCTCCATAAACCAATTCAGGCTCAATATAATCGTCAACGTTTCGACCGAGTGAAATGAATAGGGCCAATTTTCCTCAAATTCTGGTCTTCATCAAAACTCAAAAAATAGGAGCAACCTATCAAGAAAAAAGCTTGAGTTTGGAGACTAACATCTTCTACCACAAAGACCAAACTTTCACTTTAAGAGAGCATACCAGCTGTAACAATATTGATATAATTTATGTGGTTAAATGTCCCTGTGGTTTACTGTATGTAGGGCAAATGAGACAGAAGGTTAAGGTGCACATTTTACAACACTGTAACCGCATTAGATGTAAAATCCAGGGGGCACCCTTGGTTGATCATTATACAACTCAGAATCATTTGGTTAAAAGTATGAGATGGTTTGTGATTGAGAAGGTTATTATGAATCCACAGGGTGGTGATATAGCAAATATTCTCAATTTACGTGAATACAAATGGATTCACCTCCTCAACACAGTAGCCCAGGGTTTGAATGAGTATAAGGAAATAGCTAGATAGGTGGCATGCCTGACTAGTGGATGGCATGGGTTTTTTATTTTTAGTATGTTCAGTGTTTGGTATGGGTGGGAGAAAATTTATTTTTCATTTTTTATGTTAAGGATATGAAAGTGCAATTTTCGTTTTTGGCTTCGGCCATATGCTTGTAGTCCTTGTTATAGGTTTTTCAAACATGTGAGTCGTTTAGTTTTTGTTGTATTTGTGATTTCCGGTTTCTTTACCTTTATCTGGATTAAGTCACATTTATCATTGTGCATGATAAATTGCTTTCTTCTATGTGGGGTCCTCTTCTGGCTAAGAGAGGGTTAATAATCCATTTGGCAAACTTAATTATGTCATTTACTCTTTCTTTGCATACTTTCGACAACGTGCACGTTGATGCTATGTGAATTGATTTAGGCAGGAGTTTTCACTCCGCGTCTGAAGGAGAGTGGAATAACAATACCGCCTCTGTTTACTAAGGTGAGTTAGCCATTTGGGCTTCTTTCATTCTTTGTTTTTTCTGCCCTGAATGATTATAATTAAATTATTGAGTTATTTATTTTTTATTTTTTCTAGTGAACAACTTTTTGGAATTAATAGGATATGTGCTAGATGTTGGCCATGGAATTTTTCATAAATTGATTGATGTGAATTTTTTAAAATTAATTGTGGTAATCTGTTTGGGATAAGAGAGGAGTATATGAGCTATCCCTTCCTCAACACTCTGGTGAGGGATTTGATAAGGTTTTCCTTACTCTGCCGGGTGTTGGATTGAATTCAGTGCAGATTTTTTTATTTGTTCTCTTGTTTTTCCAGGTATGGGGAATAGGTATCTTTCGGATGAAGTGATTAATAAACACCGGTTCTATGAGGGGTACCATTGTCTCACCATGTAATTAAAAATTAAATTAATTAGGTGAGTGGGAAAGCAATTATTTGTATCACGCAGCATAAATTATATTTTAAGGAATGGTATATTAAGGTCGAACATTTTGTGTCCTTTTTCTTGATAGGTTGCTCCTATTTTTTGAGTCCTGATGAAGACCCGCATTTGAGGCAAGAGCTGGCCCTATTCATTTTACCGGGTTGAAATTTTGACAATTCCATTAAGCCTGGATTGGTTTATGGAGACCACCAAAGGGCAATTACGATTAGGACACTTTACCTTTAGGGCATGTGATATATATTCCGTTTATTGGAGAATGGTCAACCGACAGGCTCTTGTGTACATAGTTTTTGTATAATAATTGAGATTGATTTCTTCACCTTTCTCCTTCTTTCTCTTTATTCACGAGCACTTTTTCTCGTACACCTTCTTTTCATCATTTATTGTAATGGGGCAATAATTTTTAAATTATGATTCATAAGGTGACATAAATAGTATATTTTTATATGAATTGGTTTATGAACATTATTTGAGATGATTAATGTTGTTTTGTGCTGCAGGTATATGACATAATTCATATGATAACAAAATTCCTTTTTGTTTTTAAAAAGAATACAATTTTTCTGTTGGACCATTCTAGTTATGTATTATGCTTTACCAAGGTTCTTTGGGGGTATTTTTGGGTTAGCAACACAAAAGGATGATGGAAGGAGTGTTGAAACTTTTCAAACACTCACCCCCAGTCCCAGATCTGGGTTTAATCCATCGTTCTTTTGCTCACCATGCCACCCCAGTTTGGACCCAGCCATATGCAAATTAGTCTTGACCCTGTTCTCTATGGGAACAGTCCAGCCCCAACTTCCAGACCAGGTCCTCCCTGGACTGGAAAAAAGGATCCTAGGACCGGTTTTAGGGTATCAAATATGGTAGCTGGTGCTTGTACCAATGCCACATCCCTCAGAGCAGGTTGAATAGGAGGGGAAATGTTTGTCTCCTCTGGGCCAGCTTCCATGACAATGACTGTCCTGTCATCTTCCTCACCTCGTTCCATAATTCTAAGACTTTGAGGAACTTTTCTTTTCCTTTGCCTCTCCTTGTGTGTCTTGCAATCTGCCGGAGTCCAATCCATGTCCTGATCATCAGAAGGGATGCTTGGAGAACATGGTGGAGCACCCCCATCCTTCCTTCTTGCTGGAGATCTGGGAGCCAATGATTTTAAAAGAGGAGGTCCTTGCTCTGCATGAAGCTTAACCTCCTGTTCTACTGCTACTTCAGGAAGATCTACTATTGTTGGCTGCGGGCATTTTCCACTTTGCTCACTTTCCTGCCACAATTGCGAACTACTCTGAGAAAGAAACAAATACAATTCAATTCACTGCTCGTTAGCATCACCATGATTGCAGTGGCTGAGTCGCTGAAAAACATGGGCCTGGGGTTAGGTTGGGGTCTTGCTGTTGATACTGGGAGTGCTGCTCACAGCTTGTTCCATGAAGGCCGGTGCGGCAGGCACAACTTTCCGTAAAAAGGTTGTGGTCGACATGCTAGTGGTGGAAAGCTTCTTCTCACTGGCCAATTTCTTGGCAGCACCTTTCTTTGGGGTCATTTTCAGTTGGCAGTGGCACTGAGCTGCACAAGTGGAAGAGATTTGAGGACTCATGTCACATGTTGTATGGTCACATCACTTTGGACTGGCCTTCTCTCTGGCAGTACTGTGGATGATGTTTAATTTTTTGTGCACCTAAAAGCAAACCGGAAGGAAAAACCTTTAGTCAGATGTGGCATTTTTGCAGTTTGAACAAGTACAGACAATTTAATTTAGTGTGGTTTGTTACTTAAGTTATTATCCTAAATAATTACCAATATATCCAACCATTCTGAAGTCAACCCACATAGCCAAAACATAAAATGTCATTTTCCATCAGGATAACAACATACAGATGTAACTCTTTGCTTAATGTGCATCTATTCGGAGGGAGACACCTTCGGCAGTCAGGTAGGTGCTTGAGAAAGTGGAATGATTCTAAAAAAGTGAAGGCTGGTTCATGGGTATTGCAGGCAGGCGAGTCCAGGGGGTAATGGAATAATCCATAAAACAAATGAATGAAGCTTGTGTGTGTGACCTACTATGGCAGACAGGGGGTCCAAGAGAAAATGGAATATTTATAAAATGAATGCTGTTTGCAGCGGTGTGCCTATGGCAGTCAGGGGGAGGATGGATGGAGTCAAAACAGCACAAAAAAAAAAGTAAAAAAAAGAAATACATATAAAATAAAAAAAATTAGAATATAAAAAATGTAAATAAAAATTTTAAAAAATGCTTGGTGGTGTACTACAGGAGTATAAGAAGCCCATTTGGAAGATAGAAGGTGCAGGTGAAAAATGCAAAAAAATGCATGTAATATAAAACACTGCTTATAATAAAATAATATACTACAATGACCCTGTAGCATATTATTAAACTGATATCAGGAAGAAGTAAAAAAAAAATGAACAAAAACAAAAAGCCATACTCCTGTCCTATAAAGCTCCCTAGAAAATTGCTTTGAAAACTGGAGTGAAGTGTGGCTGCACAAAATGGCTCTTGCCACATGGTCAACAAACAACAGCAAGCAAGGAGGCATGGAGGACAAAGAACACGTGCAAGCCTATGGCAAAGCACACTGACTGGCTATGCAAAATTTCCGTCAGCCACATGGCAAACAACAACAGCAAGCAAGGAGGCATGGATAGCAAACACATACAAGCCTATGGCAAAAGCACACTGACTGGCTGCACAAAATGGTCTCCGGGCACATTTAAACAACAACAGCAAGCAAGGAGGCATGGCCCAAAAAAAGAATACATGCATTTCTGGCTGGCTACATGAAAAGGCCACCAGCCATACGGTCAACAAAAAACAACAGCAAGCAAGGAGTCATATCCACAACAAAAAACACATGCAGGCCTATGGCAAAATCACACTGGCTGGGTGCTCAAAATGGCCACCAGCCGCATAATCAACAAAACATAACAGCAAGCAAGGAGACATGACAACAACAAATAACACATGCAGGTCTATGGCAAAAACACAGTGGCTGAGTGCATAAAATGGCCACCAGCCACATAGTCAGACAACAAGCAAGGAGGCATGAAATACAAATAACACTTTCAGGCCTATGGACACAGACTACATAAATGGCCCCTGGCCACATGGCATGAAGAACAAAGACACATGATGACATATGGCAAACACACCCATACACAAAGGAGGCATAATAACACTGAAGAAAACTCTACCATTAATTCAGCAATGTCAAACATGAAAATTAACAAAGCTATAACAATTTTACAGAACACATCCTCGCATGACATAAAATATTACTCCACTTATACACTTCTTGCGGAAAAAATGTGAGCTACAAAAAATAACTATCATTTTTAATGTAATCCAATGCAGTCCCCAAAACAGCATATATCACAGAAACAGTTCTTCCATGCACTGATGGCTAGTAACGGGCCTAATGGCTGGATGGCCCATTGGCAGACTATGCCATGTAGTAAAATAAATGAATATTGCAACAAATATGGATAGAATGTACTGAACTGAGCAACATTTTTCCTTTACAAAAGATGAAAAATGAAACGTGAAAAAATAACTATTTCTGTGGGGGTTTTTTAGTTGAAAATGTTAATAAAGTCACTGACAAATTAACCTAACTATAATGTTACCTTATCCTTTGTTTTTTTTAGAGAATTTCTAAGTTTTTTGTTTTTTTAAAGAACATCCTTTTCTCACACCTAACTATGACATTACTTTAACTTTTTTTTCAGTGAATTTCTAGTTTTTTTTTAATGCAAAGTAATGGTTTACCACCATACTTAAAGGCAATCCCCGCCGTGCACAGCCTTTGTCTGTGTGCGGCGCAGTGTTGTCGGGTGTTGCGGACTAGTGAAGATGTGGTCCCTTTCAAAGGGGTTGTGCGTGTAGCCTTTAAGGCTATGTGCTGCGCCTGAACAATTGCTCTTCATTGAGACAATGTTTTGTTTCCTACTTCCCTGCTTACCTGCTGCTGGTGTCTATAATTTCAGACATGTTTGCTGTGTTTTACACTTACCTGATTCTTGTCGCCTGCTGGTGTCCTAGAATCAGTGTTCCAATTTCCTGGGGTTAGCTTTGGTTCCTCGTCATTCCTGGTAGATGCTCCTGCTTCTAGTTAGCTGCCAGCTAACCGTAGCCTGTTTCCTTGGCTTAGCAGCCGTAATTTGTTTCCCAACAAGCAGTCTCTAGAAGTATTCACTCATCTATGGAACATTACGAGAAATAGCACAAGTAAGCAGTACTCTGCATTAAAGTCTGCATATGATTATTTACAAGAATGGGCATTCATGGAAAGACTTATCCAATATTATTGGAACCTCTCCTGAAACCTCAGCATGTATATATTGATTTGTTCCCAAATCTGTTGCCACAAATCTCCTAAGAGGAAAAATAAGGAACTGATATAATCATTTTTTTCTGGAAAAACCACAAGACAGAGTGAGAAAAAAGGGCAAGTGAAACAATATGTACATACATAAAGTGTAGTCCTAAGAATGAATGGATATTGATGTTCTCACTTACACCATGAATTTATGGTCTGCAGTTTTCTAGGTGAGAGGTTATTACACCATGCACTCATAAGAAATACTGTATATCAGTGGTTTCCAACCTTTTTTACTTCTGTGGACCCCCACTTTATCATTACTGGAACCTGGGGACCCCCACTGAATCATAATTGGAATCTGTGGACCCCCACTGAGTCATTACTGAAAGCTGGGAACCTAATCTGTTAATATTATTTAATTTTCTAAGCAGTTGTGGACCCCCTGAGAAGGCTTTGCAGGCCCCCAGGGGTCTCCGGACCACAGGTTGGGAACCACTGCTGTATATTAAGTATCTTGTTTAATGTTTTCTAGTTCTATGTTTTACCACAGCCACAGCACCCTTATTCTGACACACATTGCCTTTTTTGCGCAAGGACGAAGAGATCATAGGTATAAGATACTGCTTTTTTGGTATTTGCTGATTGTTTGCTATATTTGTAATGAGCAGGGCACTAATTATCCATAATCTATTATAGGTACAGTAAAGGGCCAGGAAGTGAAGTCATCAGGTGTCAGTTCTGGGTCCATCTTCATCTTGACCTTGTCCCGTCATCCGGGTGGGCCAGATTAGATTGTTATCTCGATCTATCAGACTTGCTGGGAAGTAGAGTAGCATTGTTTGTATCCATTTCACTCCTACACAAAGGTAGGTGCATGAAAAGTGTTGACTGTAGGGCCTTGCCTGATGCTAGGCCCTGCAGCCAACACCGCCCTATTTAGTCAACCTCTTTGGGTATGCGCAGTGGGGGAGTTGGCTGGTAGGCAGGGCCGGCTTTAGCGCTGATGGCGTCCGGTGCAACAATCTTTTTTGGCGCACCCAAACCATGACCACCTCCTTGAATTCTCTCACTACCACCCGGCAAAAGTACCCCTCATTTCTCCATAGCCCCTCTCACATACATTTCATTTGTTTTAAGTAAGCAGTAAATGCTGGCTTTATCAATCCCCTCAATTACCCACATTAAACATAGTTCTGTTCTTTGCAGCCGGCATATTAATCCTCTGCGCTACTTTAAATTGAGTCAAAACTGCAGCTAGATAAAACTCGGACCTCTGGCTCTGGAAAGATCATTAATCACAAGAGTTATCTCCATATTTTAATTGCTTCCTGAAGGCTGGACGCACAAAGAACTTTTGAGCAGGTGCTTTTAAAAAGCTAATTTCGTAAGTTAATGCTAAACTGAGGTCAGCGCCCCTCCATCCAGGTTAGCACCTGGTGCGGTCGCACCGCCCTAAAGCTGGCCCTGGCTGTAGAGCTTGACCTTGGGAACACCACCTCAGAGGTCTGCTTATTTAAAGGAGGGGAGCCATGTGGACCCCTTCCCCAATCCTTGATAGGCCCTGGGGAACCATTCCCCAGTGCCAATCTTTTATCCCATCTCCAGGGATCTGACATGCTTGTTTGAGGGTCAGGAGCACACAGACCCCCTTAGGCTGATTTCAGCCGCAGAGTCTGGGTGCTTGTTTGGGCTGGGGGGTTGCAGCCCCCTCCCCAGACTTATTTTGGCCACAGGGCCATGACCAGACTTCAGTCCTGGAGTCCCCATTCCCTTGGGCCAGCTGCAATTTTCATGGGGAGGGGACACAGTCTTCTACCTGGGCCGATTTTGGCTGAGAGGCACCATCCCTTAGAGGCAGGTGAAATTTGTAGGGAATGGAGCATGCAACCCCATCCACAAGTCAATTTCAGCCTTTGGGACCTCATCCCCTGGGGCCTTGCACAATTTCGAAGGTGGAGAGGGGCAGAGGGCCACCCTCAAAACCACTATCACACCCAAATACAGACCCACTCAAATTCACTTAAACACTCAGTCACCCAGTTACAGACACATAGGTGGTCATTCTGACCGCGGCGGTCGGCGGTCGCCGCCCGCCAAGCGGTTCCCGCCGAAAGACCGCTCCGCAGTCAAAAGACCGCGGCAGCTATTCCGGCTTTCCCGCTGGGCCGGCGGACGACCGCCAGAAGACCGCCGGCCGGCCCAGCGGGAAAGCCCCTTCAACAATGAAGCCGGCTCCGAATGGAGCCGGCGGAGTTGCAGGGGTGCGACGGGTGCAGTGGCACCCGTCGCGATTTTCACTGTCTGCAAAGCAGACTGTGAAAATCTTTGTGGGGCCCCCAGGGGCCCCACCGCACCCGTTCCCGCCATCCTGGTTCTGGCGGTGGACACCGCCAGAAACAGGCTGGCGGGAAGGGGGTCGGAATCCCCCTGGCGGTAATGCAAGCAGCGCCGCCATGGCGGATTCCCTGGGCCAGCGGGAAACCGGCGGGAAACCGCCGGCTCCCCTTTTCTGACCGCGGCTTTACCGCCGCGGTCAGAATCGCCCAAGAAGCACCGCCAGCCTGTTGGCGGTGCTTACGCTGCCCTCCGCCCTGGCGGTCATGGACCACCAGGGTCGGAATGACCCCCATAGTCACTCACACACCCATACTGCCACTCCCACTCACAGACCCACCATAATCATTCATACACCTACTCACACACTTAGAAAACCACCCATACACACACACTTACACACCCACTCATATACAGCCGCTTACACACCCAGTCATGCACCCATACATTCACACACAGCCACTCACAGCGTGGGTTGCCTGCAAGCGGGGATTGACTGCAGGGCACTGCAGCCAACTCCTGCCATGCACGGCAGCGGTTGGATTAACATATGGTAAATAAATATTACTTTACGTTAAAAAACCCTAACAACTCACTGGAAAAAAAGCAAAGGTCACAGGGACGTTATATTTAGGAAATAGAAAAAAAAGGTGGCAGGGACATTATAGGTAGGTTCAGATTTTGCACACACAAAACCATAGAAATTCACAAGTTATAGTTATATTTATCTCAAGAAACTATAACTCATGCCCTAAGGTAACTATAACTCATGTCCTTGCCATGCACTGCTAATTACCCCGCATAATGCATTAGTCATGACCTCTTCTAATGACATCTTTGATAAAATCTGTGAAACATTTGCAATAAAATTATTGATGGTAAAACTGTGCATGACGGGGGCATGAGTTATAGTTACCAAAGTACACAAGTTATAGTTTCTTGAGATAGGTATAACTATAACTGCTGAATTTCTATGGTTTTGTGTGTGTACAATCTGAATCTAACTATAACATTTATGTAACCTTTGGTTTTCAGTGAATTTCTAAGTTTTTTAAAATTCTTTTTCTTATCTATAAGGTTTCTGTAACCTGTTTTCTTTTCAGGAATTATATATATATATATATATATATATATATATATATATATATATATATATATATATATATATATGTATATGTATATATATATATTTGTCACTAAATGGCCGCATACCAAATTGCGCGTGCTTTCTGCCGGTGCTGATGTAGGAGTTAACGACCAAACTCCCATAAAATTCTTCAACAAAATTTGACCATCGCACTCCAGGAAGTCCTTTTATCAGCTTTTTATTTGAAAGAAAATGTGCTTCTACCTCCCGACGCGTTTCAACCAAAAAATGTCACAGACCTGTGATCAAGACCTTTTTTGGGTTGAAACGCGTCGGGGTGGAAGCACTTTTTCTTTGAAATAAAAAGCTGATAAAAGGGCTTCCTGGAGTGCGATGGTCAAATTTTGTTGCAGAATATATATATATATATATATATATATATATTCACTGAAAAAAGAAAGGTTACAGGGGCATTATAGTTAGGCTCACATTTTAATGTACAAAACCATAGAAATTCACTGGTTATAGTTAGGTATCTCATGTAACTAAAAATCATGCCCTAAGCTAACTATATAACTCAGGCCCCCACCATACACAGTTTTTTCGTCAAAACTTTTACTGCAAATATTACATTAATATTATTCATGATGTAATCAAAGATGTCATGAGTGCTGTAATTTGTGGGGTAATTAGCGCATGGTGAGGCCACAAGTTATAGTTTTGGCACCTGCGGCCAATGCCTTATAACCACCCAACCTTGCGCTGTGCATGGCCAATCCCTACGGCCTGCCACACACTGCGCACAGTCTTTGGACAAGCAGGTACATGTGGCTCCCTCACCTGGCTGATTTCAGCCCTGGGAACCCCATCCCCTGGGGCCCGGCCTTCTAAATTTGTTGGGGGGGGCAAGCTGCCTCCCTCCCCGGGCCAATTTCAGGCTCTATTCCTGTTCAAAATCGCTATGGAAAAATTCATGGGGAACAAGTATTTTGGGACGACCCCTTTTTTTCAGCCACCCCATTGATGGATCACCCCCAAACTTTCCAAACAGATGCTGAAGTGAAGATTATATTTTTGGGAAAATTTCATGAAGATTCATCAAATGGCACCAAAGTTATTAGTGAAACAAAAAATGCTTTCTCCATAACTAGGTCCTAACTAACTACCTAGTGGTGACCCCCACTAAGTTTTTATATATATATATATATATATATATATATATATATATATATATATATATATTTTTTCTCCAAATGGCCCCAATCAAAACGCGCTCCATTAAGTCGGTGCTAGTGTCAGGGATGGGCCAACCCTGTAATTACTTTCTCCACCAAATGAGACAAGGTCAAACACGACACACACAGGAGAAACCTTGTGTTTGAAGAATTTATTCTTCCAAAAGAGAAAAGAAACCCAAACTTCACCAACACGTTTCAACCACCAAAGGTCTTGATAACGGTGAATGAGTGATCCATGTACCACTCAATGTATACTTTTTCCTATTGTTTGCCATTATGCGGCATTCTGGGAAATGTAGTTATAAACACCTTTTTGCCATTCTATACATTTACTCCTATAACAAATCCAATAAAAAACTTCTATCCCACATACCACACTGGTAAATCAAGGCATACATTTTACAGATATTAAAACAAGAAAAATATATTAGCATTAAACTATTGACCTTGTCTTTTGTTTGCATACAAAAAATCCAACCTTTTTTTTTTGGATTATAGATATTTTCTGTAAAGTTTTTCCATGTCTCAGAAATTGGAAACAAGGAGGAAAAAAAGGAGGAAAAAAGGAGGAAAAGAGGAGGAAGAAAAAAGAGGAAAGAAGAAGGAAGAAAGAAGAGAGAAGAAAAAGGGGGAGAGAGGAGAAAGGGGGGACAAACATCTCATCACCAGCAAGTTTTTTAGCTACAAAGTAAAAGAGCGAAAGAAAAGGAATATTTCCATATATACCCCTATTGTTCATACCGTATTTTATCCACTTTTGGGGTTTCATTTTCTATTGTTTAGAAATTTTCAGTTCTCTCTCATGGCGACAAATCCCATATTTGCTGCTCAACTGATACTGGGAAAATATCTCCTTTATATGCTATCCCTATCTGATTCTTTCCCTAGACAGCTCTTAACATTCTCTGTACTATGAGGCATATTCATCTCAATATGTATCAATATCTATATATTCATGTAATGGCTAGTCCTAATTCCACACACAATAATATGCATGGACAATTACCTTTCTGCATGTATTTAGAATTTTAACACAACTTAAAGATGACAGTAAAGTTCTTCATCCCCATTAATCCCATATGGGGACTTAGTCCGTGATCTGATTATCAGCCTTGGTTCTAGGCGTTGCAGCTTTAGAACTCTGTCACCTCCTCTCTCATGTTTCTTTACCACCGCTATACCAGAGAAACTCATGTGTAGACAATTTGCTCCCACATGATTTCTCAGATGTTTAGTCATTGCATAATTGCAGTCGCCATTTTGAAATGCTCTTATGTGTTCTAAGATTCGTTTTTTCAAGAGACAAATAGTACTGCCCACATACCTCATGCCACAAAGACATACTATCACGTATACTACAAATGTAGTATTGCATGTAATTATTTCGTCAATTTTAAAGGCTCTGCCATGGGGATCTACTATTTGTTTTCTGTTGCTGCCAATTCTACATGCTTTACATTTGTTGCAACAGAAGAAGCCCTTTTGTGAGGCTGACAGCCAATTAGATGTCAATGGTAGTTCAATATGACTTTTCACGAACTTATCTTGTAACAATGGTACTTTACTGTACGTTATATTAGGATGTTCATCTACTTTTTGACCAATGTCTATGTCTTTTTTAATCAAATGCCAATGTCTATTCAAAATGTTCAAGATTTGTGTGTTTTCCTTGCTATAATCCAAGATCAAGCGTATCTTATTATCTTGTTCTTTCTCTTCTGGTTACCTGTTTGTACCAAAATTTCCTTTCTACATTTCTGTCTTGCTTTTTGTTTTCCTTGCTTTATATCTCTGATCTTCTATCCTCTGGATAAGAACCTAAGTTCCATTTCCTGGTACTTCGACTCCATATCATCTACATTGGAACAATTTCTCTTTATCCTAATAAACTCTCCATATGGAATACTCTTAAGGAGTGACCTAGGATGAAAACTTGAGCCGTGTAAGATACTATTTGTAGCTGTTGGTTTTCAATACAGAGTTGTTTGCAGTGAGTTGCCTTCAATGTGTACCTCAACATCCAGGAATTCTATAGAGACCTTACTCATTTTGTATGTGAATTGGAGTCCTATGTCATTGCTATTTAATTTATCAAAGAACTCCACAAACCTTTCCTCAGTACCACTCCAAATTATGAATAGGCCGTCTATGTACCTCAACCACACTGGGACATGTTCCATGTAACATTCGTTTTCTTCTCCCCAAGCTATGGACTTTTCCTACCATCCTACGGTTAAATTTGCATAGTTTGGAGAAAATGATACTCCCATAGCTGTCCCACAAGTTTGTTGGTAAATATCATGGTTGAAAATGAAAATATTGTTATGCAGACATATTTCTATCATTTCTGCTAACATTTCCGAATGTTTCAAAAGGTGAATATTTCTCTGTTGTAAAAAATATTTCACCGCTTTTATACCTACATCATGTGATATTGAGGTATATAAAGACAAAATATCAATAGTTATTAATATATGGTTCTCCTGTCATGTTATGCCTTCCAAGCATCTTATAAAGTCAACTGAGTCTTTAATAAATGAGTTAAGATCTGTTACCATTGGCGCCAGAAAGTGATCCACATATTCAGATACTTTCTCAAATAATGAGCCACAGCTAGAGATAATCGGTCTTCCTGGAGGTTTGTTCAAAGTCTTATGGATTTTTGGTAGAAAATTCAAAGTGGGTAACATCGGATTATCATTTCTCATAAAATTTAGTTCATCTCTACTGATTAGACCATCTGTACACCACTTCTCCAACTATCGATTTAATTCCAAAACGAAAGTGTTCCTGGGAGTGTTTGTCAATCTCCGATAATTAGTTTCTTCTTCAAGTTGTTTATAGGCCTCCTCTAAATAGTCGCTTTTATCCCAAATCACAATATTTCCTCCTTTGTCTGCCGGTTTTATCACTATTTCTTGGTTTGCCATTAAAACCTTTAAGGCATCTCGTTGTTCCTATGTTAAATTCTCTTGTGCTTTTTTATTTCCATCATATCTTATTTTTTACAAATCCGTCACACCCAAATCGTGAAACATATCAATCTTATTTCCTGGTGCTAAAACTGGACAAAATTTGGATCTGGGTTTGAAATTTGTATTCTCCTGTTATTCATAGTCAATGCCCAATGTCGAAAGTACTTGTGTTTCTGACATCATATCTTCCTCCAGATTGTGCGATAGATCATAGGCCATTTTCAAATCAGATTTTTTCTCAATTATCATGTTTGATTTCCAACTTTCTTCCATTGATTCCAGTGTCACATTCCGTTCACCATTCTCTTCTATTTGTCCTGTTGAGTTAATATTGTTCATTTTGGTAAAGTGTTTAGCCAATTTTAATTTCCGCACAAACTTGTATAGATCAATCCTTGTTTGTACACAATCATAATGTTTTTCTGGACAGAAGCTTAAACCCTTCTGTAGCACACTTTTCTCAGTATTCGTCAGTTGGTAACTTGACAAATTTACAATCACATTTTCTTCCTTTGCTTCCTTCATTTCCTCATGCTGCGTAACGTATACTCTTGTCCTCTTCCTTGTGCTCTTTCTCGTTTTCCGGTGTCTTTTATTACTTTTGTTTTTACTCCTCCTTGACCTCTGCCTCTTCCTCTGGTCCTTGGTGTTTTCTGGTCCAGATACACAAATTTAATTTAGTCTAAAAAAGTGGTCTTCTTTACACTCATGCTTGGGCCTTCCCCTTCACTCTGGTCCGTCTCTGATCCACTGTTTTCTGTACCTTCCACCTCCTCGAGATTTACTGCACCTGTGTATACTTGTTGCTTCAAGTTATCAAACCTTTTGGTGAAAGTCAAAATGCGGCCTGTTGCATGATCTCTTTCATCTCTCAAAAACGTATTCTTCTTTCGCTGTTCTATTTGGTTTTCATATTTATCCAAAGTTGTATTAAGTGTTTTTTTAAGCTTTTCATGTTCTTCATCTTGATCGAAAGCCAGTAGTTTCAACTTGAGGTCTTTAATATTATCTCTCAAGTTCAAAATATCCTTCTTTGCATATTTAATGATAATTTCCCACATGTGTTTTGAACATTGCATACTGTTTGCTCCCCATTCCTCTAACATCTCAGGACTAGTATCTGGATGATTTGGAAGCGTGAAGATTTGTAGCCCCCTTGGTACTCTTTCCATTTGTATATATTTTTCTAAGATAATGATTTCCCAGCTTTTCGAAATCTCTTTTTTCATTAGTTGTTCCAACTGTGTATAAAGTTGTTTGATATTTTCCTTTGATGCTGGCACTTCTTCTCCTCGAGGCATTGTGGCCATATGTGATCCATTTGGCCTACTGAAGGTAAGTTCAGCACGTTGTATTCTTTTCGCTGCCCTTACTTGCATAATTTTTTTTTCAATTATCTTTCCAAAACTGAGATATTTTAAATGCAAAATAAGTACAAGGTCATGAATACTAATTCGTTGGGTGTCTCCTCTCCAATTTTTTTTATAAATAATATTTTTTTACTAATTTAGTACCAAACGCAAGGATTCCTGGGTTCTATTAGAGCAACCCTATTTGGTTGCAACTATGAACCACTGTGAAGAATCTGTTTATAAATTAGACCCAATGTGTCAAACATGCGCCTGCAGTACCAAACAAAATTATATTGTAGTGCTCTCCAAATTGTCACTTCTATTGGTTTTCAGTAGGCAGCTTCGGCCATATTAATGGTTAACTTTAAAATATGTGTTTGTGTGTATATATATATACATGTGTGTGTATATATATATATATATATATATAGTCACTCTCTTCTATCCTCATATGAAGAAGGGCAGCATTCGGAGATAGCGCTGAAGGAATTTAATTAGAAGTGCTAAACAGAACGCGTTTTGGCAACAAGTGACTTTGTCAACTACTGTGCCGTCATCTTGCCTCTATTTGTAACCCAATCACATGATAAACTCCACCTATCCCATGAAATTGCAAACAAGCTTTTTAGCATGCCTCCTATTTTCTCAACAGAACCTCAGCAGACTAATGTACCACAGTGCACACACACACAATTTTAGCCAGGGGGGAAAAATCTAATAGTTTGAATACATATCAAAAAACGACATTACATGTTCTAAATCAGCCTTGAAAATAGAACCAAGAATCAAAAAAATACTAATAGAGAAAATGAACGGTTACTAAAATAACACAGTTTTCGCCATCTGCCCAACAATACGTCAGTGGCAGTACCATAGACGATTAGGTGCTTCACAGCAATTTCGTCTCACTACAGCATTAAAAAAATTTTTTTTTATATATATATATGTATATATATATGGCAATCAAGAATCATGATCCATCTTATCCCTTAGCTAAACATTTTTGGGACATACATGAAGGCAATTGCAGCTCTTTAACATTCTATGGTATAAAAACCATCGCTGCCCATCCCCGGGGGGGGTAACAGAACTGCCCATTTAAGACAAATTGAATCGAAAATGATTCTATTATTAGGCACTGAAAACCCTTGGGGTCATAATTTGGATGCAGAACTTCATGTACATTTGTGAAACTTCATACTTCTGCAGTCTCTGATTAGAAGTAATGAAATTCCCTATGCATTAAATAGAGTTTTTTTATGGGATTCTGTAATGATTAACAGTATTTCCGGACCAGGATATTGTTTTCCAGTCAATATATATATTATATTTAGAATTTTCTTTTATTGTTTTTACACCTAACTCATTAGTTTTGCACTTAATTGGCACCTTTTGGGGGAACATTTAGCGGTTTTTATATGTATGTCCCTGTCCTTGGATCAAATAGGTTTTTTCTTTTATATCCTCACATTGACAAAGATCCCTTGTTTGTGTCATAAATATAACCTTTTCAACTTATGTAATACCAATATTTAGAAGATTTCAACCCTTTTATAGAATTATTTAATTATTTATTTATATATGAATTTAGCACTATTGCTAAGATGAATTGAGATATTTAAATGTTGATATCAATTATGATAAGATTTTCCGTTATCAACATATATTAACTCAGTATTTGTCTCTTTTAAACATCTCTTTTATCATCACTTTTTATATATATAGGTTGGAATTATTTAATTTATTTATAGCCTGAATATATTAATTGTATTTATCAATCAAATATGTTTATATTATATTATAGGGCATATATTTATTCATACATCAGGTTTTTGGAACAGCAAAGTTAAAAGTTGATAGTATATTTATACAAGATAATACTTATATGTGGGTTGTTTTCTTCTATATACATTTTTAATTAACAATTGAAAAAATATATTTATTTATAGGTGAGAATGTTACAATATGATGCCATAGGGAACTATATAAGACATATATAATGCAATGTTTAAAACTCCAAATCCAATCCAAGCACATGGACAAACAATTGACACTTTGAATTTAAAATTGTCTCGTTACAAAATGGCCGCTCCCTTGGGACTTTTCTTTTTAGCTATGTTGTCAAAAGCAAAGAAGGACTATAGGATTTAAATAGTCAGGTGTAAAAATGTCTGCCAATGTCCAGTTGAAGGCTGTTGTCGAAACGCGTCGACATTTGGCTGGGACAGCGTGTGTTTGTTCATTGTAGGCACTTTACAGATTTTTGCAAGTGCCATTCATTTATTTACCTTGTTTATTATTACTTTTGCCTTTATATGAACTTTTTCAATAAAATGGAGCCGACGAGCTTGTATATGAGCAATTTTTTACTTTTTTACTTCACTCTCTACACTCCACGAGCTTGTTTGGATATTGTGCAGCCTTTTTGGTGTTTGATCAAGCTGCACCGCCTTTTTGAAAATTATATATATATATATATATATATATATATATATATATATATCTCAAAGAACACAACAGGGAACAAGTCATAACATTTTTAAGAAACTTTAAAAGCTGTTTTTAAAAAGCAGTTTGTCATTGTTTCTGCACAGTGGAAGAGAAAAAAGCATGCACATCTCAAGAGGAAGTTTATTCCATTCTTAAGCAGCCATTGCATAGAAGGGGGTGAGTAACTGGCTTGTTGGTTGAGGGAGTAACACCTTACTCAAGCAGCAGCCACATTCCTTGTCAGGGTGAAACACAAAAAAATCAATAAATTAACCTTTTCTTAACTCTCCGAAATCAGTCAGGCTTAACTTGGAAGCAATGTGTAAAGTATTTATGCATCACAGTAACTCAGTGGAAACACAACACATGAAAAATCCTACAACAATTTAGAAATATAGACTAAAATATCATAAATTATACTGACACCAAAACAACAAAAATCCAATCAGTTGGCTCAGAGATATGCAGTTTTAAAGTTTTAAGGTAAGTATAGCTCTTAAAAGCGCAAATCGCCCCTCATGGTTATCTGGTTGTGCGAGTCCAGGTGAAAGTCACAAGTTCAGAATGATTGAAATGGAGTGTGGGGTACATACAGGGACCAGGTTAGTCCCACTAAAAACAAGTCTAGCAGGAAGAGTTCTGTTAGCGGTGAAGGAGTCGGTGAGGAGCAGGGAGAGTATCAAGGATGGTCATGGCAGTAGCGCGAAGAGTAGGTCGGGCGTTGCAGACAGTTGTTGCTGTAGCATAAAGGTCCTGTCCGGCATCATAGACGGTCTTTGATGAAGTTTGTTGTCAGCGATCACCACGGGCTGTCGATGCTGTAGTGCGAAGTGCAGATCTCATGTTGCCCGTAGTTGCTGGTGATTGTGGTAGCATTAAGAGTCTGGTTTACCTGAGGTCTGTGTTGGCAGGTGGTGAAGGCAGCAAGATCTTAGTGTGAACAGGCCCATTTGCGATCTTGAAGAGCCCAAAACAGGATTTCTCCTTTTCTTCCAGGAGAAGTTTTGCTTATGCTACACCAAGGGTCCAGGACCTCTGAAGAACCTCTTTGGGACCAGGAACTCACTCCAGCAGAGGCCATGAGGGACCAGGCAGGTCAGCTAGACATTGCAGGGAGTCCTCTGGAGCTTCTTGTGTCACTGTAGCTCAGAACAGGTGGTCAGTCAGTTGACCTTTGGAGTTACTCCAGCCTGGGTGAAATGTGCAGGTTCAGTCTTCCTTCTCAGCAAGCAAGGCAGGCCTCAAGTAGCATGGCACTAAGATGTTCTTCTGTAGTACCCACAGGTCTGGGAGTGTACTAAAGAATTGGTACTGAGTGACCATTTTTTTTTCCTAGTGCCAGCTCTGAAGTGGGAGGAGCTTTTGGAGTTTCCCCCACCGAGGCATGTAGAATGTTCTGCCTCCCTGTGCAGGTGCCCAACTTTCTGGGGGGCATATTAAGCTAATGTGAAGTCATTTGTGTGTGAAATGAGCTAGTGCCTTTGAAGTGCAAGTGTGGTAGGTGACTGCTCTGCCCCCATATCAAGTCAGAGACCCTCTATTGCAATGCAGTCTGGGTGGAATACACAAAGGCTAGCTATCCCTAGTCATGCGACCCAGGAATAGGCTGCAAACACCAAATGATTAGGAGAAGAAAATGTAAACTTTTTAAAAGTGGCATTTTCAGAATTATGACTTAAAATCCGACTTTACCAACTTTGCCATTAAAGAGGGTTTACACTACAATTAATCGGATACCAAATATGAGTTTCCTCCCTGCTCCCATTCAAAACTTATCACTTAGTAAATGTAATATGGTAACCCAATGTTATACTATGGGAGAGGTAGTCCTTGCAATAGGAAAAAATAACAGGCCTGCCCAGACATGTTATTCCTGCTCACTGGTCCTCTGGAATCAAGCTATGGAACTGGATGCAACCCGAGTGATTGCCAGTGGCAAAGATTAATTCAAACATTTCATCCATCACTTTGTTTTGTGATGCCCTAAGTGTGATAGGTGTGCCCAGATGTGTTTATGGTGCTCACTGTGCCACAGGACTCAAGCTATATACGTGGCTTGTGAGCCAATAATACGGCGAAACTGGTCCTGGGTTACTTGTATTCTGGTTCAGGGAGGACCTGACCTGGCAGTTCAAGCTAGACTGTTCACATTGAGCAGGGTCAAGGCTGATTTGCATATGGTTGGGTCCAAACTGAGGTGGCATGGTGGGTAAAAAACAAGGGATTGGGATGCGGCCCGAGTGATCGCACATGGCTGAGATTAATTCAAGCATTTCACCCACCACTCAATTGATGCAGGAACACTTGTAGCATTTAATTTAAAGTAGGAAATCCCCCTACCACTTTACTAGGGATCTACAAGTAAATTAAATGTACCAAATGAGTAAAAGCCTATTTTGTCATGTTTAAAGGAGAGAGTGCAAGCAGTTTAGAACTCGTTAGCAGTGTTACAGTGCACGGAGTCCTAAGGCCAACAAAAAAAAATTGGTTGAATAGGATGAGTGAATGCAAAAGGTTTGGGAAAAGACTACCCTAAGGCTGACAGGTCTAACAAAGACCCTGTCTCAGAATGATGTATTATGGACTTTGAGGATCTCAAACAAAATGCGACCAGTAGATCACAAAGCATGACATTTAGTATGAATATGAAATTTAGACACCAGAAAGGAAGAAGCATATCTGTGAATGACTCCATGAAGAATCCCAGAAGGTTTAAACCGGCCCAGATGTCCTTTTTATTGGTCACAAAACTCCAGTTGCAAATTCCGTGGACTACTTCCTACACTCCTTCAATTTAAAAAAAAAAAAATTACATTCAGAAAGCTCAAGGGTTCAGAAGTGGACTCCTTCAACTTTACCAGCCATTACCACTCCAACTCTGGAGTCTGTCATTTTTCAAGATTTTATGATAGGATTTGGGTTGTAAAACATTGATACATAATATACTAATGTGGTATTCGGAAGAGACACTTGAAACATACCTCTTCCACGCACCAATTCAGGAGCCATTAACAATACTCTTTTAAGAGTTGATTGAAGTTTACCAACTCTTAAAATGTGATTCTTAAATTTCAAAAACATTTTTGAAGACTAAACGCAGATTCAGTGTGTTTGTGGCCGAATAAATGATAGATTAATCTGAGCCTTTGTTCTTTCAAGAACCATCATAATTGAACTAGAATGAGCAAGACCTGATTGTTGGAAGAGGATTCAATTATCAAACATGATGTGAAGTTCTGGATCAACATTCTTTCTTTCTTTCTTTCTTTCGTGATTACTAAAAATAATTACAAACACATCTAAGGATAGAAACAATGAAACCATGCATAGCACTGGAGCAGACTAACAGCTTAGGAGCTCAAAATAATGCCAGCAATGCAATATTAAAATTAGGACACAAAGAGATTAAAAGCACAATATAAAACTGACAGTTAAAGTGCTTGTTAAAATCAGACATGCAGAAGCCACATCCACCTGTGTGTGTGGCATTTGCACAACCAGGGTACTTTAAAGGGCAGCTCTGCATCAGTGGGGCGCGGATAGTGAGAGCTATGATCTATACGCTAACATAGCCAAATGCAGCCAAGCTGATAGGTAAAGTGCTACGTTCTTGTGCTCATACAATAAAGTGCAATGTGCCTTAACATAGATACTCTTCCATGTCTTAAAGCCAGATTGTGTAGCCTACATAAATCATGCACCTGCTGGGTTTACTAAAGTGCTACATGCAGTTTAGTATGTAAACATGCGTAATGTTAAAGAGCATAGTGCCTTGGTGGGGAACTCCTTCCTAATTTGGGCCCTTATAATCAACCTCGATGTAAACATGCAGCATTAAAGTGCATGCTGCTCTGTCGTGGAGGACATTCAACATGTGTACTGTTAAAGAGCATGGTGCTCTTGAGGGGAAAAAACGTAAACTTTGCACTTGTATAGCGCACTACTCACCCGTTAGGGTCTCAAGGCGATGTACGCATACCGCTGTGGAACCCCTCATGGCTTTTCCCTGTGAGGTGCCCACTCCTGGCCAACCCACAGGGTGAAGTCAGGCATCCAAATGCTGTCAGGGCCGTTGTGGAGATTAAGCAAGCTATTTCCCAGAGTTACAAAGTGGGACCCATTAATTAGATTAGGCACTGAGGCGAGAATTATTTGGTCCAAGGGAATTGAGCCCAAGACCTGCAGAGCCGGGAATTAAACCCTGGTCCCAGGCCAGATCTGCATCAGGGTTTGCCACTCTAACCATTGTGCCACACTTCTCCACTCCAGAGGAACTCCTACTGCAATCTGTGACCAGGTAGTCAAGCAATTTGTGAACCTGAAAAGCATTCAAGTGCATGTTACTTTGTTGTGGACTACGTTCCCCGTGCAGCAACAAATTGTCCTTGTGTTCCATTGATGAAACTGAGAACCTTTAGTTATCCACCCCCCTTTTTTGGTGGATGCTAAAATGGCACTTTCCAGCCTCAGCAAAGAACTTCCAAGTTTGTGCTACATCCATTTGAACGGCTGTTGTGTGGATGTATGCTAGCGCCACTTTATACGTTCTTAAACCATTTTGCAAAAAGATAGTTCTCAAGTAAAATCGCCTCTGGTGGAGCAGTGTAGGGCAGCAGCAAACAATATGCGCAGCCGATTCAGAATGAAATTGGCATAACCTGCCAATGACCAATGGAAATATTCTTCGAATGGGACCTATAGTCCCATAGCCACAGGGTTAACAGCCTTGTCAACAGTATATTCTTTAGGGCTTGTCTCCCCAGGACTGCATTGAGATTTGGATGACAAGAGGTGACTAGATGCAATATGGTGAGACCCTCTACACCCAGAATGTTTATGATTTGTTCTATGTCCTGCTCCCTTAATACCTGCTTACCTTGCACGTTTATCAACCATTTTTAATAGGACAGTTGTTATGAATGGGTCTATTATGCCCTCTAGGGACATGTTCAGTTGGGCAATAGCACTGTTCAAAAACATTGACCAGCAGCTTTTCTTGTCCTGGAAAATCACATTCAATGCCCCTCTCATTGAGTTTTGATCCGCTCTCAACACACGATGATAGTACTTAATTAGATCTTTTTTGCACTTGATATCCATTTTCACAATATCAAACTCCAGGTGGATCAAAGTGCGCCTGGTGAATTTTGGAATGTTGAATATTTTCCTGTATGCTGCTGTGTGACAGCACTCTTGTGGCTCAGTGACCATGCCTGGGAAGGCCAAATGTCAGAACGTTATAATTCATAAGAGGGTAAGGGGTGGTGGAGGAGCATCTGGATCATAATGTTAGGCTCTAAATTGTGCAAGGGATGAGATGCGGGTAAATGAATGTTGCTGTGTTGGGGTACTTGTGATAGATGTTTGTGAAGAGTGAGAATGTAGGGGTAAAGATTGGCCAGGATGTGTATTCTTTGTGTAGTCATGAGGGTGGGAGTGGGTGTGACGGAAAGTATAATGAAAGTTTGTGTTATTTTGATGTACTGATGTGTGTCGTCTATATTTCCCTTGTGTAATAATGGGAGGGGATATTGATGTAGTGGTTTTCTGTGAAGGATGCATATGTGAGTTAGTGCTGGTGACTGGTATTAGAGTATTACAGGGGGTGTTGGTGTTTTGGAGATGAGTGTATGATGTGTGTAAGAAGGGATGGATGTGTGTCAGGGGAGTTTGTGTTAGTTGTGATGACTGGTGCTCTATTAAGAATCTCCTTGGATACAGACAGGCTGAATCCACACTTCCAGGCTAGCAGAGTCTACTTTCCAGGTAAGGGAGAGATTGTAAAAAAACACTGAAATACTGCTTGTCGCGTACTCAGAAATGTGGCTTTTTCAAGGCAAAAACAGGTGATGCAGACAATTTCTAAACACAATTTAAATCACAGAAACAGATTAAGCAGTCTCCTAAACACACTCTGGTTAACCACTGAGGTGTATGTAGCCTTTTTATTTAAAAAAAAGAAGGGGGGGCTTTTTTGCAGTCTTTTGCCACAAACTAGGAGGGACAGTTCAACAGTCACGGCTAAAAAACAGCACTTTAAAAGGCCAAGCTGCCTGAAACACAGAGCGCCTACAGTAAACAGGACATGGGTAGCAGAAGAAAACACTGAAATACTGCTTGTCGCGTACTCAGAAATGTGGCTTTTTCAAGGCAAAAACAGGTGATGCAGACAATTTCTAAACACAATTTAAATCACAGAAACAGATTAAGCAGTCTCCTAAACACACTCTGGTTAACCACTGAGGTGTATGTAGCCTTTTTATTTAAAAAAAAGAAGGGGGGGCTTTTTTGCAGTCTTTTGCCACAAACTAGGAGGGACAGTTCAACAGTCACGGCTAAAAAACAGCACTTTAAAAGGCCAAGCTGCCTGAAACACAGAGCGCCTACAGTAAACAGGACATGGGTAGCAGAAGAAAACACTTTAAAAAAAATAATAAGATTTCCCAGAAAGTCTGGGTCTCCTTACCTAGGTCTCCTAGGAAGCATTGATCACGGGGCTGTATTAGGGCGCAGGGAAAAAGCTGGGCTCACAAAATGGAGGTGGCTGCCTTGGGGTTCCCTCCACAAACATAAGGGGCCAGGGCAGGTGTGGCAAGAGAGCTCAGGTTGCCTGGGACTCAGAGAGACAATCAGCAAGGCCCAGGGAGGGAGGAGCTGCTGCTCTATTCAGAATCTCCTTGGATACAGACAGGCTGAATCCACACTTCCAAGCTAGCAGAGTCTACTTTCCAGGTAAGGGAGAGATTGTAACAAAAAAAAAAAAATGGTGTTAGGAATTCAGCAGCCCCTTGGTTTGGCAGGCTGCTGACAAACAGGTAAATTCAGGCACCTTTGATCATGTGCGGGCTGTTGACTCCAAACTGCACTGTCTCTCCTGTGCCCCTTGTCAGCTGGACCATGATCTTGTTCTTCCGAGATCGGTATGCAGTTTGCATTGTACCTCTCAAGTCAATCCTTGATTCAATTTGTTGCTTCGGATGATGTGGTCTCTGTAGTAGAATGTGGGGATATTTTTCTGTCTTGCAATTGCTTATGAGTATATCGAATTCCTTGAATTGCTCTTTTTCTGTCATGATGTTTCAACATCAACCATGTCTGACCATTCAGTCAATGTGGACTCTCTTTGACTAATCCAGTGACAGTGCTTACACTTCACTGACATTAGATGCACGGACGTGCAATAGGATTGTGAGGGTGTGCTATTTAAAATTTGTAAGATGTTGGACCGATTTAAGATGTCACATGGCCCGCTCATTGTAAATTCAGGGGTGAAGATCAATGCTGCAGTTCTGGAATCCAGTTGAGGATCCTCTCTTACTTCTTGAGCTTTATGGCATTGTGGGTGGCCATTTGTACTTGTGCTCTCATAGGACCACTCAGTGAGGGCTCGACTGGCCTTATGGTACTGATCTAGTGTGTCTGATTGTTCTCTTTGCTCTAATTTCCTCTCTGCAAAGTAACTCTCACGGTGTGCACAGATTCAATTTTTGGCTTCTAGTGCCCTGATGCAGTTCCACCACCCTGAGTGGGTTCCCCTGTGGTGTGGAAGACTGATTTTCCACTGGCCTGCTTAGGCCTGAATGTGCTGTTGTTTGCTCAGGAGTCACGTTTGACGCATTAGATAATTCAGCAATGTGCGATCTTGATTGCGCGCTGGTAGTGTCTTTGGTTCTAAGGGTGACAGCCTATGAGTAGGTTTTATTTATTTGAGGATTATATATGGAGGGTGGCGTAGTCTGGGTGGAAATTTCATTTCTACACCTCGCATCCAAGTGTGATGTTAAATTGGCGCCAGCTGAGGTGAATTCATTTTCTCCCATACATTTTGGGTTTTTGGCTGGTAAAAAATGGTTGGGTGTTCTTTTGTTCAGTTAAAAAATTGGATAATTCACCACACTCTCTTATTTTTTTGTATTTTCCCTCATTTGTGTTTGTGCTTGGTGCTGGCGGTTTGCTCAATGATGGTTTTTGCACAGTATGAATCAGCATATTTTTCCTTTTATTGGTTTTCAGTGATTTCCCTAATTTTTTCTCTTTACGTTGAGAAAGCGGTACCTGTTCATATTTGCTGCTATGAGCTCTCTTGCCTGATTATTCATTAGAGGCGCCTGTTCTGTTTGCAGGGCAGGACTGTTTTCGTTACCACCGATAATGCTCTGCTTTCCGGGAGTGGAAGGCCCCTGAGTTGACATGCTCCTTTTTTCTTCGGGACCTGAGATTCTGCCGGGATTTAGAGGTACACAGTTATCTATTGTCCCAGGTTCGTTTCAATTGGGAGTCATCCCCCTTTGTGGCTTGCTCATTTGAGTATCTTTCCAATAGCTTATTAAAGTTGTAAGATGTTTCAGTAACATGGTTAGCTTTTCAATTCTGATGTCACTTGCATTGTTTGCTGTGGGCCCTGTGCTGTTATGTTTGTTTACCCAAAGTTTTACCTTGGAGCTGAGCATGTCCAAGTTCTTTTCAATATTCAGCATACTTTGTGGCAAGATGTGCATCTGATAGAGACATCTAGTTGCAGATTCCTTACCTTAGAATTTCCCTCAGGCGTCAGTCTGGATCCAGAGATTTTTCTTCGACCAGTGCCTCTATGCGGCATCAGGTGGATTCGGTCAACTCCTCGTCTGTCATTGGCATCGCAGTCGCTGGATATGATGTCGCTGGTTGTACATAAGTGCCACCCGGTGCGCTGACGTCAGTTCTTTTTTTTTCTGCTCCAGCCTACATGCAGATCTGGAGAAGAGCTACCCTCAGTTGCTTTTTGACTTTTTGTCAAAAGTTTTTTTACTTTTCTGGTGCGTTGAGGATGTCCAAGAAGACCGGTCTCAAGCCCTGCAAATCCTTCCACTGCATTATGTCGGTGATGGATCCCCACTTGGTAGGTTTGTGATGCTTGGAGCATGATCACAACCCAAAGTCGTGCTCAGACTGCTGGACCATGAATCCAAAGGCTTTGAGGAAGCGGTCCCTATAGCTGCCTGTGACCCAGCATCTGGCTCAGCCTCGCTCCCTGTCTCGGTTGAGAGGAAGTTCCTGAGACCACTCTCGAAGCCACCACCAACATTCCTCTTCGTCCCATCACAAATCTTTGGGACACTCGAGGCGCAAGTGCTCTCCAATTTCACCCCATTGGTCGGACGACGTGTCACGGGATAAGGAGCTTTCTTGCTCTAGGCCTCTGTCTTCAGAGCCAATGTCTGGGTTGGCTCTATGTCTCCCCGACTTTCTGGGAGCCGGAGCCACCCCTGCCAACCTCAGAGTTTTACAAGGCCATGCACCTCTTTTTGGGTACCAGCCCTGTTGGTGAGAGGTAGGGTCTGCTGGGTTGGCAGGGGTCCCTTTGGGTTCCACTGTGGCTTTGGCCTCTGCTCTGAGGGACACCCATGGATCCGATCTGGCGTCAGTCATACCTCGACATTTTCCTGACATCAGTTCAGGTGTCAAGGCTCTCATGTCACCCGAGCCCACGGCGGTGTCGACCCTATACTCATTGCAGACTCTGACATGGAGCCGGAACAACATTGCTCTACACCACTTCCATCTACGGTAGGGCCTTTGGTTCCTTGATTGGAATTAGATCCTTATTCATATGGGTCTGAATTCGGCAAGGGTATGAATGGGTTGCTGGACCCTTTAGAATACCAGCTGGAAGATCCTATGGACTGGGCTCAGGAACTGGGTGAAGCCAGTGGGTTGGATACCTCACCTAACGCTGGTATGCATTCTCCTCCTACTGTGGCTACGAAGGAGGGAGCTTCTTACTCCATGGTGGTGAGAAGAGCATCCGAGATCCTGGGCCTCGACTTGCCTTCAGTGGCTGTCAGGACTAACCTCCTGACAGAGATACTTCAGTCCGGGGCTTCTAAATCCAAACCCCTTGTGCCCTTTAATGAAACCCTCACTGATGTCCTGCTGGGAACCTGGTTCAAGCCCAGCACAGGGGCCTCTGTTAATAGGACATCTGCCCACCACCATACGCCTGCACCTAACAACCTTGGTTTGCTGACCCAACACCCTACACAGAGAGCTTGGTCATCCAAGCTTCAGCCTCCCAAGACGGGTTCTCCTCCACTCCCCTGGATACGGAATCAAAGAGGCTGGACCATCTTGGGAAGAAGATATCTTCTTCCTCCAGCCTTGCAATGAGGTTTGTGAACACCATGCCTGTGTGGATCTGGGAGCCAGAGGTCTAGCCAGTCCACCGCCGCCCCCGCTGCTGCAGCCTCCCGGATCTGGCACTTCCCCTCCAGGGACCAGTCGGCAGCAGGATTTGCCATCACCTGCCCTGCTGGAATACCATCATGTCAGATAGGTGGGTTTTGCAAATAGTCCAAAGGATATACTCCCTCCCCTTTGAGACTGCCCCTCCATCAATGCCACCATCCTATGATTGTAGGACGGAGGATCACTTGGCACTTCTCAGTGAGGAAGTTACATCCCTCTTGGCCAAGGGGGCCAGAGAGAGGTTCCCTGTGCCATTCCCTCTACTTTCTGGTGCCCAAAAAGGGCACTGGCCTCCGCCCTATCCTAGACCTTTGGTCCCTCAATCTCTTCCTCAGAAATGAGAAGTTCAAAATGCTCACTCTGGCTCAGGTGCTATTTGCCCTGGAGACTCGGTGGTAGCATTGAACTTGCAGAACGCTTATTTCCATTTTCCTGTTCTGGCTGCCCACAGACGGTTCGTGATAGGTCACAAGTATTTCCAATTTCCCGTGCTCCCCTTTGGCCTTACCAGCACCCCTCTGGTGTTCATCGAAGTGTGATGGCAGTGGTCGCAGCTCATCTGCGCAGGTGAGGAGTCTGTCTTCCCCTTCTTTGACGTCTGGCTATTGAAGTCGAGCACACCCCAGGCTGTCGTCTCCCACCTCCAGACTACGGAGGACCGCCTGCATTCACTGGGGTTCACTATAAACATGCCAAAGTCACATCCGACCCCCTCTCAGATGCTTCCTTTCATTGGAGGTGTTCTGGAGTGCAGTTTCAGTCCTGTCCTCCAGAGCGGCGAGTCCAGGATATTTCAGGTTATGATAGCAATGTTTCAGCATCTATCCTGGATTTCAATGAGAATGACTATGAGGCTTCTGGGCCTCATAGCCTCCTGCAACCTGCGAGTGGCTCTTGCCAGATGGCATATGCGGGCTCTGCAGTGGGACATGAAGATCCAGTGAGCGCAGCATCAGGAGAATCTCTCTGACATGGCCCTGATCTCGGAGGGGACTATGTAAGATCTGCTGTGGTGGCTTTCACAGTTGGGTCAGAGAAAGATCCCTCTCCTTTCCCCAACCAGATCTGACAGTGGTGACAGATGCGTCACTCCTGGGCTTGGGTGGCCCACATGGGAGAGGCTAGGATAATAGGCATCTGGTCTCTGATGGAGTCCGAGCTCTATGTCAACCTTTTGGAGCTCAGGGCGATCAGACTGATAATGAAAACATTCTTGCCCTCTTTCAAATGGAAAGTGGTGCAGGTGATCACGGATAACACCACCACAATGTGGTACTGCAACAAGCAGGGTGGAGTGGCGTCGTGGACCCTTTGTCAGGAGGCTCTCCGCCTCTGGGCATGGCTGGAACATTGGGGCATATCCCTGTATGTTCAACATCTGTCGGTCTCTTTGAATGTCAGAGTGGACAAACTCAGCTGTCAATGCCTGGTCAATCACAAATGGAGTCTCCATAAGGTGGTGCCACAAGGTCTTTTTGAGCAGTGGGGAGAGCCTGGGTTAGATCTGTTCACATACGCAGAGAATGCATAATGTTAGCTGTTTTGGACCTTGGAGTTTCCAGGGTGGCACTTGCTCTGCAACGCTTTTCATTTTGAGTGGAACTCAAGCTTCCTTTCCGCCAATACCACTTCTGCCCAGAGTTCTCAAGAAGATCAAAAATGACTAGGCACAAGTCATTCTTGTGGCTCCGGACTGGGCACAAAGAGGATGGTATCTCAAACTCTTGAGCATGGCCATGGATCCTCAGATCAGACTGCCCCTTCGGGAGTATCTTCTGTTGCAGCAGCAGGGGACAGTTCTCCACCTGAACCTGCCCAGTATCCAACTTCTTGCGTGGAGATTGAGCGGCAGCAGTTGACAGCTTTTGACCTTCCACCCAAAGTCTGCGATGTAATCTTGGCAGCCAGGCATCCCTCCCCCAAATGGTATACTCCTGTCGATGGAACAAATTTGTGGCATGGTATACCAACACGTCTGTAGATCCCCCCTCTGCCCCTCTTTCAGAGGCTCTTTTATTTGTTCTTTCTCTGGCCCAGCAGGGCTCTGCTCAGGGCACCCTAAAGGGTTATTTTTCTGCCATCTCACCTTTTCTCTGCTTGCCTGACCAACCTTCCTTATTTAGATCTTCCATCGTTGAATGATTTCTTAAGGGTCTTACACATCTCTTCCCTCCTTTCACGTTCATAATGCCCCGGTGGGATTTGAACTCCCTTTGAGCCACTTCACAATTGTCCCCTTTGCGGGCTTACTGTAAAAATATCCTTACTTGTGGCTATCACCTCTGCCCGCAGAGTGAGTGAGTTTCAGGCTCTTTCATCTAAGCCACCTTTCCTTTCCATCCACCCTGAAAAGGTGGTGATTTGCACTAGGGCTTCTTTTTTTCCATAAAGTGGTTACGCCCTTTTCATGTAGGCCAATCCATCACCTTGCCTACATTTTACATGCCTGAACATCCCTCTAAAGAAGGGCAGAGACTCCACCACGTGGCCCCAAAAAGTGCACTGGTGTTCTACCTCAATGGTACTCAAGACTTCCGGGTGGATGATCAACTCTGTGTGGGCTATGTGGGCATGAAGAAATGTCAGGCAGTGCAGAAAGAACCATCTCCAGATGTGTTGTTCTCTGCATTAAACTGTTCTATGCACTGGCTAAAAAGCAACATCCAGAGGGCTTACTCTACTAGAGCAACAGCTACAACCACTGCATTAGCACATAGAGTTCCAGTCCTGTATATCTGCCAGGCAGTAAGGTGGGCGCATTGCATTAGACAGTCAGGTCCGCAGGGACAGCTACTTCGGCTGTTCGGTCCTCCTGGGCTTCCCAGTATGATCTTGGTTTGCAGACCCACCTCAGTGGGGTGGTATTGCTTGGATATCTATTCTAAGGTAAGGAATCTGCAACTGGAAGTCTCTATTAGATGAACAAGTTACTTAACTTTTGTGAACTTTTATCTGGTAGAACATATTCTAGTTGCAGATTCCTTGCCGACCCACCCAACCTCCCCATTCTGCAAACCGATTTCTAGGAACGGGAACTTCCCTTTCAGGGCCCTAGATCTCGTGCACCAGTATTATTGTTCTTCATGGTTTTGCGCGTCTGGCGTGGAAAGTTGTGAAAAGAAACTGACGTCAGTGCGCCGGGGTGGAACTTGTGTACCATATCTGGTGACCACGATGCCAACGATGGACACGGAGTCGACCAATGCCACCTGATGGCATGCAGGGGTACTGCTAGAAGAAAAATCCCCAGATCCGGCCTGATGGGTGAGGGAAATTCTAAGGCAAGGAATCTGCAACTACAATATGTCTCTACCAAATAAATCATCAATGAAAGTAAGTAACTTGTTTGTTAGTTCCACTTGAATTTCTAATTTGTGGGACTGTCGGTGGATGTGCTGTTATTTGTGTGGTATGGGAAGGCATGAACTCCTTTGCATGGTGTATTGTCCTGCTTTCTTTGTCTTGCTCTGTGTAGCAGGTGCTTTATCCTTAGTTTGATTACCTGCTGCTGCTGTGCTTTATGACTCTGTCAATGCATGCTTGTGTATTCTTTATGGCACCATGCCTAAGAATGAGAATTAGTGCACAAAGTAGGCACTTGGTAGGCATGTAGTGCTTGGTAATGCTCCCTGAAAATGATCAGTATATCCAGTATGGAAAATATGGGAGGTTTATCTAGCTCGCTGGGTGCAATCTGGGTACAGCCAGTGTGTCATGTGCGTCGGGTGCATCCAGGAAACCAAGGCTCTGGTTGCTGATGTGTTGCCCAATTCCAAATTCTTTCAGTGACCCGACTTGCCTACTGATTTATGGCCTTGAACAGCGTTCGACAATCTTTGGCCTTTAGCAATGGGATGGCGCCGGGACAACAAAGGCGAAGGCAGAAAGGAGAGGAAAAGCTATAAAGGAGTTTACTGTGCATGGCAGCCTTGAAGCAGGGGGCTAGATCCACACAATCATAAAGTTTATAAACCTTATTATGAGCCTTGTTGTTGCGCTAATTGTGCTTCTGTTACATTTGTAAAAATTTTTGACTTTTTGGTTTTACCCAGAACGCCAGCTACAGGAAGTGTCCACTTATCGATTAGTTCCTTAGCAGGGCAAAGGGTATGCACCGGTCCCTTGACGGAGTGCAAGCCTTACCGGCCTTATGTTGGCCGCATCCACATAACCACTGTAAATCTGTGAGCACATCTGGCCTTACTTGGTCATTTATACATTTTTTATTAGGGGACACGTTAAAGGTTCGATTGACTTTTTGACTACTCTTAGAGTAATTCCAGAATTTGTACAATCTTTACTCATAATCTCACCAGCAACAATATAACATGATCAACAAATTAATTATCAGAAGCTTTGAGTCAGTAATCTTTACGCACCATGACCCATGTGGCCATGAATAACCACACCTTTTAGTAAAATTTGAAAGTTTATTTCACTAAGTTAACAATGCTAATATCATGTAAATTAGTCTCAAAACCAAATGATAAGCATATTCAAACAACACAGGCTGACCAAAGAGGCAAAAGAATCTCAATTTAACTAATGCTTAGACATTCAAGAATTATGGTACAAATAAATAGCATCGATAACTGAACAGCAGAGATGGTATACATCTAGATTCAACAGATGAACATAATCAATTCTTTGTTAATAACATTTGTCAACACATTGGGCATCCTAACTCATCCTCCAATTAGACAGTTAAAAATTGCTTGGTCAGTGCAGTGTGAACGATGAACAATATTAATTTTCTGCTTTTACAAGACATTTACGAACATTTATTTTATGCCATAGAACTTAACGTGAGGCTTTTTCGACTAGGCCCAAACCTCGTAATTAATCAATGCCTTATTATATCTAATCAATACATAACATTAATACGTTAGTATAATCACATTATACAATTTATGAATTCCCCATAATCCATTGATACAAATTATAATAATCAATAATATCTGTATTATTTTCACAATTATTTATTTCCCTAGGTTGCCCTGCCACTTTCCCACAGAAGCAAAACCTTTGCCAACCTTTTCCCAAACTCCGGGTTCTTCCAAAACTTTTAAGTCAGAGTTAATATTAGTCAGATTGTTAATAAAGCTTTTAATCCCTCTACTATTGTTAGGAATAAATGTGCAAAAATGTTGCGATTTCAGCATTTTACAAACTCCAACCTCCTTTGCTAAAGGGATGTCTAACGCAAGGCTGTTATGAAGAGTCATAGATCTTACCGCAGCCATTTCAGTGTCCATTAGGATCATGATTCCTGAGAAATTTGTCAGCATGTTATCCACAATAGTAGACAACTTTCTAATTTCTACAGAATTTAGAATAACTCCAGCTGAAGGAATTATTGCTCCAAATATATCTCCAATTATGCCAGAGTAAGATTCTCTCTTTGGTCTAGCAAGGTGCAATTCATTCACTTTGTCAAGCCTCAAATCTCTGGGAAAACTATTCCCAAGTAACATGTACCATACCATCCTCTCAGAACACGAAAATAAGCATTTGGTCCACATATGTAATACACCCCTAGAATTGCTGGGTCTTGTCCTTTTAATATAAAAGACCATTTACTCTGAAAGAGAAACACATGTCTGCATTCACTCGTTCCCACAAATAATGTATCATATGCTCTCTCCCTTTAAACATGATGACATTGGATCATTCCCAATTGGATTATTTAATTTACTTATAAGTCCCTAGTAAAGTGCACTATATGTGCCAGGGCCTGTAGATTAAATCTACTAGTGGGCCTGCAGCACTGATTGTGCCACCCACTTAAGTAGCCTCTTAACTATGTCTCATGCCTGCCGTTGCAAGGCCTGTGTGTGCAGTTTCACTGCCAATTCGAATTGGCATTTAAAGGAACTTGCCAAGCCTAAAACTCCCCTTTTTCCACATATAAGTTACTCCTAAGGTAGGCCCTAGGTAACCCATAGGGCAGGGTACTGTGTAGACAAAAGGAAGGACATGTACCTGTGTAGTTTACATGTCCTGGTAGTATAAAACTCCTAAATTCGTTTTTTTGCACTGCTGTGAGGCCTGCTCCTCTCATAGGCTAACCTTAGGGCTACCCTCCTATACTGTCTGAGTGGTATCTGCTGATCTGACAGGGGTATGAAGGTCATATTTAGTATGACCAGAATGGTAATACAAAATCCTGCTGACTGGTGAAGTTGGATTTAATATTACTATTTTGGAAATGCCACTTTTAGAAAGTGAGCATTTCTCTGTTCTTACATCCTTCTGTGCCTTACAATCCACGTCTGGCTAGTTTCAGTTGACAGTTCCCCTGTGCATTCACTCAGACGAACCCCAAACACAGGATGCTCAGCCTCACTTACATACATCTGCATATTTAATGGGTCTTCCTGGGCTGGGAGGGTGGAGGGCCTGACACTTACATGTCAAAGGACAGTTGCCTGCCCTCACACAAAAGGACTGCCACACCCCTTACTGGGACCGTGGCAGACAGGATTGAACTGAAAGGGGACCTTGTGCAGTTCTAAGCCACTCTTGAAGTCGACCCCACTACAAAGGAACATTTGGGTATTTAAACAGGGCCTCTGCCCCTACCAACTCAGACACATCCTGGAGAAAAAACCCTGAACCAGAACCTGCAACCTGCCAAGAAGAACTGCCTGGCCGCCCAAAGGACTCACCTGACTGCTTTCTGAGAACGACTGCTGCCTTGCTGCTGCCCTGCTGCCTTGCTGCTCTCTGGCTGTGCTGAAAAGTGCTCTCCAAGGGCTTGAATAGAGCTTGCCTCCTGTTTCCTGAAGTCCCAGGACCAAAAAGATGTCATTGCTGCAAGAAGAACTCCCTGTGCAGCGGAAATCGATGTACAGCCGGCAGAAAACGACACACAGCCTACATCACAGCGAAAAGATCACCGCACGCCGAACCGGAACGACGCAGCCCGACTTCGCAAGGACAAGATCGACGCAGCGCCAGCGTAGCGACCGGGAATTCGACACACGGCCCACTGGATCAACGCACAGCCAAGCCGGAACAACGCAGCCCGACTTCCTGAGATGAATCGAAGCAGCGCCTGCCATGCAGTAGAAATTTCCACACAATGCCCACTGGATTGATGCAGTCACTGTGACTTCGTCCTGCCAACGCCAGAATTCAACATATTGTCCCCGGGGCGTGCGAAAACCCCGCAACCCGAAGAGGATCCAAGACTTAGCACCGGAAATCAACGCAAAGCCTTCCCTGCGTGAAAAATAAACGACGCATCACTGTGTGCGGCCTGAGAAAATGACGCACACCTCCCTGTTTTCCATGCATCTCCTCCTCTGTGGTTCCTTGCGGAGATTTTGAAAGCAAACCAGGTACTTTGTGCTTGCAAGAGACATTTGTTGCTTTTAAGAGACTAAAAGACACTTTATATAATTTTTACAGTGATGTTTCCAAATATACTTATTGTATTTTAGTTGTTTTGACCTGCATTTTACCGGATAAAGATTATATATTTTTCTAAACACTGTGTGGTGTATTTTTGTATTGTTCTACTGTGTTACTGCATGATTTATTGCACAAATACTTTACACATTGCCTTCTAAGATAAGCCTGACTGCTCAGTGCCAAGCTATCATAGAGTGTGACTTAACCTATCTAGAGTGAGGGTCCTTGCTTGGACAGGGGGTAACCTGACTGCCAACCAAAGAGCCCATTTCTAACAGACTGCAACTAATTCCATATGTTAGTGGCAAACTATGATAGGTTATCCCTTCCTCTACTGATGAAGGAATTTGCGTGCACACATAACACTCTCTTACATTCACTGTCTCAACGTAGTCATGCAATAAGCAATAGATAACTTTAGAAGAAAGTTCTCCTAGTGAATTATCTACATGTAAATATATCTCATCCCTTTTAAACTTGTCTAACTCTGTAAGTGTAGTAGTAGTTTCTAAAACAGAGGTATGATTCGCTACAGCTTTAAGAAAGCTCATACTCACAATCAATAACAAACATACTATCATACACACAATTGCTAAGACAATACCTATGTATTTACAACACCTATACTTTCTAACCTGCTTGTTGTGGTTACTCATGATCTGTAAATGATCAGAAAGAAGAAGAAGAAAAAAAAAATCCATGCAGCAAAACAAAAATTGTCTTTGCGATTATTTACAGCTTTCAGTCTCTCTTCCAGAACCTTTTTTCAAAATGGGCAATTTGTCAAAATTGGTTTAGCAGCTTGTCAAGATCATTTTAATTTAACAGTCTCTTCAGGTTGTTTTCAATTGACTCTTTTCTCTTTTCAGTTTCACAGAATTCTCAAAGATCACTTCTTAGACCAACCTCATATACCGAAGTGTTGCCCTGGAATTTCACAATCAAAACTAAAAGTACCAAAATTCACTTTGCCAGTCACTAGTTGTTGCATTCGCCCATTCTGGACCTGCCTATCTTCGATTTGCAATTCATTTTCTTTTCAGTCTTCGATCTCCATTTAACCCTCCATCACTCAAATCTTCTTTTCTTGTGGTGTCTACTTCATCTTCATTTATTGACACTGTAATAGATTATTTTCTGTTAACTAGTGCTCTATTCAATTTTGGACTTTGAGCTTCTTCTAGTTCTGCAGGACTTTGACTTGATGTACTTCTGATTTCTTTTGGAGGAGTCAGATCAGTTTGACTTTGATATGACTCAAGTCCTAATTCCGGGTTTGTAGATTGCTCGGTTTGTCTTTCAAGATTGTCTGCTTCTGGGGGAACCCTCCTGGGAGAGACTCTCCTGTTACCTTATTTGAGGTCGGTTCAATATCACTCTCCTGTAGGTCCTCCTTTTCATCTCTCACAGGTGTGTCTGGATTGTCTTCAGTCTGTCTCTGATTCTCTAGCTTCCTTCTCTGTTTCTGTAGTTCATCTGGATGTTGTTGGTACTCTCAACAACTCTTCTTCATTGTCTAATGGACAGGATCGTTTCTGAGTATGGCTGGCATGAATCCAATTCAAAACTTCTGCACACTTCACAACAGTAGATGTAACCAGTACTACTTGGTGAGGACCCTTCCACCAAGGCTCCAAACAAGTTTTCCTCATAGGTTTTCTGATCGCTACCCAATCTCCAGCTCTCAGGTTGTGGCTTTGATCTGGGGAAGGCTACACAGTGGTGACCTCCACCTGATGAGGGAAAGAGCAAACCACATCAGACTGACCCTTGTAGAAGTCCAACACCATTTCGTCTGTTATATTCACAAGAGCATTGGCAGGAACCACTGGCAACCTCATTGTTCTGCCCATGAGGATTTCATGTGGCGATAGTCTAATCTTCCTGTCAGGTGTGTTTCTCATACTCATCAGAACTAACAGTAGTGTGTCTGGCCATTACAGATTTGTGGACACACACATCTTTGCGAGGTTTAATTTCAGGTTACCATTCATTCTCTTAACAAGCCCTGAGGCTTCAGGGCAGTAACTACAATGCAACTTCTGCTCAATGTTTAAAGCTGAACATAGTAAACTAATTACTTCATTGTTGAAGTGACTTCCTCTATCTGATTCTAAAGAGACCGGAAAACCAAAACAAGGTATCTGTTCCCTAAGCAATAACTTTGCTACAGTAAGACTGTCATTTCTTCTTGTGGGGTAAGCTTCAATCCAGTGACAAAAATGCAAACAATCACCAGCACATATCTCAATCCTCCATATACCGGAATCTCGATAAAGTCCATTTGCATTCTGCTAAAAGGACCTCCTGCTCTTCCAATGTGGCTCATATTAACCACAGTCCTTTTACTCACATTCATTTGCTGGCAAATGATGCAATGGTGACAAACTGTTTGGCAACCTGTCTAAACTTTGGATTGAACCAAAATTGCTTGAAAGTGTGAATCATAGGATCTCTCCCAACATGTGCTTGACCATGATAATATCTAGCTATTTGAGTCAATAGGTTAACAGGTTATTTGGCAGAACTATTTGGGCTTCCTCTGACACCTAAATATCATCCTTACTTTGCCCACATTTACTTTTAACCCACATTTTCTTTTCATCTTTGTCAACAATTTCTTGAAGCGCTTTCAGCTCTTCCCAAGTGTCAATCACAGTTAAAGCATAATTCGTACAAATCTCTTCTTCCTGTAACAGTACCCATTGGTCCTTGAAAGATACACAATTCAATGCGCAAAGCCTTGCGACTTGATCCGCATATCCATTTCCCATTGATACAAAATCTTGTGATCTCTGGTGTGCACTGCCTTTCACCACAGCAATCTTTTCAGGAATTTGTAAAGCTTGTAACAAATCATGGATTCTATCACCATTTCTAACTGGCGAACAAGAACAGGTCAGGAAACCTCTCTGTGATCATAGCTGACCGAAATCGTGGACTATTCCAAATCTGTACTGCCTGTGGGTATAAATGGTAACTTTAAGCTGTGCAGAGACATGGCATGTTCTAGTAAGAGCCACTAATTAGGCAACTTGTGTGGAATATACTCCTGGAAGCAGAAACCATCAACAAAAATGATAAATTTCTTCAGTCAGGTATCTCTAATATCAGGTCTAGGTTTCGTGCACAAATCGGTAACTTCCAGGCAGTCGTGTTCAACATTTTCTTTTGGAAGCAAAGATGCTGGGTTAAGCACTGTACATTTTTTCAGAGGAACACATGGGTCACATTATTTTGAAAATTAAGATTTTGACTTCTCATTCTTGGTCCTCATGTTTGGAAAAGAATTGATTTCATTTGTCTGGAGAACAACACCTTCCTGTCCTAGCAAGAGACACTCATGCTTCCAATGTCTGAGCGAGAACTTCGCAAGCGTGACAAGGTAATATCCTTTTCATAGCCTGCATATCATTCTGAGCAACTACTGTATTCAAATCAACACCACAATTCACATTTCCAATTTCAACTCAACCTCTTCCATTTGCCTGATTCTGAAACCACATTTCTCTGCTTCAGAAAATTCCCTTTCATTTCTGATTGTGCTGCTTTAATCTGCAGCACTGTTGCCTTCTCTTTCAACTTTCTCTGCTTCAATTCAATTTCACCATTACCGTACTTGGCATATTGCAGTACTTCATCAATCGGTTTTGCTTTGCAACAAGTAAAATTACTTAATCATCTGGCTAATTTCAGGTCTCAATCCTTCAACAAACCTGAATACAAAATGAATCATGTCTTTCGGCTCAATTGTTTCTATACCACTGTAATGTTTGAATGCCTGCAACAATCTCTCATAATACTCATGTATGGACTCCTTTCCTTCTTGTGCTGTCTTGTCTATCCTCTGCCAATCTACGTTCTTAGGGGATATTCTTGTTTTAAAAAATTCAACAACATTATAGTAATATTTCATTATATCAGAAGATGGTGCACCTGAAGTCGGATCTCGTGGGGTTTCTCTAGTAAGCCGAGCTACACTCCTTTTGCATTCAACCCACAAGTCTGCTTTAACTACTGTTTGTAATAGGGTATTCAAATCCTCCCACAGGCATTTTGCAAGTTTTACGAACCTATCTGTTTGCTTGTACCATTCCACTGGTTTCTCTCTCAACCTGGGGTAATCATTTGTAAATGACAAAGGGGGTCATTCTGACCCTGGCGGTAAAAACCGCCAGGGCCAACGACCGCGGGAGCACCGCCAACAGGCTGCCGGTGCTCCCATGGGCATTCTGACCGCGGCGGTACAGCCGCGGTCAGAAACGGAAAACCGGCGGTGTACCGCCGGTTTCCCGCTGCCCTGGGGAATCCTCCAAGCTGCGCCGCCATGGGGATTCCGAGCCCCATACCGCCATCCTGTTTGGCCGCCAGGAAGAGGATGGCGGTATGGGCTGTCGTGGGGCCCCTGGGGGCCCCTGCAGTGCCCATGCCAATGGCATGGGCACTGCAGGGGCCCCCGTAACAGGGCCCCACAAAGATTTTCAGTGTCTGCAATGCAGACACTGAAAATTGTGACGGGTGCAACTGCACCCGTCGCACCCCTTCCACTCCGCCGGCTCCATTCGGAGCCGGCATCCTCATGGAAGGGTGGGCTGGCGGGCATCCTTCTGGCGGTCGCCCGCCAGCCCAGCGGGAAACTCAGAATAACCGCGGCGGTCTTTTGACCGCGCAGCGGTATTCTGCCGGCGGGACATTGGCGGGCGGCCTCCGCCGCCCGCCAAGGTCAGAATGAGGGCCAGAATGTCATTTCTGCTCCAAGGGACATGACAAAATTCCCCCCTGGTTTTTCTCACACTTGTAAAATTGTCAGTGGGTTATCAGTCTGCTAGACACTAGCAGATAAATTTGCAAAATCTATTTTCTTCTTGTCTCATTTCTTTGCACATCTGCCTTCCCATTTTTCTAATGCTCCACATGTTTGAATGCTCTGAATTAATTCCCTAATGTGAATTTTCATTCCTGGCATTTTCATGTTTTCAATGTCTTTTGCGTCAAATTCTAATCTGTTGGTAATTAGTTTGCACAAAAAGCTCAACCCCTCTTCACTGTATGAGTAAATTCTGTTTAAACTGATCGTCCCCTCAATGAATTCTTCTACTTCTAATTTAAACCTGGTAAAATTCAGTGGACTTCCTCCCTTTGAATCTCCTGGTGTGCTATTCAGCCTTTTCAAACCATTCAGTTAATTGTTGGGCTGTCAAACCTTGTAACAAGATATTGTTATTACTTACAATGGGCACTTATTGTAACGTTAGACATGGAGTCTCTGGTGTCATCGTAATTAGATTAGGACCTACGTCTGATCTCCCATGTTTATGCTGTGGAGTCCTGGAATAACTCAAATCAATTAAAACACCTGTCATATCAAATGTCGGTTTAATTGGAGTCATCACTCTTGTACGTACATTGATCATTTCCATTTCTACACCTGAATTCACAAATTTCTGTTTATGGCTCTTATTATTTCCCTGGGCAAACATTGGTATAACTGGACCAATAGTAACAGGTACTGACATAGCGTCCGGACTTGGTCGGAAGTTTTGATCTCCAGGGTACATTACTCCTGTATTCTGACTTGTTAATGCAGACATCTCTGTCTGTGACCCTGTGATAGGGGTGTATCTAGGGATTGTCAGTGCTTGCATCTGAGACATTAAATTAGGGGTAGACTCTATCTGGATCAGGTCAGCTTCTGATAAACCTGTCTCATCTGTGAAACTTGTCCTATTGGCACCATTAAACTCATTGCAGTATCTACAATAGGCACATCTGGGTAAATTCTCACAAAGTCAACCTGCAGCATATGTGTCTGAACTGTGTTGATATTCGGGACAATATGGTTAATCTGTCTCTGAGTAGTTTCAATAGGTATTGGAGCTGTAGGGTCTGCACTAGTGTTTTGATCTGTCTCATGTGCTGAATATGGTAGGGGACGACTTCTCAATAATTGCAAAATAAACTCATCATCATCTGAATCTTCATCATAAGTCAGACTTTCTAGACTCTTCTGAATTCTGCTCTCTCGCCTCAGGAGGATACAAATCTTTCTTTTTGGTAATCATTCTGGCATTGCTCTCGTCCTCTTGTGTAATAGCAGGAAACATCTTAATTCCCTGTAAAGTCTCAGTTCTCCAAAACCTCTGCTCATCATCCCATCTCGCTTCAGTTAAAGTTTTCTCAGCGTTTCTCGTTCTTCTCTCAAATTTCTGTTGCTGTATGGCCACTAAGTCCCAAATAACTAATGCTTCAAATGATGCAAGTCTCGGAAGAGGTTTTGAATCATACAGTACTCTCCTCAAATTCTCTAAGATTCTCAAATTGAATATTCCATGGGCAGGAAACGCTAGGCTCCCTTCTTTCTCTGTCTCTTTGCACCATTGTTTTAACCAAAGACATGGCACAGTACCTTGTTCTTCAAATATAATATATGCGGGTGTACCTTCTGGCGGTGTAACTTTTCCTACTCTAACTGGAATTAACATATCTCCCCTTAGGACACTCTTTAATACTTTGAAAAATGTCATTTCTCTATTTCATGTTACACTTCAATCGAATCAGGAAGTAAACTTCAATCCTAAAATCCTTTTCATCCGCCTTTTCAACCAATTAGGCTTCACTGTTGTCCACCAATCCTTTTGTGGCTTTTTTCACTAACCAACCTATCCCAGCGTGGCTCTTGTGATGTCACACTCACACGTACAGCAGCTGACAAAGTCCTTCAGCTCGTCTTCCTCAATTCAGATCTGTGCTAAACTAAATGCAAATATTGCGAGCACTAAAATAAAAATCAACACACAACTTGACTGTTTACTACAGGTAGGAAGCACAATCGCTTCGGAAACCTTACTGAATTTTCAACTATGGTGTTTAGCTCTAACAGATTCTCCTTCTATCTCAGTTTCCCTTACTCGCAAGCAAAGTCTGACCAGCAAATTTACTCGCAACTTATCATTGGATCCTCCTGGTGCACATACGACTCACTAAATCTCAGTTGAAAACTATCACTCACTTTAACACACACTCTAAGTTTGTCAACCACGCCCAATTGACCTATTAAACAGACACATTAAAACATCAAACCAAGTGTCTCATACACTTGTACAATACTCCAGAGTCTTAGACCATGCAAGGTCCGTATAGCAACAACCACATGGGCAATTTTTTAGCGCAAAGCGCCACACATATGAAGTTCAACGACTTCCCTACACACACTCTTAGGAGTACGCAAACTCCCTAAACAACTTCAGTGGAGTATGCAAACTCCTTATACAACTTCATTTGGAGTACGTAGACTCGCTATTTACCTGCAATTTGCTTAAGCATGCAAGCACAAAACCTATTCCATTCACACACTCACTAGAAATGCTGAGAACATCTTCAAACAAGCACTGGCAAACTCCAAGGGCCTGGGAAAGTTATGATAGGCTCTTAGGGAGACATAATCTTGTGTTTGTACTACCGATATCTGGAATGTTATAGCTATTCTATCTGGGAATTCATAGTGGTCTCTTAAGGAGACATAACCCTCCTATTCTTCTATCAGTAACTGTGATATTCTGGTGGCCTCTTAAGGTGACATAAGCATCCGACTCTGCTGCCAAAATCTGTGAGCGTGTCTGGCCTTATTTGGTCTTTTATTTTATATAATTATTATGAAGCTTTTGACTATGCTTGGAGTGATTCCACCATTTGTACAGTCTTTACTCATAATCTGACCAGCAACAATATAACATTATCAACAAATCAATTATCAAAAGCTTTGAGCACCATGACCCATGTGGCCATGAATAACCACACCATTTGGTAAAATTAGAAAGTTTATTTCCCTAAATTAACAATGCTAATATCATGTAAATTAGTCTCAATACCAAAAGGAAAAGCATATACAAACAACACAGGCTGACCAAAGCAATGAAAGAATCTCAATTTAACTAATGCATTAATGATTAGACTTTCAAGAGTTACGGTAAAAATTAATAGCATCAATAACTGAACAACAGAGATAGCATACATCTAGATTCAACAGATGAACAAAATTAATTCTTTGTTAATAACAAAACCTCCAATTAGAATAGCATGTTTGGGCTTCATGCCAAAGCAATTTAGTCAAAACTTAATTTGGAAAACATCTAACTTGGGCACAGCACAATAACATTTCATATACCTCTCCTCAAAGGATCAGGAAGCTGCGATTTCTTCGTCAGTTGGACATCCGTCTGGTCAGCATCAGCAACGGGACAGTGAAAGGGATTGGCACAGCCACGGTTGAGCTCTTAAGGTCGTTAAGCTTAAGCCATCAGCATCTACCATTAACAAACTAATCAATGAAGCTAAATTTAGGAAAGAAAGACATCAGGAACTGCTCAGCTCCACAAACAGGACAACTAAAGGGTAGAGAAGGCAGTTTGAAAGAAATTGATAAGATTAGGTCCCTCTATCCCCTCTATCCCCTCTGTGAGACAGTAAATTCACAGGTAACTCCTTCTTTGCGATTTTCAAGATCTTCAACATGTTTTTGTAGGTGGAGAACTTGTGATTGAAGAGAATTAAGTAGGATGGAAGATACATTTGATGCTCCTCAGCATTCATCCTCTCCTCTATATGAGACCACTGATCCCCAAGAGATAGTAGTTTGGCATGTGCTTCCTCCATAAAAGAATGTAAGGCCCTAATCTCTTCCAGCAGAAAATCCATTGATACAATAGGATATGATTTTGTAGGGGAAGGTGGGTCTTTTTCAGTCTTTTTGTTGAAGACTTATTGGAGGTTGGATGTGATAAAGTTGGAGTAGAAATAGTGGATGAATCAGACAAAGTACTTCTTGGTGATGAAGCACAAGGGTCTTCCATCGTGATGTGTTGTTGGACCACAGTAGGATGTTTGAAATATTTAACTGGTGTGGTCTTCAGAGGCTGTTTAAGTTTTGCAAGCTTTCCCAGGTACAAAGCTAAATAGCAGAATTATGCTTACAAAAGTAGCAAATTATAGTGATAGGTAAATTCTTATTTACCCCTCATAGGAGGAAAAGAGATAACAAAAAACAAAATTGTATGGTGACCAATTTACAGTGTGTGGAAACTATGATATAAGGTAACTGTTGTGACCTCAAGGAATTTATTGAAGAGTCATGTTATCTTGCAATTCTTTATTAAATGCAGAACTATGGAGTAGTTCCACATTAAATGAGGAGAAAACCAAAATATCTGCGCAAAATTGCAGAAGATCAAATATGCCTGAAAAATAGCAGTTTATTAAATAGTCGCATGCCAATTAAGAAAAGACAGATTAACTTGCATGTATTAATAACTGTTAGGCTCTGAAAACAAGTAAACTATTCAAAAAGGAATGGTCATATGTTTTTTGGGTCACCAGCAAATATTTATAGAGTTGAGTAAAACTGGTAGACCAAACAAAGATCTGAATATGATTACACTCAGTCATTTTCCTCATTGGCTGAAGAAATATCTCACTTGCCTGCTTTAACAGGTTTCTGGTGCTTTAAGAGGGAATGGTAGTGCTGAAGAAGGCCTTTTTATTTCCATTAAAAAGGTGAAAGGCATGAAAGAGGAGTGTCTTGTGACAAACACTGTCATCTGTCAGTGTTTATGTCGTTGTTCCGGGCCTGACAAGATGGCGGGCGTCTCTGAGAGGAAGAGACCTTCTGCTGAAAATATGCAGGGTGTGCTTCGTAGAGCTACAAAATGGCAAGTCATATGTGAGGCATTACCTCACAACATTGAGGCGGCATGTTAAAGTCGAGCTTCTCCAAGAAGCCACCACAGTGAGCCTCGTATTACGTGCTGGCCATGGCGCTTCAATGACGTTTCATCAACGTAGTAAGCCACGCTCCGATCTTGTACTCATATAAACTACCTTTGTGACGCTAGAGATGGGGAACAAACTGGCTTGCCAAAAACATTTCAGTGGTGCCATAGCAGTGGGCACTGTAAAGTTTGTAACTGTGTAAGCAAACCTATTCATGAATTTAACAAGGATGAACACCTAAGGAGATATTTCTCTTTACAAGGTTTCTTAGATTGTCTCTGGATATTATGCAACATGATAGCCCTCCAAGAAATTCTGTGTCGGAAGCGCTGTAGGACAAATAAAAAACACACAATGGGGAACACATATGCTCACGTGATAGAGGAGATCACTGTTGGGAACAGGGCATTTTAATTAATTGCATGCTGGGAGAATGAATTTGTTTTTTTTTTTTTGCAGTTAAGGAAGTTAGAAATCCATAAAGCAGTTCATCATATAACAAATCTTTTGTGAAAAGGATGTGTATTGGAAGCATGTGCTTTCTGCAAACAGTCCGGAGATATTAAGGACTTAGAATTGTCTTTTTTTTTTCCCGAATGAACTGATGTTATCATCTATTTATATATCTCTTGCAGGTTACTCTTTATAGGCTTCAATTAGTTAATTGTACTTTATATTTCATCTGTTTTAAGGTTTTTCTTTCTTTTATCTTATCTCTTTCCTTTCTCTTTATTTTCTTTTTTTTACTCTATCTTTTCTCTCAAGCAAAAACGTTTACAAAATGCTACGAGATTCTTGCATTAACTTCTTTTATTTCCAGTATACTTTGTCAATCAAATTATTTCCTTTTGTGTTCTGCTTCTTATGATATGAATATGTGCTTTTGCATAGTTACCAAAATTCTTATCTGGTTTTTATAATGCAGTTATTTATTTTGTAATTTATTTCAGTAAAACATATTTAAATAAAGTTAGATCATGAGCAATGCAAGGAGATAGCAATGGGGAAAATTATATTTGTACGACCAAAGTTTTTTGTTCTAAAGAATGAGGGTTTACCAATGTATTAGTAAGCAATAACTGTTTAATGGATTAATTGTGATGTATTTCCCAAATATATTTTTAGATCCAAATTGTATTTCAACTTTCAAAGGACACTGACTCCTTTAATGATGGAGCTCCCATAATACCAGAAGAAGGGTGGTAAGTGCACTTGAAACACACTGCGTCTGTTGGGAGTTTGACAAGATTGTAACTGGGCCAACTCATCCATGCAATATTACATCCCTGATGTGCCTTAAAACCCTTCAGTTTCCTGTCAAAGTACCAGTAGCATGACATTATGAATGCAATGATTCATGTATGCCAAATGTTATCTTTGTGTGAAAGAATGTTTGTATTAGTATTTTAGAAATATTATTCTTTATAATCATTATGGGGGTTATTACAACTTTGGAGGAGGTGTTAAACCGTCCCAAAAGCGACGGTAAAGTGACGGATATACCACCAGCCGTATTACGAGTTCCATAGGATATAATGGACTCGTAATACGGCTGGTGGTATATCTGTCACTTTACCTTCACTTTTGGGACGGAATAACACCTCCTCCAAAGTTGTAATAACCCCCTATATATTTTACATTAGTGACATGTATAATGTATTTAATTAGAGACATATAGATTTTATTTAACCTGAAAGTGTGTTCATGTTTATTTAGTTTGGCCGAAGTGAAGGCCCATATATTTTTCTCGGTGTTTTATCCTTCAATGTTTGCTTTTTGAATGATTTTCTAAAGTTGCAGGTGTCAGGATCCGAGGCTGATTTAACAGGGAACTCATTGAGATAAGAAAAGCCTGCTGGAATACTTATTGAGGATGTGAGGAATATCCTGAGCTGGCAGCTGTAATGCTTTTGAAATTCCAGAGTGTTAGGGTGTCCCAAGGTTGACGCCGAAAACCCAGAGGGCTAAAGTGTCAACTAGCAAATTATAATTTATGGCTATGTTTTTGAACTGGGAAAGGTATTTGCCTATGAGATCATCCTTGGAGGAAACAAGATTTAAGTGTGGTTTAGTTAGTGGTAAGCCTCCGATTCCCTCTGGACCTTATTTAGAAACTTCTCTTGAACTTTAATTTCTATGTAGCTTCATTCTGCCATACCTCTCTTGATGGAATCTTCACCAGAAGTTCATGAATGTGCTGAATACTTTCCTGAATCTATAGAATATTAGCATAATTCGTTTTTTATATTGAATGGTTAGCCTGGAGAACTTGGATTCAAACTCCATGCATCAATTATTTTTCCGCATATTCTGCATTATCGCTATTGAATTAGTGGTCTTTTACATGTTAGTATAATGTCATATTGTACAACATTTTGATTCAACTTTGGTTATACTGTACATTTATACTATGATTTTGAGACTCATATATGTAAGTTTGACTTTGAGTCTAAATACAACCCTTTCAACTATAAGTTGGTCTTTGGAATTGAAAATGCGACTATCGAGTTACACTGTAATTGATTTCAATAATTTGATGCATTGTATTCTCACCCTTTGGAACAGAGAAGGAAAATTAATCGGACCCTGGAATCTAGAATTAGGGCCCAGAGCTGGAGCACAGTGGAACAGTGCCTCATTTCAGGAGAAGTAATCTTGAGTGTCCAGTAGCATAATCAATGCCTATAACTTCAACTATTCAGTAATTTATATTGGCAAAGGTTTCATGAAACATAAATGGAACACTGAAAATAGTTCATGATTTGTTCGGAATTAGAGGGGAGGCTTGTTTACAAGCTCCCCTGCAATGCTGGTGCATTACTTTTGGCGACACACCCCTGGCAGATTGTGGAGAACCATATCTACAAGGCCACGAAAAGCCACTTTGCATTGCTTTTCATGGCATTGTAGATATGGTGTAAGGCAATGCAGCGCAAGTTGCTGTGTTGCCTTGCGCTGTGTCAGGAGGCATTTCATGAGTGCTGTGGTGGGTTTTCCCACTCAACACCCATGGGTTTTGGAGCATTACCAGATTTACAAGGCATTGTAAGCCTGGGAATGGGTCAAAATCTTATGCCTCTCCAGGGGATGCTCAGCAAGGAGAAATATCTTAATTTCTCATCATTACTCCTTATGTGTGCTAAAGAGGAAAAAACCTCCATGGATTCTTTTTGTGGAGGAATGTGTTCCTTCCGGCACGGAAACAATTCTGTCTCTGATGCAGGTATCCTTGCACCATGGTGCAAGGCGTGCCTGTTACGGCGCTAGGCAGCCCATTTTATGCAAGCGCAGGGGAAGAGGACAAAAATGCACTGCATCTGGTAGATGCAGCACACTCCTGCCTTTTTTCTGTGGCACAGTAAGGTCCCTTGCTTCACTGCCATGCACCATAGGGCTTTTAAATAAGCCCCTGGATTTCTACGTGACAGAGGTTTGCACCCTGTCCAAGTAGGGACCTCAATCCTAGGTAGGGTAAGTCAGATACACAAACTAAATTAACCTGCGCTCACCCTCGGGTGGCTTGACACAGAGCAGTGATGACGCATCCCGACCTAGGTAATTTACTTACTTTGGGACTCGTTTTAGGCCAATGAACCTTTTGACCCTGATTGGAGACACCTTAAGACGAGATCCCTGTCCCGCATGTCAATCAATAGATCAATATCCTCATCAATATTCACAGCAGCAAATCAATCAAATTAGTTAATCACATCAATATGAATTTGAGACGCAACATGACCTTTCAGCCATGAATAACCACACGAATTTAGTACGTTTTATGATATTTATTCCCTATTGGTTACACTCTACTAGCAAGTTTATTAGTCTCAACACCAGAAAACACGTCAACAGTGTTATAATGTGGCAACTCGAATAAGATTTGAGCAAAGCAAAGATTATAAACATTAGAACAAAACACAGCGTCAGCATGTATCTCTTTAGCAAAGCATCATTAGCGATTCTGTTCAACACAGCAAAGATTCGGTCATTTTGTCTGATTGCACCCAATATTAGTGATCGTCTCTACTAACCTCGAATTAGCATCAGCATGTTGGGCTTCATGCAAAACAATTTAGTAACACAAATTTAGAAAACTCCTAAATATGGTCTCTATCAAAAGGAGGCAGTTGGTACCTAGAAAGAAAAGGCAAACAGACATTACAATTTCATCATCATATAGTTACCCTCCGTAATGGGTCAGCATGCAGAGTCAGTCTTCGTCCTCAGGACATCAGTTGATTCGCCATCAGCCAGGAAACGCAGCAAAGTTCAGCAAGACAGGTAATAAGGGACACTTCCCTCTTAAGGAGGAAAAGTATGAATCGGGCTAGTTAGAAGAGTCAACCAGCAAAGCCTTTAGACAGAGTAACAAAGTGGCTAGGTAACAGCAAAGAATGGTACGCAGTGGCTAGGTAATGGCATAGAACGGCTTGTAATGGCAGATTTCTCCTTGTGACACAGGGTTATATTAATCTTGTTGTACAGTCTCCTAATTTCCAATTGGGCAAATTTTGGTGCATCATTATCTCCAACCAATAATTGGTTTGTCACCTCACTAGGATTTTCACTTTAGAACAGTTTTCACGTAGTTCATTGGCTCCTGTAATTGACGTCTCCAACGGGTAGAATATCAGGTACAAACTTTTATTCTCGCAGGCTCAGTCAGTAGTCCCATTGTCTTTACCAGTTCAGGTGACCTTGTACCTGTTGCAAGTTTACACTGTTACATTCAGCAAGAATGTCTCCTTGAGCAAGTCGAGTCTCATGAGAAATAATTTTCTACGGTTACACACATCTTCTAGCTTCTGAAAAAGTACAGCAACATGTCCTTCAGCAAGTCAGCACATTGCATGTTAGAAAAACACATTTAGTATGAGACCGGCAGCTAGACCCCGACTCATGCTAACTAAGGCCTAGTAATTAATTTTAGCAAAATCTTAACATATAACTCTTAACACTAATACAAAACCACACATTAGTGCATCAATAATCCATTATTAGTCAATTTCATTTGTGATCGTATACACTGATGGCCACTCCCTGTGGGCACATTTCAAACGCGTATGTTAAAAACACATTAATACATTTTCTATGCGACATCATTATACATTAATTTGCAAACATTTCATGTTCATTTGGATTATAAAAGCTACACTCCAACAGAAGTAAGTCTCAACTTAAGAGACAATGGGGGTCATTACAACCCTGGCGGATGGCGGAGAACCGGCGGTAAGGACGCCAACAGGCTGGCGGTCTTACCTTGGTGTATTATGGACCTGGCGGTTACCGCCATGGTCAACCGCCGGTTCTCCGTCCCGCCCACCAGGGCGGAGACAACCGCCGGGCTGGAGACCTGGGTCTCCAGCCTGGCGGCTGTCAGTATACCGGTATTTGGACCCGGCTTACCGCCGTGGATTTCCAGCGGTTTGAACCGCCATGAAATCCATGGCGGTAAGCACTATCAGTGCCAGGGAATTCCTTCCCTGGCACTGATAGGGGTCTCCCCCACCCCCACCCGACTCCCTCCCCTACACCCCCACCACCCCTGCCACCCCCCAAAGGTGGCAGGGCCCCCTCCCCACCCCGACCCCAACATAACATTACTCACATACACCCGACACGCATGCAGGCACCACCAACACGCACACACCCCGACATAGATGCCTACATCCACATACACAGTCAGACACGCACACCCACATTCAAACATACACGCACACATCCATACAGACATACCTACAGACATACACGCACTCATTCCCATACACACAACACCCCGCAAGCATACACACACTCACACACCCCCTCTACATACGCACACGCACACCCCCATGCACGCACACAACACCCAACACCCCCACCCCCCTCCCCTAACGGACAATCGATTTACCTGGTCCGTCGATCCTCCTGGAGGGGACGAGAGCCATGGGGGCAGCTCCGCCGACACCACACCGCCAACAGAACACCGCCACGGCGAATCACAGGACGTGATTCGTTGGACGGTGTTCTGTTGGCGTGGAGCAACCTCCACTTCCCCACCGCCTGCAAGTATGGCTGTTGGTGGCTCTCCGTCAGAATAACGACTTAGAGCAGCCAACAGTCATAATACGCCGAGCGGCAAACCGCCTGCACAGGCGGTCTTCCGCATGGCGGTCCCTCGGCGGTCTTGCAAAAAGACCGCCGAGGTCGTAATGACCCCCAATGTGTAATGTATTTGTGCAACACTTAGGGGGTCATTACAACCTCGGCGGTCTTTTAACAAGACCGCCGAGGGACCGCCGTGTGGAAGACCGCCAGTAGTGGCGGTTTGCCGCTCGGCGTATTATGACTGTGGGCTGCTCTCCGTCCTTTTTAGGACGGCGAGCCGCCAACAGCCATACTGGCGGGCGGCGGGGAAGTGGAGGTTGCTCCACCTCTACCGCCACGCCAACAGAACACCGCCCAGCGAATCACGTCCTGTGATTCGGCGCGGCGGTGTTCTGTTGGCGGTGTTTTGTCAGCGGAGCAGCCACCATGGCTCCCGTCCCCTCCCGGAGGATCGACGGAACAGGTAAGTCGATCGTCCGTTAGGGGAGGGGGGCAGGGGGGTGTTGTGTGGGTGCATGGGGGTGTGTGTCTGTGTATGTAGAGGTGGTGTGTGAGTGCGTGTATGCTTGCAGGGGTGTTGCGTGTTTTGGGAATGAGTGCGTGTATGTCTGTATGTATGCCTGTATGGATGTGTGCGTGTATGTCTGTACATGGGTGTACGTGTCTGACTGTGTGTGTGGATGTAGGCATGTATGTCGGCGTGTGGGCGTGTGTGTGTTGGTGGTGCCTGCGTGCGTGTCATGTGTGTGTGAGTTATGTGATGTTGGGGGTCGGGGTGGGGAGGGGGGCCCTGCCACCTTTGGGGGGTGGCAGGGGTAGTGGGGGGTGTAGGGGAGGGAGTCGGGTGGGGGTGGGGAGACCCTTATCAGTGCCAGGGAAGGAATTCCCTGGCACTGATAGTGCTTACCGCCATGGATTTCATGGCGGTTCCTACCACTGGAAATCCATGGCGTTAAGCCGGGTCAAAATACCGGCGACGGTATTGTGACGGCCGCCGGGCTGGAGACCCAGGTCTCCAGCCCAGCGGTCGTCTCCGCCCTGGCGGATGGAACGGGGAAGCGGCGGATGACCATGGCGGTAACCGCCATGGTCATAATACTGAAAAAAAGACCGCCAACCTGTTTGCGGTCTTACCGCCGCTTTAACACCGTCCGCCAGGGTTGTAATGACCCCCTTAATTTACAGTAATACAGTGAAAGCACCACAAAAAGACTGCCCAGTTTAGGAAAATAAAGAATATTTTTATGAGCAAAACAGTTCCAAAATGGCAAAAATCCATTAAGTAGATTTGGAGATGTGAATTTTTTTAAAGTAAACTGCAACATAGTGTTTAGAGGTCAATAGCGCTTACAGGTTACTTGAGGTCGTGCTGGACTGGGGCAAGTCAAAAGCTCAGACCGACCGTGATGGAGGGCAAGCCGGCTACAGGATCATGCAGGGCCTGCTGAAAACGACATTGGACAGAGTGTTGCATTGACGTCGAAGAGGTAATGAGAAGGAAATGCATTGTCAGATCTGCGTTGCAAGGGTATGTGTTGTCATCAAACTGCACAGTTGTAGATGTGATGTCCTGGAGGTGCAGCATCAAACCCTTTGCGATGAAGGTGATGTCTCATTTTTGAGCAGCGCAGCCGTAAATGCAAAGGTGATGTCCTGGGGCGGGTGGTGATGTGTCAATCCTGAACCTGTTAGTTGATGTGAAGTCCTTGTGTTCAACGGCAGTGGTAAAGCATCAATGAGGGATGTGGTGATTCCGATCTGCACAGCCGCAGTGATGAATCATTTTTTTTATGCAAATATCTGTAAAACTGACTTTCAAGGCCTAGGACTGGATTGGCACCTCTTGGCAGGGCAGGGCAGGACAGGACTCAGTTGGCCAGCAGCTGAAGCAGGATTGAAGGATGTCTTTGATGGCCCTGACACTTCAAACCAGGAGGCAAGCCTGCAACCCCTTTGAGGCACTTAGGTTCTTGGAGGATGTAGAGAGGCAAGTTGAATCCTGCTCACTTTCTGCCAAGAGGCAGCAGGCCAACACCGCAGAGCAGTTCAGCAACCAATCAATTCATTTGTAGAGTGCAACTGTCTCCCCCAGGTGTATCTGGGCGCTGGGGTGAGGTGTCTCTGTTGAAGAGCAAGGTCTTGTGTCTCTTTCTGAAGTCTGCAAGCGATGGTGCTGTTCATTGTGGAAGGAGCAGGTTTTTCCAGGTTTTGGTAGCGATGTGGGTAAAGGAGCGCCCACCGCCGTGGCTGCAGCGAATTCTGGGTGTGTGTGTGTGAGGGACAGCAATTAGGAGTGCAGTGGTCTGGCGGGTTGGTGGAAGTTTAATCGGTGGTTGACGTAGTCAAGTCCTTGGTTGTGTAAGACTTTTAGGTGTATGTGAGGCGCTTGAACTGGCAGCTGCTCTGGACAGGGAGCCAGGGGAAGTCTCTGAGGTGGGGGAACTACTGGAGTTTTTAGGGAGGTCCAGGACGAGTCTGGCTGCTGCGTCCTGTGTGGTCTGTAGTTTTGTGAGGAGCTGGGTGGAGATGAGGGCATACAGTGCGGTCCCGTAGTCGAGGTGGCTGGTGATGAGGCCCTGGGTGACAGTTTTTCCTAGTGTTGATTGGGACCCATTTGATGATTCTGCAAAGCTAGCAGAGGGTGTGGAAAGAGGAGGCGGCGATTGCATTGACTTTATGCTTCATGGTCAGCTTGCTGTTGAGGATGACTCTGAGGTTGCGTGCATGATCTGTGGGAATGGGTCCGCTTTTGGCTGGCCACCAGCTGTGATTCCATATAGTTGTGTTTCTCCTGAAGATCAGCACTTCTGTTTTGTCACAGTTGAGTTTGAGTCGGTTTGTATTCATTCAGTCGGATATGTTGGTCATGGCATTGTGGAAGTTTGTTCTGGTGGTGGAGGAGTCTTCAGTAAGTGAGAAGATGAGCAGGGTGTCGTCTGTGTAGGAGATGATGTTGAGTCCATTGGATCTGATGAGGTCAGACAAGGGGGTCTTGTAGGTGTTGAACAATGTTGGGCTGAGTGACAATTCCTGGGGTACGCCGCATATGATGTTCTTGGGTGTGGAGGTGAAGGGAGGCAGCTGGATCCTCTGAGTGCGTCCTGTCAGGAAGGCAGTGATCTGCCTAAGAGTGTTTCCTTGTATTCTGATGCTATGGAGTCTGTTGATGAGGGTGTGGTGGGAGATGGTGTTGAATGCTGCAGATAGGTCGAGGAGGATTAGGGCAGTGGTTTCCCTGCAATTGAGGAGTGGCCTGATGTCATCCGTTGCATCAATGAGTGCAGTCTTGGTGCTATGGTTAGTGCAGAATCCTGATTGGGAAATGTCCAATAGGTTGTTTTCTTCTAGGTAGTTGGTGAACTGTTGATTGATGGCCTTCTCGAGTACTTTGGTATGGTAGGGGAGGAGAGTGATGGGTGAGCAGTTTTTGAGTTTGCAGGGGTTGATGGAAGGTTTCTTTAGGAGGGGCCTCCACACCTCTGTGTGTTTCTATTTGTCTGGGAAAAGTTCCACAGTGGTGGAGCAGTTCAGGATGCTGGTGAGTTTGGTACTGATTTGATTGGCTCTGAGGATGAACATGTGGTGGGGGCATGGGTCCCTGGAGTCCCAGAGTGGATGAATGAAATTATGGCTGCAGTGGATTGAGTGGTGTCCACGTGTTGATCGTTCTGTTGGTATGCGCTGGTGGGCGACTCTGTTGGCACATTCAGTGATCCAAGTGGTGAAATTCAGGATGGCCTAGTCAAGGTCGGATGAAGCCTTGGGTTGGTGAGTGCTGATGACCTGCATCCACTGTGTTTCTGTCACTTTGTCCCAGCTGCGGTAGTTAGATCTGTGGTTATTTGTGGTGATGTGTTGAACGTCAGCAATGGTGAATTGGATGCTGCAGTGGTCGGTCAGACCTGATAAATTCTGTGACATGGCTAAAATTGACTCTCCCACTGGAGGTGAAGATGGGGTTGAGTATGTGCCCGACTTTGTGAGTGGGTTCGGTGACCACTTGGGTGAGTCCAATGTTGTCATGTTCTTAAGGGGAGTGGTGGAGCTGGGGGTCGTTGGGGTCATCGAAGTTGAAATCTCTGAGTAGGATGTAGCGGATGGAGTAAAGGCTAGAGGTGCGATGATGTTGGGGATGGTGTTGCAGAAGGCTTGTCATGGTCCTGGGGAACTGTATATGCGGGTGCCTCTTACTCTTATCTTTGGCATGAGTTTGTGGCTGGAAATGTAGGTGTTCCATGAGGGAGGTTGGTGTTCTTGAAGATGATGGCAGTGCTCCCGTCAAGTTTGTTGGTGTGGTCTTGATGTATCGTCTTGTAGCCCTGTGGTGTTGCGGTGGCGATGTCGGGGTTTGAAGAGGGGTTGGGCCAGGTTTCAGTGATGAAGGCCACTTCAGGGGAGAGGGAGGTGATGGTATTTTTGCAATGGAATCGGACGCTGATCAGGATGCAGTGGAGTGGTTCCAGGTTGTTTGTGGTCTACCTGGTGAGTGAGTCGCGAGGTCTGGTGGGTGGCAGTGGCTCTGTGTTTTAGGAGAAGTGGCAGCGTGGGCAGGTGAAGGGTCTTTTGGTTGATCAGGGAGGAGGTGCAGCAGTTGCTATTGTTGCGATCAGGGTCCTAGGCTCTGAGTTCCTCTGCAGTGTAGTGGTGGATGACTGGAAGGCCACATTTCCTGGCACTGAGCACGGTCTGGGCGAAGACAGGCTTGTCTTTGGTGTGCCTTTGGCGTGCCCACTGTGCAGCAGTCTCTATAAGTAGTGCAGGGGGTGGGAGGGGCTGGCAGGGAGTGGGAACAGCAGGCAGGGAACAGCGAGCGGGAAAGAAATGATGAGACCGGGCAGGCAACAAGCACTCAACAGAGTGGCAGTCCCTCCTAGCAGCACAGCAGTCCTTCCTGGCTGAATGTCCTCAGATCCAGAAGTGTACTGATGTAGTGGGGTTTGGGGTCCAGTATTTATACCCAGTTGGGCCTTTGAAGTGGGGGGAGACTTCAACCTTTGAAGTGCAAAAGGCACCTGCCCTTTCTTCCCTGGCTCGAGACACTCTACAGGAGTTATGCAGATCTATGTGCGGGGACAGGCACAGCCCTATTCAGTTATGAGTGTCAGTTCCTCCCTCCCAATGTAGCTCAGGAAGGACCATCAGCCTGGCGATGGCCCATCAGGAAGTGAGTATCACATCCCATCTTCCATTGTGTTTGACTGTCTAGAAGGAAAGCACAAATCCCAGCTGTCAGCCACCCCAGATGTGTATTCAGAGACAGAACAAGGCACAGAATGGTTAAAGTAAGAAAATGCCACCTTTCTAAAAGTGTCATTTTCAGAATTACAATTTAAAATCCAACTTCACCGTAAGTTGTGATTTTAAATTGTGAGTCCAGAGACACCAAACGACAAATGTCTATCTTGTCCCAATTGGATATTGTACTTAAAACTGTATCAGAGTAATCCCAATGTTAACCTATGGGAGATATAGAGCTTGAAGTAGTGAAAAACAAATTTAATAGTTTTCCACTACCAGGACATGTTAAACTTCAAAGTACAAGGGGAAACTTTTTTAAAATACTGCACCCTGTCCTTAGGTATACCTAGGGCCTGCTTTAGGGGTGACTTACATGTAATAAAAAGGAAGGTTTGGGCCTGGCAAGTGGGTGAATTTGTTGAAATGGCAGTTTAAAGCTGCACACACAGGCTCTTTATTGGCAGGCCGGAGACATGTTTAAAGTGCTGCTGTAGTAGGTGGCACAATCAGTGCTTCAGGCCCACTATTAGCATTAATTTACAGGTCCTGGGCCCATTTACTGCACTTAACTAGGGACATAGAAGTAAATTAAATATACCAATCCCAATTTTTCTATATTTAGAGCACATAGCACCTGCACTTTACCACTGTTTAGCAGTGGTAAAGTGCACAGAATCCTAAAGGCAACAAAAATGAAGTCTGCAAACAGGAGGTCAGAAGGCAAAAAGTCAGGGGAAACCATGCCAAGGGTGCCAGGTCTAACAGTTTAGGGAGGGGGGGAGAGATAAAGCGACAGAGAGAGAAATAAAAAAAAATTAAAAAATAATGAATTGACACCTATGACCGACCCATGTAACGTCCCTTCATGCAAAGTACTGCAAAGCAAGGCAAATGGCTCCTTTACTTAACATTCAGGAAACTTTCTAAAGCAAAAGCAAAAAGTTCCTGCACTGGAAAGTAAATCCAAAATAAACATTTAGCGCAAAGTGTTTGTAAATCTTGGCCATAATGCTTCATGAAAAGTAAACATTGGGGCACTGGAGAATTAAGCAATAACAATGATGAGTATCACTGCTGAATGATTCAAGGACATTTGATACAAAAAGCGTAAAGCAAACAGGCTAATGAAAGTAAAATGTTTTAATCAAAGTCGAAAATCATTTCTGCTTTTGTCTCATCACTATCTAAACTGCACGCATCTTTTCTAAGTAGAAAATACAAAATCTGCATGAAGTTGTGCGAATAATCTGGGTCACTGCAATTATGCATCAGGACAGTCTAAATTATTTATCAAGAAAAAGCAATTATGCAAAGTAAGGCTACACATTTTGTGATAGTATTACTTCAGAATTTTTGTTTTCTCACGTTAACACTGTGTGGGCAAAGGTTTCACCTTGTTAGTTCTTGTTTAACATCTAAATACAGTAGTAATTAACTGATAGGTAACCAGCCAACTTTTGTCAAGGGCCATCCACCGCACAGCAACACGTGTCACTGAGGTTTTAGTAACTTTTGATCCATTTGAAATAGAAACAAAAATGTATTGGTTAAAAACTGCAGATTATGCAGCAGGTGATATCTTAAGTGGCAGATCCATAATTATGCAGAAAGGCAGCAGAATTTAACACTTTTGGTACCCCCGAGTATAATCCTTTGTTCTAGGTAACTATTTTATACTTGTGCATGTAATTGATGTTGACTAAATCCAAAATCCACAACTCATCAGATCATCTTCTGTTACAGATCTTCTTTCCTGCAGCACCATCTCCAAACACTTTTTTCCTCATCTGACCACTCTGAAACTCTAGTCCGAAATTGCAGAGTTGATGCTGCTAAAACGCGGGCTTTTGGGAGGTATTGTTCCTGAGGACTCGGGTCCTGACACTTTTTCTTTGCTGATTTCTATGTCAGTTTTCCTATATTTCTATACTTCCTTCTCTTGTTCAGAGACAAATTCTGATGATGAACAATATGTTCTGGTCTCCAAAAATGAGACTTTGGGCCTAATCGTAAAACATTTTGAAATGCGCTATTTCATGGTCTTGGTGGTAAACTAAGGCATTTCTTTGGGCAAACACCTTTTTACCACAGTATAATGAAGGAAGTTTTCTGGAAGTAGCACTGTTTTGCTGTAATGCTCATGCATGTTTATTGTGTGCCGATGTGATATATGTGAATTTAGTGAAAAACTAAAACATAAAAAGCATATTGAATGAAACGAAGCCATGGAAGTCCTAATTTAAGCAAAGTAATTTATAACGAAACACCAAAAAATGAAAAATTAGTGCAAACATTTAAATGGAAATGCATTCACATTGAAAACGCATAGGAGAATTGAAATGGAAACAGTTTAATCACAAACAGTATTTAGTGTCATTGGTGATATACTGAGTTTTAAACAGTTGTAAAATGTTTATTTTATATAATGGCTCTAGAAACATAAGTCCAGAACAATCTATTCTTAAACCGGCACAAAGGTTGAAATTCACATGCAGCGCCCAGCATTTTAGTAGACAGCTGCTCTGTGGGGACGGCGTTCGTCTGTCAGGATCACAGTGCTGAAGGAGCGCTGGGATCACCATGAACATGGTTCCCTGAGAAAAAACAGACGGCGGTATTCGAGTTTTCACATGGAGAACAGAAGAAGTGATGGTTGTTTCTTTTTAAAGGAACATTAGATTTAGAGCAGATTTGTGTCAGCAAATGGTGAACTTTACCTTTTGTGTGACTGATGGAGCTAACAGCAGTTTTGTGGTGCTGCTCCCTCTGCTGCCTTCCAGTTAGGGGTGACTGTGGATCTGACCAGGGATCAACTTTCCCAACTGCTGCCTCACATGCACGAGAAGACATTAGTTTGAAAATGAATAAAAATAGCCCATTTCAAGAAAAAAGAAGTTCCTCCAAAAGGTTTGGTACAAACCAATGCAATCATCATCATTGGATAAAAACGTTTCCATTATATTGTTACGGCGACACTGTAGTACGAGGAAAACGTTTTCCATTAATTCACATGCAGCTATTTTGCTCTGGGGTGACAATTTCAGTTCTTTGTACTGCTGGGTTTTGAATATAACATAATATCTAAGTAATGTGGTTTTGTTGTACTGTGTATGTTTGTTGTTTTTACTCCTTTATAGTGTTGTGCCAAATCATGTTTTAACTGTTATTTGTGTATGTGTTATTGTTTTAAGTTTCTGTTATTTACTTTATATACTTCTTGTTGATGACTTTGGATATTTCAAGAAATGCTGCTACATTTTCAGTGAAAAGTAGCACATATTTTTAAAGTCCTTGGCCCGGATTTACTGCTTCATTGATGTTTCATGCAACACAGCAGAGTAAGGGATCTTGCTGCACAGCATTGTGTGAATGGGACAGAGCAGAAATCTGTCATAATTATAAGATATGGTGAGTGCTATATTTGAGCCAATGGTTGCTAGTGGGGAGCACCACCATTTATTTTTGGGCACCAACACTTACTTTTCCTCACCAGACCTTTCCTGAGAGCAAGAAAGGCAAAATTGCACAAAACAAAAACACAGAAGAGAAATAGGGAAAAACCCTCACAAAGGGAGAAAGCCGGAACCTGCAAAAGTGAGATAAAGGGGCAGGGGGTGTCTAGTAGTCAATCAGAGGCCCACACGGTGGATTTGAAACTATGCAGCCTTGATATTCACTGCGCTGACATTTAAAAGCTGGGCATGGGCTTCTGAGCAGAGCTTAGGACACCAGCACTCATTTTGTTACAAATTAAGCACTGGATGTAGTGCACTTCTGTCCTTGCACTGGTGCACTAGTGGCAGTTTTAGTGCCAACGCCTGGTACCATGGTGCCTTTCTTTGTGGTCAGGATTGTTTTTTTGTGTAAGTAGGGATACCTTGGTACGTGAAGGTCGGGTAGGCACAACATTGTGGCCCAAACCCAGGTCTACAAACCTTAGCAAAATCTATGGATGGATGCATGGAAACCTCCATGATACGACCATAGAACACCTTCCTGATGCAAGGTCAATGTAAGGTAGCGCTATGCGTTGCCTTGTGTTTTTTGTTATTTTGCTAATGCATGCAAATCTGGCTTTGTGTGGCTTAGTACATTCCATAATACATTTTGTGTGACTGCATCAAAAAGTGACGCAACCCTGATGCAAAACGTAAGTAAATCTGGACTCCTGTATCAAGGAGCCTCAGGCCGCTGTCTAAGGTGGTCAAGGAGCTCTGCTCCAGTTGTTCCATCATTTGAGATCCCAAAAATGTGGCAGAGACTTGGCTCTTTTTTTGTTCTATGACCCCTAGTGCCCCTCATGTGCAACCATCTATGCAAATTAAGCACTAGGCCCAGATTTACTAACATTTAGCATTCTGGTTGCGTCAATTCTTTTGCACAGCCACAACCCAAAATGGTAGTTGAGATTTATAAAGACTTGCAAATCAGATTTGCATGGCTTTGTGTGTAATTCTTCCAAAAAGTAACGCACAGCAGTGCATATAGTGGTGCTGCATTACTGTGCTTAAGCGAGGCGTTCCATAGATGGAGCATGGGGGTTCCAAAGGTGAGTAAACCTGGGATTGTGACAAAATACTACGGGGTTATTTACAAGAGGCCTGCGCTGCTAGAATATCACTTTTTTAGACGGTTCAGTGGCGCAGGCCTCTCAATCATATTTATGAGGTGACTCAAAGCCACGCTGAGGGGCTCTGCATGGCCTCATAAATATGGAGTAAGGCAATGCAGCTCAAAGCCTTGCTCTGCATCAGGAAGGCGTTCCATGAGCATTGTGGTGGGTGTTTCCATGTAACACTCATGGATTTTGAAGCTACGCCTGAATAACAAAGTCAGGTAAATCTGGGGCAGCGCAAAACCTTATGGCCCCCAAAAGCCGGCATAACAAGGAGAAATGAAAACATTTCTCCTCGTTTTTTCCTCTTTACATGTGTGCTGCATTCTGCAGCACACATAGAACAAGGAAAACGCCTCAATGGATTGTGTTTGCGCAGGAAGATGTCCCTTCCTGTACAAAAAACAATCCAACCAACAATGCAGACACCCTTACACCATGGTGCAATTGTGCCTGTGTTGGTGCTAGGCGCCAAATTGTGTGCAAGCGCTGACTGAAAGGACACGAATGCCACCGTATTTTCCTGCCCTTTTGATTTGGTGTAGTGCAGCACAGCAAAAAGACTTGCAGCGCTGCCATACGCCAATTTTTGTCAATGAAGCCCTACATCTCCCTTGGCTAGGCGTAACAAGTGCTGCATTCTGGAGCACTCATAGAAAGAGGAAGATGCCTTTAAATATTATATTGTGCATGAAGGTACCTCTTCCAGCACAAAAAAATGCTGCCTATTATACAGGCACATTTGCACCATGGAGCCAGGGTGCCTGCGTTGCCACTACACAGCACACAATGCACCAGCGCTAGGAGACAGTAAAAATGTGCCATATCTTAGTAGATGAAGCACATTTTTGTTGTCTCATTCATGCAACACAGCAACTTTGCTTGCTGCCCTGCTTTGCCTGAAAAATTAATAAACAAGCCCCTACTCACTTTGTAGAGAGAAATCACAATAAAAAACAGAGATCACTGTAGTTAGGATTTTAGCTTGTTCTTTCGCCATGGTTCGCCCCAGGTATTAAACATGGATTTATACTTATTTTTCATAACCCATATTTTAGGCTATTTTTTTAATTTTTCTGGGGATTGCCTACACAAACCACGAGAAACAGAACACGAGTCTAAAATGTACTGCACAAAGTGCGAAACCGCATTTGCCTCGCTGATTAGGATAAATCTTTGGAGTCCGGGAGATTTGCTGATCTGGCGGAAACCGGAAGAAGGCGCATCAGTTCACGCTCGCCTAATGCGTAATCTCTCACAATTTGTAAACCGAACAAAATAAAGGCGAGAAATCATTCTAAAGCACCTACGAAATTACTTGGCTGTGCTGCCTCTGAAGATTGAACGAGCGGAGTATCTTTCACGGTTAGCCTGTATTCTTCTTCATCAGGACGTCTGTTATTATCACATAAATAGGCATGATTTTTTATGCAACCTTTTGTGCGGAGAGCATCAAGGAAAAGAAAAACATTAGTGGAACCTCGAGACTCAGGGCGGAGATCTTCCTTTTTTTTATTGTTATACATTATAATGTTTTGCCGGTCTATGATTAACTTGTTTTGTGCTATTTTATGCTATTTGAGTTCACGCAGACCCGGACCTGGTGCCCTCACCTGAAATGCGAACTACGCAGTGCGTAGAAAAGAAAATGTGAACGAGTGTTGACTTAATGCAGTGGATTGTAACAGCAATCCCATTGGAATTATGTTTTTTTTAGTTGCCAAAGCGTTTTCCGCATAAGTATAGGTTTGCCGCATGTGTCACATAATCCATCATCTGATGGATAATTTGCACATCCAACAAAAATAGTTTCTAGTTTAAAGGGATCAAGAGTTAACAACACAGCAACACGTGGGAAGGGAAGGCCATTCACAAAGGTCGACCGGTCACCTTTCTGGTGTTTATTGCTGTACCGGAGTGTTAAATTAGTACTAATGAGGGGAAACCTTTGGCCAGACGATGTTAACGTGTAAAATTGACAAAATAATGAAGTACTACTGTCGCAGAAAGTGCCGCATTCTGCATTACGCCGCATAATGTGCCTGTTGTTGCAGCATAATTTAATCGACCCTAAACATAATTCCAGTGTCCCTTGCACACAACTCAACGTACCAAAAAGCAATCTGGTGTGTTCTATCACCTCACAATGTTTGCTCACGCTAATGCTAATAGGGCGCTGTCCATGATACCCTTAGGCCTTAAAATCCATATGGCCAAACACTACACAGGTAGCATTCATTCCTATTGTGCTAGAGGCAGAAAGTAGTTAGTGTCATTTTCTGGAAAATATTGAATGGTTTTGCCTGCTCTTCTTTTGTTCAGAGCTTGATCCTGTTTCAAACTGATGCCAGTTTTACCTGCAATGTTTGGCCCCACTAGGTCACTCTGCATTGTGTAACTTTAGTAAATAGGTAGCAGCACAGAGTTTGAGCTCCATGACACAACATGGTTTGTGCTGTTCTTTTGAGACACAAAACTCCTGTTGCTTACGGAAGCTGGTCTCCACTAACATTTGTGCAAAAGGAGCACTACTGTAAAGTACTTGGCTCTTTAGGCAATCTGTGTCCATGACACTAAGGACAGTTTGTTCCTTTTCTGGGATTTTATTTAACAACCTAATACATACTGGCAGTTGTTGCTTGGGTTCATCTCAGGCCATCAGTTGGATCTACCACAACATAAATCAGTGGTTTGCTATCATGGGAATGGGTTTGGACACCCATGAAATGAGCACTGTGGCACCATTTACTGTTATTGGAGAACGACACAATCACGTACACACCTCTCGTGGAACTTGTTGCTTCCAGGAAAGTGTAGTGTTGGTGGGTTTTGAACGTCCTTTTACATTGTCTGTGTTGAATTTTTAAAATTTATCTAGCTGGTTAACTCGTGATGTTTACAGTACTCTACATTTTGTTCCAGTGATAGGCTAGGTGCCACAGAATTAAGATCTGGTCGGTGCTGTTGGGGACTAAACAGCTGCCATCTGTATTGCCTTTGGTCGAATGAAGTCAGATGCCGGCGTGTCCAGTATGTTCTATTGTGTATGCAGACTGCACTGGGTGCTGAGGTGTGATTACAGTGGTAGATTTCCTGTATTCCATTTCTGATGTACGTTTTGAGGCGTTCTGGAACTGTTTAGCACTTTTGGAAAGTAGCATGTTATCATCAGAATGGCCCTTTCTCATTATTGGTTTCATGAGGATGTTCGCTGGTTCTTCTAGTGTTTTCTTTTGCATTGGCAGCACATGTTAAGTTGTCGGATTGGTGAGTTAAAAATGTTAAAACCTTAAACTATAGTCAGTTGGTGTATTATATAACACTTTAAGGTCAAAACATTAGCGGAAAACATTTTGGTTTAACCAAAAGTGTAAGTATATACTGGCTTATAGTGGCTTTCAGCCAGCCCCGTTCGTCTATTGGTCTGTCATTCTGTCATTTGCATTTTGTCTGTCTGATTCACTACAGCATATAGCATGGGGCAGTGAGTCAGCCTACTTCAGCCACTGGCTAACTTAACCATGAGTGATAGCATTCCGACTTTTCACAAAAAGTACATACACACACAAAGAGGTTATTTCCGTGCCAGAGACGAGCAGGACAATGTGTGCGTTTGCCACTCAACATATTTTTACTTGAAGCCACTTTATTTAGATTGATGATGGTCAGCAGCTTCCCCAACACTACCATTTTGCAACAAAACAAGCCGATACCAGACTTGTTGGCTTTGATAATGCTTGTTCATGTTGTAGCCAAACAAATATTGCTTGGGAAACTCAGCTGCTATCAGTGGGGAGGCTGTTACACAGATGGAGTGTATAAATGGTGATTGTATGTTTTCTGACTCTTTCCTTTTTTATTTCTTCTTCTTTAGTCTGGCGATGTCAGTTCTCCTAGTTGCTGCCCAGCAGAGGCAATACGTTTTTCGCCCTGGAGGAGTGTTGATTTAGATAACTTTGTACGTGATGCAGCTGGTCTTGAAGATGATGCTAGCTTGGAGTCTGTCGCAGGGTAATTCCTTCGGTGTCATTTAAGGTTATGAGTGGACGCAAAACATGATAAAACTAATGACGTCCAACGGGCAAAAAACAGCTAGTTGCCAATGGCACAGGCACACAAAAATGTTAACAGTAGAACATCATGGTGGACTTTGCTTTGTGAATTGTGTGGTGTGTTACATACGTTCATAAGCAATGAAAGGAAAACTCTGCACTCCAGGAACTCTGATTTTTCTAAATTTCAGCCACCAGAACACATTTTAAACCAGCGGTCTTTATCACGGTTGACCGTGATACAGACCATTGGATCGAAACTCGTCGGTGTCTGTTCGAAGATCTGATTGTTAAACTTTGAAAAAATTGAAGTTCCTTGAGTGCAGCATTTTCGTTTCGTTGAATGAAAATATATATATGTGTATACATGTATATACACATATTCACTTAAAAAAACAATGGTTACAGGGATGTTATAGTTAGGCTCACATTTTAAATGTCTGAAACCATAGAATTTGTCAGCTATAGTTAGATTTACCTCAAGTAACTATAAATCATGCGCTAAGGTAACTATAACTTGCACCCCGCCATGCAGAGTTTTTTCATCAAATATTTTACTGCAAATATTACATTGATATTATCAATTATGTTATCAAAGATGTCATGAATGCTGTAATTTGTGGGGTCATTAGCAGTGCGTGGCAAGGATGCGAGTCATAGTTACCATAGGGCAGGAATTATAGTTACTTGTGGTAACTCTAACTACAACTGGTGAATTTCTATGGTTTCATGAGTTTAAAATGTGAGCCTAACTATAACATCCCTGCAACCTTTGGATTTTTAAGTGAATTTCTATGTTTGTAAAAAATTTGAATTTCTAACTATAGCGTCCCTATAACCTTTGTTTTCTTTAGTGAATTTGTATGTTTTTCTTAACGTATAGTAATTTTCATTACTGTATGTTAATCCAACCACCGCAGCGCATAGTCTTTGGCCCTGTGTGGCGGCGGTTGGCCACAGGGCCTGGCCTTCGATCAGAATCTGAGGCCAACACCCAATAATCACCCAACCTTGCACTGTGTAGAGCCTTCACCAGTGCGCAGCAGAGGTTGCCAGCAAGACCTAGCCTGCAGCCAGACCCTGTGGCCAACACCTCTGACCACCCAACCTCATGCTGTGCAGGGCCCTTTGCACATGCACAGCAGAAGATGGCCTCAGCCTCTCTGGGTGTCAGAAAAAGTGTGAGAGGGTGTATCTGAGTGTGAGAGTGGCTGTGAGTGTGCCTGTCCAGGTGTGAGAGTGTGTACATCAGTATTTTAGAGGGTGCCTGAGTGCGTGCACAGGCCTGTGAGTGGGTAAATGAGGGTGTCAGTGGGGCTGTGAGTGGGTGCATATGTGTCTGAGTGGGTGTGTGAGTAGGAGAAATTGATTGAAAGAGGGAGAGAGAGAGTTTTGTAGGCTTTCATCGATGATATACTTAGAATGAGATATTTCTGTTCAATTTAAATAAAAAATGAATCTGTCATTTGTAAAAATTGAATAAATTTGTGCTTAAAAAAAAAAAGAGTGAAGCAAGTCCAGGTGGATTCGAACTCTGCGACCTTTACACTGGCCTATTGCTGTTTTTAAAAACACTTTTTTTAGCCCTTTAAGGGCTATCTGTGATCGCAAGGGAGCCTTCAAGGGCTCCCCAGTGCCCCCTACATATTTTTCTTTCTTTATTATTTACCGAAATGCCCTTTATGAGCTTGTGAATGCTGAATTTATTACTAATTAATGCTATATTCTATCAGTTATGAATTTGCATAGAATTAGGCTAACAGAGAAAATAATGTGCGACTTGGAAAATGTGCCCTCTTGAGTGGCCACCATTAATACATAAAGCTTTTAGAGACTGCATTTTAATCATTATTCAAAATGTATGTGTAGGGAAATTTGTAGTAGTATGTTGTATTAATGATTTCATGTTATGTATTTGCTTATTAATTATAGGCCTTAAGATAGCGAGTTTTGGGTCTAGTCTGCACAACCTCATATTAAGTTGCCATGTTTAATAAAATCGTGGGAATGTATGCTCAGAGAAATCAATGCGTTTATTGTTCAGACTGTCTTGACCAAACGTTAGCAGATGTCTTTGATTTTCCCATGAGAACTGCCTGTTGTATTGTATTAGGAGTTGTTACTTTGTATAGATCGATGCGTGAGACAGCGATGTTCACAGGAACTAACAATAGATGCACTGACTGACGTACGGATTGCAACAAGAAGGTTACCTGACGAGTCTGGCAATGGGAACAGGAGAAGAGGAACCAATCATCGACATGTGAAAGACAGTTTAGTTATATTTTAGATTTGGGTTTTTATTTCTATTGGACTAATTGTAAATGTATGATTTTCTGACCAATGATAGGGTGGGAAGTTCCTTAGGACATTCTAACTTAGCCCGACTGCACAGAGAAGAAGCACGCCTTTTCCATTCTGATTTTCCCCGTAGAGGTTCTGTTTTAGGAGCTGAACAGTTCCTTTTGACTTTATTTCTAACTTTAACTTTACTGCTAAATTGTTAATGTTGGTTGCTGACCCCTTAGAGATTGCTTCTTAAATGGTTCAGACAGCTTAGAGTCCCTTTCTCTGAACCATTCCCTTTCACTGCCCGATGCTGAAGCTGACCTTACAAATGTCCAACTGACAAAGAGAAATTGCAGCTTGCTGATCCATATGAGGACAGGTATAACAAAATGCCATTGTTCTTGTTGTAGGTTATGTTCTTTGCGTTTAGGTACCAACCACCATTTTGATAGAGCCATAGCTAGATGTTTTCCAAATTAACTTTGACTAAATTGTTTTGCATGAATACCAACATGCTATTCTAATCAGAAGGTTAGTTAGGGAGCTCTGGAAATGTTAACTAATTACAATTAACAAAAAGTTTATCTTGTTCACCTGTTGAATCTAGATGTATGTTCTTTCTATTGCACAGTTATTTTTGTTAACTTGTACTGCAACTCTTGAATGCTTAGTTGCAAATGCTTTAGTTAAATTGAGATTCTTTAGAAGATTTGGGCAATCAGTGTTGTTTATGTATGTTTACCATTTGGTTTTGAGACTAATTTATGTGACATTAGCATTGTTAATATAGGGAAATACACTTTCTGACTTTTACATAAAGGTGTGGTTATTTGTGGCCAAATGGGCCATGGTGTGTAAAGATCACTGATTCCAAATAGTATTTGATAATGCTTATTGAGTATGAGGTTGAACTTAGGACTTATGGTGGAATTGCTCTAAACGTAGTCAAAAGGTCCTTCGAACCTCTAGCGCATCCCCTTATAAATTAACAATAAAAGACCAAAGAAGGAAGTTGCGCTGACAGGCTCTCTGGCACCCGGGGGGAAGCTTTAAGGCTTTACTTGCGGTGCCATTGCTTCAGCAAGCAGGGAGCTGCTTATAACGGCAGCTCCCTGCTTGCTGAAGCATTTCATCTCTGTTCCACTGTTTGACAGCAGGACATACTTTACAGGTCCTGCTGTCAAACAGCAGAGTGTTTGCTGTGGCATGGCGGCAGGTGCAAAGCTGGAGCCAAGCCACAGACAACAGCGATGTCCTAGGGTGGCCCCCGACATAACAGGAGCTGTCCCAGGGGGGTGGTGGACCACAGGGCCATATGTGGCTCCTCACGGGGGGCTGTGAGGCCCCCCTCCAATGTGCACATAGCCCCTGGGAGGTGTTGGTCTCCGGGGCTAAAGGGGGTCTGAAATGGACCCCCTTGACTTTATTTAGTATGTGCCCCGTGCAGTGGGGGGGTCTTAATTCTTTGTAATCCCGGGGGTGGCTGTCCCAGGGGTGCGGGGGTACGTGTCCCCATGCTCATTTTTTATAATTCGCCCCATGGAGATGGTGGTCCCTGGGGCTGTGGAGGGGGGGGGGCTGGAGGGCAGGCCGCTGCCCTGTGGAGCTGGCCCACCTGGGGGGCTTAATTTAAAACAAGCATGGTTTTCTTTTTAATTTTTACCCCAGAGTTGCAACCTGTTGCAAATTCGCTGTAAAATGTTTAAAAAAAAATGCTTTTTAGCCCTGGGAGGGTCCATTTGAGACCCCAGCAAGACAGCTAAGGGGTCAGGGTGTTCGTACCCTGGCCCTTTTTGTATTTTTTATTAATTCTTTCAGGACTCGGCTTCAGACAAGTCCCAAGATGGCTGACAGCACTTCAACGGCTTTGTTGTTGAAGTGTTGTCAGCAAATCAGATCTCAGCACAAGATTGGGAGGGTTCCCGAATCCTTTGCATCCCTATATATATATATATATAAAAATATGTATTTTTAAAACTTTCTCTGCAGGGCCCCCTTTTTAATTTTTTTGTTTCTTGCCCCTGGGAGTTGGTGGTCCCCAGGGCTTTAATAAGCCTGAGGAAGGGGGCCCTGTGTGCCTCCCTCCTTTATACATTGAGCATACCCCCCAGGATCTGGCCCACCCTGTGGCGAAATCAATTAGAAGCACAGGAGGCTGTGTTTTTCTTTTTTTAAGTTCTCAGCAAAATCCACAGATCCAGCCATGGATTTTGCCAAGAACTTAAAATAAAAAAAATACTTTTTAGGGCTGGCAGGGTCGCAGGGGGACACCTGGACCAAGGCTAGGGGGTTAGGGTATTCCTACCCTTACCCCTTTTCTTCTTTGTTGGTATTTTTATGGGAGTTGGAGGAAACAGAGTCCCAAAATGGTTGCCAACAATTCCTGGTAGAAGTGTTAGCAGACAATCATATTTCAGCATGAAATCTCTGGGATCCACAGCTCTAGATATCTATATTTATTTTCTCTTTGATATCTCAAAAACTAGTGAACAGATTTACACCATTGAGTTCCCCAGATCATTTTGCTAAATAATCTACTAAGTCAGGTATGGGGTTTTTGTAGGGATCTAATGTCCTGGTGAAGGCCATCAGTCCTATAAGGGCATAGTGAAAAGGCCAAAACGTTGACACTATAGCAGATGGCAGGGGTGATTGGGTGATAATTGTCCAATGGCACCACCGCAGCACACAGGTTTTTAATCCTATCCAGGGAACCCATGAATAAATGAAATGAGGGCACCCATGAGATAGTTTTACCATATGTTCTGTGAGTAAGATCCCAAGGTTTATGTTTGTGTATTAGATCTACCCCTCCCTTGTTTGTTCTAACCCCGATGTTTGTTATTGCAGCGATGTGGAAGCAGTAGCCTGATGATGAAGCACAATAAGTGGATGAGGGCATTTTTAAGAAAGCAATGTGTTTTCCTGGTAGGGTGTAACTTTGACGACTTTTATGAGGCATCTGCCTTCATCCGTGTCCTATTTTGTGTGTATTTGTATAGATATTGGTTGTGCCCAATTAGTCTGCCTCAAGGACCAAAGCTGCCCTATGTTATGTTTTGTGTGTGTGATTTAGAGCATTGCAACTGTAACACTTCCTGCCCTGTGCTCCAGCAGTCCCTGCCACCCCAGAAGAAACCTGCAACGCTGGGGGCACACCTGTACCTTGCCACCCAACCTAAGTAGCTAGCCTGATGAAAGGTGTGACAAACCATGCCGCTTTAAGGTACAAAGCTGCTGCCTTCAGATACTCTGTGTTGAAGCACTGACTGACTGTGATGGAGCTTGAGACCTATGACCCTGATCAGACTTGGCTGCTGTGTCCAAAAGCTCCTAGAAGGTAGTACGTCACTGCTGGATTCCAGCCTGGAGAAGAGGATGAAATCATTACATCCCAGTCCCTAGATTATCAGAGAAGGTAGGAGGTGATGGAGCAGATATACTAATTCAAGAAATTTCTAATGATTAATGTGTGATTATTATTGAGAAAAATGTGTAGAAAACGTAATATTAGAAAATAACATGTATAATCAAAAAAGTGCCCACGTGGAGTGGTCACCATAAGTATTAACAGATGCTAAATAGGACTTGAACAAAAAGAGGCACTGACTAAAGACTATGGGGTTCATTTTGACCTTGGCGGTCTTTTTTCCAGACCGCCGAGGGACTGCTGTGTGGAAGATGGGGGAGACCTCTATCAGTGCCAGGGAAGGAATTCCCTGGCCCTGATAGTGCTTACCGCCATGGATTTCATGGCGGTTTCAAACCGCATGAATTCCATGGCGGTCAGCGGGGTCCAAATACCGCCAGCGGTATAGTGATGGCCGCCGGGCTGGAGACCATGGTCTCCAGCCCGGTGGTCGTCTCCGCCCTGGTGGGCGGAACGGAGAACCGGCGGATGACCATGGTGGTAACCGCCATGGTCTTAATCTGCTGAGGAAAGACCGCCAACATGTTGGCGGTCTTACCACCGCTTCTCCACCTTCCGCCAGGGTCATAATGACGCCCTATGTATGCAACAATTTTGTTACCTGAAGAGCTGGATGATGTTCCCATCACAAGAAGGACCAATCAAATTTATGGGGCTTGAAGCACATGCAGAAATTGAGATTTGGTAAATAAAAACTATAGGTAAGAGTCATAATGTCCGACAGACTGACCAATTAGTGCGACGGACTGGGAGACCCTAATAAAAAGTCATGACAAGGGGAGCAAAATCAGAACTGCAAGGAGAAAGTTGATGACGTCAGGAGACGCTGTCCGAAGTGCCGATAATTGGGCTTTTACTCTGTGAGCCTGATACTTAGCTGACCACTGATGACCTGGGGACGAAGACTGACTTGTTGCTGATCCATCCTGGACAGGTAGCTATGGAAATGTGACTGACAAATTTTGTGCCTTTTCTTCTGGGTGCCAACTGCACTGTTTCTGAATAGATTTTCTCTCTTAAGTTATCTTTTTCCAAATTAATGATTTATCGAAATTGTTTTCGCATAAAGACCCACATGCTGATGCTAATCTTGGTTAGGTAGGCTGATAGGGGGAGACGCTGACGGTGACAATTGACTGACAAATCATATTGCTGAATTACTCCATTAATGCTGATAATCATTGTGTTTGCATTGTTGTTTATGATTTATTGGTGAGAAATGTTTCCTTAATAAATTAATAAGGGTTGATTAATAAAGGCAAGATTAACATTTGATTAGAATTGTAATCAATAGGGAATAAAAATTATTAACACTTTTTCATGAGTGATGTTTTTTTCTGATTAATATGGTATCCTTTTTGGTTCCTTAAGTAGTTTACTTACTAAAGACCAGGCACGCTAGCAGTTTTTGGTAGCAGCTTGATGGTTAGATTCCTTGGAGAACTAGGTATATGGTGATTATTGGTTATGGCACTAGTTTAAGTTAAGGATTAGTTGTTTGTATTTTATGAGATTTGAATTTTATTTTTCTGAAATGGCAATGGTAGCAAAGATGATGTCCCCTTAAGCACAGAAATGACTTTTACAGATCCTGGATCCTGTTAGTAAAGTTGGGTATGTTCTCGGCGTCTTTTGAGATAGTGTGAGAATGGTAGGTCGTACTTGCAGAAGCTTAAGCAAATTGCAGGAGAATTGTGAGGTATGTAAGGTACAGTAGGGAGTCTCAAATCTCCAACTGAGGTTAGTAGGGGTGTGCGTACCCCATAGTATGAGAGTAGGGAAGTCGTCGAACTTCACATGTGTGTGGCCCTTTGTGCTAAACATCATCCACATGGTTGTGGTGATGTACGGACCCTGCGTGGTGAAAGGCTCTGGAGTATATCGACAAGTGTAGGAGACACTTGGTTATATGTTGTAATCTGTCTGGTTTAGTAGGTTGATCGGACGTGGTCAACAAGTCAGTGAGTATGATAGTTGGGTGAGAGAAGAATTTTGACTAAGATTTGGCGAGTACTATGTGCACCAGAACAGACCCATTGATCAGTTGAGAGTAAAATTTGCGGGTCGAATTTGCTTGCGAATGTGGGGGACTGAGAAAGAGGAATAGCTATATGAGCGAAGAGAGCCGTTAGTGAGAGTCCGTAAGGACTCTGAAGCGATTGTGTCCCTTCTGTAGTAAACCAGCAGGTTTGTTTTAGTTGTTAGGTTTTGGTAAGCGCTTGCAATAATTTGCATTAGTTGAGTGAATCGAGTGAAGGAGGACGAGCTGCAAGGCTTTGTCAGCTGCTGTGTGTGAGTGTGACATCAGAGTGTTTCGCGTTGGGATAGGTTGGTTAGTAAAGAAGTGCGACCGGATAGGCAGCCGTCTGTAAGAGTCAATTGGTTGAGTAAGCAGGTGAAGGGAATCTTGGGAGTAAAAGTAATTTCATTATTGAATCAAAAGTAAAAAGAAAAGACAAAATGAAGTTTTTCAAGGCATTCAGGAGTGCGATGAAGGGTGATACTTACATCAAGGCATCAGTGGGGGAGCAGACCCCACCGGAAAATACTCCGGCTTACATTGTGATGGAGATGCGAGGTGTAGCACTGTGTTTGTGGTTGAAGCAATGATACAAGTTAACTAAAAATCAAGGGTCTTTGGTTTTTCCAGAGCATGGAACGTTTAATTTGAGAATTTTGGATTCATTGCGGATGTCATTATATGACATGAAGCCCTTGCCAAGATCAGCACAGTTTGAAGCTTTAGCGGTCTGGGAGCTAGTGGCTAGACAGCAACAAGAGATGAAGTTCAAGAGGAGGATGAATCGAGTAGAAAAATCATTAGCTGAAGCTAGATGGGATTGGGAGCAAAAAAGATGGATAGCAGTGACATTACAGGATATCAAATTGTTCCCGGCAATGACAGAAGGAGATGAGGTAGAGAAGGAAGCTAGTGCCAAAGAGGATGACAGTGGAGGGAGAAAGAAAAAGAGAAAGTCATGTGTAGATGATGATGATTCTGATGTTGAGGATCTCATTACGTAGTTATTGAGAGATTGACCTCCACCTTCAACAACCTATGCGGGGGGTCCAGGCACTAATGCTACTGCCCCTACAGCTGCTCCGACACAAGCACAGGGAGCCGTACAGGCAGAAGGCGGACAATTAGCAGGGGTAGTACAGATTACACTTAATGCAGGAACTAGTACTGTAGTTCTGGTGCAGATACATCCACCTTAATTGCAGAGAATATATCCAGATGTGCCAGTTCTTGAGACAGTCTCGAACATTATGGTGCCGAGGGAGCAGGTGCTTCCGAAGCCAGTGCTGATTCAAACAGATCCGACACCAATGTTGTTGCCTTCAGCTCAAGCACAGGGTCTACCGAAATTTACACCATTAGCAGGAACGCAGTCAGATCTCACACCCGTCATGAATCAGGCAATGGGGGTTGCATTCACACAAGGTGCAGGTGCTAGAGCAGCTCCAGATGCAATATCGCTACCGATTACTGTTGGTCCAGCTGTACCTTTATTTGCACAAAAGAAATCAGATGCAGGAGTGCAGAATGAAGTATCACAGAGCCTCGTAAGGAGGGTGGTGAGCGATCCTGCGCAGCTAATGTAATCTGCAGGACAAGCTTTCAATGGATCTATACCTCTAATGGATCTTAGTCCACTTGTGGTGCTTCCAGATGCAGTGAATGGCCCGAATGCGAGTCAGAGTTTGAGACTTCTGACACCACATCCTTCAGGTGCAGTGGTACAACAGCTACCAGTGCCGAATGAGAATAACATTTCATTGCAGGGATTGTCAGCTCAGCAATTAAGTGAATGGTTAGACAGTCTAAACACTCTTCAGAATGCATCCAAGAGTGAGGATCAGATAATTCGTGTTAGACTAAACATAGAAGCCACTGAATTAGTCGAGAGAACAATAGGTGTGAACAGATTGGAATCTTACACAGAAGAAGAGCTGAGGTACTTATGCCCAAAGATCACAAGAGAAGTGAGTAAAATACATCAGAAGCTAGCAGAGGTAGCAGAAAAGCATGACATTGACATTGAGAAGATAAAACATTTGAAACGCAGCTACAGATTAGATTTTGAAGCAAAGGATTTCTAACAAATGAGATCAGCAGGAATGAAAGCACACTTGAGAGAACTGCTGCAGAGTGCCCAGATTTGGGGAGCATTAGAGAAGTGGGAAGGTATGTGGACAAAGAAAAAAGATAAACGAAAACGGGATTCCCAAGAGGGGGCGGAAGGTGTTGATAAAGGGGAATCAGTCAAGATGCTTCCAATGAGAGAAATTCCGGGAGGGCAGTTTATTCATGTCCCGTGGCACAGGAGTGACATATTTTCATTTACAAATGATTAGCCAAAATTGAGAGAGAAGCCAGTTGAATGGTATCAACAGACAGAGAGATTTGTGAAACTTTCCAAATGTTTGTGGGAAGATTTGAACATGTTATTGGAAATAGTGGTACCAGCAGACTTGTGGGTTGAGTGTAAAAGGGCAGTAGACTAGCTAATAAGTGAACTGGAAAGGGATAAGGTAACAGGTGCGCCTTCACCCGAGGTAACGAAAAATTATTATAGGGTGATCGAGTTTCTGAAGATGAGGATTTCCCCCAAAAACATTGATTGGCAGCGGCTCAATAGAACGATCCAAGAGTCTAAAGTATCAATACATACTTACTATGACAGATTTTTGAAAGCATTCAAGGAGTACAGTGGTAAGGAAGCCATTGAGCCGAAAGACATGTTGCATTTTGTGTTCAGATTTGTCGAAGGTCTAAGACCAGAGGTGGGACAGATGATTAAGAATCATTTAATTTGCTGGCAAGCAAAACCAATTGATGAGGTGTTGCAGAATGCAAAATACTGTAGTGACGAGATTGAGTTGAAACAAAAGAAATTGAAAGAAAAGGCAATGGTGATGCAAATCAAGGCAGCTCAAACAGGAGCGCAGGGAGCTTTAGTACCGCCTATGCTGCTGCAACAGGGAGTTGTGATATTCCAAACTCATGTGAGGGGTAGAGAGCGTGGAATGGACATGATGCGCGGTCCGGACGTAGGATCTGTGGTTGTTCAGAATGACATGCAAGGTATGAAAAGGATGTTATCGGGTCATTTGTGCGGAAACGTGGGACACTGGAAGTGGGAGTGTCCGTTGATGGTGCAGGATGGTGTGGCTCAGCAAGGTGATGTCAGTACACTTCAAACTATGAAAGTCCTGAGGATGAAGGGGTTTGTTCCTAATGCTCAGAATCAAGGACAGAATTTCCTACCAGTGCAGCAAATGCAAGTGCTGCGTGCACAATTTGCTCCCTTACCGCCAGTACAGCAGCAGGTTCCCATGGTACCTAGACAACAAATGCAAATACCTCAAGCCCCGATGGAACAGCAACAGGTAATGCTTCCTTAGCAGGTCACAGGTCAAAGACAAGATAATAGTAATAACACAGTGCACCAGTTTCCATTTTACAGTGAGGATGAAATAAACAAAGAATGGATGAGTGATAGCTCGGAAGAAGGAGCCTGTATGCTTGCTGCCTCCCTAGAAGTAGATCAGAGAGGGCCTTTTGTGAAGGGAAAAGTGATGGGTTACAAGGTCTCATTCTTGGTTGCTACGGGAGCTACGCTCTCTACAGTAAGAAGCATAGAAGTCCCAAATTTACCTCTTTCAGGCGGGACAGTTCAAGTTGTGGGAGTGGATAACAGACAGTTGACAAATCCAATCACGGAACTGGTGCAGGTTGAAATTGGAAATTATTTGGGAATAGATTTGTGGTGTGTGATTCGAGTCCCGTATCATTACTGGGTAGAGACTTATTGTGCAAGACCAAATGTTCCATCAACTGTTCAGACACAGGGATAGAAGCCCAGACAAATAGTGATGATGATGATGATGAAGAAGAGCAGGCATCTGCAATGATAGTCAGCATTGCCTATGAAGAATACCTATTGATTGAATTTTTCCCAATGTTTACTGTGAAGGAATTGCATGCAGATTTACAGGGAACTGTGAAGGAGGAAGTCTGGGATTTGACAGGAAAGGAAGCAGGTCTGATTAAGGGAATGGAGCTGACTAAATCACTTTGAAGCCGAATGCAGTATTCCAGCAGATTCCACAGTATAACATGGCACAGGATGTTTTGATGAAAGTGGCACAAATAATCAGAGACTTTTTAAAACAAGTAGTTTTGAAAGAAGTATTGAGCAGCCCATGTATTTCACTGAAAATGGGTCTGAAAAAGCCATGTAGGAAAGTACGAGTTGTACAGGATTTGCGGAAAGTGAATGACATAGTGGTTAAATGTTGTCCGATAGTGCCCATTCCAGCAGTGATACTGTTTCAGATTCCTTGCCATGCAGAGTGGTTCACAGTGGTAGATCTGTCAGAAGCTTTCTTTTCTGTGCCACTTCATGAGGATAGTCAGTTTATTTTTAGTTTACAATTCCTAGACAGTCTACAGCTGGTGCAGGCTTCCACAAGGGTATACGGCGTTACCATCCCTGTTTAATCAGATCTTTAAAAAAAATCTGGAGTCGTTGGAATTGCCATGCCAATCAACTCTGGTACAGTACATTGATGATTTGCTAATTGCATCCAGAACAAGGGATGAGTGTAAGCATGACTCGATTGCCCTGTTGAATCATTTGGGAGAGTTTGGACATAAAGGCCCTCATTACAGCATTGGCGGTAAATCCCGCTTACCGCCGTGCAGAAGACTGCCAACACACCGCCGCAGCAGCGGAATTCCGCCACAGCTATCACTACCCACAGCTCGGAATCAGCCAAAATGTAGACACTCACACAAGTCCGCCACACCAAAGGTCAGTGATAAACTGGCGAGATCTAAACCTCCACCGTCACGCCAACAGGAATACGCCGACTCCATAATGACCAACAAATCCACGCAGCAGTCTTTCAACCGCGGTAAACCATTGGTGGTACACACCGCTGCGCTCAAAACTCACACACTCTTACAAAACACAACCACATTGGACAATTCCAAATACACACACCTGATACACATACACACACCACTCCCACACACCCACACCACTATAAAACACCCGCCCACATCACCCACAAACCCTTACTACCTAAAATATTGACGAAGGCCAGAGAGACAGCACAGCAAAGACAACACCACCATACAGAGGCACACAACACCATCACACATCCACATCCACGCACAAAACACCACACACCCCTAAACATGACCCCACACATCACGACACACACCACCTCACACATCACCCACACCACCCCATGGCACCGCAAAGACACCCCAGGTTTTCTGACGAGGAGCTCAGGGTCATGGTGGAGGAAATCATCCGGGTAGAGCCACAGCTGTTCGGATCACAGGTGCAGCACACCACCATAGCTAGGAAGATGGAGCTATGGCACAGATTCGTGGATAGGGTCAATGCAGTGGGACAGCACCCAAGAACACGGGATGACATCAGGAAGAGGTGGAACGACCTGCGGGGGAAGGTGCGTTCCGTGGTCTCAAGACACTACATCGTGGTTCAGAGGGCTGGCGGCGGACCCCTACCTCCTCCCCAACAACTAACAACATGGGAGGAGCAGGTCTTGGCTATACTGCATCCTGAGGGCCTCGCAGGAGTAGCTGGAGGAATGGACTCTGGTAAGTCAAATCTTAACTCTTACATCCCCCACCCTACCTGCATGCTATCACATACCCCACCCTCACCCCATCACTCCAGCTCCTCACATATGTCCCACTATCACAAACCACACATCCCAATACCAAGCCCTGCATGCAACAACAAAGCATGGAAACCCATCACCAATACATGTCCACTGCACATACCCACACAGACCCCTAAACAATTAGCACACAAGGTCCTACACAGGAATGCAAGCACTGGGGTACAGGGTCACCCATCCATTGCACACCATGGCTCACACAGATACTAAAACTATGCCTTTCCACCCCTGCAGGACCCCTACCCAACGTCACTGGACAGGAGGTTCCAGACATGTCCACTCCCCCCACAGAAGATGCCCACAGTGATGACAGCAGCTCTGTCCAACTGGATCTAGATGACCAGCCCGGCCCATCTGGGACCTCGAGACAGTTGGTTCCCCTCACACTGGCACAAGCCACAACAGAGCCTCCCCCCTCTGGAAACACCAGCACAGCACCCACCCAGCGGGCCCATACCTCTGTCCCCAGGACACGTCAAGCAGCAGTGTGTCCACCACTACAAGAACAGCAGGGACCTGGGGGCAGTGGGCACACGGTTCAGGGGACAGAGGCCCAGGAACACAGGGGAACTGGGAGGGCTGCTGTGCGACCGGGGGAGGACAGGCCCAGGGAACCCACTCTCCACGAGGCCCTCTCCAACATCATGGGAGCCTACCACCATTCCCAGGAGACGATGGCAACGGTACTGGCCAAGTTTCAGGAGACCCAGCGACTGCAGGAGGCACAGTATTTGGGGTTCAGGGAGGAACTCAAATCCATCAATACCACCCTAGGCACCATTGTAGGGGTGATGAAGGACCTCGTGAACACCAGGAGGGACACTGTGGCATAACAAGAGGCCCCTGACACTAGCCTGGAGGATGAACTGCCCACCACCTCCGCCAGCGCTGGTGGACAGGAGGCACCGCCACAGGACCACAACATCTGCACCCCACCCACTGCAGATGGAAAACCACCCCGCAAGCGGTCCCTGAGATCCAGGGCAAAGACAGAGAACAATTCCAAGACCCCCGCCAATAAATGAGACCACCCTGATTGTCATCCTTCTGTCCCACTTTGTCACCCTGTCCATCCATCAACTGCCCCAGCTCCACTTTCTATGCCACTTTCGACAATGCGCCTGTGAAACAAATAGACTGGACTCTGTCATGAACATTCCTCCACCATCACCCCTGCCTATTTTACAACCCCCTCCACTATTTAGCACTTAAATAAACCTTAAATCACAAAACTATCTGGAGTCAGTCTGTGCTTTCACAAATGTGTATTTGCAATAACTGAGGAAAATAGAAATATCTATTGTATTGTCAACATACCTATGTCACACAGATCTAGACCATGAGGAAACATAGCAGAGGTCACACAGTGGGACCCACATCTGTGAAATCGAAAGTGAAAGTGACAAATCAGGGTCCACACACTGGGTGAAAGTGACAGACAGATGAGAGGTAGAACAAGTGTATCAGATGTAGCAGGCAGTGATGTCTTCTTACCTGTGTCTCACTGGAAGTATTGATGAATCATGGTGTTTCTGTTGTCGATATGCTCTTCTTCTGTCTCCTCTTCTTCACTGTGCACAGGCTCCACAGCTGCCACAACACCTCCTTCAGGACCATCCTCCAGCAGAAAAGGCACCTGTTGTTGCAAAGCCAGGTGGTGCAGCATACAGCAGGCCACAATGATATGGCACACCTTCTTTGGTGAGTAGAATAGGGAACCATCCGTCATATGGAGGCACCTGAACCTGGCCTCCAGAAGGCCGAAGGTCCTCTTTATAACCCTCCTAGTTCGCCCATGTGCCTCATTGTAGCGTTCCTCTGCTCTTGTCCTGGGATTCCTCATTGGGGTCAGTAGCCATGACAGGTTGGGGTAGCCAGAGTCACCTGCAAATGTCGAGGGACAACTGTTAGACACACACTAACCCTTAGGGACAACCCTAGACCCAGACAACTATTCACACTGTATAGGGTCCATGTCCTCACCTAATAGCCACACACGTTGCCTCTGGAGTTGCCCCATCACATAAGGGATGCTGCTATTCCTCAGAATGTAAGCGTCATGCACTGAGCCAGGAAATTTGGCATTCACATGGGAGATGTACTGGTCGGCCAAACACACCATCTGCACATTCATAGAATGGTAACTCTTCCGGTTTCTGTACACCTGTTCACTCCTGCGGGGGGGACCAAGGCCACATGTGTCCCATCAATGGCAACTATGATGTTGGGGATATGTCCCAAAGCATAGAAGTCACCTTTCACTGTAGGCAAATCCTCCACCTGAGGGAACACGATGTAGCTGCGCATGTGTTTCAGCAGGGCAGACAACACTCTGGACAACGCGTTGGAGACCATAGGCTGGGACATCCCTGATGCTATGGCCACTGTCGTCTGAAAAGACCCACTTGTCAGGAAATGGAGTACTGACAGGACCTGCACTAGAGGGGTTATCCCTGTGGGATGGCGGATAGCTGACATCAGGTCCAGCTCCAACTGGGCACACAGTTCATGGATTGTGGAACGGTCCAGTCTGTAGGTGACAATAACATGTCGCTCTTCCATTGTCGACAGGTCCACCAGCGGTCTGTACACCGGAGGATGCCGCCATCTCCTCACCTGCCCCAGCGGACGTGCTCTATGGAGGAGAACAGCGAGCAGAGGGTCAGCCAATACTGAGCTACGAAAACACAACTTTATTGCACACATTTTTCAATCCCCTATTGGCCTGTCTTAGTGTGTATGCAAGGCCTAGATATGTGTGACGCATTTAAAAATAATGCCATGTGGCCCCCTGAAAAGGCGGCTGCCTGACCTGTAAGGTGGGACAATGGGATATGAGGTACCTGCGCTGGCGTTGGACACCGTCGCGGTAGGCGGTCGAAGACCACAGCACAATCCTGCATTGGTTAACATTGGGCCCTATCAGTCCCAGGAGCCAATGACGATGTACGCCGGCAGTGACGGTACGCACCGCCGCGGACGTGACCGCCATTTTCTATCTGTTCACTCACTTGATACCTGATCTTCGACAGGAGAGGACCTACACTACAAGTGCTGTTGTGACCTCAGTCTGGAAGTGACAATGGCTCATGTGTTTGGGGAAAGGGCCCCTGCCTTCACCATGGAGGAGTTGGAGAAACTAGTGGATGGGGTCCTCCCCCAGTACACGCTACTCTATGGTACTCCAGACAAACAGGTAAGTACACTGTGAGCATGCAGTATGGGCAATGCCTGTGTGGAGTGATGTGGATGTAAGATACAGGGGGGGAGAATGAGGCATGCATGAAACAACGATGAGTATATGTGTGTCATGGCAAGGGTAGGAACGCGGGCCAATGACTGTGACGGTCCTGACAGTTATAGCTTCTCCTTTTCCCCTGTACTATTCCTGTAGGTCGGCGCCCACTAGAAGAAGGATATTTGGCGTGCCATCGCCAAGGAAGTCCGGACCCTGGGGGTCCACCACAGACAGAGCACCCACTGCCGGAAGAGATGGGAGGACATTCGCTGCTGGAGCAAGAAGACGGCAAAGGCCCAGCTGGGGATGGCCTCCCAATGTGGGAGGGGTGCCTGCCGCACCATGACCCCCCTGATGTTCCGGATCCTGGCGGTGGCGTACCCGGAGTTGGATGGGCGCTTGAGAGCATCACAGCAGCCACAAGGGGGTGAGTACACTCTCATTCAGCGGAATCAGCGCGCATTGGAGGTGTCTGGGTGGGGGAGGTGGGCTGTGGGTACCCCTAGGCCAGGGCGAGTTTTGCAGGCAAGGTCCCTTCGCAAGGCAGGCCATGTGGCACCCCACCAGTGTTAAGAGCCAACTACACCTAGTCAGGCTCCTGTGACTTCCATGTGTGCAGCAATCAGGCATAGGCCTTGTACCCCATGGCCCTGTGATTAATTAGGGAACTCTAAGTGCATGGCGTAGTGCAGAGGGCTGCTGTGTCTGTAGTGTCCGCCGACGGTAGCAGTATTGCATGCACTGAACATGTCTTTCTTCTGTCTCCCCCCCCTTTACGTGGTCTCCCTATTCTTGTGTGCAATAGCATCATCAGGCGGAGGAGCAGTGGCACTGCAGCAGGAGGGAGCTGCATCCCACATGGCCCTGGAGGGTGAGACTACGGACTCCGAATTCACCAGTGGGACGGAGGGCGAGGGGATCTCCACGGCAGGGACATGAGCTGAGACCAGCGACACGGACTCCTCCTCTGATGGGAGCTCCCTTGCGGTGGCGGCCCCTCTCTGCCCTCCGCATCTACAGGTACAGCCGCCACCCCCCCTACCAGCAATGCCCTCCCAGCAGCCCCTCAGTGTGTGCCCCGTGGCCGCTCACCCAGGAGGGTGGGCATCTCCTTCGCCCCAGGCACCTCATTCCCTGCCCCTGTCAGCCCTGCTGCACTCAGTGAGGAGGCCATTGACCTCCTCAGATCCCTCACTGTTGGGCAGTCTACCATTCTGAATGCCATCCAGGGTGTAGAGAGGCAGTTGCAACAGACGAATGCATACCTGGAGGGCATTCATTCTGGTCAGGCAGCCCAACAGCGAGCTTTTCAGACTCTGGCCTCGGCACTGATGGCAGCCATTGTCCCTGTGTCCAGCCTCCCCCTCCAAATTCCTCCACCCAGCCCCAATCCCCTGTTCCTCAGCCTATCCCAAGCACACCATCAGACCAGCATGCACACACCTCAACACACAAGGGTAGCTCTGGCAAACATAAGCACCACACATCCCACAGGCACTCACACAAGCATAATATCCAGGCACTCATACCAACATCCACTGCCTCCACTGTGCCCCCCTCCTCCTCGTCTCCCTCCTCCCTCCCTGTCACATCTCCACTCACACCTGCATGCACTACATCTTCAGCCACTATGTCCATCAACAGCACGCCCATCACCACACACCGCTCACGTGCACTCACCACCCCCACTACCATTCACACATCCCCTGTGTCCTCTCCCAGTGTGTCTGTGAGCCCACCTCCCAAAGTACACAAACGCAGTCACACACCCACCCAACAGTCATCCACCTCACGACAGCCTCCATCCCATGCACCTTCACCCAAAGTCAGCAAACGTACACCTCCTACAACCACTACCTCTTCCTCCACTCCCAAACCCCCTCCATCTACCCGTCCCAGTGTGTATAGAAAACGGTTCCTCTTAAATGTTGACCTCTTCCCTACACCTCCGCCACCTCTTCCGTCCCCTAGGGCATGCCTTTCAAGGTCCCAACCCAGCACCTCAGCCACCACATCACCGGGAACAGTGGTGCCAGCAGTAACCGGCTTCTGGAGTGCGCCAAGCAGCAGGGCAGCCAGTGTGCCAAGGAGCCAGACCACGGACAGTCCCCCACCTCAGAAACATAAGAAGTTGGCCACAGCCCAGAGGGAGAAGGGCAAAACACCAGCCACCAAGGGCTCTCCCAAGACTACAGTTGAGAGTGGCAAGACAGCTGCGCCACCATCCAAGGTGGGGAATGGGCAGAGAAAGAAAGGGAAGTCGTTGCTAACCTGCATGGCAGACAGGACCGCCACCAGCACCGCTGCCAAGTACACCGCCACCACCAGCACCGCTGCCAAGGACACTGCCGCCACCAGCACCGTTGCCACAGACACCACCGCCACCAGCACCGCTGCCAAGGACACCGCTGCCACCAGCAACGCTGCCATGGTCACCGCCGCCACCAGCACCTCTGCCACGGACACCACCGCCACCAGCACTGCTTCCCAGGACACCGCCGCCAGAAGCACGCTCACTGAGCCACCCACCAGCACCGCAGGCCAATTATCGCCGCAAGCACCGCTGCTACTGAGGCCGCTGCAAGCACCGCCAGCGGCCACGCCACATTATGTGCCAGTGGCACCACCGCAGACATGGCTGCCATCCCCAGTGGTCAGTCGTACGAAGCTGGTGGTCAGTTTCAGGGGCCTGGACAGCTTCCATGTAGGCCACCCGTCAGTGGGGAAAGACATCCACTACCTCAGTCCTTGGCAGGATGAAGCACACTGGGCACAAATCCCCCTCCAGAACCAGTGGAGTATCACATCCACTCCCTCAGTCCTTGGCAGGATGAAGCACACTGGGCACAAAGCCCCCTCCAGAACCAGTGGAGAAAGGCATTCACTACCTCAGTTCTTGGCAGGATGAAGCACACTGGGCACAAAGCCCTCTCCAGAACCAGTGGAGACTGTTATTCACTTGTGAGACTGTGGCTTTGCACTCCCCAGGATGCAGCAGTGGGCAAACCACCCACTGGAAGGACTTGTGAGACTGTGGCTTTGCACTCCCCAGGATGCAGCAGTGGGCAAACCACCCACTGGAAAGACTTGTGAGACTATGGCTTTGAACTCCCCAGGATGCAGCAGTGGGCAAACCACCCTCTGGAAGGACTTGTGAGACTGTGGCTTTGCACTCCCCAGGATACATCAATGGGCATGGTGCCCCCTCGTGGATCTGGCGTTGTGCACTCATCCGGCTGAGGTGCCCCCCCCTTCCCTTCCTCCTGAAGTGCCTGTTTTATTTTGATCTGATGCCCCTGCAGTGTTCTCTCCGTTTTGATTGGATATCTTGTGTGGGCCTCGCCAATGCATTTTGGGCCCAGTGGTCCACGGACTTTGTATGTGCAGTACATGGACTTGAATTCTTGGTATATATATTTGTTAATAGTGTATATATATTTTTGAGTAATGGATTTTTATTGATTACAATTGTTCAACTCATTTCCTTTTGTCCTTGCATTCTTCCAGGAGGGGTTGGGGTTGTAAATGTTATGTATCAACATGTACTTCTGTGTGTTGTAGTGGGTGAGGGTGGGGGTGGGGGTTTTGTGTGTGTGTCACTCTCTTTTCCCTCCCCATCCCCTGTGTCGTAGGTGCAGTACTCACTGTTTTCTTCCCCGCCGGCGTTCGTGCTCCTGGTAGAGGAGCAGGAAGACAATGGCAGGTAGAATATGGAGTTCTGGCTCCATGGCGTCCTGGTTCCTCGTGGGGTGTGTAGAGGTGAGCGTTTCCCCTTCCAAGTCCTGTTTCCACCGTGTTTTTGTTCTTGGTGAATCCACCCCGGAAAAGGTGGCGGATTGACCTCTCATGATACTGTCGGCGGTACATTGTCTTCCGCCTGTCTGTTGGCGGTGACCGCCATTTTTGTTTGTTTTTGTTTGTTTGTACCACTGTATCGGTTGGAGTTTTAAAGTGGCTGTCTATGTTGGCAGTTTCCGTCACTGTCGTGATTCCATTTTTTTTTACCGCCGGCCTGTTGGCCGTTTTACCGCCGCTTTAACACCGACCACCAGGGTTGTAGTGAGGGCCAAAGTCTCACCTGTGAAATTACAATATTGCCAAAAGTCAGTGAAATATCTAGGACACCAGATTGAAAAGAGATTGAGGAGAATTTTCAGGGAGAGAACTACTATGATCCTGCAGAGAAATCCCTCGACTTCACTGAGAGATGTCAGAATGTTTCTGTGAATGGTGGGGTACGGTAGACAGTGGATTCCAAATTTTACTGAAAAAGCCAAACCTTTACATCAGCTGACATATAAGGAAGTTACAGATCCTATTGCCCTAGATGAAGACCAGATGAAAGCTTTCACTGAATTAAGAGAGTTTGTGCAGAGCTCCAGCATTGGGAATGCCTGATTACACAAAGCCTTTCACATTGCTTTGTCATGAACGTGATGCATGTTCTTTGTCTGTCTTGACACAGGTCCATGGAGGTGCTTATCACCCAGTAGCTTATTTTTCAGCTACCTTGGATCAGGTTGCAGCAGCTTTACCAGGTTGTCTGCGCGCAGTAGCCGCAGTTGGTCAGAGTCTTTCCCAATGTGAGGGGGTAGTCATGGGATACCCCTTGACGGTAATGGTACCACATTCTGTTGAGAATTTACTGACAAGGACGAAAACACAATATTTGATGGGAGCCAGATTGACAAGGTATGAGAAGAGCATATTGGGTGCTCCAAATGTAACATTGAAAAGATTTACAGTGCTGAATCCAGCAACATTACTTCCAAGTGATACTGTTGAAATTGAAAAGGAAGAAGATATTGAACACGATTGTCTTAACTGAACTGTGTACAAAACCGAGGCCTGATATTAGAGACACGCATTTAAAGGAAAATGACCAAATGTTTTTGTTGATGGATTGTGTCTCAGAGATGGGACAGGCACACTGAGAGCAGGATATGCTGTGTGTACAATTATAGGCACATTAGAAGCTTCATGGCTTCCGGGTGTGTATTCTGCACAATTGGCAGAACTAGTAGCTCTTACTAGGGCTTGCTATGTCTCTGCTAGGTTAAGAGTCACAATCTACACTGATAGTCAATATGGATTTGGAATTGTTCATGATTTTAGCCAATTGTGGTCGCAGCGAGGTTTTATGACCTCAACTGGAACTCCAGTGAGAAATGGCGACCAGATAAAAGAATTGTTGTTCGCAATTCAGTTACCTGAAGAAATTACTGTAGTGAAATGCAGTGCACACCAAAAGACACAGGATTACATTTCTCTGGGAAATGGATATGCGGATCAAGTCACAAGGTTTTGCACATTGAACTGTATTTTGTTCAAGGACAAGTGGGAACAAATGCCTGAAGAAGAAACAAATTGTGCAAGTTTTGCCTTGAAAATAATTGACACTTTAGAAGAATTGAAAATGTTGTAGGAAAATGCAGACAAGGAAGAGAAAAGACTTTGGTTGAAATTTAAGTGTGTTCAAAGACCAGATGAGATTTGGGTTTCTGAGGAGGGCCAGATGGTACTGCCAAACAGTTTATTGACTTAGAGGCCAGGTACTATCACGGCCTAGCAAATATTGGAAGAGATGCTATGGTTAGATTGTTCAAAGTTGATTGGTTTAATCCGAAGTTCAGACAAGCAGCAGAGGCAATATGTCATAGATGTGTAATCTGTCAGCAACTAAATGTGGGGAAAGTGACAGTGGTGAATTTGAGCCACATTGGAAGAGCAAGAGGACCATTCAGCAGAATGCAGTTGGATTTCATTGAAATGCCTGCGTGTGGTGGACTGAAGTATGTGTAATTGATTGTGTGTGTGTTTCGTCACTGGATTGAAGCACACCCCACAAGTAGGAATGATAGTCTCACAGTTGCAAAGCTGTTGCTTAGAGAATTAATACCAAGGTTTGGATTCCCGATCTCTTTAGAATCAGATAGGGGAACACACTTCAATAACGAAGTGATCAAACTCTTATGTGCAGCATTGAACATTGAGCATAACCTACATTGCAGCTATTGTCCAGAAGCATCAGGACTTGTAGAGCAAATGAATGGTACGTTGAAATCAAGGATTGCCAAAATGTGTGCTGCAACAAATCTGAAATGGCCAGATGCATTACCTTTGGTGTTGATGTCAATGCGAGCTATACCTGACAGGAGATTCTCATGGGCAGAGCAATGAGACTGTCAGCAATTCCAGCAAATGCTCTTGTCAATATTACAGATGATATGGTGTTGGACTACTGCAAAGGTCTGGCTGATGTGGCTCAATCTTTCTCTCAGCAGGTGCCAGCCGTTACACTGCCACCCATCTATGACCCAGGTCACAACCTAAGAGCTGGAGATTGGGTCGTCATCAAAAAGCATGTTCGAAAGACTTGCCTAGAGCCGTGCTGGAAGGGCCCATACCAGGTGGTGCTGACAACCACGACAGCTGTGAAGTGTGCAGGACTACCTACTGGATACATGCAAGCCATACCAAGAAAGTGGTGAGTCCACACAATCATGAAGAAGTGTTGTTGAGAGCACCAACAGCAGCAAAACAAGTGGCACTTCGTGAGCCAGAGCAAGTTGTGCCTGAAGTTGACCCAGAGCTGGTGGAAGATGGGTCAATTACACCAGTAAGAGACGAAGGTGCAGGAGTACAAGAAGCAGAGCAAGAGCCTAACCCAATGGAAGCAACTGGAGAACCAAGTATGGGAGGGGTTCTCCCAGAAATAGACAGTGCTGAAGCACAAATAGACCAAGTGCCAGACCAAGAGGGGGAAAGAGTCGAGACGGATTAAAGCCAAAGTGATCCGACTCCTCCTGAACCTGTTGCAGGTCCATCAAGAGAAAACACCATAGATAGGGGGAAAGAGAAGAGTCCAATCTTACAGAGATTATTGACAGAAGGAACATGGAAAGGAGACAATTGGCCTGAATCGCAAATAGGCAAGAAGAAGGAATTGGTTCTAAATGAACCAATAGAGGAAGAAGTAGACACTACAAGAAAAGACAAACTAAGTGAAGGAGAACTAGCAGGAGAATGAAGGTTGAAAAGAAAGAGTGTAGCAAGACGAAGATACACAGGCCCTGAGTGGGCATATGCAGCAACAAGTGAATGGCAAAACAAGTTCATGTCCTTTGACAGAGAAGTTCTGAATCAGTACTTTGATGCAACCTGAAGGAAATCAATAGACTGGGTTGTTGAGCTAATCTGAAGGAAAATTTAAAAAGAGACTGTTGAAATAAACCTGAAAAAGACATTAGTAACCTGAAATAACATTCGAAAAACCTGATGTGACAAGCTGCTAACCGATTTTGACAAAGGAGAAAAGGATTCCTGCATATGAAATTGAATTGCGAGAAAGAAGCATATTTTTGATTTTTCAATTTTTGATTTCACCTTTGCACTTTATCTAAGAGTTATTTCTGCTTTCTGTTTCTTTACAGATCATGGCTGAATTAAATAGTAGCATTAGAAATATTAGATATTGTAGATATTTGAGTGTTGCAGTGGAAATTATGCGTGGAATAATGTTCATAATAATGATTGTGGGTATGTCTATTCATGAGATGAAAGAAGTTGCTATTGTTCCTGTTCATGAGACTACCACACTAACTGCTTTAGAAAGGTTCAAGCTAGATGAAAAATATTTGGATGATTATACTAATGCATGAGGAGAGCTTTCTTCTAGTGTTTTCTATCGGTTGTTGAGAGAGTATGTGGAGATGATGGATGCAAAGAATTGTCTTGTGTGTACGCAAATTCCTTCCTCTGTGGAAGAAGGGGTTACGTACCATAGTCTGCCCCTAACATATGGCATAACCTGTAGTTTGCTATTAACCAGATTCTATAACCAAGAATATATTCAGTATTTTTACTCCAGTCATGACCTAGTGTTTTCTTTTGTACCTAGTATTAGACATTTGAGCAAAATAGCTAAGGAGCATGATATAGTATTAGTTAGAGGATTCTTTGAGCCAACACTAACTTTTGTAACTGCTTATGCTCACCGTAATAATCTGACCTGCTTACTAACTCCGTTGGAAAAAAGCTTTATAGAGCATACTGACGATAGAAGAAAGGCATTAAAAGAGAAATTATAAAAAGGACTGGAGAAAAGAACCTATAAAAATGACTATGCTTACACTGCTATTAAAATAAAAGGGAGATTATCTTTAGATGCATTACATGTGGGGAAGCTTTGTATAAATAGGCCAAAATCACGCACTGACACTTTATTTGTGGGAACGAGTGAATGCAGGCATGTGTTTTTGCTTCAGAGCAAATGGACTTTTATGCTGAATGGTGCAGACCCTGTGATTCCTGTGATTTATTATATTTGTGGACTTAATGCTCATTACCTTCTTCCTAGAGGATGGTATGGGACATGTTATTTAGGGACAGTTTTCCCTAAGATTTATCAGATAGATGATTTAAAGAAAATACCAAAAGTGACTGAATTACATCATGTGCGACAGAGGAGGGAAACCGCCTCTGCAATTGTGGGGGTATTTTTGGGGCAATATTTCCTTCTGTAGGAGTTATTTTGAATGCAAACAAGATACGAAAATTGTCTACTATTGTGGATAATATGCTGACAAACTTTACAGGGGCAATACTCCTGTTAAATACTGAATAGGCTGCAGATAGAGCTATGACGCTTCAAAATAGCTTTCTTTAGACATAATTTTAGCGAAAGACGGCGGAGTCTGTAAAATGATTAATGCTAAGCATTGTTGTTCATTCATACCTGAAAATGATAAAGAGATAAGAGACTTACTTACTAATCTAACTAGTTCAAGCAAGGATTAGTAAGAATTGAAGGAACCAGGTGTTTGGGAAAAGGTTGGAAATGGATTTGCCTCTGTGGTAAATTTGTTTAGCCAAATTTGGAATGGGGTATTATGGAAGATTGTCCAAGGAATATTAATTGTGACTGTTTCTATATTAGGATTATGCAAATTATGGCAAAAGGTAAAATTAAAGAGGGGTAAAACTGTTTAGAGGAGGGAAGAACCACCTAGGAGACATATTTATAGGGAAAATTCAAGAAGAAGACAAAATACATCTGAGATAAATTTGTAAAGTATTGACAAGAAGGGTGTGATGACATATTTAGTTATCAGAGGAGGGACTGATGGAGCAAATATACAAATTCAAGAAATTTCTAATGATTAATGTGTGATTATTATTGAGAAAAATGTGTCGAAAAATTAATATTAGATAATAACATGTATAATCAAAAAAGTGCCCACAGGGAGTGGTCACCATGGGCCCAGATGTAGGTAGATAAAAAATTGTGAATCGGAAATAGCAACTCCATGCAAATCACTATTTCAGACTCGCAAAACCAAATGCTAGAAAGACTCGCCATACCAAATTGCGAGTTGCAGAGGTATCGCACCGCATTTTGCGATCCCCGTTTTTAGCGAGGTCACAATTTGCGCAAATTGCGACTGCCTCGCAAATTGCCTGCAGGTGCAACATACCAGTTGGGAAACCCACTTCCTGGCACTTGGTGATGACATCATAACCAGAAAGTCACCAAATAGAACTGGGAGGAAGGAGGAGCACACCCAGCCCAAACTGCAGAGCCACACCCAGGTGAGAGGAGCTGCAGCAACAATGGAGAAGGAGACAGGTACTGCTGGCAGGAAGAGAAAACTAAAGTTCTCACACAAGGAGTTGGAGGTCCTAACGGAAGAGTGCAGCCTGCACCATGACCAACTCTTCGGCAAGACAGCAATGAGTGTCCCTGACACTCAGAAGAAAATAATTTGGCAAGGCATCCAAGAAAAAATGAATGCCATTGGGGTAAGCCACCGCACCCTAGATGAAATCAGGACAAGGTGGTATGACCTTCGCTCCAGGACCAAGGAGAGGGTTGCTGAGCGCATGAGGGAGATGAAGGGCACTGGAGGAGGCCCATCCACGATTCCACCACCTACAGCCCTGGAAACTATGGTGGAGACAACACTGGAGCTGGTTTGTACTGGGCATAGGAAAACAGATGTGCGAGACTGACAGTGTATCCCCTATGTCCCGCAGGTCTCCCACAAGGCACCCCCATCAGCGAACAAGTGCAGGGCGAGGAACCTGGGCCAGACCCACATGAGGAGGCTGCCAGTGACACAGCAGGGCACAGCAGGACACCACCATCCATGGAAATGCCACCAGAGTCCATGGAAGATCCTGCGCAGGACATGGAGGCAGCAGTGGTAGCACCAGGGCCTAGCCCTACAGAGAGGCACACACAGCCAGCAGCAGGAGCAGTGCCCAGACGCCGGCACAGAGTGCAGTCTGTGCACGGGGATGATCTCTCAGACGTTGAGTTTGCAGGACTCAAGGCATCACTGGTACAGGGTCAACGCCTGCAAAACAGACAGTTGCGGTCAATAAACTGGAACCTTACAAGACTGCAGACCACTATGACCCATGGGATGGCTTATGTGGAAAATCAGTTCCAACATATGAACACACATCTGGGGAACCTGACACAGGCCATCGAACATTTGGTCAGGGAACTGGTGGCTGACAGGGCACAGGCACGGCGCAGGGAGCACAACACTGCAGCCCGGTTTGACAGACTTGCAGCTTCCATTGGGCGCCTGGCTACAAACAGCACCTGCCTGTCAAGGCGCATTGTCAGCCTGCAGGTCGAATTGGGTAATTTCGCTGGGGATGTGGCACAGGGACTTGGCCGCATCAGCCATGCGGTTGACAGAATGGAGACCAGGCAGGCTGCAAGGGGCACAGGGGATACCCCACAGGACAGCGAGGAGGGCTCTACCATCAGCAGTGTGTCTGCCACTGATTTGCGTGTGCTGCGGAGTAGCAGTGCACGGCAGGGCTCAGGGGACCCACCAGGGGTGAGCCATGGTGGCCGCAGTAGGAGGAGGCTGTGAGCCACGAAAATGTACTATTACTGAGGCACATGCAATTAATGTGTCTGAGTTGACTTTTCACAATTCCAGACTGTTACTTACTGCACATTTCTAATGATCTCATAGTTTAAAAATAAAAAGGTTTTGTTTGTTTCACTACATAACTGGGCTATGTGTGTCTGACAGTGAGTGTGCTCATGGTTGCCACGTACCTGCCAAAGTATTGGGTTGCAATGTGGTTCCGTCTCTGCCTATCCTCATTTGCGATGCTTCTATCCCCAGGCTGTCGGTGTGGTAGCTCTTGCTCCTCATCCTCTGTGTCTGTGTCTTCAGGGGTGAGATGTAGCCCACGTCTGGTGGCAATGTTGTGTAGGATGGCACAGGCGGCAACTATCTTACACGCTGTTTCTGGGAAATACTGGAGTGCACCTCCACTTTTGTGGAGGCATCTGAATCTTGCCTTTAACAAGCCAAAGGTCCTCTCAACTACAGTTCTGGTCTTCCGATGTGCAATGCTATATCGCCTCTCGTTCTGATTGCCAGATGTTAGACATGGGGTGAGTATCCATGGTCTCACGGCATATGCACTGTCGCCTGTTTGACAAAGAAGGCAAATTTAGCAGGGCATCACAAGGTTACACAGTGACCTGTATGTATAGCTTCGGAGTATAGTCACCAATCCCTAATAGATATCCGTCTCCAAACTACCCACGTTCAAGGCGTTGGTGTATCCCACTGTGCCTGAATATGTATGAGTCATGTGTACTCCCTGGATATTTAGCTACAATGTCAGTAATGACATTATGGGCGTCACATACCACCTGGTTGTTTAGTGAGTGGGTACATTTCCTATTGCGGAACACATATTCCAGATTTGCAGGTGGGCAAATTTGTGTATGTGTCCCGTCCACACACCCTATTACATGGGGGAAGTTGGCAATTGTGTAGAACTCCAACTTGGTGCTGTTAATTTCTGCCTCATTCCTGGGTAGGTATATATGTCTGGACATGTGTGCGAGTATGGCATCTAGGAAATGTCTGAAGAATCGTGAGAGTGTACTTTGGGATACCCCACCTGCCACAGCAATCACCCCTGATAGCTACCTGAGGCCAGGAGGTGCAGTGAGCATAGCACTTGCACATGTGTAGGGATGGCGCTGCCGCGCATTGTCTGTCGTTCAAGGTGAGGATTCAGCAGTTCAATTATTTCTAAGATAACAGCACTGCTCAGTCTATCTTTGTCATAAATCTCCTCCTCAGTTTGTTGGAATAGTGTCTGCCTGGTTCGGTATATCCTCTCCTGTCTCTGCCTCCTCCTCCTCTGCTGGGCAGCCTGGACTCTCCTCCTCCATGCTATCACGTACAGTTCTGACATTTTGAGTAGCCCAGATGCCTTCTGGGTCTCCTTTTATGCTTTGTTTCTGGTTACCACCTGCTCAGAATCAGTGGTAATCTGGATGTGCAAGACGGTCTTTTTGCGACCAGTCGCTAATTGCGACTGACTTTAGCATATGGTTTGCAACTCGCAATTTGCGACTTCCTGATTGTGGGTCGCAAAATCAGGTTGCAATTTTTGCGAGTCGGTGCTGGGTCGCATCGCTATTTGCTAATCGGAAATCAGATTTCTGCATCCCATTTCGGATTTTGCGGGGTCGCAAATGGCGATTCGGGCCATTTGCGACTCGCAAAACTTTGCTACATCTGGCCCCATATGTATTAACAGATGCTAAATAATGAGAAGATCTATATATATTAAGTATTAATATATCATAACTACATGTATAACCAATGTTTTATGTTAATTCATATTCTTAAATTCGCTGTACTAAAGGCCTGGTTTCGCTGGGCCCTGCCTGCTCATAACGTGGAGACTTCCAAAAGCCTCGCGAGGACTGGTAACTGGAAGAAAGGACCTTGAACTGTTCAGATGGCTCTGCTAGAGCAATCTGCAATGTACCAGCGGACAGGAGATGATGAAGACAATTTGATACAATTATGTGTAGTGTAGGCTAAATGTACTTTCCCAGGACTTGAACAATAGAGGCACTGACTAAAGACTATGTATACAACAATTTTGTTATCTGAAGAGCCGGACGATGTTCTCATCACAAGAAGGACCAATCAAATATATGGGGCTTGAAGCTCATGCAGAAATAGAGATTTGGTAAATAAAAACTATAGGTTAGAGTCATAACTTCCGACAGACTGACCAATTAGCAATTAGTGGGACGGACTGGGAGACCCTAATAAAAAGTGATGTCAAGGGGTGCGAAATCAGAACTGCAAGGAGAAAGTTGATGATGTCAGGAGACACTGTCCGAAGTGCAGATAATTGGGCTTATACTCTGTGAGCCTGATACTTAGCTGACCACGGATGGCCTGGGGATGAAGACTGACTCTTTGCTGATCCATCCTGGATAGGTAGCTATGAAAATGAGACTGACAAATTTTGTGCCTTTTCTTCTGGGTGCCAACTGCACTGTTTCTGAATAGATTTTCTCTCTTCAGTTAGATTTTTACAAATTAATGATTTATCTAAATTGTTTTCGCATGAAGACCCACATGCTGATGCTAATCTTGGTGAGGTAGGCTGATAGGGGAGACTTTGACGGTGACAATTGACTGACGAATCATATTGCTGAATTACCCATTAATGCTGATAATCATCGTGTTTGCATTGTTGTTTATGATTTACTGGTGAGAAATGTTTCCTTAATAAATTGATAAGGGTTGATTAATAAAGGCAAGATTAACATTTTATTAGAATTGTAATCAATAGGGATTAAAAATTATAAACCTTTTTCACGAGTGATGGCTATTTCTGATTAATATGGAATCCTTTTTGGTTCCTTAAGAAGTTGATATTGATTATTGGTACAGTAATCACTGCATGATTAGGATACTCCATGCGTTTCAAAAGGTTTATCGACCTATATGCGTCCCCTTGTAAGTTTACTTACTAAGGACCTAGCAGAGGATAGCGTGCATAGTGGAGCACACCTTGAACATTTGTACATTGGGTATCTGTGACATTTTTGTGATATGTCTTGTATTGTGCCTTAGTGTAGAACGAAGTTGTTTTCTTTTCTAAAAGAAAGGTACTGGGATGGACCATTTATGTTATTGTGCTGCTGCAGGTGTTGCTTAGTTCTGAGTATTTCATCCCTGTGCACAAATCCCCCAGAGAAGCCTGTAACTGATCACCATTGCTACCACTGAGAGTGAAGTGCTGAAGGCATTTTACTTCACCCGGTTTTGCAGATCAGTATTACGACAATTCCAGGACAGTAGAAGCAAGCAACCCCAGCCTATGTCTGCTCAAGGTACACCGAACATGGTCTGACACAGACCTATTGTTCTGATAGTGGACTGAGGGTCCCCTATTTTCAAGAAATGACTTCTTCTCACAAGCCGCTTTTAGCCATTGTTTTGAGACTTTGTCAATCACAATTTAGCTCAGCCCAGTGGAGTATTGCTGTCTCACCTCATGTACTACTGTACTGTTCCCTATACAGTCCTATTCCTGTTGTCTAATGACTCTCCATCAGCGCTGGGAGGCCTCTGGATAGCCATGTGCTTTATAAATCCCATAAACTAAACTAAACTAAACCACCAGTGTCAGGACCAGCAGCACTAGCGTAGACGCGGTTGCGGGAGCAAATGAGGCAGAAGTCTCTGCAGCCGCAGTGCTGGACACTGGTAAATCCTATTGCTTGCTTATTGGCAATTAGTAACATAGTCACTACAAGGGTGTACTAGTGTTGTTTATTCACTCGTCAACACCCTGCTTTAGCAGATGCAGCGGGAGTTAAGAAAGTATTAATGGCCTCTTCTATCTGCAACTCAGCAGTCTTAGGTTTATAAAATGAACTTGAACTATAATGTGTTTTGGAAAATTGAAAGAAGGATGGAAGTAAAATGGATAGGCGAAATATAATATGAGTGAAAGGATGTCTGTGTGGAGGAAAGAGTGCATAGTAATCATTTAAATGGGTGATGAAAAGGATGCTATGATGCATTGGTAGGTGAAGAATGGATGAAAGGGTATACAGGTGAAAGGATGCCAGCCCAGGTGGGTGAAAGGGTGTGGGTGAAAGGCTCTGTCCCAGATTTCTGAATAATTTGAAAAATCAAATCTTTAGTTGCGTACATTTTTCAAGCCAAGTGATAAATATAATTCATTATGGTTTTAATAATGGATTTACTGCTGCATTAATTTTTCCGTTTCAACAAATGGCAACCACAGTAAGTCACACTACTAGCCAAACCTGAGGCACATGATGATAATGATGATGAGGAATTGATTGATCAGTAAAGTGTGCACTCTACCTACCCATCCTAATCCCCTCTACCGTACCCTGCAGTTGAGTATGTTAAGAAGATTACTTTCCTTACTGCAAAGCAAATGTATTATTTTGGAAAAAAATAGTTATTACAAAGTGTGGTGGCAGAGGGGCATGGGGCAGTGAGTAAAGTGGTCCATAAGTAAGTGCCTTGATTTTCCTGAATGGGAAAATCTGTGACAAAGTGAATATGCCAAATACAATCTATATCCCATTCCATAATCCTTTCCCTGTACTGCAGTGCATTACTTTTCCCAACCCCTACTTATGGCAGACAGATGTCTGCATGATTGATTATATTATACTACGTGGCATGTTTCATTCTTAGTATTTGTCAGCCTTGTAGTCCAGGTGCAAAGAAGAATAGTGCCATTTGAATAAAACAATTTTCTATGACAGCTGCCCCAGCTGCAGACAATAACGAGTACGACTAGGGCACCAGCTGAGATAGCAATGCCACCATTTATTTAGCACAACAGGAGAGATAAGAACTCCATAGTGCATATTATGGTTGTGACATTTATCACCTTAAAATTGAATGTCCTGAGGTGACCGCCAAATGTACTGCTACTATGCCACTACACTACATGGCTTTAAACAAGTGTTTTGCTCAGAGCATTGTTTACAATTTTTCTTTTTTTCTTTCTTGATATAGCTATTCCTGCTGGTCCACCATCACAGGAAGAAATAGCAGCCCGTCTGCGGCAGATGGAGCTGGTGGCCCTACGGGCCGAGTACCAGCGGCTGGTAATCCATGAGGAAGAGGGGGATGAGGTGGCGGCCGATGCCAGTACTCAGCGTCCCAGCCAGGCCCCAGCGCCTCCAGCCCAGCAGCACCTCTGCCTCAGTGCCAGGGCAGCTGACTACCGTTGTTTCATCCATGCTGCACCCCCAGGGACTGTGTCCAACCCCATGTCCTTCAGAGGCTGTTGCAGTTAGAGGCCTGTCATACAAGTATGGAGGGGCTCCTCTGGAGAAACCTGGCCCGCCTTTAGTGCCCTCCTCTGTCCCTTTTTTAACCTTTCATTTTGGTGGGTAGTAGTTGTTGTGGATGAAGAGGGTGGAAATGGTTTTTTTCTGGACTTTTCTTCAACATCAGTTGGGGAAAGAAACATTTGTTTGGGGATGGGGTGGGCCAGTTGTGAGTGGAAGGGGTGGATTATTCGTTTTGTTATGGACAGGGTAAAATAAATAGTTATTTACAGTTCTTTATGCCTAAAATCTTTTTTGGCGTGTTTCACTTCGCAATGTTGCCTTTACGCAGTGTGTTTTCAACATTTGCTGAAGTGTATTCCTTTTAGCGCATCATATTTTTCAAATTTGCTGATAATGAATAACATTTAATTTTGTGGTTAGGTAACCTTGTCCTAATACTGTACTAGTCTCTGCAGTGCATTCTGCAAAATTTGACCCATAGGAGTGGAGCGGAGAGATTTGCCATTGCTAATTATATTGCCTAAACTAAAAATACAACAATGTTCCATAATTCTCTTACTTGAATGGATGAAGCGGAGCCGCATGGTTTCTCAAGGTACCCTGGTGGTGTTGTAGTAGCATGTTAGTGCACTAATACTGAAGGCATCAGAAGCCAGGTCCCACTCCATCTAGGTGAACTCAAATGAAGATCCCCACACTGAATTGAGGTTGCTTCTACGACATGCGCCCCACCAAGTGTGTGATTAATCAGTGGTGTAAATTATTAAGTAACACCTCAATAAATCACACAGCCCGGGGAAAGAGAGTTAGGTATTTGATGAATGGATGGGAAAGGGATTTTGGGAAGGGTGTGACAAAAAGAGAAACACTGCACAAAAATAATATTCATCTGGGAAATAATCAGCAGCCTGTTGTTGGAGGAATAGAAAAACATGAAGATGTATGACACAGATAACTTTACATTCTGTCAGCCCCAATCAGACCCAAAATGTATATATCTAAACATTTTGGTCACCTACGTTTGCAAAATAAAACATGTAATTAATCTTGGGGTGAAGCTAACACACACAGTTTAAAAAAAAAAGAATATTGAAAGAAAATTATACTAGCCTGTATTACCAAATTGGGTGGTGCATCTACAATCTTTTTATGTTGCCCGTCAATCTTCTTGGGTGCCTTCCTCTTCCTGAAGTGGCCCGATAGGGTAAGCATGAGTGTCATGGTGTAGGAGAAGAGAAGGCCTGTAGAAATGATTATCATGATGTTGTAGAATCAAGAGGTATGGAATGGAAGGTAAGCTTCATGAAGAGTAGTGTACCAAGAAGACTCAGAGCAGGAGCAAAGACCTTTGCGACCATTTACCAACAGTCACAGACAAGTATCAGCATGTACCAGGATGATCAAACTCGCAACTGTCAAGCTCATCACAACATTTAGCCTAGAACACTGCATAATGTTACATTAACATCCATCACGTTTGTCTCCTCGAGTTTCCTACAACAGGCCTCCCACCCAACCACATAGTTTGAAGTTTGAGCCAGCCAACAGACACACACAGCAGCATTGCATTTCCCAGATGAAGTAATTGACACACCTCTCACCATCAGTCCACAGATTGGAGATGGCCTCTTAGACTCATCCTGACATCATTCATGTTGATTTCCATGAAGTTGATAATTTCCTTCTTCTGGCAGTTGTCTAAGTTGTTGAATCACGCTCTGATTCCTTCCATCATCCTCCAGACTCTGATTAAAGATTATTATGTCGACTCCATACCAACAGCTCCCAAGAATCACAGTCTCCCGACCCAATTAAGATAGAATGACCTGTAACTTTTTTTTTCTGGACTAGAATTTTGTTGATTACCTAAACGGACTGGTCAGGTCTTCTTTGAGAAATGTGAACCAGAAAGCAAAGCACCTGTCAAAAAAGCAGTGTAAAAACTCTGGCAAACTAATTTCACTAATTGTCAAAAGGGAAGGGAAAAAAATCACCTTCAGGAAACAAAATTATCACCCATTAATAATTTAGTGCCACCAACATTGTAAATCGATCGCAACACAAAGACAAGCCAGTGTAATATATTTAAACAATATAAACACTCCTCTCACTATCTGTCACCACTAGACATGAGTCACACAAACCATCTAAATTCTCAACTTTGAAACAAGGATCCCTCATAATAATCGTTGAGGCATATAGCATTACTTACCTGTTCCAATCAAGCATAGTGGCACATTGCTCTTCAATTCAGAAAATGAAATACACATTGGCCAGTAAGTTGTAAATCAAATATCCGGGGCAGTCATGCCAGTGGACAAAAAGGAAGTACAGGAAGAGAAAGGAGGCATGCATTGTCTCTCAAATCTCCTTGACATGATTTTGGGGGGTTGGCGGCTTCTTCAATGCACACTAATCCAACTCCAATTTAATCATACATGTGCCTGAAACAGTAACAGTTCATTAGTCATTTTAGATAGAACAAACAATATAAAATAATAAGGTGCCCGAGCTAGCTATTTTTTTTCCACAAAGTAGTTTGTCAATAGTAGAAAGTAGAAAGTTCTATCGTGCCCCAGGTCTAGTCTGGGAAGTAGAGTTCATCCTCAACCTCAGGTGGCTCGCCCAGAAGTTGGTCAGCTAACACAGTACTATGATGTGAGTCCTACCTATCATCACCCTCATCCACTACCTGTTGTACGTCAGGTATGTGTAATTTGGTGGTATGAAGTGCTGATTCATTTTGATCATGGTCAGTCTCTTGATGTTTTGTGGTGAGACTCTGGCCCTTCTCACTGTGACAACTGCACCAGCTGCACTGAACATACGCTCAGAAGACACACTGGCTACAGGGCAAGCCAGATACTTTATTGCCAGCCTGTTGAACAATGACCATTGGTGCCTTGTCCCATACCAGTACACCAATAGGTTTTGATCCAGATAGACCTCTGTTGGGTCATCCAGGTAGGCCTGGACAATCTTCTTAAATGTCATTGGTCCTCCACCTTGCTCGAGCTCTTTTGCCTTTGCCTCTGCAGTGGACTTAAGCCCTGTCTTTAGAAACCAATCAAATGCAGATTTTGGGGCTGCTGCTCCAGTTCCTGTTTTTGTTGCTGGTGTTGATTTTGGCTGCTGTGAGCCAACAGCATTGTCCACAGGCTCTATGGAAGTTGTAGGCTGCGCCCCAGAAATTCTGCCCGAGAGTGGACCTCTAATTTCCAGCTGTACTTTTTCTAAGTCTTTGGCTTGCCCAGCAATCTATGTTTTGTAGGTTGAAACATCCCCATCAGAAAAAGGAATTAAAGATGCCAGTAATTGTTTGTACCGGGGGTCCAGAATTGTGGCACAGACATAATGTTTGGATTGCACAATGTCTCTTTGCAGCCTTGTATTAACAGCTAATCGAAGGATTAAGCTCTCCGCCAACTCCTGCACATCTGTTTTTTTCATCCACACCTGTGTACATTTCAGATACCTCCTTTAGCTGTTTCTGCAGAATATGCACCAATGGGATAGCTTGGCCCATGGTACAGTACAGTCCTCATTGATGATTTCTCATCTAAAAATTTCAAAAGGAAGCAGCATCTCTGTCTGGCATTTGACCGAGCCCCAATGGTCCATCTCAATGATAATGCTTTTCACAGTTGAGGCCAATTTTTGCATGACATATTCATTGATCGGTCTGTACTGCTCAAACAAATGTTGTTACATGTATTAAGTAGAATTCCAACGTGTTGGCACCTCCTTTATGTGGTCTTTAACTGGCATTCTAATATTATGCTGGATAATCCTCAACAGCTTGCGAGCTTTAAAAAAATGGATAAAATGAGTATGATTCTTCTGCATGTGGACAGTAAGTTGCTGACTTTGGGTTCTTTTTTGAGAAAGTCTTGTACAATGACATTTATGCAGTGCACCAAACACAGGACCATGAAATAGCCACCATCTGATATGACCTTAACTATATTACTGCCATTGTCCATGGCAACAAATCCAATGTTAAGCCTTTTGGGGCATAGTCATTCAAGGACCTTGTTGTTAAAGTCATTCAAGATGTTTACAGCTGTAAGGGATTTCTCCATTGCGAACATTGCTTCTGTTGCATGCTTCCAGGCACCATTACAAATTTCAGCTGTGTCAACACCTGCAGATATAATTTCTCAAGACCCCACAAAAGAGATCCAGTGTGCAGTGATGCACATATGATCAGTGGCTTGGCAACTGGGCCACATGTCTGTCAGCAGGTGGATTGTGTGGACATCACACTGATGCAAGGCTTGTCCAACCAATTCCAGCACATCATGATGTAGAGTTGGAACAGTGACTCTGGGGAAACAGGTCCAGCTGGGAAGCTTTCATTTTGGGCAGATAGCTGCCACAAATTCTAGAAATCCACTCCGTCCACAAAAGAAAAAGATAAGAGGTCCAGCGCTAACATTTTAGCCAGCTTCCCATTGTACAAACGTGCCGTTGGGTGGTTGCATTCATACTGCCCCTCCTGCCTTGGATTTTTTTCTTTGCTGGTGCCGCTGATGCAAACGACTTAGAAGGTGGTGGTAGGCTCAATGTACATCTTAGGGGGGTAGCCACTATATGTTCTTGCCTTGCGGTTTCAACCTAACTCTGAGTCTTCCTGTGCCATTGCGATGGTGCTCATGTGGGCAACGATATTACTGCACTGCTGCGGACGGGGATGATTTGTGTAACGAAAATGTCACCCTCTTCTTCACCTTCATCTTCTACCATGATGTGATCAGATTCCCTCTTTCAAAACTTTCACTAACACCACCTGCAGGTTTTTGACCGTTAAGGTGCACCTCCCAGCAGATTGCGTGGCGTTTTCTCAAATGGGTTGTTTGGCCTCTGGTTCCATAGTTTGTACCAAGCTTACCCCCACTAACACTTGCTCAGCAAATGGGGCATATGGCAATGCTTGACTCCTTTTCACTAACCGAAAAGAAGTCCCAAACTGGGGAGGCCAACTTTCTAACACTGGGGCCACTGACAATGTCTGAAGAAGTGGAGGTAGGTGGATGTTGTTTTGATGATGTTTGCCTCTTTGCTGTGCCTTCTTCTATTGAGGTGACTGTGGATGTAGGTCACATGCGGGCCTCTTAATTATGGAAGCTGGTGGAGGAGGTGGTATCTCTGCCACATCCCTCTGAGAAGGTTGAGAAGATGGGGTGATGTTTGACTCCACTCAGGCTGGGCTAACATCCATGATGACTGGCTTATTGCCAGACTTGTCATCCTCCTTTTCTTCATCCATAACTCTGAGACTTTCAGTAACCTTCCTTTTCACTCCTTGCCTCTCCTGGTGTGTCTCAGATTGAGGTGGCATTGAAGTGGAGTCTTGATCATCAGAAGGGGACTTGAAGAAGAAGATGGCGGAGATCTGGAAGACAGTTGATCTTGTGAAAGAGGGGCTTCTTTGGTGTCCTCTGCATGAAGCTCAACACCCTGATGTGCTCCTACTTTGGTAGGAACTGCTATTACTGGCTGTTGTTGTCCACTGGCCTGAGTTTCCGGAAACAATTGAGCACTACTTTGAGAAAGAGATAAGTCCAATTCAATGTCACTGATTGTTGGAGTTCCTGTGATTAGAGATGCTGCCTCTGTGCCAGACATGAGCTTCTGCCTAGTTTGGAATAGGGCTGCTGATGCAGGAGTGCTGCTCCCAGCTTGCTCCCTAGAGGCCGATGTAGCAGGCACACGTTTTTGCCCAAAAAAGGACTGGGTCGACATACCAGTGAGGGGAAGCTCCTTCTTACCACTTGCCGCTTTCTTGGTAGCAGCTTTCTTTGGGCCATCTTGAAGCTGTCAGTTGCCAGTAGCACTTAGCTTCACAAGCTGAAGAGACGTCCGTGTGGTCGTGAGTGTGGTCACGTGTCACGTCATGCACAGGCCTTCTGTCTGGCAGTCCTGTGGGTGATGTCTCTCTTTCTTTGTGCACCTAAAAGCAAACATGCAAAAAGGATCAGTGAAATGTGGCACTGTTGTAGTTGCATTAGTAAAAGAAACAATATCATTGGATGGGTACTTAACTAAACTTATAAATAATTATAAAATACAGTGTATCCATTCATACAACCACACTAACATTAACTTTCATTATCATGTACAGTCATGAAGGATAAGAAAGATCAACAACTACAACATACAGAATTTAACTGTTAGTTTTATCAGTCTACATCGAATTGGCATGTGGCACTCAGGGAGGCGCTGGTGACCAATGGAATAATAATCTTTGAATAATGTAATGTAGTGTAACTGTACGCCTATGGCAGAGATGGGGCTAATGGGGAAAATGGAGATTTAAAAAAAAAATAATAATACAAAAAAAATCTACAAATAATTCTAAAACCAAAATAAATTATTTAAATATTATTATTATTATACTGTTATTATAAAATTAAATAAAATAAAGTTTGTGAAACAAATTAGAAAAAAACAATAATATTTTTAAAAAATAGATTTCAATTGCTGATGTACTGGGAAAGGGGACAACCACAGGGAGTTGAGAGACAACGAGTGGTGGAGGTGAAAAAAAAGCAACAAAAAATAGTATATAATAAAATATTAAAAACTGCTCATACAGTGCATTTAGTAATAAGCATTGACTTACCCAGCCTGAATAACACACAAAGTGTCCGCCAGCCACATGGTTAAACAACAATCAGCAAGGAGGCATGGCCACCACAACAAAGAATAACACATGCAGGCCTAACGCACACTGGCTGCCTGCGCAAAATGGCCACCAGCCACATGGTCAAACAAAAACCAGTAATGAGGCATGGCCACCACAACAAAGAACACATGCAGGCCTAAAGCACACTTGGGCCCATATTTATACTTTTTTAGCACCGCATTTCCGCCACTTGTTGACGCAAAGGTGGCGCAAACGTACAAAATACAATTGTGTTTTATAATTTTGACCTGCTATTGTGTCAAAAAGTGGCGCAAATATGGTGCTAAAAAGTATAAATATGGGCCTTGATGTGTACACAAAATGGCTGCCAGCCACATGGTCAAACAACAATCAGCAAGGAGGCCGGCCCCAACAACAAAGAAGAACACTTGCAGACCTTAAGCACCCTGGCTGTCTTCACAAAATGGCCACCACCCACATTGTCAAACAACAACCAGCAAGGAGGCATGGTCACCACAACAAATAAGTACACATGCAGGCCTAAAGCGCACTGGCTGCATACACAAATTGTCCACCAGCCACTTGGTCAAACAAAAACCAGCAAGGAGGCCAGGCCACCACAACAAAGAAGACTTGCAGGTCTTAAGCTCACTGGCTGCCTATATAAAATGGCCACCAGCCACATGGACAAACAACAACCAGCAAGGAGGCATGGCCACCACAACAAGGAAGAACACATCCAGGTCTAAAGCACACTGACTGCCTACACAAAATGGCCACCAGCCACATGGTCAAACAACAACCAGCAAGGAGGCATGGCCACCACAACAAAGAAGAATACTTGCAGGCCTTAAGCACACTGGCTGCCTACACAAAATGGCTGCCAAACACATGGTCAACCAACAACCAGCAAGGAGGCATGGCCACCACAACAAAGAACACATGCAGGACTATTGGCTGCCTAAACAAAATGGCCACCACTCACATGGTCAAACAAGCATGATGAATAGAAAAAAAAACACATATAGGTATAGGACTATAATTAACTATACAAAAAGGACCCCTGGCCACATGGCATGTGGAAGAAAGACAAATGGTGGTCTCTGACAAACATTCTCACACACTGGTCAGACAAGGTATTGGTACAGGAGAGAACAACACTATTAAGTCAGTAATTCCAGACACTGAAATTGAAGGGGTTAAACATTTTACAACAACAACACACATCATACAAAGTCATCAAGTACTATAACCCCACCATACAGTGTTTGCAGAAACAAATGTGAAATACCGCCAAACAACTTTTTGTTATCTTTAATCCAATGCCATCCAAGGTGTTTCAGTTCCACAGACACCACAAACTGTTGTTTTCGCCATGCACACATGACTAGTACTGGGCCTACACCTGGAAAGCCTATTCCATTAGCAGGCTGGGCCACTTAACATTAACATTGTGAATTTAATGAATATTGCAAATTTACAAAACAAAACATGGAGAAAATGTAGTGAACTGTAAAATATTTTCTTTTGTAGAGCAAAAAATACGAGTAAAACTATAAATAGGCCCCAAATGCAGGCTACTCACCACAATCAATTTCGAATATCGAATAAAAGTACAGATATATCCTGGTGTATGGCCTCTTTCAAACAAACAAGTTGAAAGAAGCATGCTTATACAAGTGTTTTTTAACTTACTTGTGAAATCTCAAATACAACAAAGTCCTTAAATCCAATGATATATCCAGGAGACAAAAAAAGTGATAATTCCAGCTCGAAATCTAAGTGAAAAGTGACCAGGAGATGGACAAAGCAGTGGGAGGAGTCTGCTGGACAGGAACAGGAAGTTGGAGTCTCTGGGGCACTTCCTATTGTTAGAAAAAAAGTACTCCTCGCACAACAATACCAACGGGAACGGTCAATTAGAGAAGATTTTTCACTAAGTTGTAGATTTTAGCTACTTCAGCTTCACCAGGTTGCAGCAGCAGGTGATTACGCTCACTAGCGCTGGCCTACATCACAAAAGATGCGCTGGAAGTTGCTGACGCAGCACTAACTCTTGCGAGCGGGTAAAGAATCTCATTTGTTCTCCTCTCACTTCTCGTGCATGCAAAATGACAGAAGGCACACACCAAAGGGGGAAAAACAGAAAAAAACTCTGCAACGTGGTGGAGTGCGGAGTCTATCAGTAACTCCAGGTTCTCCACGGAACACGGAGTTGCTGAATTTCGCAAACTCTCAGCGGAGCTGAGGTTTTTTTACCCAGGTCTAGTCTCGACATACATGTGCCTCTACATGATGGTGGCTAGCCATGAGTGACAACAAACCATTTGGCAACACAGCTGTTCCATCACTTGAAATCCAAATATCATCCTCATTTCTCTTGTCACATCCTGCTCTAACCCAACTCTGCTGTTCCTCTTCTGTTACTCCTTCTTGCAATCTTTTATCTTCCTGTATCAGCAGCAGTTAATAGGAAATTTTGACTTGTCTCATTATTTGTATCATTTATCCTCTCTCCATTAAAGGAAGTGCAGCTTCGAGCACAAGATCTCGCAATTTAAACTGCGTACGTATTTCCCAAAGTTACAAAATCAGTAGATTTTTTTTATGAGCAGCTCATTTCACAACAGCAATTTTTACAGACAAATGTAATTCATCCAGCAAATTATAATTTTTGTTGCGATTGTGGATAGGGGATCCAGAGGAGGTCATAAACCCTCTCTGGGACCACAACTGTCCAAAGCTGTGAACAAGACCAAAACCATACTGACTATCAGTGAAAATCATCACTTTCAGCAATTGTGAAACACTGCATGCTTTAATAATAGCAACAAATTCTTCTACTTGGGCAGAAAGACTCTTCAGAGCCAGGAAGATTCAATCGCACCTGAGGGTGTGCAAACTGCATACCCAGCTTTCAGTGTACCATTTTTGTTGCTTAAACAGGAGCCATCACCAAACATGACATAGTCATTTTCATTCAGGGGATTATCTTGAATGTCAGGTTTTGGTTTGGTGCACACTTCAGTAACATCAAGACAATCATGCTCAACCTCATGCATACATTAATTGGCATTTTCAACAGGGTTAGGTAACAAAGTAGCAAGATTCAGATTGGTGCATCTCTTTATGTAAACATTTAACACAGCAAGGATGACCTGTTCATATTGGGTCAATCGCGCACTGGTGAGATATTGTGTCTTGGTTTGGATAAACAAGCTTTCCTCTGAGTGGGGCCAAAAACCATTCAGAAGGTGACCCTTACGAATGCCTTCACACTGTTCAGTGCTGAGGCTCAGGGCTGTAACTGCCTTTAAACAACCAGACAGCAGAGGCCACAGGATCAAGTGTGGTCCAAAAAATATGCAACTGGCTTCTTTGCATTGCCATGCAACTCAGTCAAAACTGAGAGAGCATATCCATAGAGCACATCCATTCCTCTCACAACAATATAAAGAAAAACATTTGTTATAATCAGGCATTCCGGGAGCTGAGCCACAACATAGGCTTTCTCTCAGCTCTGTGAAGGCAAGTATAGAGTTATCATCCAAGGGCACCAGAACACACACATTTTAGTGTGTCAGCCAGTGTAAAGGCTTGGCCAAAAGGGAAAAGTTTGGAATCCACTGACAAGAGTAGCCAACCATTCCCAGGCAGATTCAAACTTCTTTCTGAGTGGTAGTGGGATTTATTTTCAAAACTGCTGAAATTCTTTCTTGTGACACCTTCAGCACACCTTTTTAATGTGGTGGCATAGGCCCAGGACTTTTTCTGCCAATACTGTAATTTTGCCGTGGAAGCTTTATGTCCATTTTCTCCTAAATGATTCAAGAGAGCAATAGTGTGTCTCCTGCATGCTTCTTAAGTGTTTGATGTCTCAAGTAGGTCATCAGTATACTGCACTAAGACTGAATGATAAGCATTTTAAGTGACTCCAGATTCTTTTTCAAGAGCTAGTTCAAAACCAAAGGGCTCTTGGTTTTTCCCTGTGGAACTCGGCACCATGTCAAAACACGACTGCCAAACCAAAACACAAAGAGAAACTGGCTCTCCTCATGCAACGGTATGGAGAAATTTTGTTGGCAAAGGTCAATCAAGGTAAAACATTCTACTTCACATGGAATTTGAAATAAAGTCACTGCTGGGTTCGGTACCAGGGGACAACATGGAACAACAATTTTGTTAGCTTTTCGCAGGCCCTGGACTATGCAGTACTCTCCACTTGGCTTCTGCAGTCCTAGAAAGGGAGAATTACATGGACCTCCCATTATCTCCTTCAGCATACCTTGTTCAATCAGACAGTTTAAGAGGGGTGTTATTCCAACAATTGTTTCAGGGGTCATGTCATATGGATGAATATTTGCATGCACTGCGTTTGGCTTCATTGTTATTTTTACAGGCTAAACTCCTTTAATGAGTTGTAGCTCTTTTCCTGAAAAATCCCGCAGTTCAGGTGCCACTGTGTTTCTTAAATCTTCGGGCAAGACATTACATGTCAGCATTGGGTACAATGTGACACTCAGGTACTGCTTCACAATTTTACAAGGCACATCTTTCTTATTTGTCAGTATTGCAATTCGTCGGGTGTGAAGCTAATAGAACAATTTAGTCTGCATAGTAGTTACATTCATGCAAGCTTACATAACTTGTATTGCAGACCACAAATTGGTGCTGCACTTTCAACCTATTTTTACGGCGACAGATTCTGTTACAGGGTTGGCCAATTGCTTATTTGAAAATTCTGCAACTTGGATAATTTTTCCTGAAAGGGGCAAATGCTGTACTTCTGCTGTTCTGACAATAGAGCATGCAGCCCCAGTGTCAACCAGAAATGACACATGGTAACCCATTACATCAGCATTTACATTGAGACCACATTGATTTACTTCTAAGGGTGCACCTGGCATGCAATCCTTGTCATCTGAGCTATCCACCTGAAGAATTTCTGAACATTTCTCATCATCAGAACCATGAAGTGAACTGTGGTGCTAACTGATTCACATCTACATTTGCAATTTGATTTAAATTCTGTTGGGAAACAACCCCTTGTTGTGTCATAGGGGCTCGCAGTATTTGCATCTGCTTTCCTTGCTGTCCTTGGGGCACACTTACATTCTGCATTATGGGTCTTTGAGCTCTCTGACTTTGAACCCGATTATTGCCTTGCACTTGAGCAACTCCATTATTCTGTACCTGGTTATTCACACTATTAAGGGGACACTCCCGTCACCAGTGGCCCCAATTTCTGCATGCATGACACGGATCAGCATCTCTTCATAGCCTGGACATCAACAATGCCTGTCTAATCTACCTGTACAGCACGTCCTCTATTTCTAGGTTGGATAACATTAGTTCCCGCTCCTGTACTCCTCACATATCACCAGTGTTCATCATCATTTGCGGGCTTTGACTAGCCATAACCTTCTCTTTCAACCTTTACTGCTTCAATTCCAATTAATTGCTGCAGAATTTTGCATGCAACAAGATTGCATCAATTAGTTTGTACTGCCAACAAATCAGATGCTACTAAATCATCTCACTTATGTCTGGTTTCAATCCTTAAACAAATCTAAACACAGAATGACCCATATCTTTCGCTCCTATTGTATCTGTACCACTGCAATTTTAAAAACCTGCAACAATCTCTCATAATAGGTATTAATTGATTCCTTTGATTCCTGTGTCATCCTGACAGTCCTCTACCTTTCAATATCTTACAGACACAGCTTGGGGCATATTTACACAGAAGTGGTGCAGCACCAAAGTTGGCAGCACCGTGCTGCATCACTTCTGAAATGCGGGGATGCGCCATATTTACACAAATGCAGCCCACCCCGTATGTCCCCGAGCAGTGGTGCTAAATTTAGCTGCCAGTGCCATCGCAGACATCTTTGCACCTCAGTGCAAGGGTATCTGCATTGAAGGGAATGATTATTTATGTGCAGGAAGTTGTCCCTTCTTGCACATAAACAATTATTCATGGTGTTTTGCTCTTTCTGTATGCGGCACATAGAAAACCAAAAACGAGGGGAAATAAAAGCATTTCTCCTCATTGCGCCATGCTAACTCAACTCCTGGGGTGGCGTTAGTTTTTGGAGCTGCCACAGTTTTATGAATTCTTTTAAATCTGGGGCAGCATTAAATGCCCACAGCAACACCCACTGCATGCCCATCTAACGCAGAAAACTGTGTCGGAGGGTCCCATATTTTCAACACAGCGTTAAGCCACAAAAAGTGTAAATATGTAAATGTGGTGCAGTGGACAGCGCCACGGAGCGTCACAAAAAAGGATGCTGTGGTCGCTCTAGAACAGTGGTCTTCAAACTAGGGGGGCCTCCAGGGATCCAGGGGGCTACTAGGTTCTAGCTAAAACAAGCATTGCATAGTTAAAATTGCTTTGTTTTAAGTAGAAAAACATTTATGATTTGTTTCCACCTGGGCGGTGCAGCATTAAAAAGTTTGAAAACCACTGTGCTAGGGGCATGGAAATATGCCCTACTGTTTTTCAAGAACTCAATTACCTTGTGATACCTCTTCATCACTTCTTCAGATGGTGCACCTATTACTACGTCTCTTGGGGGTTCACTTTCTGGCCAATCAGTATTGACCTTACATTCAGTCCAGAAATCAGTTGGAACCACAATGTCAAACAATGTGTTCAAATCTTCCCACAGGCATTTTGAAAGTTTCACAAACCTTTCTGTCTGCTTCTACCATTTCACCGGTTTCTCTCTCAATCTCAGGTAATTATTTGTACATAACAAAATATCACTCTTTCTCCATGGTACATAAACATAATCGGCACCTCAGCTTGATTTTCTCGTACTTGAGGCATATCTGGCTTTACTTTCTTCTAATCTCTTTTCTTCACCCATCGCCCTTCCCACTCATCTATAGCTCCCCATTTGTGGATGTACGTGATTAATTCCTTAATGTGCATTTTCATTTCAGGCGATCTCATGTTACTTTTGTCTTTTATGCTAAACTCCAGTCTGTAACTTCTCTTTACTTTAAGGGCTTTGCTTTCTCTAAATCCACATCATATTTCTCAGCTACTTCAACTAACTTTTCTGTCTGTCCTACACGGTGAGTAATGTCTTTGAACACGAACCGCTGTTTGTCTTCTGTATACGTTTCCAATTGAGCTATGTCTGAAGTTCCTAATATCATTTTATTTAATTCCAATTTCAATCTGGACAAATTCAATGATCTCTCTCTCTCTGGGGTCTCTTCCGTTCTCGCATTACAGTTTGTCATACCTGTTGCACCCTCAGGACTCAAATTATTTAACCAATTACTCAATTGTTGGGCAGTGACACATTGTGAACTCACAGAATTATTCTGCAACACTTCTGCTCTTAAAGGATCTACAGTTTGCTGATTCAGGGTATTAAAAATAGACATACTTTCTGGTGTATTAACAGCTATGCCTCCTTGTGGAACACTGCAAATAACGTTCGGGATCTGCTCTGGTCTGGGCAATCAATTTTTTCAATTCAATTCAATTTATTTTATTTCTGTTTTGGATGTCAACCAAGGTCCACTCAAAAAAACAATCAGTAGAAACAGTACCTACACACAAGAACAAATAAAACACATCTAAAAATCCACACAGTAACATTCAGCAAAGTGTGCAACAGTACTCATCACAACTGTGGAAATTGTCAATTACAATTATCCGATGTAAAGTGTATAAAGCAGAGTAATAAAAGAGCACATAACAGACAAGACAGAAACTTGACACAAATGTGCAAATGACAAAATACAGTAATCCGATATAAAGTGCAAATGGCAGAATAATAGACAAGAGCATAACAGACAAAGCTGAAACAACTCATATTCAAAAGCACTGAAACAGTTTCAACAATTGCTAGCAAGAGTTTCACTTATCTACAGGTACAATTGAATTCAAAATGTTTTAGCACCAATCCGGAGAAGACTTTAGAACAAATTCAGAAAAACATTAAAAATAAATTACAATTTTTTGCACAAACCATTACAGACGAAGGGGCAAGCAAGCAGAGTCTAGCATCAGCAGCCAAGGTTACAATATATTTCAAGAAAATTGGTCTCCAAAAGTGACAAAGTGCAAGGTGTAAAGTCAGGCCTATGAAAATAACGATTCAAATTTTGAACATGGGAAAGGCAAACCGCACAATAGCTCGCATCCTTTGAAATACTTTTCCATGCTCCTGTTATATAACATAGTGGTGGCAGATTTAACCTTAGTAGCAAGATAATTCTGCTTACCCCATGCAGAAGGTTCCATGGATGATAAGGCTGAGGTTGTTTATAAATACTACTACCTATTATTATTTCATTTCTTGCAGACTGACTACAGAGTGAAATATCTCTTCTCCTGCTCACTGCGAACAATACTTTTATTTTTTTATCTAATTTTTTAACATAGGACAGGGAGATCCCCAGCCTGAGCAAGTTAAAAAGTTTCCATGACTTTTCGCTCCCATAATTTGAAAGATTTCAAGCTTCAACACATCACAAATACAGGCCATTTCGCCACCCAATAAACTGTTTCCCCACCTCAAGGTCGCTGCCGATGTAAACACAAAAGTGGGGGTTTAACCCAAATTCCAGCCAAAGAGCTGTAGGAGAGGCCATGGAGTTCAAATTAAAAATTTGACACCAAATACGCCCCTCTGTCTTCTCAAAGAAAGACCAAAACTGAAAATCCATCTCTTCGCAAGCGTTACTCTAAGTGGGTGGGATTTGTACCTATAAGATGTGTGAAAAGTGCCTTTGCCCACAACATTTGTACAATCTTTGTATAGCCGAGGCCTGAGCCAGCACTTTACTTTTACAGTAATTTATGTGATCAGCACTAAAACAATTACTGGATACAATTCTTGTGAAGTTGGGGTGAAACTGTACTATTTACATCCCAGAGTCCAGTTAAACTTGTTATTTGAGCTCAGCCCTCGTTTTAAAAATCATAATTTTGCTGTTAGCGATATTTATCTTTAAGAAGTGCCACTCAGCAATTTTTTCTACAGCACAAAGCCGTCTTTGGAGACGTATTGGAGTTAAACTTAACAGGATAACGTCATCCACTTAAAGGAGACAACCAACACACAGTAGCCTAAGTTAAGGCAAATCACCTTTTTAGGAACCGACTCTGCTAGGCAGGTCATGTGCATAAAGGGAAAAGAGAAGGGGTGCTAGGAGACACCCCTTCTTGCGTTGCCACTCTCCTTGACACACCTCGATTCCCTCCCATTACAACCTGGGTTCAAGTAGAGGAGTGCAATGCAATCATGAATCTCAAAAGGTGAGCCGGAATCCGTAGTGCAGATAATTTTCTCCACAGGGCCCCGAGTCTACCCTCTTGAACGTTATGGAATAATCAATAAAGGCAGAATACAAAGACATTCCCCTGCTCTTGGAGTACTTTTCTATCAATGTCTGGATAGCAGTAATATTATTGAGAGTCCCACAGTTCTTCTGATAACCCGCCTGTTCAGCTAGAATAAGGTTATTGCCAACTGCCCAATCTTGAAGATGAGAAAGCAATTTTTTTAGCGAATAACTTACTAGCTGAATCAAGAAGGGCAATTTTTCTATAGCTGGCGGCAGAGGCCTTCTGACTTTTTTGATATAGGGGTACAATAATACTACCCCCCCCCCCCCCGGAACACCTGACAAATAACAATGCTGAAATAGGGGACGTAGAAAAGAAGCCTAAAGAGACAACTCTTGTTTAATAAGAGTGATCGAAAATTTGTGAGGACCCATAGTGCCTGAAGTTTGAAGCACCTTTAATAAATCACTCAGTCTCCTTTTGAGAGGGTGGGCAAAATAACTCTAGATCCTCTGCTTCAGTACTCTAAACAGGCTAATAACAGTCACTTGAATTACTTGTATATAAATCAGAAATGTGCAACGTCCAGGCATCGTCCGAAATCGAAATTGCCTAGGCTGTGACTCTTGAGTTACAATATTTAGCTATTAAAGCACAATATTTACGAGAGTTATATGACACAGCTGCTTCCCTCAGACTGATCCATTTCTTTTCCCCCTCCTTCCTATATTCTACTGCCTTCAGTCTCATTCTCTTCTGCTTAAGGTGGTTAATCTCTCTTGGTCTAGAAGACACAGAAGACTTAAATTGTTCCTTAACAATGCAATTTATTTCTTGATTTACCATTTTCACAGCACAGGTAACCTTCAAAACAGGGTTAGATTGATCAGAACTTTCTTTACCCTCTAAGGTTCAGAAAAGGACCAGCTACTTTTCAAACCATACGATCGGAACGCTAAAAGACAGGTCAGAGAACCATAAGCTTGCAATTTCCAAATTCTGCCCCAAAGTTTCAAACTATCATGAGACCAAAAGTCGCACCCATTAGTTTTACAATATTTAGCAGTGACTTTTGCTAAATTCCAATAATCATTCGCCATAAAATTTAAATCAACAAATGCAGTAAGAATACCATGATCACTCAGATCAGTCCCCAGAATCTGCAGCTGAGTACAAACTTTGAAAATTTGATAGGATACCACCATATACTCAATTAATTACCATACTTGAGGACAATGAACATATAAGAGGCAGGAGAATCCTCAGGACATCTGCCATTCAAAAACACAAATTCATTAAATCTCATACTTTCTGCAAAAACAAATACCTGTCCAATCCGCTCTAATTTTCTATGGCAAAACCCCATCAGGAATACCCCAGGCCTCATTGATTTCAAAATCGCTAAAAATCATACAAGCTAAATTAGATACCTTAGCATTAAAATCACCAATTATTATCAAGGGACATTTCTCCATATTACTAATATTATGCAAAGGAAAGCATGGAATTGACTAAACAATCCTTGGTCTTACCAGGGAGGATGCAAACATTTGCAAACAAAATAAATGACAGTCCACCACACTTGTTAATTACTAGCTTTAAACAGAGGCATAAGTTGGAGGGATGCAAAAACACCTTTGAATTTCAATTAATGTTATTTTGAAGCGAAATTGCAATTCCTCTACTGCCATGACCTTTAGCAGAGGGAATCACTAGTAAACAAAATAATTATCAGCTGAAAATTCAGCACAAACCTAAGCATCCTGTAAACATATAATTAACAACATTAGGCACTACATAATTCAATTTTACATTAAGGATGCTCCAGGAAACGAATTTACCCCAAGGCCTACCTCCATTGTTTTTAGCCCCATTCAATGTGCCAGCAACCCAATTCCAAGTGGAGGGCTCATTTCTCTGCCAGGGGTCCAACCATTCAAACTGTCTGTTCCCACAATGCTTATTACTCTCCTCCCCATATTTTTCCCTACAGAAATAGTCTATCTTTCATGTTAAGCGATACTTTAGAACAAGAATCCTGTACAAAATCCTGAGAATTCTTCCTTGGACTGTCATATTTTACCTCGTTACTGAGTTATACACAGATAACATCAATCCTTCTCTTCCTAATGTGATTAAACTTCTCTAAACTCAGTGACACCACGACCACAGAGTAAAATGTTACCCGTGAACTTCGGATAATAGCAGATGGATTAATGTGGATGATGTCAATGTCTTTACTTGTGATTGGTCTCAAAACCTCGATTTCCCAAAGCGAAGGCAGGACCAAATTTCCAATCGAAAAGAGATACAAAATCAAACATATTTGAAATTGGACGATAACCTTCCTTGGATTTACCAGCAGTGATCTCAGGCCCAACAGAAGAATTGGGATAGTGGGGGGAAAAAGGTTGTGCCTCACCATTGAGAGGTCTAGGTGCCGTTAAAATGTCATGATTGGACAAAATACCCAAAGGGGAAACAGAGAGGGCAGCACTAGATCCTAACTGGCCTCTTTGGGATTCCTACATATTACTCTGGCCCCTAGACCTTCATCATCACCAAGTCCACTCTTTTTTGTGGCTTCATTGATCTTGGCAGTGAACTCCCCCTTAGTAAGAGCAGACCCCAGTTCCTGACAGGGGAATATTTAAGCCAAACACATCTGGGCCATTGGTAGATACAGCTGGGACAGGGATTTCTAACTCACAGGGCGTAGAGTTTGAAATAAGTAGCGCATCGTTTAACCTTACCAAGTTTAATGAGACTCCGACGGTGTGGGCTCAACAACAACACTTGCAAAACTTACCTTTCAAGACTTACTTTTTGTAATGCGCCATTTCTTTTTCTGTTTAAAAGTTTTACTCTGGGTCCTGCATGGTCGACCAATGTCCACTGGGGCACTCCATTAACAGATGCTGGGGGAGAGGTGACATCAGAACGAGAATGAGGTGGATGAATACCACCAGAGGAAGCTGCTTCTTTGGTAAGGATCGAGAAGACAGGTAGGGTTTTCCCCAAATGGTGGTCCATTAGTTCTTCCTGATCACATCCCAGAAACAAATATTCTAGCAAATACACATCATCCTTTAATATGCTTGTTTTTCTGTTAACTACTTTTGGGGAAAACTCGCCTACCCGGGGGTTTACCCACTTGCGTGACAGTTTCTTTCAACACCCCACTGACCACACTATTGACTTGGGTAGCCTGCGATTTTGGCTCATTTATCTTTTGGTCTTACATATGACCCCAACCCAAGGTAGTAAGTTGCTGTACCACCAAAAGATTAGTGGACAGCACATTCAACGCAGGCTCATAGTTAGAAAAAGATCTTTCAAGCAAAGATAAAATAGACGACAATCGTTTCTCAATGCAGAACATGCTTTCAGATGAAATGTTCTTCTCACCCTCCCCATCCATATTAGCCTGCTGCACAGTTTCCTGTGAGCCTTTAAACAGAATAGAATCACAATTTAATACATTCATAGAGTTTATGTATTTCAGTGAATATCAAGAGTTCAGCAAGACAGAGGAATGCCTTAGAGAGGGAGTGTACAATATAATAGCAGCAGGGATGGACGGCTGGGTAAACACTGTGAGGCCTGACCCAGGTCATCTCCTTCTCAAGGGGAAAACAATTTCAAGCATGCTTCCCTCTGCAGGTTCTTCTCGTTTATAGTGCCAACATCAGGTAGGGTATAGTCCTCAGACATGGGTGGGCCCTCACCATGTGCCTCAGTAGAGTTCCCCCAGCAAGGCGAGTTTAGTAAAATTGGGGGGTTGTCTTGAGCATTCCTCTTAAGTCCTACTCCAGATTTCTAGGTGAACTATTTTCGTAGATAGGTTCAGGGCAAGTATTTGGTGGAAGAAGGGGTGATATGGCCTCCAACTCCACAGAGCCCAACTCTGGCTTCCCACTCTCCATTCCCCATGTCCTCAGAGCCTGTGCATGCCAGGACCAGGATGACGCTGAAGCCGCCGGAGCCACTCGCCCACCACCTGTGAGCATGCCACCTCAATCACCTCTGCCGCTGCACCACATGTGCAGCAATAGAGAGACCCCCCAGGTAGATAGGCAAAGTGGCAAGCAGCAGAACAAGTGGTAAAGGATCTGAAGGTGGTCAAGAACCCAGCTGAGGATTCGGGGCTGAGTCACAGGCGGCAGCACAGTATCATCATGGCAGCACTAACGTACTCTGGTCTGGGTACAAGATATGGTGAGGATCTCTGAGAGAACCTCACGTCAGGGGTAAATCCTGTCTGACTTGTCATTGGGGTTAAATCCGCAATTCGTGTAGGGGTTAACAGTTTCCGAGTTGCTGACTATTGCTGAGTTAGAATATACTGATCCCTGCATACCTATTGGTGACATCCCAGGGGATGTAACTGGTGTATCGGGAACTGTTGGAACATTTAATGAAAGTGCATTACCCCCAGACATACCAGACATAGCTGGAGCATGCAAAGGAACAACAGGACCTATCGTCACAGAAATGGTTAATGCATTGGGACCAATATGATTTGTCTGATTCTGTGGATTTTCATTCCCACACTCTGTACTGTAAAGACAGTACTGAAACTTTTTCCTGTTTGAGACAGCAAAAAATTTGGTTTTCACTGACCTGGACTGAACATTTTCACAGGTTGATTCAGAATAAATTTGGCACAGGAAGATGCCCATAGGGTGTCGGCACTGTCTGGTTCACATTACAATTCAGCACAATCTGATTCAAAATAGGACTTGGCACAGGCTGAACTGTGCTAATTGCTCTGAACTGATTGATTCACTTCCGGAATTTGTGTCACTGAATTAGCAGGTGTACGTGGCACTGTCTGATGCTGGGTTTGTGCAATTGGAGCCGTAGGCAATTTGGGATACCATTTTGTGCAGCTTCACTTCTTGCTCCTTCTTCAACAGAATGGTATGGAAGCAGATGATTTAACAAAATCTGATTTGAATCACTTTCGTACGTCACTGTCTTTTTATCTTCAGTATCTGTTTTGCTTTTCCTGTCTTTCTCTTAGTCTTGGGATTAGTGTTTTCTCATTCTTCACTAGAAATAGCTGAATACATTCTAGCTCCTTCAATTATGTCTGCTTTCCAAGCTTTCTGCTCTTCATCCCATCTTGCCTCAGCAATTGCCTTTAATGCTTTTTGCACTCTATTTCCATACTTGGGGCCTCATTTATTAGGGCCTTGCACCACTGGAACGTCACTTTTAGTGACGTGCTGGTGGCGCTGTGCCCTGTTCCATGTCTACAAGGCGGCGTTAAGCCACCTTTTGTGGCTTAACCTGGCCTTGTAAATATGGGCCGCCCTGACGCATTTTTCTGCGGCTAAGGGGCGTGCAATGGGTGTTGTTGTGGGCATACCCACACAACACCAATTGCTTTTTGACGCTGCCTCAGATTTACAAGAAATCATAAACCTGAGGCAGTGGCAAAAACTAACGCCAGAGTTAGTGTTGCAACGAGGAGAAATACTTTTATTTCTCATAGTTTTTTGCTTTTTCTATGTGTGCTTCATTCTGCTAAATCAGTATCTCTCTATGCAATGTAATGCTTCCAAGGGTGAAGTGCGCTTATTAAAAAGGTTTAACTAGAGCCAACAAGGCTGTGCTGCAGAGTATACAGTCAGTACTTATAAGCTCTGTATCCTGAGTGCTTGCTTTGTAATGATAAATAACTATTTCATATTTCATAAGCCTGCTCAGTACATCGCACCTTTTGTCATATTCAAATATTTATAATTCCAACACTTTATGCCCATGTCAATATTTTCTCAATCATTGGTAAATATAATTATAATTTAAAATTATTTGTAATTCTAATTATTTAGCTCAGCTGTTTTTTTTCATTTTTCGGAGTGTGCAAGTTTGAGGCTCACCTTGTTATGACTTCTCTATTGCCTTTTATTTTGGACACCAAGATGTCAACCTCATCTCACAAGTCTTTGGCACCATATTGGAGTCAGGCTATCTTGATCTTAAAAAAAATCCAACATCACACTCCCTCCTTCCCTGTGTGTCGGTCCTCATTTCTTCTGCCCTCACCCTGCCTCATTCCACCATTCTACCTCTCACTCTTTCTTATGTGTGTCACTTTACGTTCTTCCTGCAAAAACTTCTCTCTGATTCCTCCCCTCTATCCTGTCATCTTCCCTCCTGCGTGTGACTTTTCAATCCTCCAGGCTGCTCCTCTTGCTTGGTGGCTTCTCATCAGTTCCCCTGTAACCAAACAGAGGCTCATATTTATACTTTTTTAGCACCGCATTTTGTAAGTTTGCGCCGCTTTTGCGTCAAAAGATGGCACAAATGCGGCGCAAAAAAAGTATAAACATGGGCCAGAGTCTATAAGAAGGCTCTTTAGCCTTAATTAAAGTTCTGTTTTTGTTCCTATAATGGAAGACCCAGTAGTAAGAGAGCTTTCATTGTAGTCCTTTCTTTTTGCTCCTATGAGATAGAAAGGAATGAATGAGCATAATTAAATCAGCCTTGCCATCTGATCTTCACTTCACATAAAAACAGTAACACGACTTTAACTCCTTCAGTACGTGTGACGCCAATGGCCGTCACACACACACCCTTACTGGTACGTCTGACAGTACTTGGCCATCACCAGAGAGGGCTTAAAAGAATTCCCAGGTGCAAAGCACCAGAGAATATTTTTTTTTTCCCCCTCGGGGGGAGACACGGAATCGCTTCTACGTCTCTTCCTGCCGCCCACTCCTGCCTATCTGTGACATAAGCGGGCCACGAGGTACGCTGATGTCATAGTTTTCCCCACCTGAAGATGGGAGGACCAGGTGAGCGGCCTCTCCCCAAGGAGGAAAAAAAAAATGGATAAAATGGCCTCCCCAGATTCCCAGGAGGCATTGATGGAGAGGGGAGAGTCTCCATTTTCCATCAATGCCTGTCTGGCACCAGTTCCTGGCTGTGGAATGCAGCATGGCAGCAATCCAGGGCCTGGAAACAGCCCTAGGCACCAAGGATCTTGTTTGTGGGGGGTTGGTCCCTATGTAAGTGAGCTGCCCCCACCAGGGGGGGGCAAACTTTTTAGAAGTGAATGCTGGTTTTCCCCTGGGGTGGATGATCTCACCCCCAGGGAGTGAAAAATCTAAACTATAAAAAAAAAACTCACAATGAAACTGACGTGGTCGGTCCTCCCGAAACAGCCGACCACCTATGGGGTTATAATTTTTTTATACAAGTGCGGTTTCCCTGAGGATCACAATCAGTCCCCAGGGAAACCACATATGTTTAAATATATATATATATGTCCAAACCAAGCAGCTCCACTACAGAGCTAGGGGCACTCTTGGATTCCACTTCCTCAACCCAGCATGACGCGTTTTGGCGAAGTGCCTTCTTCAGATGCCGGTAATTACAGGACACACGCCCACTAGTGTTTGAATACGTTTTTACTCCTTCTTCAATTCATTCACGATCACAAACACACTTCATTTCCCATAATGCACCAAGCTGGATATGCTACCACTCCGATTTTTCTTAATTCTTTTTACACAGTCCCAATCATATTTTCTCTCAGTGGATTGTAATACCAAGAACATTTTGGTTTTGGACACTTAGCTGTACTGTAGTGGCAAGTGCATTCTCAGCATCCCTCTCTCTCTTATTCAAATTTCACAATGGGCGTGTGTCCCTTTATCAGTAGTTCTAATGATCCATTTCACCTTGCCACATCTCACCCCTGAGACTCCTCACACAGCCCGGAAACGCTGATTATTGTAATCTGCGCCACTTCATGTAAGTCATGTCCTGTCTCTGCATCAGGAATGTGTTTGAAAAGGGGAAAATGGCGGTTCAGGTAGCAAACAAAAGTACATTCACCCAAATGCTGCTCATTGTTACCGAACTCTATTAGGTGGGTGCCTCCTTCGTGCAAGTAGCACTGCTCGTAATTAATGTCAAACCCAAGCAGCTCCACTACAGAGCCAGGGGCACTCTTGGATTCCACTTCCTCACCCCAGCATGACGCGTTTCGGTGAAGTGCCTTCTTCAGATGCCGGTAATTACAGGACACACGCCCACTAGTGTTTAAATACGTTTTTACTCCTCCTTCAATTCATTCACGAATACAAACAGACTTCATTTCCCATAATGCACCAAGCTGGATATGCTATCACTCTGATTTTTCTTAATTGTTTTTACACAGTCCCAATCATATTTGCTCTTAGTGGATTGTAATACCAAGAACATTTTGGTTTTGGGCACTTAGCTGTACTATAGTGGCAAGTGCATTCCCAGCCTCTATCTCTCTCTTACTCATATTTCAAAATGTGCGTGTGTCCCTTTATCTGTAGTTCTAATGATCCATTTCTAACTTTGCCACATTTCACCCCTGAGACTCCTCACACAGCCCGGAAACGCTGATTATTGTAATCTGCACCACTTCATGTAAGTCATGTCCTGTCTCTGCATCAGGAATGTGTTTGAAAAGGGGAAAATGGCGGTTCAGGTAGCAAACAAAAGTACATTCACCCAAATGCTGCGAATTGTTACCAAACTCTATCAAGTGGGTGCCTCCTTCATGCAAGCAGCACTGCACGTAATTATTGTCCAAACCAAGCAGCTCCACTACAGAGCCACGGGCACTCTTGGATTCCACTTCCTCACACTAGCATGACGCGTTTCTGCTAAGTGCCTTCTTCAGATGCTGGTAATTACAGGACACACGCCCACTAGTGTTTAAATAAGTTTTTACTCCTCCTTCAATTCATTCATGATTACAAACAGACTTCATTTCCCATAATGCACCAAGCTGGATATGCTACCACTTAGATTTTTCTTAATTCTTTTTACACAGTCCCAACCATATTTCCTCTCAGTGGATTGTAATACCAAGAACATTTTGGTTTTGGGCACTTAGCTGTACTGTAGTGGCAAGTGCATTCCCAGGCTCCATCTCTCTCTTATTCAAATTTCAAAACGTGCGCGTGTCCCTTTATCAGTAGTTCTAATGATCCATTTCACCTTGCCACATCTCCCCCCTGAGACTCCTCACACAGCCTGGAAACACCAATTATTGTAATCTGCGCCACTTCATGTAAGTCATGTCCTGTTTCTGCAGCAGGCATGTGTTTGAAAAGGGGACAATGGCGGTTCAGGTAGCAAACATATATATATATATGGAGAGAGAGAGACAGAGAGAGTCTCTCTCTCTCTCCATATATATATATATATATATATATATATATATAGGTAAACCACACATGTATAAATAAAGTGACATATGTATATACATATATATATATATAGAGAGAGAGAGTATGTGTGTGTATAGGGGTGGGCAGTAAACTCCAGTGCCCCAGCGTAGTTCACAGCGTTTTGCCCACTTCATGCTGGAATGCAGAGTTTGGCAAAAAGACTGCTGAGAGGCGGAGTTTACCACCTACCAGTAACAATACAAGTTTCTGATGAGTATGACGACAGTTGTAAATCTAAGAAGACTCACTCTGGTTAGTGGAGATGGTGCACACTTGTGATTTGCTCCTTTCTTGCAGCCGCTGTGCAGAGAATCTCAGCTTCTGTTTGCTTACATCTATTTCCGGAATTCGGTGAGCGAGTCTTTGCTGCATGGCGGGATGGGGGTTGGTGAGCTTCTGCCTGTGCTTTTGCTTTGCTTGACTCAATTTACAGTCTGACATCAAGCTACCGTCAGTGCATGGCTGTCGTGAGTATGGAGGATGAAATCAAATCACCTACATTCCCAAGAAGTTGAATCGCATGGTCCAAAAGAAGAACACGGTGATCAGTGGGTGGAGTGGGGTGACAGTTCAGGAACACACAGGCAACTTGTTTGTTGGGAAGTTGTTATTACCAATGAGTCCCCCAGGCCTGCACCTCCCCGAGAAGTACTCCGTCCTTGGGGTTTTAATGTGCATTATGGTTATCCCAAGTCATTCAGTATGCACCAACTGCCACCTTAATGTCCTGTGCTCCCTGCGATGTTGAGTCCACCTCCCTGTGTATTGTAAACAAATGAAGTGTGTGTCCATCATGACTGAAGGGGTCAGGGACATCCATAATATCATATAAATATGATACTGTGCCCCTTCCATTCTAATTACAGATATCTCCATTAACATTAACAAACTGACACCGGATCCTGTAAGGCAAAGCAGAGCACTAAAGATTGCCTGGAGCATGGCATGGTGCACCTCATCATATGCGTGAGTAATTTTTTGTCCAAGCCAGCTTTTCCTTTGCTTTCTATGAGTGAGTGCTTATTGGGAAAAACTGAAGATCCAGAATACAAGGAAAAACCTGGACCAACTGGTGGTGGTGTTAATTGGAAAGGTCACGAGCTAGTCAACTCTCTTCAGAGATACTGACATGAGACCTTCAAGGAGCACAGTTGCAGGGCTGTTTACAAATAGTAGAGGTGTGATGTGGAATTGCTGAGGATCACACTGACTGTCAGCAACTGACTGACTCTTTGGCACCAGACCAAAAGCATTAATTATACTTTGGGGGGGTGGACTATATATTCAAAGAGTCATTACAAAGAGCACTCAATACAAGTGCACGTCAGTTCTATTGATGGAATGTTGACACTATGAAGTTCTGGCTGCCCCAGGAGTCTCCAGACTTTGCATCTGATGGGGGAGGATCCCTGAACCACTCAAAAAGTAGTTCTAATCTACTGAAGGGGAGTAGGGAGGCAGCCATGTGTGACACAGCAGCACCATTGTCTTAGAGGCTCAGAGACCTTGGTGAGCTACGTCTCCTGCTGCTGAACCGTCCCTGTTATTGCAGTCTTTGCACAAACGTTTCTGCACTGATCACAAGTGCCCACCAGAGACACACACTCTCCGCAGACTGACATCTAGGGGATCACTGCACATGGGCAGATGCATCTTCAGTGACTGCTTCTCGGAGGAAGGGCAGGACTTCAGGGACTATCGGACCGGAATTCTGCTGCTTGCGGAACTCAACAGAATGCCACAGAGGTTTTTAGGCAGCTCCGTGGTATTCCGCAAAGTAGAGCTCTGTGAGTTGTGCCCACCTTTAAAACAGAGTTCACTTTGTTTTATACATCTGTGGTTTCCCTGGGGGTTATGATAGGACCCAGGAAAAGTAGCCGAGAATCACGTCCAGCCCAATAGTCACTGGACCAGGGGTGAGGAGTCCAACTGCCCCTGCGCAGCCTTTTCAACAGTAATCCCGTCCTCGTCACCACAAATTACTACAGTAGTAATTACACGTCAAATAAAAAGACTTCTGAAGTGACACCTTGACCAGGTAAAAACAGCTGTTTATTCAATAGACTCCTAACAACGCAATGCCCTTCCAGTCTCCCCAACATTCCAAGGCTCACTCCCAGCTGGACCATTGATCAACATTCCAAGGTAAGCAGGAGCATACCATTGTGCAATTTACAATAAGTTAAAAGTTTTAACATGTCTTGACAATGAAGAACAAGATTGTACATTATGCAATATATACAAGTTTAGTGAACGTCACTCGTTTCTTTATTATATGGATGGCTGAATGTTCTTATGGCCTTTTCTTGACTTCTCCAGTGCTTATAACATTTCCCTAAATGGTTGCTGAGCCCAGTACTAATTAGTACACCCACCATTGTTATCATTATCACCACAATACGTTTCGGGTCCTACCATGTCTTGGGCCCACTCATACAAGTGAGGCACCGCTTTTCCTAGGGAGACTTGGGGAATTGCTTTGTGTTAGGAAATATGTGGCTGCCTGCAGATTTCAGAACTTTCCATCACGGAGAATATGTTTTTTTTTAGGTTTGCAGGGATTCTGGGTAACAAAAACGTGGTGGGAGCCAGCACGTCAGCCCACTCTGGATATCCCTAGGTGTCTAGTTTTTTAAATGTACACTTTGGCTAGGTTTCCCTACATAACGGCTGTGCTAGGTTCCAAAATCTCATACTACCCACACTCTATCAACAGGGTCAGTTTTTGGTGGAAAAATGTGCTGGGTCCATGTTGGGTTTTGGGTCGTTTCCTGCCCAGGGCACTATGCCTAACCACACAGGTGAGATATCATTTTTATCAGGAGACCTGGGGAAATACTGTGTGGAAGAAAATTTGTGGGTTCCTTGCAGATTCCAGAATTTTGCATCACAGAAATGTGAGGAAAATGTGTTTTTTTAGTCAAGGTTTGAGGTTTGCAAGGGATTCGAGTAGAAAAATGTAGCGAGAGCCATGCAAGTCAGCCCATTCTAGATACCTCTAGGTTTCTAGTTTTAAAAAATTTACAATTTGTCTTGGTTTCCCTAGGTGCCGGCTGAGCTACGGCCTAAAATCTCGAGCTACCCACATTGGGAAAAAAGGGCCAGTTTTTGGTGGAAAACTGTGATGCGTCCATGTTGCGTTTTGAGCCGTTTCCTGCTGCGGGCTCTAGCTCTACCCACACAAGTGAGGTATCATTTTCATTTGGGAGACCTAGGGGGAGGCCAGACAGAAGGAAGTTTTTTGGCTTCCCGCAGATTGCACAACTTTACATCATAGCAGTGTGAGGAACATGTTTTTGTTTAGTCAAAGTTTGAGAATTGCAAGGGATTCTGGGTAAAAATACTTGGTGAGACCCACATAAGTCAGCCACCCTTTATACCCCTAAGTGTCTAATTTTTTAAAATGTACAAGATGGCTAGGTTTCTCTAGGTGCCCGCTGAGTTAGGGTCGACCTACCCACATTATAAAAAAAGGGCCAGTTTTGAAAGGAAAAATGTGTGCTGCGCCCATGTTGCATTTTGCGCCATTGGCTGTCCCAAACACAAGGCCTAGTCCCATAAGTGAAGTACCATTTTTATTGGGAGATTTGTGGGAGCACAGAATAGAATAACATTTCTTACTACCTATTGCCTTTTGCTGCATTTGTGCCTTTCAAATGTAAGCCAGCGTATAAGAAAAATCACATTTTGAAAAATACCCTCCAAATCATTCGCTAGTACCCGGTAGACATAAATTTAAAGATGTAGAAATGACCCCTGCTCCTAAACACTATGGGGGTCATTATGACCCTGGCGGAAGGCGGAGAAGCGATGGTAAGACCGCCAACAGGCTGGCGGTCTTTCCTCTGTGTATTATGACCATGGCGGTTACTGCCATGGTCATCCGCCGGTTCTCCGTTCCGCCCGCCGGGCTGGAGACCAGGGTCTCCAGCCCGGCGGCCGTCACTATACCGCCGGCGGTATATGGACCCGGCTGACCGCCATGGATTTCATGCGGTTTTAAACCGCCATGAAATCCATGGCAGTAAGCACTATCAGTGCCGGGGAATTCCTTCCCTGGCACTGATAGGGGTCTCCCCCACCCCCACCCCGACTCCCTCCCCTTCCCCCCTGCCACCCCCCAAAGGTGGCAGGACCCCCCTCCCCACCCCAACCCCCAACATAACATCACTCATACACACATGACACACACGCAGGCACCACCAACACACATACACGCAAACACGCCGACATACATGCCAACATCCACACACACAGTCAGACACGCACACCCATATTCAAACATACACGCACACATCCATACAGACATACCTACAGACATACATGCACTCATTCCCATACACACAACACCCCTGCAAGCATACACGCACTCACACAACCCCTCTACATACACACACACACACACCCCCATGCACGCACACAACACACAACACCCCCCCACCCCCTCCCCTCACGGACGATCGACTTACCTGGTCCGACGATCCTCCGGGAGGGGACGGGAGCCATGGGGGCTGCTCCGCCGACACCACACCGCCAACAGAACACCGCCACGCTGAATCACAGGACGTGATTCGCTGGGCGGTGTTCTGTTGGCGTGGCGGTGGAGGTGGAGCAACCTCCACTTCCCCGCCGCCCGCCAGTATGGCTGTTGGCGGCTCTCCGTCCGTAATAGGACGGAGAGCTGCCAACGGTCATTATAGGCCGAGCGGCAAACCGCCACCACTGGCGGTCTTCCGCACGGCGGTCCCTCGGCGGTCTTGAAAAAAGACCGCCGAGGTCAAAATTACCCCCTATTTCTTGTAGCCTTTCAGAAATACATACGTTTCCTTGATACTCTGCCTAGTTCACCATAAGAATTGATTAATTCTCGGTACTCAATGAAAAACTACAGTGCAGCTCAGTTGTTGGCTCTGGTTACCTTGGGTTCTCAGAGAACCTACGGACCCTCTGTATCCCTGCAACCACAAGAGTCTAGTGGATGCAGTGGTATATAGTTTTTGTCAATCAACCATTGTGGCAAAAAGTGCTGATGAAAATGTTGCCACAAATGCCTGTTTTTTTTCCTTCTGATATTCAATATTTCAACAATTCCTTTCCTTGGCAAAACCTTGAGGGATCTACACATATAACCCCTTGCTAAATTTGAAATGTTGTCTACTATTCAGAAATCGATTGAATTTTTTTTTATCACCCATAGGTTTTACACAGATTTCTACCACTAACTGGAAGATGGCTGAGAGCACAAAAAATAGGGAAGATAGGCTACCTGTTCGAAAAATGGCAGAACTGTGGTACAAAATTAAGGTTTTTTGATTCAGCTCTGCATGTCCTTGAAAGTTGGGAAGATGGTGACTTTAGTACAGTAAACCATTCTTTGATGCCATTTTTAGGGAAAAAACAGACACTTTTATCTGGAGCACTTTTTCCCTATTTGTCTCAGAAAAACTCAAAATCTTGCTATATTTTTTATATTTTATCGGTCCCCTCCTGGGGAATCCACAAACCCTGGGTACCTTTCTAATCCCCAGGATGTTGGAAACAAAGGACACAAATTTAGCATGGATACCTTATGTGGAAGAAAGTTATGAAGCCCTAAGTGCAAACTACCCCAAATAGCCAAAAAAAAAGGCTCAGTCATTGGGGAGGTGGGGGCAGCAGCTAAGGGGTTAATGAAGGCAAGGGTGTCTTTAATGAAGACTGTTTTTATCTTTTTCTAGAATTGGCATAATGAGCTAATGCTATATTTCCTTGCGTTCCAACAGTAAATTCAGATTCTATTTGGTTTGCCAATGCTTCTTGTCTAAAGTAGCTGCTTTCAGTTTACAGATATGGAAAATATACGCAGTGATTGCCGGAATTTGCAATGTTTTCCTCACTTCTTTTAATTAAGCCCCATCTATTTCTGCCAGTGCTTCTTCCTCCTGTAGTGTTAGATTTGATGGACATGATGTCTTCTTTCAACACTACTGATTACCAGCTATGATTCTATTATTGTTTGTCTCAGTAATAGAAAATGTACTGACAAAGCCAATTTTCTACTATAAGAAGCAAGACACCCATTTGGTAATGCGAATTCAAATAATATGTTTCCCTTTGTTTGGGCCTTGTTTGTTGGCTGCGAAACTATGTTTATAAGAGCTGCAGGTGTGTTTTCAAATCAATTTGTTGAGCGTGGACATGCCATCTCTATCCGCAATGTTATCCTTCCAAAAGTGAAATGCGCTTATCGAAAAGGTTTAACTAGAGTCGACAGGGCCGTCCTCCTGAGTATACAGTCAGTACTTATCAGCTCTGTATGACCATTGACTTGACAACCATGGAGAGAAAACATTGACCTTTCTCTACATATTCTAGCTGGTGGGGGGCTAAGAAAATCAATATGGAGAAAAGGTGTTTCCACCAGAGCTATGGTGTTCATATAAAAACACGCACACAATGAATGTGAAAAATAAGTAAAAACAAGCTGTTTTAAATAAATGCTTAAAAGTGTCTTAAAAATAACTGCATGGTGCATTAAATCAAAACGAGTATTCAAACAGGTAATTTTCAACCTGCTTTATTTTTTCTTATGCAAATCATGTTACAATTAGACCTTTTTTTAAGATTCACATCATGCTGAATAAATAAATGAATGAATGCATGAATGCCAGCTTCAACTGTCATTACATTTTTCAAGATTGATATTAATTTTCCTACTAAGCTTTTCAACTTGAGCTATAAAGGTTAAAGATGAAGGCACAAATGTTTTGGAGAGCCATGTGGTTGACCAGCTCTAACCTAGGACTGTGGAGTGCCCACAAACATTCAACACCAATGGCTTCTTCTCACCAACACTGAATCAAGTTATTTAAATTTTTTGCCTTTGAGCGATATGAAATAAATCCATACATAAATAAATATGTCAAATATTGATAACATTTCAAGTAATGATGTTCGTGTAGATAAGTTCTAAACATAGAAACTTCAAAATACAGTCAGAAAGAAGAGTGGGGAAGTCGGGACCTGCCTATCAAAGATAGAGTTGGGAGAAGATAAAAATGTAAGAAAATGTTCCAGAAGTGGAAGGACGAGGAAGAGGATGGGACTTACAAATGTTTGAGGAGAGGGTGGATAGAGAACATAGGGCCAGATGTAGCAAAAATTTGCGAGTCGCAAATGGCCCGAATCGCAATTTGCGACCCCGCAAAATCGGAAATGGGATGCAGAAATCCCATTTCCGTGGTGCAAATTGCGATGCGAGCCATTACAGACTCGCAAAAATTGCGACCCCATTGTGCGACCCGCAAATAGGTAAATGCAATTTGCGAGTTGCAAACCATATGAAAAAGCCTGTAGCAAATTCAACTAGTCGCAAAAAGCCCATTTTGCACACCCAAATTACCACTAAGTAAGAGCAGGTGGTAACCAGAACCAAAGTATAAAAGGAGACCCAGAAGGCATCTGGTTACTCAAAATGGCTGAAATATATGTGATAGCAAGGAGGAGTAGAGTCCACGCCGCACAGCAGAGGAGGAGGAGGAGCCAGAGACAGGAGAGGATATACAGAACCAGGCAGACACTGTTCCAACAAACTGAGGAGGAGATCTATGACAAATACAGACTCAGTAGTGCAGCAATATTAGAATTAATTGATCTATTCAATCCGCAGCTTCAATGACAGACTGTGCGTGGCAACGCCATCCCCACACATGTGCAAGTGCTATGCTCACTGCAACTCTTGGCCTCGGGTAGCTATCAGGGGGTCGGTCATTGCTGTGGCAGGTGGGGTATCCCAAAGTGCACTCTCACGGTTCTTCAGATGTTTCCTGGATGCCATACTCACACACACATGTCCAGATACATATACCTACCCAGGAATGAGAGCGAAATCAACAGCACCAAGTTGGAATTCTACAGAATTGCCAACTTCGCACATGTAATAGAGTGTGTAGACGGGACACATATACAAATATGCCCTCCTGCAAATCTGGAATATCTGTTCCGCAATCGGAAGTGTACCCACTCACTGAACATCCAGGTGGTATGTGACACCCATTATGTCATCACTGACATGGTAGCCAAATTTCCAGGGAGTACACATGACTCTTAAATTTTCAGGCACAGTGGGATACACCAAGGCCTAGAACGTGGGGAGTTTGGAGACGGATATCTATAAGGTATTGCTGCAGACACCCTGAAGCCATACACACAGGTTACTGTAGAAACCATCCATGCCCTGCTAACATTGTTAATTTTTGCCAAACAGGTGACAGTGCATATGCGCTACAACCATGGATACTTACCCCGTACCTAACACCCAGCACGTGTCCAACCTCAATGAGGACACATTAACTGCATGTGCCTCATGAGTCCTGCAGTGTTTGGGCCTAACACCTCCTCCTGGTACGCCCAGCATGGCTCGTGCCAGGTGGGTCAGCAGACCCCTGACGTGCACTGCCACTCTGCAGTACACGTGTGTCTGTGGCAGATGTGCTGCTGATGGTGGACCCCTCCTCACTGTCCTGAGGTGTCTCAGCCGTGCCCCTTGCCACCTGCCTGGACTCCAGCTTGTCCACAGCGTGGCTAATGCAGCCCAGTCCTCGCGCCACATCCCCTGCAAAGTGGCCCAGGTCCACCTGCAGGCTCACGGTCCGTCGTGACAGGCCTGTGGTGTTCACTGCAAGACGGACAATGGATGCTGCCATGCAATTAAATCTCCGCACTAGTTGGCGCTCACGACGCCTTGCACTTTGTCTCTCAGCCACCAGTTCCGTCACCAGTTGGCGTATTGACAGTGCTAGGTCACTGACATTGCCATTCAGTCTTGTGAAAAGTGTGTTCACTTCTGCCAGGCCATGAGTGAAATTGTGCTCCATCCTCTGCATTGCCCCAGAAATAATCCTCAATTGCCTTGTTTGCAGGCGCTGGCCAGATAGGAGGGATGCCTCAACTGCAGACATGGATGCCTCCCCTATATCCTCCTGGGCCACTGCCTGGACCTGGACTCTGCGTCTGCGACACAGTGGTGCTTCTGGCTCTCGCTGCCTCACAGTGTGGCTGGGACCAGGTGTTGTGTTTCTTTTCTCCATGTCCACTTCTTCATCTGGAGGGAACTGTGGTGGTGTGGTGCTGAGCCCTGTATTGGCTACTGCAGCCTCCTGCCTGGGTCCTGCTGTCTTCACCCTGGATGGTGTGGCTGGTGGGGGTGTCTTGTGGGAGACCTGTGGGACATAGGGAACACACTGTCAGTATCTAACATCTGTTGTATGCCTCCTAATAAACATTTGCCCATATGCTGCCTACTGTACTACATTGCCCATAATGCACCATTCTGGTGGTTGCTAGTCTGGAATGGAGCTAGTCTGGTTGTGCATGCTGCTGTGTACTGGGTGAGTGCGGGTATAGCATTTATAGGTGTACATGCATGTTTCATGGTACTCACTTTTTGATGACCCTTGCGCTGACGTGTCCAGTGCTCCCATTCCTGACACTGCCTCAGGCTCCAGGGTCTGCTCAACCAATTCCTCCATGGCTGTGGGTGGTGGGATGGTGGATGGTCCTCCTCCTGTGCCCCTCATCTCCCTGAGGCGCTCTGCCACCCTCTCCTTTGTCCTGGAGTGCAGTTCATACCACTGTGTTTTAATTTCTTCAATGCTTCTGTGGCTCACCCCTTTGGCATTGATCCTCTCCTGGATGTCCTGCCAGATCCTCCTCTTTTCAGAGTCTGGTACACTCAGGGATGCCTTTCCAAAAAGCTGGTCATGGTGCTGGCAGCATTCCTCTGTCAGCACCTCAAGTTCCTTGTCAGAGAATTTTAATTTCCTCTTCCTTCCTGCACTGCCTGTGTCTTCCATGGTTGCAGCTGTTCCTCCGGGTAGTTGCTCAGCAGTTTGAAAAGGATGTGCTCCTCCCTCCTCCCAGGTGTATTTGATGTCTTCCTGGCTCTGATGTCATCAGCAAGAGCCAGGAAGTGTTTTTCCAACTGTTTTGCTGCACCTGCATGCAATTTGCGGCACAGCCGCAATTTGCGACACCGACTCGTAAATTGCGAGTTAGTTTTTAGCGAGGTCACAAAAAGCGACCTCGCTAACACCGGAGTCGCAATCTGCGGTGCGACATCATTTGCGAGTCGCAAATTGGTGTCGCTTTTTTTTTGTTGGATCCCATTTTGCGAGTCGGAAATTGCGAGTTGCAATGACTCGCAATTTCCGACTCACAACATTTTTCCTTCCTACATCTGGCCCACAGAAGCGAAAAATAGTAGCTAAAAGGTGGTATTTGGACATAAGAGAGTAGCTGTAAAAGGCGGGATGAAAGCAAACTGCTTCTACTTTAACTTCAAAGAGACAGGTATTATCTTGGTAGGCCATCCATTAAAAAAAATATATATATAGCTCTCTTACTAAATATTGCACCATCAACAATCCCCAGTAATAAGGGCTGCCGAATGTGCCTTTGTTTAATGATGTCTACGTGGGTTGTTAAACTTGTCATAACATCATTTACTGGATCACTACTTTAGGAATACATGGACTATGGCATCCAATCACTTCATTTTTCTTTTTTTACAACAGTTATGTTCCAAACTGCAGATACCAGCTCTCACTAACAGTCTGATTACAAGTGGCCTGAGTTCGATACAAATCCAACACGGGGTGTTTGGAATTCATTGGATGCAATCAATATCTCATATTTTCAGCTTTTGGGGAATGGCCTGCAGATTTTGTTGTTTACTGTACGAATTTGGAGTATTAGTTGGGGGTGTTTGAGTATCCATCTCAAATAATAATCACAATCCTTGTTGGGGTGAACCAGAAAAGTCACTAAATAAACCTATGATTAACCCTCTGGTAGCGCAGCACAAAACCAGTCAGACTTAACTTAGACACAATGGCCCTCATTCTGACCTTGGCGGGCGGCGGAGGCCGCCCGCCAAAGTCCCGCCGTCAGGTTACCGTTCCGCGGTCGAAAGACCGCGGCGGTAATTCTGACTTTCCCGCTGGGCTGGCGGGCGGTCTCCTTCAGACCGCCAGCCAGCCCAGCGGGAAAGAGGCTTCCACGATGAAGCCGGCTCGGAATCGAGCCGGCGGAGTGGAAGCTGTGCGACGGGTGCAGTTGCACCCGTCGCGTATTTCACTGTCTGCGCAGCAGACAGTGAAATACATTTAGGGGCCCTCTTACGGGGGCCCCTGCAATGCCCATGCCAGTGGCATGGGCACTGCAGGGGCCCCCAGGGGCCCCGCGACCCCCCCTACCGCCATCCGGATCTCGGCGGTCCGACCGCCGGGATCTGGATGGCGGTAGGGGGGGGTCAGAATCCCCGCGGCGGTGCAGCAAGCTGCGCCGCCGCGGAGGATTCAATGGGGCCGCGGTACACTGGCGGGACCCCGCCAGTGGTGCCGGTCCGACCGCGGCTTTACCGCCGCGGTCGGAATCCCCATTGAAGCACCGCCGGCTTGTCGGCGGTGCTCCCGCGGTCCTCCGCCCTGGCGGTCAAAGACCGCCAGGGTCAGAATGAGGGCCAATGTGTAAAGTATTTATGCAATACTCAAACGGTAATAAATTTAAAACACAACACCAGAAAAATCCCAAGCCAATATGGAAAAGTAAAGAATATTTGAATTAATAAAATTATACCAACACAACAAATATCTAATGAGTAGAACCGGAGTTATGAATTTTTTACATTTTAGGTAAAATAGTGCAAAGAGATAGAAAGCACCAACTCCGGGTTTATGGTTGTGTAAGGCCGGGACAAAGTCACAAGAGCCTGACCATGTCCTAGCATGGGCCAGATACAGGATCAGGTTCGTCCTGCTGGAAGTTTTACCATATGACTTTGGTGCGGAGATTGTGTAGTGCTACTCTGGAGAGCTCTCTCCCACTCTGCATTGGGGCTCGGCAACAGATACGATGGCTTCAGATCTAGCGGGCTTTTACTTAAGAGCTGAGAGGCTCGATAGGGGAGGTAGTAAGGGCTTAGGCAGGGAGAAGTGCACTCTGACTCCAGTCCAAGTGATTTCAGGGTTTAGGGGTGGGTTAGGATATAGAGTGGTAAAGATGTATTTAGTGTTTAGGGTGGGTAAGGGTGTTTTAAGAGTTTAGGGTTGGGTAGGGGCATAGAGTGGTAAGGGTATTTTTAGGATTCAAAGGTGAATAAGGATTTGAGGAGGTAAGGTTTTTTTTATGTTTTACGGGTGGGTAAGGATATAGGGTTTTAAGGGTGTTTTTAGGGTTTAGTGGTGGGTACGAGTATAGGATGGTAAGGGTGTTTTTAGAATTTAGGGTTGTGTAGGGACATAGGGTTGTATGGGTGTTTTAGGGTTGCATAATTACTAAAAAAAGAGGGGTTAACGGGGTTCCTCCCAATTAAGTAAAATTTAAGGTTAAAATTATTTTTTTAAAAGGTGGGGGATTTAGTAGGGGATTTGGGGAGATCCCACCTCTCAAAAACAATTAAAATTATACACACACGCACATCTGAATGAGTTTAACTTACCTTAAATATGCTTACCTTTCACTGTAAAGACATTCGTGGTAAAGCCTTATTTGTGGTAAAGGCATGTTTGATAAATGCTTTGCGTTGTAAAGATAATACATGGTAAGGGATTCGTGGTAGAAGCATGCGTTGTAAAGGCATGAGTTTTAATGTCATACTACCACAGCAGAGAGGTCAGATCAGGTCCAGTTGGGTCTGGTCAGCCGGGAAGTAGGTAAGGCCTCTGGGTACTTGTTGTATCCCTGTAGTTCACACAGGAGGACAAACGACTGACCCTTAGAGTCATTGGGGTCATGGGTACAAGGTAAGCAGGTTCAGTCTTCCTTCCGGCTTCAGACAACAGGGCCAGAACAGTCCTTTTTCAAAGTGTTCACAGGTCAAGGAGCATTCTCAGGATAGTACTGGGGGTGCCACATTTATTCCTTGTAGCAGCCAGTGGTGTGGGTTGGAGGTACTTACGGCCTCTACCTAACCAATGGGGGTAAAAGTTCCCAGTGGTGACCCTGCCAACTTTTGCAGCACTTTCTGTGTGCTTTGCTATAAGCTCTTACACAGTGTCTTTCTCTACCTAAATTCAGCATTTTTCAGGTCAGAGCACCCTGATCCCACCCAGATGTGTGGCTTCAATAATGTGCAGACCCTTCCTTGTAGTCACTCTAAACTATGTAATGCTTTAAATATATATGTTCTACTTTTTAAATACTATTGCACTCTTCCCTGTGGGCATTTAGGGCCTACCTTTGGGATGACTTATAAGTATTAGAATGGAAGGTTTGGGACCAGCAAAAGGGTCATTCTGGCAGGTCAAAATGGCAGTTTAAAACTGCTTACCCAGGCTACAGTAGCAGATCTGTAGACATGTTGTAAGTGATCCTTAGTGGATGGCACAATGAGTGCCGCGGCCCACTAGTAGCCTTTAATGTACAGGCCTTGAGTACATTTTGTGCCATATACTAGGGATGTACAAGTCCATTAAAAGTGCTAATTAGGAATATGTCAATTCTACCATAAATAGAGAGAGCACAAACACTTTACCACTAGTTATCAAGGTTAAAGTGCACAGAGTCCTATGGCCAACAAAAAACGAGTTCAGAAAAAGAAGGCAAAAATCTGGGGTGACACTGAAAAAAGGGCAAATTTTCAATACTTACTGAAGCAAAATGTGCATGTCCCATAAATATCAGGCCTTTTCCCCTTTTTAACTTATGACAGGTTTGACATGTATCTCTAGTGCACCTGCTAATTACAAAGTGGGAGAGTCATTGCACCATTGTAATTGTGATCTCTTATAATTTAAAGGTCCACGTGTAATTAGGCCGTATGACTGCACATTTCCATCTTATGCATTAAATTGCATTTATTTATATGATTAACTATTTTAAAGAATTTAGTTTAATTTAACAAGGTTTCCTATGGGTTTTAAGTTCCTACTGCCATTATTTGCTGGGTAAGGGTGTTGTTGTATCAGTAGTTGTCGATGTGTGGGGGCTGCATTAACTACTGTTTCTTTTTGGGCAGAAGTAACTTACACTCATACATTTGGCTTCACCCCCATTTTCAGGGGGGTGGAGACATGTAAGTCAACACTTTTGAGTATCTTGACACTCCATTTTGTGAATAACTAAAATTAGTAAAGTTATTCGAAAGTGTAAGAATAAATTACACATCAAAATTACTCACAAGTGGAAGTTAACTTTATAATTAGGCCCAGTGGGAAACTGGGTTTTTGGCAGTCTGGGGTGTGAGACCAAGTCAAGCATTGGCCACAATCCCTTGCAGGATGACCCACAAAACAACTAAATTGAACTGTGTTTAACCCTGTGTAGCTTGGCACAAAATGTAGTCTGGCTTAATTTAGAGGCAATGTGTGCAGTATTTATGCAGCATACAAACAGAAATAAAGTTAAAACACAACAAAAAAAAACCCTAACCAATTTAGAGAACTAGAGTACATCTTGATAAATTAGTTGACACCAAAATGACAAAAATGCAATCAGTAGAACAGGAGTCACAAATTTTCAAAGAACAAACTGAGAAATAGTGCCTAGAAGCAGAAAGCGCCAATTATGGTTATCTGGTCACGCTTGACGGGTCAAAGTCTAATGTTTAGGCGAACTGAGATTGAGCACGAATCTAATATTGTCCCAGATTTGTCCAGTTGAAGTTTTACCTTCTCAAGTATTGTGCCAAGAGTCCCCTAAAAGTAAACAATCTATAGATTCCCAGACATATGAACATCTTGAGTTTCCAAAAAACTCCAAGTGGCTGGGCTTCAGGGCACTAGTGACCACTAGGAGTTACAGTCCAGCTTTAACAGATTTAACAGACCAGGTAACGCCCAGACTAGTCTGCTTGACGTTTCTAAAGGACAGATAGAAAGAAGTGGGCCAGTTCCCTCTATTTGCTCCACAACAATGCAATAAAAGTTCAGCTGCATCTAACCCTGTTTCTACCAGTTGTAATAACATTTTTCCATTGAAACAACACATGTGGGTACGAAGGGACCCACAATACCCCAGGGTGACACCAGTAGATGCTGGTTACTCGCCAGCTTGTAGGTAAATCAGACTCCACCATTAACTGACAATCTCTTGAGCCTTAGGATTCAAACAATGTCTCAAACAGTTGCAACCTTCTCATGCTCCAGGGACAGAACCTCGGATCAGACTGTCTGTGTGTCTCTCAGTGGGATGAAAAATAAGGTCAGGCACACTAGAGACACAGGACTTTGCTGTGAATAAAGCAGACTCTAAAGGCAGTATAGCAGTTGTCCCACACTGCTGTGACTCCTGCAAAGCTTGGCTATGGCAACACTTGTTTCTCCTGTATCCAATCTTTGGGCCTCATTTACAATCCCCTAGCAGCACACTGTGCCACTCCACAGTGCCAACCCCTATATACAAGGCCTCACAAAGCCACCTTGCGTGGCTTTTCATGGCCTTATAAATACGGACTCCTTTCACGCATAACATTGTGTGAAAGGGCCATTCTATAGGTATTGCTTAGGGTGTTCCCAAGCAATACCCATAGAACCAGAAGAAATCTGACACTTTCCCAGATTTACAAGTCTGGGAATGTGTCAGATTAGTACCACACCTCAGGGGTGGCATAAGTGTGATGCACAGGGAGAAATATCTTTATTTTGCCTTGTTTTTTCCTCTTTCTATGTGTGCTGCATTCTGCGATCTTAATTTGCATTTTAAGGTCTTGCCAAGACGCAGTGAGGCTAATGGATGACTTAGCAACATGCCATTTGATGCAATTAGTGCAGGCCCCAACTCATAAGTTGGGTCATACTTTAGACCCTATCTTTACCAACTCTTTTAGGATAAGCATCATACCAGTTGTCTGGTCAGACTACTACTTGATCACTTTTTTAATCAAGGGTACCCCTGCTGGCTCCCAAGCCTTTAAAAGCCATGAATACTGTGCATGTAAATTGGCTAAAGGTATCACAGAGTCGTTCACTTAGCACTTGAGGCATCTGTCCCCAGTCCTTGTGACTACATTAGCTCAGCCAACTCCCACTTACTTTAACAATTGGATCTGCAAAGCTCAGAATCATCTAGCACTGAAAGAGAGACACTCTTCTGTCCACTCCACACATTTGGAAGAGAGGTTTACCGAAGAGCTTAGATCTCTCAAAAAGCGGTGCAAGCAACTAGATCACCAATGGAGCAGAAAATATAGCAGTCAGGAAAGGAAAACATATCTACTCGTCGGGTGTAGGCAGTACTATGGCCAGAAAATCAATCAGGCTCAGAACTCTGCACAGGAAATTTTTTACCTCTGTTAAATCTCTAACATCTTTAAAGCGTATCTCTGCATTGCCAGAATCTTCAACTGAAAGGTGCAAAGAGATAGCTCAATTCTTTTTTGATAAAATTGACAAGATCTATTCTTCTTTTCGACAAGAATTTAGGGAAGCAACCTGTCATGACATATGGTTTTCCCCAAACGAGGATAATAAAGGCCTGACTAAGCTGGAATTGGCATCATTAACTGATTTTCAGAAAGTTGTTACTAAGATTAAATCAGGATCACCGCTTGATCTAGGTCCTCTGAGGATTTTGGAATGAGGCATGAAGGCGGTTGCTTCTGCTCTTTATGAGCTGGTGCGCCTATCTATAAAGTCAGGCTAAGTTCCCCCTGAATGATAACACACCACAGTGATTCCCCTCTTTTTAAAAAACCTTTGCTTTATCCTAGCAAAATGGAAAATTTGATGCCTATCTAGTTGCTACCTTTTGTTGCAAAAGTAGCAGAAAAGTGTGTTAATCTGCAGATGATGCAATACATTGAGACCAACAGTGTTCTACAAGAGAGGCAGTCAAACTTTCATCCACTTTGCAGCACTGAGTCTGCGCTGTTATTAGCTTCCGATTCACTGAGGCTTATTGTGGACGAGGGGGACACAGCCACACTAGTAATGTGAGACCTAAGTTCGGCTTTTATCACCGTGTCCAGCGGTATATTACTGGAGCGGTTATCGGCCATTGGCATTAGTGATTCAGCCTTAAGGTTGTTTGCTTCTTTTCTTTCCAACCACTCTTTTCAGGTGGTGCAGCAAGCTAGTGCTTTTAAGATCTTCCAGTTAAAAAAAGGAGGGCCTCAGGGCTCAACCTTGAGTCCTACGCTTTTTAACTTATATATGCGTCTTCTAGCAGAAGTGATTGAAGAATGGGGTGTTAATACGGTGTCCTATGGAGATGATACTCCATTGATCATCACCCTCTCTCAGAATCATGGATCCTCTGCCGAGGGCTTTAGATTATGTCTAGCTAGGCTGGCAAGTTGGGTGGAACACAGCAGTCTTAACCTAAATGCTGGGAAAACTGAAGTGGTAGTAATTGGTGAACAACCATTAACTTGGTCTTCTGCATGGTGGCGGCATGCTCTAGGCACAGTTCCCTCTCCTAAGGCTGCAGTGAAAAATCTTGGCAAATGGTTTGATTCCAAACTTAGGCGGTCATTCTGACCGCGGCGGGCGGCAGTCGCCGCCCGACATGCGGTTACCGCCGAATGACCGCACCGCGGTCAAAAGACCGCAGCGGTCATTCCAACTTTCCCGCTGGGCCGGCGGGCGACCGCCAAAAGGCCGCCCGCCGGCCCAGCGGGAAAGCCCCTGCAACGAGGAAGCCGGCTCCGAATGGAGCCGGCGGAGTTGCAGGTGTGCGACGGGTGCAGTGGCAGACAGTTAAAATCTTTGTGGGGCCCTGTTAGGGGGCCCCTGCACTGCCCATGCCAGTGGCATGGGCAGTGCAGGGGCCCCCAGGGGCCCCACGGCACCCGTTCCCGCCATCCTGGTTCTGGCGGTGGACACCGCCAGAAACAGGCTGGCGGGAAGGGGGTCGGAATCCCCATGGCGGTGCTGCAAGCAGCGCCGCCATGGCGGATTCCCTGGGCCAGGGGAAAACCGGCGGGAAACCGCTGGTTCCCCTTTTCTGACCGCGGCTTTACCGCCGCGGTCAGAATAGCCCAGGAAGCACCGCCACCCTGTTGGCGGTGCTTCCGCCGCCCTCCGCCATGGTGGTCATGGACCGCCAGGGTCGGAATGACCCCCTTAATTTTGAAAAACAGGTTCCTAGTGTAGCAGGCACTTGTTTTGGCATTATGAAGATGCTCTGGAAGATCTTAGATCCTCTGCCACCCGACTCAAGAAAAACAGTGGTACAGGCCCTCTTTACTTCTAGATTAGACTACTGTATTATTCTCTATCTTGGAATTACCAGGGCAAGACTCCTCAAACTCCAAAGAGTGCAGAATGTAAGTGCATGTCTGCTATTGTGCCTTCAAAAATTCTACTCAATGGGACAGGCTCTTAGGGCCAGATGTAGGAAACCGTTTGCATGGTGCAAACGGCGAAAATCGCCGTTTGCGGCATGCAAACAGCCTTCTGCGATGCACATTCACAATTTGCGAGTCGGTACCGACTCGCAAATTGTGAATGCGACTCGCAAATAGGAAGGGGTGTTCCCTCCCAATTTGCGACTCGCATCGCAATGCAGAATTGCTTTGTGACCGCGAATGCGGTCGCAAAGCAATGTTGCCAAAAACGTTTTTTCAGAGCAGAAAAAACGAAACCAAATGGTTTCGTTATTTTTTTTATTTTGCAACTCGTTTTCCTTTAAGGAAAACGGGCTGCAAAATAAAAAAAAAACTGCTTTATTGAAAAAGCAGTCACAGACATGGAGATCTGCTGACTTCAGCAGGCCACTGTGAGTGCAGGGACTCGCTATGGGGTCGCAAAATGTGACCCACCTCATTAATATACCCCATAGCGAGTCGCAGACGGTGTCTGAGACACCGTTCTGCATCCGAATTTGCGATTTGGAAATTGCGAGTCGCACCGACTCACAATTTCCGAATCGCAAATTCGGAGATTGCTACATCTGGCCCTTGGAAACAGCGGCCCGTATTTATACTCCGTTTGCGCCGAATTAGCGTCGTTTTTTTCGACGCAAATTCGGCGCAAAACTAACGCCATATTTATACTTTGGCGTTAGACGCGCCACTATTTAACGCCTGGGTCAGGGTAGGCGTTAAGGGGCCTGTGGGCTCAAAATGAGCCCACAGGTGCCCTCCCCTGCCCCCAGGGACCCCCCCTGCCACCCCTGCCCACCCCAGGAGGACACCCAAGGATGGAGGGACCCACCCCAGGGACATTCAGGTAAGTTCAGGTAAGTATAATTTTTTACATTTTTTTTTTTTTTTTGGGTGGCATAGGGGGGCCTTATTTGTGCCCCCCTACATGCCACTATGCCCAATGACCATGCCCAGGGGACATAAGTTCCCTGGGCATGGCCATTGGGCAAGGGGGCATGACTCCTGTCTTTACTAAGACAGGAGTCATTTAAATGGCGTCTGGGCGTCGAAAATAATGGCGCAAATCGGGTTGAGGCGATTTTTTTTGCCTCAACCTGACTTGCCCCATTTTAAGACGCCCTAACGCCATTTTCCCCCTACGCCGGCGCTGCCTGGTCTACGTGGTTTTTTTCCACGCACACCAGGCAGCGCCGGTCTGCTAGCGCCGGCTAACGCCATTCCATAAATACGGCGCCCGCATGGCGCTTCAGAATGGCGTTAGACGGCGCTAAATTTTTTGACGCTAAACTGCGTTAGCGCAGTTTAGCGTCAAAAAGTATAAATATGGGCCAGCAAGTTTGATGGGGCGGGGGCTGCCGATTTCTTCAGGGTTCCCACTCTGCCAAATTTCAAATAAGCCACAGTCTTCTGTTCGTAATCAGCCGCACACTCTTTATTCTCTAAATTTAAAAAAACTCATAATATCAACTCTCCAGCACCCAGCCCCTCCCTAACACCTTTACTCTCTCCTAGGCATAAATTCCTGACTCCCTGTTAATCACAGACCGAAAGAGAGGCTCCGTAGCTGTCCAAAGTCTGTCATGAAATGGTTTGACAAGCATTCAAAATCCGCACAGAAGAGCCCTTCCAGCCACCTGAAAGAGACCGCATGGAACAGTTTGTATAGATTTCACTCAGTGGGAACATGAGATGTCCAAGAAGAAATAGAATTGCAGCATACCTGCTTTAAATTAATCTTGAAAGAGGCCTCCGCGACAGGCTCGCTGCAAGCGCACAGAGCCCTGTGTTCCTCTGTGTTCTCTAAGTGTAACACCATTTAACCTCGCTTTCGAGTGCACTCGAGCGGCCATCAGGGAAACCTGCTCGAAGTACAGTACAGCTGTGCGCAGTCATTCGCTTAGTGGTTTGAGAGTTTAGTCAGCCAGCGACCACAGTGGAGTTAAGCCGGCTGTCAGTCTCTCTCTGTTAAACAGAATATTATCTCTTGTGATAGAGATTTCGCCTGCTCGTTTCCAATGAAAAATGGTGCACCTTACTTGTCTTATCTTGCATGAATATGATTCACTCATCTTGAAGGTTTTCAGATCTGGGACAGGTTTACTAAACTTTGACCCAACTTGCATCAAAGGAAGAGAGCAGAAATGTGACATATCTACTAAGATATGGAGAATTCTACTCTCTTCATGCATTGGTGCACTCCTGACTGCCTAACACAATCCAGGCACCCCGATGCCACCACACAAGGAGGCCTGTTTTGTTATTAATAGAGGCTCATTCCTCTAAATTTAGCACACATGCAAAGAAAAAAAAAACAATGAGATAAAATATTTTTCTCCTCGTTATGCCAGCCTCAGGTAGGGGCACTATTTTGTGGCAAACCCATGCTTGTTGACATTAGTAAATATGGGTTTGCGTCAAACTATAAGATTAGATACACAGGAATGCCTGTGCTTCAACCAGGAGTAAGGTAACTCAAGGCAGCATAGTGCTGTGCCTTGTGTTACTTTTGGGATAAAATCCTATGCAGAGCCACGCAAGTCTGACTTGAGTAAATTCCACAATGGATTTTGGATAGTGCTGTGCACAAAAGTGACACAACCCGATGCAAAATATTAGTGAATCCTGTCCCTAGAGCATACATCTCTGCTTTGTGATGTAGCAGTGATATAAGCCTCTAGAAAACAGTGGCTCAAATTTACTACTGCTTTGCGCTGGGTTTGTGTTACTTTTGTAATGCAAACCTGATGCAAAGTATTTTGCTGAGATTTACTATTTAACACAAATCAAGATGATGCTAAGTTGTGCAATGCACTGTGTTGCGTTACTTTGTGTCCATGGGTGGTACATAGGTGTTCATATACAACCACCCGTGAGTTTTGACACAAATCGCTGTCTCCAAACATTCACAGAAAGGGGTTTGCACTAAAATCTTCTGCCTCCTCGAAGCAGGTGTAAGAAGGAGAATGTTTGCTGTACAGCACACATACAAAGCAGGGACAACGTTAAAGAATAGTTTTTGTACTAGAGGGCTCTCCTTCCAATACAAAAACTATCCCTTTCACAATACAAACACCCTTTCCTTATGGCACAATGGTCCCTGCATTGGGGCATGGGCGTCTAACGCGCCAACGCTGAAAAGAAAACAACACCATATCTTAGTAGATATGGCTCGGTTCTGCTCTCTCATTTCACACAACACTGCATTGCATGAATTCTTCATAAATCTGGGCCCATACATTTTTTATTTTTTGTGCTGCAAAGTGGGTTTCAGTTGCATTGTCAAGCTGAAAGCAAAGAGGGAGAAGACCAACCAATAGCAAAGTAGGGAACATCTAGAGGCCAAAAATGTGTAAGCATTCAGGAGAATGAAAATGTAAACTCTACCCAAAAACACAGATTCAGACACAGATCAATTAAACATTTGTGTGAACTCCACCAATGCAGAGGTGTGCAAATGGCAGTGACATTGAACGGTTGTTCACAAAAACTGTTTTGCGCTTAATGTTGACCGTTGCACATTGCCAAAACCAGTTCTGACCAATTCACTGTTAATTTATTCAAAGAGGACATGTCTGGAACAGAACAGCTAAAAAACCACAGGCTTAGGCATGAAGCGAGATCTACTAAAGTAGCATGATCTGGCTGTGCACCAAATTCTAACCCAAGTGAAAACAGGCAGAATCAAGGGGTCAACTGGGATATGAGTCTACATGTAGGACTTTGTATTCTAGGTGTCCTTGCATTCCATTACTATGTTGGACCATGATAGCTCGGCCTTGTTTCATAGTGCAATGCTGAGTATTGTGCTGAACAGATATTTATAGTGCAAGTGTAGCTGTTGACCTCATCAGCAGATGGCTACTTTTTATCCTTCTTGTTATACAATGCTACAATTTCTCATGCAGGACTGTGTTGTTTGAAGGCTAGTACATGTTGCCCTTACTCTCTACACATCCATAAGCATACCTGCCTGACATTGAGCTTGATGAATGGTTTATATCCTTCTGAAAGAAATACTATAGCTTCTCCAAGGTGTGGAGTCCCTCTACCAAAATTAGTGGTATATTAGACGTGATTTAAAATGAGTAGTCCATCACCATTTATGGCAGAGTTACCTGCATAAAAGTCAACTAGGGTGGCAGACTTTAACTGTTACGTACATTTTTTGTTCTTAACAGAAAATTAACGACTTATTCAACTTTCCAGAGAAACTAGCATAATGACTACCAACAAGCTACCTCCACTTTGTTAGCACTTGTCTAGTGCCCACATTCATAGGTGGAAATTTAGGAAGCAGTGACGAACACTGGTGGATTTTCTGTTGGAGTGTTTCACCACCAAAAACTCTCCAGAAGGATAATACAGCAACATTAACAAAGAAGTCTCTGCTGCTTTTGCCAGAAGTCTCTAAATATGGTAGGTTTTCCTACACCATCTTAAAGGAGGAAACAATGCTGCTGCAATGGTAGATGGAAAATATGATGTCTGAAATAGAAATCAAACCTTACACTATTTGCGAAGGCAGCACCAATAATTTAAGAAGGGCCTATAAGGGTGTTTAGTTAGGCTTCCCATTTAGACAATAGTTCATTTTTGTCATTTGATTTGGCTGGCAAAGAGTTATAATAAAGGAGCATAGGTGCTGACAGAGCAGGTAAGAGTCATCAGTAAGGTGCAGGGAATCAGGCAACGCCTTGAAGGGAAGGCTGCATGGGAACGTCGAGAAATAGACTATGGAAATCAGAAGGCATCCAGAGGGGAACAGGAAACTCAGAAATAGAGTGCTCAATGAAGTTACAAAAGTACAGAATGTCAGTATAAGAAGGCCAGAAAGGCCATAGGATTCAGAAATTATGATAGTGAAGAGAGCACCTCCATGAGGACGTGATGGGACAGAGCTTCGCAACACAATGGACTACAAGGACTATGATAAATCAGGAAGGTGGTGTGGAAACCCGGCCTGGAATGCTAAGCGGAGCTTAAAATGCAAAATGTAGAGGTGTATATTGTTCAATACTGATGTAAAGTCTGAAGCCCACAGGGCCCTTCTGAGTTCCACCTGGTGGCAGGAGGAAAAAATCCTGAAGGGGACTCCCCTTTCAATACCATACATGCAATTCAAATGTAGCAAAAAAAGTGAACTCCTGTGCTATGCGTTACGTTGTAGAAACAATACTTACTGTATCCAGTTGTTTAGCTACTGCATTCATACATTTTCCAAAATAAAAGTACTTTTACATTGCTTGTTTTCCTCTCCAGATGTCTACTGTACATGTGGCCAACTAAATGATTGTTCATAAAGCAAAAGAAACACTTGTCCAAGATGTTGTATGTCAGCACACATGTATGGCGACCATCTTGGGGATGTTTAGAAACCATTTAAAGATGACTGCCCCCCAGGACAGTGGTGGGCGATTCTGGGAGAGTGCAGGGCTTAGGGTTCATGTGGGTGCATGGGAATGGTACAGATGTCAAGTGTAGATGGATACAACACAGTCAACCAACTAAAATTCTTCTTGGAAGGTAAGAATATAAGAATAAGGAGGAACGTCATCAAATCCGTAGCAGTGAACTTAGATGGAGAAGAAAGACAGGAAAACTATTGAATCATGAGCAACGGATGGATACAAAGCTCACTCTAAGGGGCATATTTATGAGAGGCTTGTGCTGCTGGAGTGTTACCGCAGTGCAAGCCTCTCAACCATATGTATGAGGTCACGCAAAGCCACTTTGCCTGGCTTTGCAGGGCCTCATACATGTGGCGTAAGACAAAGCACTGCAAGTTGCTGCTTTGCCTTTCTCTGCACCAGGGAGACTTTCCATGGTCTTTGGAGTGGGTTTTCCCACGCAACACCCATGAAGTTTGACACTGTGCCAGATTTACAAAATCATGTAAACCTGGGGCAGTGCCAAAACCTTACACCTCCCTAGAGCAGCCGTAACAAGGAGAAACATTTTCATTTCTCCTAGTTTCTTTTCACTTTACAGATGTGTTGCATTCTGCAGCACACATAGAAAGAGGAAAACGCCTCTTCTGATTTTTTTGTGCTGGAAGGTGTCTCTCTTTGCACAAAAACAATTCCACATGCAACACAGAAACATTTGCACCATGGTGCAAGAGTGCCTGCGTTGGCACTAGGCAGCCAATTGTGCGCCACCACAGGGGGAAAAGACAGGAATGCACCTTATGTCATAAGTACATTGCATGCCTGCCCTTTCACATTGGCTTACGGCAGCACAGAAAGAAGACTTGTTGCGCTGCCCTACGCCAATTTCCCACACATATGGGCCTAAGTCTATCGAATAGGACTGTTGCTCACACACAGGTAATGTGAGACCTAATGAGAGGTTTGGGATTCACACAGCTGTTTTCCAAACGTTACCATATCTTATTCCTAGAAATGCATGCGTTAGTCGCTCCTAAGCCTGGAGTGAGACACAGTTACTAACTGAAATCCTTCATGAATCAGACTGTATATTCAGGTGCAATCCACATCTAAGACAGGAGTAATGCATAGCTACTCACAGAAATGACTTAGGCCCTCATTAGAACCCTGGCGATCCGAGACCGCCAGACAGACATAGCAGACAGTGAAAAGCACGAAAGGTGCAACTGCACCCCCCTCACGGCCGCAACACCGCCGGGTCCATTTGGAGCCGGCCGGAAACTCTGTTTCCGCCCGCCGGCCCAGCGGGGATGTCATAATGGGCACCTCGGGAGTGAGGCCGCATTGGCGGCCGCACGGCGGTTACAACTTGGCCAATGTTGTAATGACCCCCTTAGTATTTCTGGTGTGGAATCATGTGAGAGTTCTGCATTGTTCCCACACTGTGAGGCAGCTTTTACATATTTTATGAGATGTTTCGTGCATCCTGATGCAGTGCTGTTTGAGGATTGCATGTGGATTAACTTCTCGTGTAAAAATTATTTTGACTCAGGCTATTTGCTTCGCCTTGAGCCACATACAGCTCTATGCATTACACGAGAGATAAAACAGAGACATCACAAATGTTTAGTAAATCTGGGCCCAGCTTCACAATCTAAACCAGTGCTCCAATTTAGGTTTATATTTCCTTTGAGTACGGTTACATATAAAATACCTGAAAAATATACAGGCAGTAGCTTTGCAGCTTTAGCAGGGGAAAGTCAATACATGCAATCATAAAACAAAGATGTAGGAAAGCATACTTGAAAAAAAAAGTATTTGGATATGAATTTTTAGGTTTTTAGTTCTGAAAAAAATGTTACTTAATTATTTTCAGACCTTGGTTGTACACCTGTATAGTACTGTTGTTTTTGTAGATTCTCAAGCTTATTAAAGGACCATTAATCTTTTCTGACATGCTCTGTAAGTCCATTGTGTCATGGTGTCGCTTAGGCCCAGGTGCGGGTGGGGAGATGATAAACAAAAACAGCTACTTGTAAAAGTAAATGTTGGCCTGAGCAAATTTAAGGGTAAAAAGAGTGACAATAGCAGCCCAAATGCATTGTGGACACACTGTTAGACACTCCCTACTGAGCATGTCCCACAGGACAATAGATATAGCCCACACACTGGCCCCTTTAAAGTGTTCTGTCTGGCAATGCCAGACTGCGAGAAAACCTGAAAGGCCCAGCCTAATAATGGAGCTATTCCATTTTTATTCCCAATCTGGAAAGCGATTTAGGTCTTTGCTTCACTTGTGAAAATGTAAGTGCCGGGGTTCAGTGTATTACACTGCAGTCAGCACCACCTATAGCTCCTGTCATTATTGGAATTGTCATTGTATTTATATAGTACATACTACTCCTGACGAGGTGCCAAAGTGCTTTTCGTCGAGTAGCACGCTACTCCGGAACCTAGGAGGAATTAGTAGTGGATTAGTATAGGAAAATATGAGTAGAGTAGTGGTATTTTTATGAGTTAATTTGAGCAGAGGATATGTGAGTTTGTTAGTTGGATTGACAAGAGTAATGGAGGGTTAGAGGAGGGAAGAATCCAGATGTGTTAATTGGCAGTTTATAGTAATATGATGCACTTGGGATGAGTAAGGAGAGATGGAGTAGGTAAGAGTCTGTGGAAAGGGTTAGGGAGATCATAGTACCAGGAGGGGTTTTGGATGAGTCAAAGGTGAGATAAAAGAGGGAGAATTTAGTAGGGTTGTTTGGGAGATCATGGTAGTAAACTGAGGTTTGGGGTGAGCTAGATGCGGTAGGGGAGGGAAGAGCTTAGGCAGGGCTATTTTGAAGATGAAAGTAGTAGAATGGGTTTGGAATGAGTCAGAGTGAGGATGGAGGATAGATTGATAGAGACATAGGGTGATGGGGAGACAGAGTAAAATTTATATGATTTTTTTGATAATTTATTATATATATATATATATATATATATATATATATATATATATATATCCAAACGTGCACACTGTCCTGGTCAGTGCCGAGGCGGATTCTTAAGCGGTCCGGTACGGGTTCCAGGAGCCCAAAATCTTGCGTATACCAATTACAAAATCCAGAAAAGTATAACCGGACACCATGACCATGCAAATTACATTTATTGACACGTTTCGGCCGTTGCCTTGCTCACAATACTCCTCCAATTCATTCAAAACACATATAAATCTGAATTACAAAACATGAAGAAAGGACTAATTTACAAAGACAAGCTCCTAAAGAGGGAAAAAGTGGCAGCCATTTCAAACTGTATCTTTTTACCTCTTTTAACATAATGGATTACAAAAGGCAACACAATACAATATTTTCTACATTTTTGCCTATAATGAGGAACTATATTTATCTTTATATTACCTTCAGTTTGTCAACCTTTAGTAATTGTTTATAATAATACAGGTTAAGTTTATTTACCCTCTGTAATTTTGAACATGTTATAGTTCTTTTTATTCCATTAATAACAGAAACATTCACTTATCCCCTCTGGCTATTTTTCGATTATTTTACCTAAGATGCTATCTTCTCATTAATTCACTAATCATCTACTCTTAACTCCAATGTCAAATAATATATTTAAATTCACTTCTAAAAAAACAATTAACAGTGTTGTAAAACATAAATATTTTAAATACTTTTAAATATTTTTAAATATTTCAAATATTTTAAATATTTTAAATATTTTAAATGTTTTAAATATTTTAAATATGACCCGTAAATAGTTGACTAATTGAAAAAATCTAAAATGTAAAAGACCCAACCATAGTAGCTTGCTATTGTCCATCTTAACGACTTATTGTTCCGTTATTTAAACATCACAATTGGATAGCTGATATCGGTAAAATATCCTGACTATCTGTGAGTAATACCTCAATTTGAATAATTATAAATTTTAAATACATTCAAAAATCTCGGAATAAATAGATAAATAGCTAAGTCTGCAAGTTGGAAACTTCCTATAAACACCAGTGCTGCACAAGTTCCCACAACACCCATACTAAAATATACAAGCAAAGGAATACAAAAATAGAATTATTCTTAACTAATTCACATTTGGTAGTATCAAGAAATTCATTAATCAAAAAATCCGCAAATTAAAAACTCCGGACATGAATTTAATTTTTTATTTTTTTTATTTTTTTATTTAAAATTTTCTCAAATGTACAGCTAAATCCTCACTAAGGTTTAATCCTTGTGGAGCAAGGGTCTCGAAGTCAATAATATATTTTGACTTGAGAATCCTCAGTTTTACAACTCTATCTCCTCTGCGTGGGTCCTTCTTCACCTGATCAATAACTAGAAATTTTAGCTTATTGACATCTCCATTGTGCATAATCTGAAAGTGCCTCGCCACCGGATACTTTTGATCACTGTGTTTAATGGCTCTCATGTGTTCGAGAATCCTCTTTTTTGCTCGATGAATAGTGCTGCCAATATATACATTATCACAAGGGCAAATAAGGCAATAAATGCAGTAATCAGTGTTACAATTAAAGAGACCGCTGATTTTAAATTGTCTGTCTCCTAGCCTAAGAATATTAGAATTTTCACTCTTACTGCATGCCTTACAATTCAAACAACAGACAAAGCCTATATTTTCATTGCCGTTATCATAAGTCTTAGAAGTAACCATATTATGGCTTAGATTGTCTCGCAGGGATTTACTCTTTCTAAAAGTAATCTGAGGTGTCTCATGTACATATTGTGTCAATACAGAATCTGTGTGTAGAAGATGCCAGCTTCTATTTAATATAGATCTGACACTCTTTGATTGTTTAGAAAAAGTCGTAATAAATCTAATACTTTCTTCCTCATTAACTTTGATTTTACGAGTGTCAAAAAGCAGGCTTTCTCTTGTAATTCTACTGACCTTATCCATTGCCTGCGCAATCAAGTGTTCGCTATATCCCCGTTCTTTAAATCTTATACACATGTTTTTCTGTTCAGATTCAAAATCAAGGGTAGTACTACACATACGTTTTGCTCGCAGAAGTTCCCCATACGGGATACTGCGTATGAGACTACCCGGATGTGCACTCTGTGCACTGAGAAGACTATTTCCTGCAGTTTTTTTTCTATGCAATTTCGTGGTGAGTTTTTCTGCCTCTACAGTAATCATTACATCTAAAAATTCTATGCTACTATTGTTGACTGACCCACTAAAAGCCAAATTACAGTTATTCACATTCAATTTCGATATAAAATTATTCGCTGAAATCATGTCACATCTCCAAATGACAAATACATCATCGATGTATCTACACCATAAAATTACATGTTTCTCAAATTCAGGTAAACTAACGGACATCTGCTCCTCCCACCAGCCCATGAACAAGTTCGCGTAACTGGGGGCGAAGCAGGTGCCCATCGCGGTCCCCTGTAGTTGTCTATATACATTATTGTCAAACAAAAAGAAATTATTCTTTAGACAAAAATCAATCATGTCTATTATCATTTCAGTATGTAACAAATAAGAAATCGATCTTGCCCTCATATGGTGTCTAGTAGCGGCCAAACCCACCTCATGTTTAATACATGTGTACAAGCTAGCCACGTCTAGTGTCATTAATAGAAAATCTTGTTCCCAATGTATTCCATCTATGATCTTGAGAAAATGTGTTGTGTCTTTTATATAGGAGGGAAGGCCCTCCTCAAAAGTGCGTATAAAAACAAAAACCAATATATTTAGATGTATTTTCCAACATTGATCCTAAAGCAGACACAATAGGTCTGCCAGGGGGATTGATCTTGTTTTTATGCAACTTCGGTAATAAGTAGAGAACCGGAATTTTGGGATATTCACAGACAAGAAAACGGTATTCATCCCATTCCAGTAATCCTTGCTCTCTCCAATTTTGTAATTTATCTCTAAAAGAGTTATCAGATTGTTTCACCAACTCATAATTTACTCTTGTATAGCAATTGGGATCCCCCAATTGTCTTAAACCCTTTTTAATGTACCACTTCTTGTCCATGACAACGACATTGCCTCCTTTATCGGACTGTCTGATAACAATGTCGTTGTCCTTTTTCAATCTGTTTAGGGCTTGAAACTCTACTATACTCAAATTGTTCATCCAAATTGTTTATCTTTCAGGTGCCTCAATTGTTTAATAACATCTTTTTCAAATACTTCTATTGAATCACACTGAATTGTAGGTAAAAATCGAGATTTAGCTTTAAAAGGCCCAGGGCATGATCTATCCACTTCTACCCCCAAAACATCAAGGTTGATTAGAGAATCTTGATGAGCCGATGTATTATCATCTAGCTCAGCCAAAGTGTGTAAAATTTCAACATCACTGATGCATAAATTACTAGGTTCTAAAATGCTCTCAGGCTGCCCTAATCGGGTAGTGTTGCTAAACCATTTTTTCAATTTTAGTTTCCTGACAAATTTAAATAAATCAATTCTTGTTTGCGTATAATCAAAATTACTCGAGGGACAGAAAGAGAGACCCAGAGAGAGAAGTTTATGCTCAATAATAGTTAATGTCCTATTAGACAAATTAACTACATTCATGATGTTGTCTTTTTGGCTCTGGTTGTCATCCCCATCGGTTTTTGTTCTTCTTTTCCTGCTTCTCGCCTTTGCTTGTCTATTCCTCTGCCTTTTCCTCTCGTTCCTCTCCCCCTTCCCCTTTGTGGGGGCTGGAACCCTCGTTGTTCTGTCCTGCCTTTGTGTAATACTTGGAATTGATTAAAAAAATTAAATTTGTCTGTATGTTGTCCTCCTTGAATAGTAGTAGATAGTGTAGTTTCGGAAACATCTGATAAATTACTGTCCGACACATCACTTTCACTAGTATCATGTGGAACCCCAACCTGCTGTCTCATTTGTACTTCTTTCTGTAGGTTGGAATCTTCCTTGTACAGATGGTCAAATTTCCTATGGAAAGTCAAAATTCTTCCTGAGTTATAGTCTTTGAAATCTCGTATAAATTTCCTTTGTTTCTTCGCAGTGATTTTTTCTTCTAATTTTGCCAGTTTGATCTCAATTTTTTTCATAAACTCTTCATATGCTTCCTTTTATATAGTAGCCACTAATTCTGCTGTTAATTTTTCAATATCGTCCAAGATTTTCTCTCTATCTTTCGTGGCATATTTAATCAAAATTTTCATCATGTTCAGTGAGCAGCAGTTCGAATTACTTGCCCACTCTTCTAACAGCATCGGATCTGGTTCATCATATGTCGGTATAATAAAAATCCTAAGGCCCCTTGGAACTCTCTCAACATCACAATATCTTTGTAGGGATTCTGCTTCCCACCATTTGGAGAGTTCTTTTATATATAGCTTTTCCAACTTTTCGCTCAATAGTTGTGATTTCATGCCCAAATTGATACCACCATTATCCGTATTATTTGTATTCTCATTGCTAGTATTGGAAAAAAAGAGTTTGTTAGACTTTTCCTTTCTTCGTACCTCCAATGCAGACGCCATGTCCGACCAATCCCATAATATTGTAAGATACTGGTCAAGGTGAGTGTATTCCTGAAATACTTATGTCCTTTACTCACTCTTAACTGTAACAGCGCATATGAAACTCTACAAAAAGCATCTAATACACATGGGCAAAAAAGAGGATTCTCGAACACATGAGAGCCATTAAACACAATGATCAAAAGTATCCGGTGGCGTGGTACTTTCAGATTATGCACAATGGAGATGTCAATAAGCTAAAATTTCTAGTTATTGATCAGGTGAAGAAGGACCCACGCGGAGGAGATAGAGTTGTAAAACTGAGGATTCTCGAGTCAAAATATATTATTGACTTCAAGACCCTTGCTCCACAAGGATTAAACCTTAGTGAGGAGTTAGCTGTACATTTGAGAAAAAATTAAATTTGTGTCCGGAGTTTTTAATTTGCGGATTTTTTGATTAATGAATTTCTTGATACTACCAAATGTGAATTAGTTAAGAATAATTCTATTTTTGTATTCCTTTGCTTGTATATTTTAGTATGGGTGTTGTGGGAACTTGTGCAGCACTGGTGTTTATAGGAAGTTTCCAACTTGCAGACTTAGCTATTTATCTATTTATTCAGAGATTTTTTAATGTATTTAAAATTTATAAATATTCAAATTGAGGTATTACTCATAGATAGTCAGGATATTTTACCGATATCAGCTATCCAATTGTGATGTTTAAATAACGGAACAATAAGTCGTTAAGATGGACAATAGCAAGCTACTATGGTTGGGTCTTTTACATTTTAGATTTTTTCAATTAGTCTTAACTATTTACGGGTCATATTTAAAATATTTAAAACATTTAAAATATTTAATATATTTGATATATTTAAAAATATTTAAAAGTATTTAAAATATTTATGTTTTACAACACTGTTAATTGGTTTTTTAGAAGTGAATTTAAATATATTATTTGACATTGGAGTTAAGAGTAGATGATTAGTGAATTAATGAGAAGATAGCATCTAAGTTAAATTAATCGAAAAATAGCCAGAGGGGATAAGTAAATGTTTCTGTTATTAATGGAATAAAAAGAACTATAACATGTTCAAAATTACAGAGGGTAAATAAATTTAACCTGTATTATTATAAACAATTACTAAAGGTTGACAAACTGAAGGTAATATAAAGATAAATATAGTTCCTCATTATAGGCAAAAATTTAGAAAATATTGTATTGTGTTGCCTTTTGTAATCCATTATGTTAAAAGAGGTAAAAAGATACAGTTTGAAATGGCCGCCACTTTGTTCCTCTTTAGGAGCTTGTCTTTGTAAATTAGTCATTTCTTCATGTTTTGTAATTCAGATTTATATGTGTTTTGAATGAATTGGAGGAGTATTGTGAGCAAGGCTACGGCCGAAACGCGTCAATAAATGTAATTTGCATGGTCATGGTGTCCGGTTATCCTTTTCTGGATTTTGTAATTGGTATACGCGATATATATATATATATATATATATATATATATATATATACACGTAATTAAAACATATATCTATTTATGTTTTGGATTTTATTTAATTTTATTTCTTTGCATTTATTTTTTTCTCCAGTACAGTAGGACTAGAGTAATAAATAGACATGTAAAAACATAGTAGGGAATATGTGTGCAAAGAATATAATAATGGGTATAATAATATGAGAAGAAAAGTAGTATTGTATGTACACAGACGTTCAAGATTTATAATATTCTATGTTATTTAATAAGTGTACTTTTCTAACATTCATTTATCTCTCCTCAATTTTTCAATAGCGAAATGCTTGCTGTTAAATAGTTAAGATAACATTTGGTCATTGTGATATAAAAAAGAAAGCAGAGATTCATATGTATCTAATATAGTAACTTATCCAGGAGGCATGCAATGACCTATGATCATGTGAAGCATATGATAATATACACATATAAACACACACATGCACACATATGCACACACACATACACATACACATATATATATATATATATATATATATATATATATATATATATATATTTAACTGAGAGTAAATATACATTTGTTAAACAGGCTTAAAAAGTATGTGTATAATTTATTATTATGAAATAGTAACTATACATATTTCTTGAATAACTATGCATATCTAGAATATACACATGATCAAATTATAAATATTTATCAACATAGGCATATGCAGTCCGTTGCTGTTTGAATATGGTGGTTATGAAGGCAAGATAATTATCTGTGGATCTTATATTTGGGGGTAATGAGTTCCATAGTTTGGCTGCTTGAACAGAGAAGGATTTACAACCTATTGTCTTTTTCTTGAATGGTGGTGTTTTAAGGCAGGGTGCCAATATTGAGCGAATGTTTCTTTGTTGAATGTATTTGGTTATTTTGTTTCTGATGAAAAGTGGCCCTGTTCCATGTATAGCTTTGTGGGTGATACAAGGCAGCTTGAAGGTGGATCTTCTGACAATCGGCAACCAGTGAAGTGCTCTCAAGGCAGGGGAGATGTGGGCTTGTGGCTTTACATGTAATAGTAGCCTGCCAGCTGCGTTATGAATACATTGTATTTTTTGATGATAGATAGAGATGATGCATGGTAGAGGCCATTGGCATAATCCAGGTTGGATAGTAAAAGAGGGATAGTAGCCTGTACCTTGTGTGGAAATCCGAGGTGGCGGAAGATGCGTTGCAGAGTCTTCAAGGCGATGAAGCTTGATCATGTTAATTTGTCCACTTGGTCATCCATTGTTAACTTGGAGCCTGTGGGAATTCCAAGGTTTTTAACTTTCTTGAATACTTGAGGACGTGGTCCCAGATCGTTAGGCCAGGCGCACAATGGGTCACAGTATTTCCAGTCGCCACATATGACTATTTCTGTTTCAGAAGCATTCAGTTTGAGATGGCTCCATGTCATCCACTGATCAACTGCTCTGAGGCAACTGAATATTTGTGAGTTTTCAATGTCTTTGGGGCATTCCAATTTGAGTAGAATTTGTGTGCCATCTGCATAGTTTTAGCATGTGAGTTGAAAATCATGCATAGGTGAGATGATAGATCCTTGGGGACCCTTGCTTTTGTGAGTTAGGGTTTGGACGAGAATGGGGGAGAATATATATTATTAGTTCTGTTTTGAAGGTAGGGTGTTGTCCAGTCAAGAGCAGTCCCTTCTGTGCCGGCTTCGTGGAGTCTTTGAATTAAGCTGTCATGGTCAACTTTATCAAAAGCAGTTGAGAGGTCCAAAAGAAGTAGTGCAGCAACTCCATTGCGGTCGACTGTGTTTTCAAGACCATCCCAGATTGCTATGAGTGCTGATTCAGTGCCTCTTCTTCGGCGGAATCCAGTTTGGTAGCCAGAGAGTATGGAATTGTCTTAAACGAATTGTGACATCTGGGCGAATGATGCTCTTTCTATCAGTTTGCCAAGGAAAGGTCCATTTGTGATTGGTCTTTAGTTGTTGGGGTCCTGTGGGTCTAGTTTTGTTTTCTTTAATAACGGACATATGTATGCCTTTTTCAGGTCTTCAGAAAATGTTTGTGTAGTGAATGAGTTATTGATGATTCTTCTTGCAGGTGTGGCAGCAGAAGTAGATAAAAGAATGTTCTTGAAGATGTGTGGTGGACAAGGATCAAAAGGGCAGCCTGTAGGCCTGCTTGTTTTGACCAAATCCATAAATTCACCTTGTGATATTTGTTTGAAGGAGTGAAGAGGTTGGGTTGGTTTACTTTTGGAGTGGATTTTAGGAAACAGGTTGGTGCTGATGGTTTTCTTTTGTTTTAAATAGGAGTCCAATGAGTCTGCCTTGGTTGTGTAATGAGTTGCCAGTTTGTTTGTGAAATCTTGAGTCGTGGGATGACTTCCTTCCATGCATTTAGGTTTTCAAAATTAATTTAGAATTTTCTAAAAATCTTTAGTTGCACACTTAGCATTTAGAATTCAGTATGCATAGTACCTTGTTTTAGCTTTTTTGATTGATGAGTTGAATATTCTGTTAAGTTTGTGTAGCTGAAGTTTTTCTTGAATGTTGTTTGTTTTGAGCCAGGTCCATTGCAACCTTCTGATTTGTTACTTTATCTTTTTCAGTTCTGTGTTTCTACAAGGTGTTGGTATCTTTTGTCCTGTTTAGTTTTTTGGAGTGGTATTAGGATATCAAAAGCTTCCTGTAGCCACTCATAAAGTTTTGGAACAGAATTAATTTTGTCTAGATCTGTGTTGGCTGTTAGTTGTGTTTTTAAGTCTTCAGAATTGAGTTTGCTCCATGGTCGATAGGTGCATGTATGTAAGGTGCTAGGGTGTGTGTTGATTTGTGGTGTTTTATGTTGGAAAATTATGCAACACTGGGGCCATGTCATCTCCCAACCATGATTCTGTTACAAATAGTAAGTCAGGTTGTGTGTCCGTGAGCAGGTTGTAGATGTGTTGCTGGTTTTTTGAGAGGGACCGAGCATTTATGAGCAGACAGTTTAGAAAATGTGTGTTTGTCATGATGTCATTTTGTTTCGGAGAGCGGTGAGCAGTATATTTTGAGCTTGTAACATGTGTGTTGTTAGTTGTGATCAGTGTGTGAGGGTCACAATAGTCCTGTTTTTCAACAGAGTGTTTCTCTTCCAGCAGGCTTAGGAGGCATCTTGTTGGGTCTGTGTGTGCTGGTGGTGGACTTGTGGCTGAGAGTGTCATGATGAGTGTAGTCTTTTTTTGTAGAGTAGCCATATTGTGTAATAGACAAGGGGATGCAAAGTTGTTAAGAGTGGCATGTTGTTTACACAGAGGGGCATATTTACTAAGGACTTGCAGTGTCCTTGCAAGACGAAAGTTCGTGCAAGGCAATACAAGCCCTTTAAATAGGATTTGCTAAGCCACACCTTGTGAGACTTTGCCAAGATATGTAACTCAGCTTAGCAACTTGCGCTGAGTTGTGTTACATTTTATTATGGTAGGCGTTCCATGGGTGGAGTATGGGTGTTCCTGTGCATCCACCCATGAAATCTGACATAGTCCCTAATTTCCTAAAAGCAGTAAATCTGACATAGCACCAAAATGGTGCACCTGCCATTTAGAGGAATAATGAGGAGAAATATTGTCACTTCTTTTCAATATTTCTTCTTTCGCAATGCATCACACACAGAAAGAGAAAATTGCCTCCTAGAATTGTTTTTAGGTATCCCTCCCTGCACAAAACAATCCTGCCTGAAATGTAGACACCCTTGAAGCATGGTGCAAGGGTGCTTGCCATGGCTCTAGTCAGCATACAATGAGCCAGCTCTAGAAAATAGCAAAAGTGTGCCATATCTCAGTAGGTATGGGGCATTTCTGCTCTCTCCCTTACACATAATGCACAAATCTGCCCCTGAATTCCCAACACTTGCTTGTACTGTACACTTGCACTGTGCTCAGAAAGAGACTGAGGGGGTCATTCTGACCACGGCGGTCAGAGGCCGCCGGGGCCAGGGTCGGCGGGAGCACCGCCAACAGGCCGGCGGTGCCCCGCAGGGCATTCTGACCGCGGCGGTTCGGCCGCGGTCAGATGCGGAAAACCGGCGGTCTCCCGCCGGTTTTCCGCTGCCCTTGTGAATCCTCCATGGCGGCGGAGCGCGCTCCGCCGCCATGGGGATTCTGACACCCCCTACCGCCATCCTGTTCCTGGCGGGTCTCCCGCCAGGAACAGGATGGCGGTAGGGGGTGCCGCGGGGCCCCTGGGGGCCCCTGCAGTGCCCATGCTAATGGCATGGGCACTGCAGGGGCCCCCGTAAGAGGGCCCCACTTTGTATTTCAGTGTCTGCTATGCAGACACTGAAATACGCGACGGGTGCCACTGCACCCGTCGCACCTTCCCACTCCGCCGGCTCAATTCTGAGCCGGCGTCCTAGTGGGAAGGCCGTTTTGCACTGGGCTGGCGGGCGGCCTTTTGGCGGTCGCCCGCCAGCCCAGTGCAAAACCCAAAATACCCTCAGCGGTCTTGCGACCGCGGAGCGGTATTTTGGAGGGGGGAACTCTGGCGGGCGGCCTCCGCGGCCCGCCAGGGTGAGAATCACCCCCTGAGAGCGCAAACATGTGGTCTGGCCTCATAAACAAGTGCTGTGTGTTTAAAAATTGGAGTCAGACCTAAGCACCAACAAACACCAGCAGAAGTAAGGTACTGATTTAGCCCAGCACTTGACTGGTATGAATCTCCATCAATTCCAGTTTGGGGATGGTTTGTAGAGAAGTTTAGATCAGAAACTGATGTGTTTGTGAGCATTCACAAACTCACCAGGCTAACCACACATTGTAACGCCCCCTACCCACTCACAGGATGGAAGCTAACCACAGTGTGACTGTACACAGTCATGGTACACCACTACACAGGTGTAAATGGATTTGTGGCTTCTAAGCATCATTTTGTGACTACTTCAGAATCAATCAGAATCAAAATACTTTATGTGGCTATAAATAAGCCATGAAAGTTACATTAAAACATTATACAGCATTTTCCTAATTAAATAAAACAATTACATCTTTGAAATGTATTACATGATACAAAGTTTTCAATAAATAGAAGGCATTCTTAAAGTGCTTCGGATAACATTAAAGACCACATTATTAATATCTTCATTACCCTGGCCCTGAAGGTAGGCAAAAGTAGCTATATGGAATTTAAAACCACCTTCCCGTAATATAGGCACAAAAATGTCTTCTCTCGTGTAAATCAAATGTGCAAAGTAGGGTAAGATGGAGAGTAGATTGATCAGCCAGTGCTTCACAATGACAGGGGGCAAATTGGAAAAACAAGTGCCTCTATTAGGGAAGGCTAATAGAAAGTGTATTATATTAAGTCAAAATCTCGTCAGTAGAAAGTTATGTCTCTCATTTTCTATAACTTATAAACTGCCGGACAAGCTGGCATCGTTCCAATTACTGCCCAAATGGCGGGCGGGCCCTATACATCTGCTCTAAGAAAAGCTCTTTGACTTTGCCTGTGGGAATGCTTGATAGACCACCTGGATTATGGTAAAATGCTGGGGTCCCCAACCTCTCAGGTGGGACTCAGGGTTTTTCCAAATTTGTGAGCATTATAAATGCAGTTGTAATTTAATAAAAAAAGCTTGCGCTACCTCATCATGACAGAATTATGTTGCTGTAGATTGCAGAACTACCAATAACCTTCGTATAAACGTGTTTTGTACACTCTGCAAAGAAATTCAATTTGAATAGCCCCAAATTGTCACGGTCTGCACGTCTCTTACCACCGTTGGCTGAAGAACTTGAAGGAACACCCGGTCTTCTACTAGTTCTGGACTTGCCAAGATAGGGGCGACCCTTTCTAGTAGCCATGGTGCTGCTGACTGGAAAAGACGCCAAGGCAGACCATACCCTCCAGAAGTAGTTCCAGAGGAAAAACCCAAAACGTTGGGAAAAAACCTTTATCACAGGAATTCCTGAAAAAGAGGAAAAAGAAACAATGAAAAAAAGGAAAAATAGAATAAATCTTGCAGGAAAAAACAGGAACGTGGAAAACACGGAAAAATCAGGAGCGAGGATCACCACCAAGCAGAAGTGTTTGCAACGCAAGAAAGAAAAGAACTGAAGTGCTTATATGCCAGAAAACAGGAAGTGACACAACAGGGAGAAAGTGCGACACCATCTTGGATTGGGAAAGACCATATAGAAAAGAATAGGAAAAAAAACCAAGAAGTAAAGAAAAAGGCATGTTGGGAAGAAGAATACTAAGGTGGAAGACAACATGGACACTAAGGAAAAAGAAGAAACGAAGATGGAGAAAAAAGAAGAAAAAGGAGGAAAGAAAAAGAAAAAAACCCAAGGAGGTAAGTAGAGGTGAATTCAGGGAGGGTGGCAGGGGCTGTGGCGCGACCCAGAGCATGAAATGTGCCTCCTGGGCCGCACCGTGAAAACAGGTAGGCAAAACAACAGGCCGGGGTGGTGCCGGCGTCCCGAAACTCGGACCGCCGGCCCGACAGCGTCTCGAGAAAGAGTCGCCTCGGTAATGCGTGGCGACACACAAATACTCACGTCAAATGTTGCAATAGACACACATTTACTCTTGTAAATGCTATGGCCCAACATTTTCGCAAAGCTAAAGACTGCGTCTATTGACTTTTGAAAGTCCATGACCCTTACATTCAACAGGAACCTACAATTAAAATCAATGTCAAACAGGATACCTAGATACGTAAAATGATGGGTTTTCTTAGTTGGGGATTCTTTCCCACCCCGACCAAATGACCTACGAGGGCATTAATATAAATTAAAAAAGGAAATAGTGCCAGGACACAGCCCTGTTTCACCCCAGAGACAGTTGGATAATCTTCAATGAGGTCTCCATGGCTAGTAAAGCAGACTCTAGCTGTAGTATGTGCATGCAGGAGCAAAGAGATAATTGCACTATCTATACCTAATTGTAGTATTATCCCCCCACAACCTGGGACGGTCCACTGAGTCAAAGGCACATGCCAAGTCCATAAAAGCAATATGGACACTTCCTTTTTTTACCTTAGCATACTTTTAGACTATGAGAGACAAATTAAGGGCCTGATCGGCTGTGTCTAGGCCTGGGCGATTCCCAAACTGCAAGTCTGAGAGCCCATGGTTCCCAGCGGCCCAAATTTCCAGTTTGACCTTCCCAGAATCTTGACTGTACTATGCAAAGGCGAGATTGGCTGCTAACACTGAGGTTGTCTTTTGTTTCTGTTTTTAAAAACGGGTACAATCTTGGCCTCCTCCCACGTGTGGACCAGGGACCAATAATTGCACTTTTCAAAACATTAAATCTAAACCTCAGTTTTGGGGACCTTTATTAAGTAGAGACATCCATAGTGATTCGGTCTGGACTTGGAGCCTTCTTGTGGGACAGCTATCAATTGCTAAAATAACATCAGCAACCTTGATAGAACTGCTCAGTTCCACATTGGCAAAATGGTCCATGATGCTTTCAGCCTTGTCAACATGTTTGTGGGGCTGCTCCTTGGGTACAAAAAAGCTGAAAAGTGGGACAACTAGTCCTCTTTAGGAACCACACACTCAACTTTATGGATGGACTCTCCAAGGAGCGTCTGAGAGTTCACAACTTGCCAAAATGCATCTGAATCTTTCCTCTCGCTGGCAATCCTTAGGTCATCCCAAACCACCTTGGGCTGGTTCTCAAATTTCTGGGTGTTCTAGTCAATTTATTTGCCATATATTCTTTAAGGGAGGTAAAAGCCTGAATAACATCATCAGGCTAGGGATCCTCCTAGAGGATCTAGTTAATCTCAAATTGCTTATGTATAAGTAGGTCATTATAAAATGCCTCCTTGTCTATGTTTCCCGAACAGAGACTTATCTCTTTGTTCCTGGTTAAGTTTCTAGGAAATTATGGAGTTTTCTTAGCAATCTGGCTAAAAAATTTTTTTTAAGCGCCAATGATAAAGGACTATGGTCACTTATACATGAGACCAATGTTTTACATACTACCAAAGCCGGTAGCAACTCCTTAGAAATTAAAATGTGGTCTATAAAAGAACCAGACCCTAATCCAGTGAATGATGGAATCTGATTTGACCGCTATGTCCCATATTCTTGTGCAAATACCAGATCATTAGCAAGGGACACCCTTTTATTTTTCACCATAAGGAGTGTAATTAAAATGTGTAAGTGGGGTATCAAATTCGTCACAGATGCCACATATTATAGAGGAAATATTGCCACAAAGTTCAATATTAAAATCATCCACCCACATAATAAAAACCATACTCATAAGGTCATTCATAATCTTATGTAGGGCGTCCTCGAGGCCATCAACGATCTTGGGCCCTGATTTATACTTTTTGGTGCAAAACTGCTTTGGTGCAGTTTTGCACCAAAAGGTTTAGCACCGGCTTGCACCATTTCTGTGCACCAGCCGGGCACCATATTTATGGAATGGTGAAGGCCGGTGCAAAGGGTAGGCTAGCATCAATAAAAATGACGTTAGTCAGGTGGGGCTGGCAATATGGAAGAAGGGGGTTTTGCACCAAAAAATGACGTTAGGCAGGTTAGAGTAAAAAAAAATGACACTAACCTGCCTAGAGACATTTTCTGACGCAAAACCATCCATACAACATGACTCCTGTCTTGGAAAAGACAGGAGTCATGTCCACCACCCCAGTGGCCAGCACAGGGGACCAGGGTCCCCTGGGCATGGCCATTGCACCCAGCGCCATGTAGGGGGGGGGCATTTTGGGCCCCAAATGGCACTTAAAAAAAATACTTACCTGTACTCACCTATACTTACCTGGGATGGGGTCCCCCATCCTCTGCTCTCCCTCTGGTGTGAGTGGGTGTGTCCCTGGGGTCAGGGGAGGGCACCTGGGCTTACTCCATGGTGTTCTACCATGAAAATAGGCCCACAGGCCCCCTAACACCTGCCCTGACCCAGGCGTTTAAAATGGTGCAAAGCAAGTTTTGAACCATTTTTTGACCCCTCCTCCCTCCCATGCATGATTTTAGCATGAGGGTAAATATAGCGCTAAGGCCATATGGTCATTTTTTGCACGGGAATGCCTACTTTGCATCTCATTGATGCAAAGCAGGTTTCCACGTCCAAAAAATTACTTTAACTCCATCAATTTTGCGCTAGACGGATCTAGCGCCAACGTATAAATATGGAGTTTGTTTTGCACTGAATTTGCATTAAAAAAAATGACGCAAATTTAGCGCAAAACAAGTATAAATATGCCCCTTGGTTTCTACAGGGTCCAATATGGTATGATAATAATTAACTAATAGCAAATCAAAAGGCTTATGAAGAGAAATCAAAAGTAACTGATAGTGTGGGGAAGTGGCCAATTCAGATACTGCACGTGCTGCCAAAGATGTAGTAATAAATGTCACCAAGCCCCTCTTGGCATGACTTTACTTGGACAGAGTAGCCGGCACATAATAGGTAATAAAGACATTTAGGTGTAGGGAGTCCTGTGACCATCTCTCTTGGCAGCAAATTACTTCGTAGCAGCCAACTAAATTCAACCAATCGGGGCCTCCAATTTCATGCACATACCTGCCACATTCCAAGAAATTAATTTAGAAGCCCCCTCTTCTGGCAAGTCTTCTCTTAACCCCTTCGCTGCCAGGCCTTTTCCCCCCTCAGGTGGCAGGCCTTTTTTATTTGGCTATTTGGGGCAGTTTGCGCTTAGGCCCTTATAACTTTTTGTCCACATAAGCTACCCACGCCAAATTTGCGTCCTTTTTTTCCAACATCCTAGGGATTCTAGAGGTACCTATAGTTTGCAGGTTCCCCTGAAGGAGACCAAGAAATTAGCCAAAATACAGCGAAATTTATTATTTTTCTAAAAAATGGGACTAAAGGGCTGTGGAAGAAGGCTTGTGTTTTTTTCCCTGAAAATGGCATCAACAAAGGGTTTGCGGTGCTAAAATCACCATATTTCCAGATTTCAGGAACAGGTAGACTTGAATCAGAAAACCCAATTTTTCAACACAATTGTAGCATTGTACTGGGACATGCCTCATTTTTACAATTTTTTGTGCTTTCAGCCTCCTTCTAGTAAGTGACAGAAATGGGTATGAAACCAATGCTGGATCCCAGAAAGCTAAACATTTCTGAAAAGTAGACAAAATTCTAAATTCAGCAATGGGAAATTTGTGTGGATCCTACAATGGTTTCCTACAGAAAATAACAGTTTAAATAAAAAATTATTAAAATTGAGGTGAAAAAAAACAGCAATTTTTCTCCACATTTTACTCTGTAACATTTTCCTGTGATGTCAGATTTTTTAAAACAATATACCGTTACGTCTGCTGGATGCTTCTGGTTGCTGGGATGTATAGGGCTCAGAGGTTCATCAAGAACAGTAGGTACCCAGAGCCAATAAATGAGCTGCACCATGCAGTGGGTTTTCATTCTATACCGGATACACAGCAATTCATTTGGTGAAATATAAAGAGTGAAACAAAGTAGAGAAGAACAAGGGGCAATAACACTTGTTTTGGTATTCTGTGTTCCCGAAGGTCTCCCAATAAAAATGGCACCTCACTTGCGTGGGTAGGCCTAATGCTCGCGACGGGAAACACAACATGGACACATCACATTTTTACATTGAAATCTAACATGTTTTCTGCAAAGTACCTAGCTGTAGATTTTGGCCTCTAGCTCAGCCGGCACCTAGGGAAACCTACCAAACCTGCACATTCTTGAAAACTAGACACCTAGGCGAATCCAAGATGGGGTGACTTGTGGGGCTCTGATCAGGGTCTGTTACCCAGAATCATTTGCACACCTCAAAATTTGGCCAAACAAACACATTTTCCTCTCATTTTGGTGACAGAAAGTTCTGGAATCTGAGAGGAGCCACAAATTTCCTTCCCCCCAAGTGTCCCGATAAAAATGGTACCTCACTTTTGCGGGTAGGCCTTGCGTCTGCTACAGGAAATACCCCAAAACACAATGTGCACACATCACATTTTCCCAAAGAAAACAGAGATGTTTTCTGCAAAGTGCCTAGCTGTGGATTTTGGCCTCTAGCTCAGCCCGCACCTACAGAAACATAGCAACCCTGCGTATTTTTGAAAACTAGACACCTAGGGGAATCCAAGATGGGGTGACTTGTGGGGCTCTCTCCAGGTTCTGTTACCCAGACTCCTTTGCAAACCTCAAAATTTGGCCAAAAAAACATTTTTTCCTCTCATTTCGGTGACAGAAAGTTCTGGAATCTGAGCTCCTCCAAGTCTCCCGATAAAAATGGTACCTCACTTGTGTGGTTAGGCCTAGTCCTCGTGAAAGAAAATGCCCCAAAACACTACCTGGACACATCAAAATGATCAAATACAAAACTACCTGTTTTTGGGGGGAGGGCACCTGTGTTTTTGGTCCTGGGCTCAGCTGCCATCTAGGGAAACCTACCAAACCCAGACATTTCTGAAAACTAGACACCAAGGGGAGTCCGGGGAGGTTTGACTTGCGTGGATCCCCCAATGTTCTCTTACCCAGAATCCTCAGCAAACCTCAAATTTGGCTAAAAAAATCACTTTTTTCACACATTTCTGTGTGGGATCACCGCACCGGGACAAATTTCCTACCACCCAACGTTCTTTTCAGTGTCCCGGTAAAAATGATACCTCACTTGTGTAGGTGGACCAAGTGCCTGTGACAGGGAAGAGCCAAAAACATGTCCAAATTGAGGGGGAACCAAAGCGGGTCCAACAGGGCAGTTTGAAAAAAAAAATGTAGGCTGACAAATGCAGCAGAATTTTTATCAGTATACATGAGACAATGTTGGGTGGTAGGAATTTTGTGGATTCCTGCAGATTCCGGAAGGTTCCATCACAAAAGTGTGGGAAAAATGTGTGATTTCCAGCAAAGTTGGAGGTTTGTAGGGCATTGTGGGTAAGAAAATGGTGTGCATGTGAAGCACACCAACCTGCAATCAACCAGATGCTTAGTTTTCATATGTGTCTAGGTCTTGTGGATTTTTCTACATGGCAGCGTCCCAAAGCCAAAAAAGTGCAGCCCTCACTTTACTTAGTGGGACGATTTTGAGAGTTACCAAGCTCTCACGCCCCAAATGTAAAACCAAAACCCCAAATAATAATAGGTCTTCTTGCTTGCCTTGGGGTAAGTTGTTTTAGTGTGTGGGGGGAGAGCTGAAAGACTGTTACCCCCTTAAGTTGGGGTGGCAGCATAACCAGGCCCAAACTGGTTGGTAGCCACCACCCCACTATTTTTGTTTTTTATTCCATGGCATCTAGTAGACTTTCTGCCCCCTGGGGTGTGGATCGGGGGTAATATCCCCATCTGCCCACTGGTGGGCAGAACAATTTTGGCCCCATTTATTTGGGATGGGGGTATGGCAATACCCCCACCCTCTATTTTGGGGGCAGATGGGCCTTCCAAAAATAGGCCAATATGTGCCCCCATGGGGAGCAACCCTTGCCCAGGGGGCTGCCCCCCAAACAAAACACACACACCAATCCCTGGTGTCTAGTGATTTCTGCCCCCTTGGGGGAAGATTGGCTTAAATAAAATAGGCCGATCTGCCCCCAAGGGGGGCAGAAATGGCCTAAATACAATTTGCCTCCCAGGGGAGCAACCCTTGCCTAATGTCAGGAATCCCCAAGGTGCCTCCTGCATTATCTGTCAGCATCCCCAGGGATTAGCGTTAAATCATATCTCTGTTCTTGGTTAAACCTTCATGTTTCTAAGTAAACATAATGTGCTGTGTTGGTTTTGTTAATGCTTGTTTTACTAATACTTGTTTGCTAATGTGAGCAGGTGTAGACATGTGCTTCTAATTGCGTGTGGTGTAGACATGTGCTTCTAATTGGGTGTGGTGACTCATCCACATGTGGAAACTGTCAACACCAGAGCAGTACGCGCTCTATTGGCGACAAAAATGCAAAAACCCAACACTCTCAAAACAAAGTAATTTATGCATTGTGCTGATATGTTGTGGTTTAACCTTTTGCATTGCAGAGTTCAACCCTGAAAACATATTTTTAATATGCTTACAAATCCTGTTCCTTTGCAATGTATTGCTGCAGGTTTTCAGAGTGTGTTCGGGTGTGGCCCCTTTCCAGGGCCTTCCAGAGACTTTCCCTGCAACATGCCTGGGCGTGGTTCTGGGCTGGACCAAGACTCTAAAAAGAGAGCCAGCCCAACTCCCTGTGCTCACTATTCAGAGGTCCCGGTGCAGAGCAGCAGCTTCTTCCTGAGCTCCTGTTCTGGCGGCCTATTCGGATTTTCCAGTCTTCTGCCCTTCATCCTTCATTGGTGATCATTGTTCCAGGTGGTAAGACGGTGGTTGGACTGTCCCGACACCGTTATTGAGAATTTTCATATTCTTGGTTTAATTCTTAAATGAGTAACAGATTACTTGTGCGCTACCATTTCTTGACATTTATATGGTAGTTTACAAATAGGCAAGACACGCGATTGGTTTCATAAAGGTTTGACTTTGTTATTCATTGTGTGCTACCATTTCTTGACATTAGCATGGTGGCTTAAGAATCGTCAAGACGCGCGATTCGTTTTATAGTGTTTAAACATTGTTGTCCATTGCACGCTACTATTTCTTGACATGTACATGATGTTTTACGAATTGACAAGATGCGCAACTCGTTTCATGAGGATTTGACTTTGTTGTTCATTGTACGCTACCATTTCTTGACATTTACAAGGTGGCTTGGGAATCGGCAAAAGAGGCGCGATTCATTTCATTGTACTTTGATCTTGTTATTTATTGTGAGCTGTTATTTCTTGACATTTACATCGTGTTTTACGAATTGTCAAGACGCGCGATTCGATTAATGATGATTTGACCTTGATATTCATTGCGTGTTACAATTTCTTGGTATTTTACATGGTGACACTCGAATCTGCAAGATGCACGATTCTCTCCACAAGTTTATTTTATGTTGTTTACTGCATGCCACTATTCTAAGATATTTATTATGTAATATTCAAGTTGACAAGTTATGTGATTTGTTTCCTGAATCCATATTGTGATATTCATGGTGCACAATCCTTTTATGGTGTTTACTATATATATATATATATATATATATATATATCTGCAATATGCGCAATTTGTGTTGAAACATTTTAAGAGTACACAGAAGGCCAGAGTTTCTAGATGCAATATTGTATGGTCCTAGTATACATTCTCAAAATGGGGTTTATATGACTGGTTTAAAATGTAGTCAGAATGTTTTTCTGATTCTCATGTAAAGGAAAGTACTTGAATAAGAAAGTTTTCATTTAATTCATCTTGATTTCCCTACAGGTATCCGGCCATCTTGAAACTTAATCATTTTAAACTTAACTCTTAGATTGTTCATGTTTTCAGAGTGACTAGGCTTAGAATCATAGTCTAGTATTGATTTCAGGAGATATAATTTTCATATTGTGTGTTCTAACCTTTTTCTTACTACATGTCTCCTTCCCAGCTGTTCCCTTCCTAATCCCCTCACCCCCTCTTGAACTCTCGCAGTCTCTGTGATTTATCTATCAGAGTCTTGGAGCTGTTCAGTGGTGGACGTGTTGGGAACGTGCACAGACCCCGAGGATCTGGTGACTTTGACAGAAACTCAACTGCTTTCCGGATTGGCTATAGGTAGCAGAGTGAAGCATGCCTGCCTGCTTGGCTTTGTTTTGCTTCCTGATCTCAGCATCTGATTTCGCAGTACAGCCCCTGCTGTCATCCTCGTATTCAGGACTTTTGAGGCAATTCTTTTCTTCGTTCCTGTACCAGCTGGCACAAGGCATTCCTGCAGCACTCCGGAAAAGACTGCAGCTATGTGACTAGTATTCTCCAGGGAGGTTGTTCTTTGAGAGCCACGCTTTCCTAGAACAGCTGGTGTATTTCAGACCTCGTATTTTGGCAGAGTGCTTATATTGAAGAGACAAATGCATTTCTGAACATTCTACATTATAATTGTAGTTACTTGCCTAAATGTGCTTCAGGAAATCTGCTTGAGCTCAAGTACTATAAAAGTGCAGTTTTAAAAGAGGATTTACATGACTTTTCTTTCTCTAATAGCATAACTCTTGGATTTAAATTGTGTCATTCATGCTTGTGCTGTGTTTCAGGTTTAAGGAATTTGCTTTTGAAGTGTTTTTCCACACACACAGTGAAACCAAATCAAACTGTGCCACCCTAACTGTTTAAACTCAGAGAGGACATTTGTATTTCTTGGATTGTTTCTGTTCCTTTTAGTTTAACCCTATGCTTGCAGGAAAGTTAGACGTGATAAAATTAATGCCCTTGTTTGTCTTTCTTGTGCATGATAAGTGCAACCACAGTTCTAATTGTAGTGCGCAACACTGAATCTCTGTCAAGCCAGCCATAGTGTTGCAGTACTTATTGTTATGGTACTCAGTTTGGGGTTTTGGTAATGCAGTGTTAGTAATTGTGCCAACAGTTATTATTATCCAAGAAAAGTGCTGGAGCATCCCTGTGTTCTTCTACCGCTCCTGTGCCCATATCAGAAAGAGAGATTCAGTTTCAAGGAAGTTGAGTTCACTAACTCTACTATCACTCTGTCAACAACTACCTGCCCCCCGAAGATACAGGGTGCCTGGCTGGAAAGGCAAAACGTGACAGTGTTTTGTATCTTTCTCTTCCACTCCCCATTTCCTTTTGGGACACCTGCCGGAGTCGCCCTTACCCAAGGGGCTGCTCCCCTTATGCGTTAGTATATAAAAAAAAAACCCTGGTGTCTAGTGGCTTCAGTCCCCCCCACCCCCCCCGGGACAGATCGGCCTAATATAATTAGGCCGATCTACCTAAGGTGGGGCAGCAATGCCCTAAAGATAATTTGCCCCCAAAGGGAGCGACCCTTGCCTTAGGGGTCGCTCCCCACATATAAAAAACGAAAATAATCAAAAAAGTGTATCCCTAGTGTCTAGGGGTTTTGCTCAATTATATTAGGCCGATCTGCCCCCATGGGGGGGCAAAATGGCCCAAACATATTTTGCCTCCCAGGGGAGCGCACTTGCCTAAGGGGCTGCTCCCCACGTATAATAAAAATAAATATATATATTTTTTTAATCCCTGGTGACTAGCGGTTTTCTGTCCCCCCGGGGACAGATCAACCTAATTATAGAATTATAATGGCCTGCGCAGACAGTGAAATACGCGACGGGTGCAACTGCACCCGTCGCACAGCTTCCACTCCGCCGGCTCGATTCCGAGCCGGCTTCATCGTGGAAGCCTCTTTCCCGCTGGGCTGGCTGGCGGTCTGAAGGCGACCGCCCGCCAGCCCAGCGGGAAAGTCAGAATTACCGCCGCGGTCTTTCGACCGCGGAACGGTAACCTGACGGCGGGACTTTGGCGGGCGGCCTCCGCCGCCCGCCAATGTCAGAATGAGGGCCATAATGTCTTCAGAAAAATCGTGAACCCAACCAGAGTGCTTCCATAACCAATATGAAACCTTATTTATTTAAAAGAGATACATGCGACTCAGGAGTAGCCACAGACAAGGTTGGGCCATTTTCTAATATAATGATAAAAGGGGTGCACTCTGGGGTAATATGAGGCAGAATATAATTTGGCTCAGACCTTGGAGCCTTATTCTCTGGGACAAGCTCCTTGCTCAATGGGGCTTTATTTGGTGACCTTAACCCATGCGGCCTAACCGGGGATGCAGATGCTGAGGGTTCATTAGGTGTTTGTCGACTAAGGTCCAATCGGACTTTATTATTATCACTAAAGGCCCTGCCTTCAACTTCTGACTGGATTCTCCCAGAGGGCAGACTGGCAACACTACTCTGATTAACTAGCAAGGCCTGAATGCCACTTCCCAAGCCATGTGTGGGGGTCTCATCATAACATCAGAGCTAGGAGAATACAAGTCATGAAGTTCCAAGCCCTTACCCCGAACATGCCTCATTTTACTGAGCTTCTTAAGTTCTAGCTCAGTTATTCCCAGGTGCTCAAAGAATGGCTTTAGTTTAGAGTCCAAGGCAGCATTTATCACATCTTATCATATCTTTAAGAGTATTCTGGGAGCAAACCAGCACTGTCTCATTTCCCTTTGTTGGAGCCTTCTGTTTAGAGGTCTGAATAGTATTAACCCTTTGACATTGGGAACTCTTAGAGGGCTCCTCTCTCTTTCTTTTACCCCCCACTAACTCCCAACTATAACTATCAAAACTTTGGGTTCCAAAGGGACAGAAGGATAGGAAACCCGTGAAGGCGCCGGATTTACTTCATTAGAATGCATCTGACCTTGATCTTCTCTAGGGAGTCTGAAGTGGTACAGGGTGCGAGTCTCTCCCATTTTTGGGAGGACTGAGTGACATGCCATCTGTAACTCCTGGAGGAGAAGAATATTGGAAAGAGACTGAGAGGCGCCATTTTGCCAGCTCAATTTCTTTGTTAATGATGCCAACAGCCCATGATAAAAAAAGTATCCATACTTCTTTTCTGTGGCCCCGGTGTGGCGCCAAGGGCAGGCTTGCACTTCCCTACTTGAATCTTTGGCATGATGTAAATACAGTAAACTGATAGCACCGGAAATGAGCAATACAATAGAATCAAAACCTCATTGTGGTCAAACTTGCGATAAGTAATTTACCTCCCTGAATAAAAAAGGGGGGCAACTTGAAATTGGCCCAAACAGCCAACGGGGGTGGCCCAGCCCAACTTCGACCAGCCGTGGACATGCACAGATGGGCCCGCTCTTGGACTGGTCTTTCTTGCGCGTGCAGTGTTCATCCCGCACAGCGGGACCAGTGAGTTGCTCTTAAGCGCCTCTGGGCGCATGTGCCGTGGCCGCCCTCCTGTCACAAAGACTACTGGGAAATTAAGTCTCAGGCTCCCCCGGTCCTGTAAACAAGCATAAACACCCCTACGTGAGTACTTGAATACTTATTAGGAGTGAGTTTAGCCACTTTCGACTATAAAATTATTATACAACCAAAATAATATTTGTGAATCGAGACCTTGATGTTCTTTGCCCGTATAGTGAGGAAACAGGGAGAGGAGTTCCTCATCATGCTAGCGGTAAAACTATTGCCTAGTCGTTTGGACAATGGCCACAAAGAGGTAAATTGTGGAGAAAATTAATTCACCGCGAGGCGCTGCTTAGACTAAACAAACATAGACACTCCTCTTGAAATTCAGAAAATATTAGTTTACCATACCATTGTTGTAATTTTGTAACTTTTAAAAGTGTTATTAGATGAACAAACGACATCAACCTTTTTGGTGTTGACCAGGTTCCCCAGCGACATATTATTCTCTTCACTGATCAATGTGTTTGTTGCAGCTTTGATAAAAGTTTCAAAACATGTCAGCATCTCTCATTTCAGTGCCCTGATTGGTTCCTGAGGGATAAACATTTAAACCATTCTGCTCTGGGCACTACTTAGTAATCACCTCTGTGCTGCTTTAGCAATTATTTTACAAACAACATAGAAACCGGTCTGCCAATACCAAATCAATAACGCACACACGTAACAGAAGGCCTGGAGGTCCAAGTTATATTTCAGCATCTTTGAGCTGGCAGCAGGCCTTCTTGTTTGTCGGGATAATCATTATTTCACACACCTCTAACATTAGGTAGCATCGTTCTAACGCTTTTTAAAGACGTTTTTCATACACGAGTGCTGTCTGTCCACTGATGATTGTCCTTGGTACTCTTATAAGTTTCATTGCTAAAGAGGCAGTTAACAAAGATGTGCAGTCTAAAGTGATTTTTACAAGGTTGCATCTTTCACTATGCCTCCTCGCCTTTAACTTCATACAGCGTCCATGGGACACAAAAGCAAATTTTCCTTGCGAAATCTGTGTCATTTTCAAGTAAATTACGGAAACCCATGCATACTCAATGAAATGACGATGGACAGTATGTCACATTAAAATTACATGTGAGGGCATAACTCACGTAGAAAGTAATCTTGTGTTAAAAATGATCAGGTTATAAAAATATAGTGGACAAATTTAGCGACATTACTTAAGTAGGTAGATATTTGTAAAAGTATTTAACATTATAACTACTTTCAAAAAAATACTTTACTTTAAAAAGCATAACACATACATTTAAAAATAAATGTAATTGAAGAAATACACATAAATACAAATACATGAACACATAAAATTATTTAAAAAATATATCATTAAATAAAAAACATCTCTGAATTAAGATTTTTTTTTAATATAAAAAAAATTATCTATCTATCTATCTATCTATCTATCTATCTATCTATCTATCTATCTATCTATCTATTTGTATGTATATGAACATATATATACATGTATATTCACTTAAAAAACAGAGGTCACAAGGACGTTATAGTTAGGCTCCAATTTTAAATGTAGAAAAACATAGAAATTTACCTGTTATAGAATTATCTCAAGTAACTTTCACTTATGCCCTGAAGTATCTACAACTTGCACCCACGCCATGCACTGTTTTTTTGTGAAAAAACTTCACTTTAAATATTACATTGATAATATTAATGATGTCATCACAGATGCAATGAGTGCTGTAATTTGTGGGGGTAATTAGCAGTGCATGGCAAGGGTACGAGTTATAGTTACCTTAGGGCCCGAGTTATAGTTACTTGAGATAACTATATCAGGTAATTTACTGTGGGTTTGTACTTTTAAAATGTGAGCCTAACTATAACCTCCTTGTAACCTTGGCTTTTCAGTGAATTTCAATAGTTCTATTTCCTAACTATAGCATACCTGTAACTTTTGGTTTGTTCGGTGAATTTCATAGTTTTTTTAAAAATAAAGTAATTTAAATTATTATACATTAATTCAACCACTGCCGCGCACAGGCTTCATCCATGTGCGACATGGGATAGCTGCAGGGCCTGGTCGGCAACCAGGTCCTGCAGCCAACCCCTAAAATCAGCCAACCGCTTATAACCACCCAACCCCATGTCACGCCTGGCTTCTGGCCGTGCACGGCAGGGTATTATCTCAGCAGCAATTTACAAGAAAGAACCCATCCATCACAGTCACTCCATGAGATATTGCACTTGAAAAACGTAAGGATGCAAACTTCTACATTGAGGATTACCATTAACATTTTAAGGTCAAAATACAGAGAAAATACACTTGCTTGGCCTTGGCCATGCACACGAAGTTAGGCTGATTAGTACTTTACAGATATGGAGCTTCCTTTGTTTGCATGTGTAAGTGCTTGACACTGAGGTTTAATTTCTGTAAAATGAGCATTGTGCCAGAATAAATCCTGCCATGCGTATTTATCGAAGAAGAGGCCACTGTTTTCTGCAAAATGTCTACACATCTGGAATACTTTCTACTGGCTATTTAGTGAGTCCTACCTCCTTGGGTAAATGTATAGTGCATCTCCTACACTGTTGCTGTGTAAAGGGCGGTGAGGAAATGTCTCCATTGACCTTGTGTGTTTGTAACTTTGTTGATGTGATTGTTCCTCAACCGTCTTCATCACAATATTTTCAAGGTGGAAATGCATATCTGCAGTTCCACCTTGAAAATATATTTTTTTTATTTTGGGGGAATGCGGGGGAGCCTTAAAGCCCCGTCGTCCCAGCCAGCTCCTGACATTCTGCAGCATTGTGAGAGCAATTTTTTCATTGGTTTCCTTGAACACATATTTGCGTGCAGAAAAAGAGATGAAAACTCCACTTTCTGCAAGTGGGAGCTGTTTGACAGCTCCCAGTTGCATAAAGCAGAGTTACATTTGCTTTTGCTTGGTGGGAGCTGTCAGCTACCACCAAGCAAAAGCAAACAGCTACCTTCCAAGGGTCTTTACACAAAGAAGGGGGGAAGCCAATATAACCTTCTAGAGCCTAGGATTTGTACCAGAAGAAACAGCAAAACACTAATGGATCAACAAATCATTCAAACAGAGAGTAATTTATAGTTGGAAACGTCAATAGTGCTTAGAAGGCATCCTAATATGGTTAATCTGTAATAGTAAAATAATGTAGTAAAATATTTCTATAAAGGCACTGTTGTACTGCAAAAGTAGGAACTGGCAGCCGTAAATGATTTGTCATATACAATTTACTTCAATAAATATCTTTTACATGATTGCCATACCAACATATACAACAAACACTGCATTTATTGTTTAGAAATCATCCAAAAAAAGTTAAAAAAACAAGTTATTGAAAAATCACCAGATACTTCGGAAGACAAAGAATTTGCTATAACGGATAATGTGCCCCTAAAAATAAAGACTCAAAAATGACCGCCTCGAGGTAAAGACACCTAATTAAAATAGACCTGATAATATAGTCCATGACACAATAATGTCATACTTTTGCTGAATAAGAGATCTATTGCTGCTTTGTGTAGTTGCTCTTGTTTTGTCTTTCCTTAGGCATCATTCCTAGATAATGAGAGCTGACACAGTTTCGCTGGTGAAAACGCTTTCAGTCCTCCTTGCTCTGAAGGGAGAGCCATTGCATATAAAAAGTAGCGACAGCAAAATCCCACCTATTATAACCAAAGTAATCGGAAATCCCCTGAAAATACTAGAAAATATTGAGTGTATGGCTGAAGGTATTAAGCCAAATATAAAGGAAAAGGTGTGAATGAAACCAAAACCAAAAGCCTTAAAAAAATGTGAAATTACTTCATCCCACGAGTTCACCAAAGTGTCTCGGAAAATGTGTGCTTAAACGGACTGAATTTCTACAGATGACCTCTCAACTTGAAGTGCATAGGTCTTGCACGCAGATGTAAGTGCCACATGTTTTTGAAACAATAAAGCCTTGTGTGAGAGAACAGGGCTGATTGCAGAGGCCCCCTAACTTTTTGCCCCCATTTTCCACCTTTTGCATGTGTTTTCCTGACTCTGATGGTGCCCTGGGTACTGCTAACCAGTCTCAGGGCCTGTGCTCTGTGTAAAATCAGTATGCAAATTAGGCTAATTATAATTGGCTAAGTCAACCTACCTATAAGTCCCTAGTATATGGTAGGGCATGTAGGTTTAGGGACCCCAGCATATGTAGTGCACCCATAAGTGCACTGCTGAGGTGCCCAGTGTCATTTTAAAGGCAGGCCTGCCTTAATGGCTGCTTTTAAATTAAAGTTATATGCAAATGCGACTTTGGAATTAAAAGTCGTTCCAAAGTCTTAAACTACCTTATTTTTACATATAAGTCACCCCTAAGGTGTGCCCTATGTGCCCCTAGGGCTGGGTGCCATGTAACTATAAGCAGGGACCTTATAAAAATAATTTTATAAGCCCTGGTGAGGTAAAACAGGCAAATGTGTTTTTCCCTCATTGTAGTGAATGACCTCCATAGACTAGAATGGGGAATTTTTTTACAAATTTTAAAAGTCCCCTTAAGTAAAAGATACCAGAAGTTTGGTATCAAATTAATTGTTATTTATAACTTGTTCAGGTAAAGAGTTTTAAACTTTACCTGAAAAGTTGCCAACTTCAGCCCTGCAGTGTTTTTGCTGCTGTGCTCTGATTGGCCAGCCTCTGGCAGCCTGGCCAGGCTACCTTGATGTGGTGTGAAGTGGCCTGGCTCCACACAAAGAGTTGTGCCTGCGGGAGGAGATCTCCCCTCAGCAGATGGTGAGGCAGGAAGGGAGAGGGCTGCCAAATTAGTCTTCAAAGGCAGAGAAGGACATTTGGAGCAACCTAGCAACACCCCCACATCCTGCAAACCCAGACAACTAGGTGCCCCCTTGATTAGATTAGGAGAGGGCAGGAGAGGGGTGTGTTTAGGAATTTTAGCCACACCAGTGGGTGGGCTCAGCCAGATGTAACCTCCCAAAATCACTTTCAGCCATGATGGTTTTTTGAGGAATGTTGCTCCCTGTGATTGATTTTTGCCACACTTCCCAGGAAGTGGTCATCACAGGGGGAAGGACCCTGTCCCTGATTGGAGAACCAGGGCCCCCCTGTTTTTCAACCAGGAGCAAGGATAAAACTGGCAGACTTGCACCCACACCTCAGGTCCCCAACAGATTCCAACAAGGGAGAACTACAGGAGAAGAAGGACTGTCCTGCTGGACCCCTGGCCTGCACCTGTACCCTGCACTCTGAAGGACTGCACCAGCTGCACACTTGGGCTTCACCACAAGAAGGACTTTGCCTGGCTTCAACTGGTTGAAGGAGGGACTCCCTGTGTGCTACAGGTGAAAAATAGCTAACCAGAGTCCCCTGCACCAACTCCTGAAGAAACCAACTAGCTGACCACTGTCCAGTGGCCAAAAAGGAGTTTGCGTCAGGTGCATTCTGTGAGTTGTAGTCCACACCCCCAGGGAGCATCTCAGAGCTTCTGGAACTTTGGGGTGAGCTGTGGACCCCAAAAGAACCCTAAAAGAACATCTGGAAGAAGATCCAGAAGTTTGGAAAACTTTGGAGAACGTTTGGAAAAAAGCTCCATAGAGGGACCGACCCGCCACAGCAACTCTAGCCGGCTTGCCTCAACTGCTACTCGGCCTGACTTGCAGGTTCGTCCCAGGGAAGAAAATCTCCAAAAAAGAGACTAAGTCCGAACATAGGAAGTTGACCGGGACCTCCCAGCCAGTGTATCCGAGGAGGGCTCCAAGGACGTCGGATCAAGGCCTAGGTTTTCCCCAGTCGAAGGATTTTCACCTCAAAAAAACGACTAAGTCCGAAGGTAAAAATCTCCACCGAGGGCTCTCGCGACGCGTATCCGAAGAATAGTTCCAGGAAGTTGGATTGGACTGGCAGGTTCGTCCCGCTGAAGAAAATCTTCAGAAAAATAACTAAGTCTGAAGGTAACCTTTTGACCGAGGCCGAAGCCAGGCTCCACCGCGGTCGGCCTTAAACTTTGACTTTGCCCCGGTCGAGGTGCGACCAGATGACCAGCTTTTTGTTTCTAGGCGCTAGAAAACAATAATTCTTTAAAAATTCATATCTCCGGTTCTCCTTATCCGATTTTATTCATTTTTGTGTCATTTTAAAGATAAAAATATAATCTATTTTTATACATTGACTTGGATTTTTAAACTGTTTCCTGTGTTTTATTTAATTACTGTTTTGTGATATTTGAATGCTTTACACTCTGTCTCCTAAATTTAGCCTTGTCGCTCGTTGCCAAGCTACCAAGGGTTGAGCTGGGTTTAATTGACTGAGACCTAACTGGACCTAAGTAGAGGTTGGTGGCCTATTGCAAAATCACATTTGAAGTAGCAATATGTGGCCAAATGTCTGCTACTCCTTCATATTGTGTGGGGGGAAAGAGAACATTCCCGCAACATGTGACAGTTTGGGAGACCGAAACGACATAAGCTATTCCTGCTCGCATTCCACAACAGCTCTCACTGTTAAGGGGCACATAGCCACCATTTGAGAGTAGCTGGAATGCAGGTCTAATCAAGGGGACTGGAACTCCCTTCAGATAACAAGCCAAATTTGCTACTGAGTCATTACATGTCCCATGTAAGGACACCTGTTTACAAACCATCAAGTGGCTCCCCTGCTAACAAAGACCTCTTTCATGCCACTGAAGCATTCATACGAAAATAGAAGCTCCCTCATCTCGTGTTTGTAACTATCCCACAGCCATTCATATCTGCCTGCTGGAATGCGTTTCAAGCAGGATGTAAATTGAAGTGTTGAAATAGGCAGATTTATAACCCCGTTTATTAGCTACTCAGCAAATGGTATTTCTGCCACCGTAAAAGGAAACTTTTCTAATTTCTCGATGTTTAGCATGACGTAAGTTGCTTACTGCTTAGCCATTATTTGTTGTTGTCACATTAAATTAAATGTTGAAAATATGTCCCTTACGCTAATGTGTTTCCAGGGAACCGGACCTGGTTTCAGTGTTTGTAGTGTCCAACCTAACTGCATAATGGTCCTTAGCTGACTTTGTCCATGATGTGAAGATGACATGCCACTCTCTACTATGTCTATTGCAGAGGACAAAATGTTATTTAAAGTGTATATCTGGTCAGACAAAGTGTTAATACCACTATATACAACAGCTAATGCTTTCTGTAAATGTTCCTGATCAAGTTGCCTTAACCGAGCAGCCGCGTCTTGTTGGAAATGTTTCCAAATTTCATTATATACTACATATAAAAAGCGTTTTCTGCATTGTCTTCCGGGGCCTAACAGGAAATCCCGTAAATCTGTATAGTTAGACAGGAAACTAAGGTGTTCTTTAACCGCAGCTAGCAATGAACTTTTCAACCATTGCTGGCATAATTTCCCTGCACCATCTGTTGTCACTGTACCAGAGTGTTCTGAGGATACATAGTAAGGATCTGGCCTATTTGTTCTGAAACTCCCCCCATGGAGTTTACAAAACGTATATGGCACCCATTGGTGTCTACTGGCCACAATAACCACCCACCAGGATGTGAAAGTGATGTGTTAAATGTTCCATTCATCGAGCTAGTCATCAAATGCATTTAAATACGTTTGCCATTTATAAAATTTTGCTGGGGCAGGAATACTGCGTGCATTAAGTTCCTTAATTTTTGCTAAGCCTAAGCAACTCGTTTAATGTACAGTTTGATTTAAAAATATCATTTGAACAGGTATCAGGCATGCGCTAAATAAAGTTTCCTTTCCCCTTATTTGCCAATTTTTAGTCCCCCACACACTTTTCAAGTCTATTGACTTCAACCAGTAATCAAAGCCTTCAATAGCCAACCGGGAAACAATGGAATCAGAATAAATCAATTTTGTATCGGTGAATAAAACACATTGACTTTCCATCATTGGCAATTTAAAATAATGTGACAGCATTTTTAACATTGTGCCCAGAGAAATATGCACATTTTTCAGTATATGTTTTGGAACTCCCCACTCGTGGAGTCGGACAGTGTTCCCACAGTGTGTAATTGAAAAGAGTCTTTGGGGTACTTGCTCTGTGAATAAAATGATGTCCATAATAATTATAACAGAACATATCTCCATAACTTTCCTTGGATTGATAAACATCTTCAAATACAGTATAATATTTGGTGAGGGTTAGAAAAAAGGAAGGCGGAGCGAGATGTCTGTTGGGGCTAATGGAAGTTAAAGCGGTAGTTCAAGTGGGAGGGTCCGTAGTTGTTCAGGGCCTTGTATGCGTGGGGCAGGAGCTTGGACTGGCATCTTTTCAGTACAGGGAGCTAGGGGAGTTCACTGAGGTAGGGGGTGATGTGGGTTTGTCGATGGAGATCCAGGATGAGTCTGGTTGCAGCGTTCTGTATGGTCTGTATTGGTTGGAAGATGGGAGCTGCAATCCCTGTGAAGAGAGCATTGCCATAGTCCAGTCAGCTGGAGATGGGAGTCTGGGTGATGGTGCATCCTGAGCTTTGGGGTAGCCATTTGAATATGTTACCAAGCATGTGGAGGATGAAGAAGCAGGAAAAGGAGACAGAGTTGACCTGGCTCGTCATGATTAGCTTGTTGAAATCTCTTTATTGTTATTTGCATTGTAGATAGAAGTAATAACATACACTAATTACAATCAGCACTCAAACATCAGGTGTGCAACAGTATTTTGCAAGCAGAAAGCATGATCAGCGGTCAAATGTCATTTATACATAAGAGTACAGATACAATGCAAAGATCATAGAATAATTAGCACTTCGACCCATGCAATCAGGGGAGAGTAGGGAGGGGTGGGGGGTAAAGGGAGAAACCAGGAGTCGAAGAAACATCAGCAGTGCATAAACAAAATTAAAAATGTGTAGGTCAGGCCTAAACCAAGGGTCCATGATGACGGTTGCGGTCTAGCAGGTAGAGATATGTTATTAAGAGGGGCACACGTAGCGAGGGATCATAGCTAAGGTGTGTGTGGGAAGCATGCCACTGTGGGATCAGAGGAATAGCTGCAGTGCTCGTAGTTTCAGTGGGTTTACGCAGGTAAATTCAATGTGAGAGAGATATTGTATCAGAGCTCACCAGGTAATCTGAAACTTAGGGTCCCCACTTTCCTTGCGCCTCTTAGCGCCCCCTACCACCACCATGTGTGTGCCTTATATAAGATACAGCACACCATGGCGGTAGTTAGTTGAAGTGGCATCAACATTTTTGACGCTAGTTTGGAGCTTTGCAGGATTAGCATCAAAAAGTTTGAAGCTAATCCTTCAAAGCCCATTGAGGCCCATTGAAAACAATGGCAAGCCTCCTTTTAACGCCGGCTCTGAGCAGGCATTAAAAGTGCCAAAAAAATGGTGCAAAGAATTCTTTGCACCATTTTTTCTGCCCCCCAAATGGGGAAATGCCCTCTTTGCATTCATTATGCCTAGCGCAGACATAATGGAGCACAAAGGGTTACAAAGTGGAGCGATACATGCTTTGCTCCACTTTCTAAATTTTGGCCTTGTTGGGCCTCATTAGCATACAAAAATGACAATAAAGTGGTGCAAGGAGGCTCTGGGGCTTTTAAATCCCATAAGGGCCAGATTTATACTTTAGCACAGAAAACTGTGCAAAAGCAGTTTTGTGTCAAAAAGTTAAGCACTGGCTAGCGCCTTTTTTTAACACCACGTGGGCATCATATTTATACTATGATGCTGGGTGGTGCTAAAAACAGGTTTGAGTCAAAATTTTTGATGTTAACCATTGCGCCTTGTCATAAGGCAAAATGACGCTAACGCTGGAAAAATGACTCTAACTTGTTTTACAACACGTAAACATGTTGCAAAACGGAAATGCACCATTTTTATCCACATTAGCGTCAAATATAGATGTTAATGCAGAAAACAGTACAAAGGAGAGGCAAAATGGAGTTAGAAAGCCAGGAGAGACCCCAGGGTGATCCCACACAACCAGGAACCAGCCAGGAGGATACACACAAGTCCCAGGGGAGGGAGAAGAAAAAGAGAAAGTGTTGTTTCAGTGCGGAGGAGCATGAAATTCTGGGGAGAGAGGTGACGGAGCACCAGCAACAACTATTCGTCTCCTCCAAATTGCCAATTGGCATCAGAGAGGCAATCTGCCAGCAGATAGTTGACAAGATCAACAGTGTGGCAGAGGGGAGGAGAACTGTTGCTGAGTGCAAGAAATGCTGGCATGGCTGCAAGAGAAGTACAAAGGAGAAAATGGCAAGGAATAGGAAGGCAGCACTGCAAACTGGAGGTGGAAGTCCAGCACCACAAGAGGACCTGGATGAGATGGAGGAGATGGTTGCAGCAGTCATTCCGGAGGAACTGTTCATTGGTATCGCAGGACAGGACAGCGCAGACTACCAGAAAACACCACAAATGCAGGGTAGGTTGCATGGGTCAAAATAATGCCAAATTGTCAAGTGCAAGATGGGGGAGGCACATAGGACACACTCAGTGCATGTCAAAGGAGCGCTGAGGGACACATTGCACATTAAGCAAGTTGCAACATTCAAACCTGAGCAACATATGTACATACAACTTGGAAGTGCCATGCACTGCAACAGATACACAACCTGGAAATATGTTAACCACCAGGGATATATACACACATGTATATATGAAGCACATAGGATGGAAGGCATGTCTAATGACTGTGCCCCTGGTTGTATTATCACAACATCCGTTGCATATAGTCAAACAAAGCCTACCAATACGACCAAGACATCAGAGACTAGGAAGTCAGTCAATACCATTCTTGGGGTTACATCATAATGGTGTCCCTTGCAGAAACACCTTGCAACGGTCTTGTCTCATTGCCAAAACACATGTGTGTTGCATCTCACAGCACTCAATACATTGAAACCTTTCCCAACAGTACCCAGACATGTGCCAGAAGCACCAACACCCCACACATAAACAACACATCCCCATAAGGCAGCCAGTATTCCATCATGCAGTAAGGATGCAGGGAAAATGAATCTGGATAGGCACTGGGGAAATAGCAGGGTGGTTCTGTATCACAGGAAACATGCCACTAACCAGTGTAACTAAACTGGTATAGAATGGAGCGACACATTTTGACACTGGTCACAACAAAAACAAGCTAAGCCCACAACTACTCTGACACAACCATGTGAGACACATAAGAATGGGGAAAAACCACACAAATACAACACATGGGGGGTCATTACAACATTGGCGGTAAAAGCCGCTTACCACTGTGCAGAAGACTGCCAACACACCGCTGCGGAATTCCGCCACAGCTATTATGACCCACATCTCGGAATCTGACAAAATTCAGACACCCACACAAGTCCGCCACACCAAAGGTCAGTGTTAAACTGGCGAAAACAAAACCTCCACTGTCACGCCAACAGAAATACGCCCACACTATCACGACCCACGAATCCACGTGGTGGTCTTTCAACCGTGGTATTCCATTGGCAGTACACACCGCCGCGCTCAAAATACACACACACATACAAAACACCGCCACATTGGACAATCGAAATACACACACCTGAGACACATACACACACCACTCCCACACACCCATTACAATATAAAACACACGCCCACATCACCCACAAACCCCTACGACCACCATTACAGAGAGAAGGCCAGAGAGAGACAACACCATCCACAAGCTAGCATCCACAGGCACTCAACACCATCACCCACACAACTTCCACGCACAAAATACCACACACCACTACATATCACCACACTTATCACCATACACACCACCCCACACATCACCTACACCACCCCATGGCACGGCAAAGACACCCCAGGTTCTCAGAGGAGGAGCTCAGGGTCATGGTGGAGGAAATCATCCGGGTAGAGCCACAGCTATTTGGAGCACAGGTGCAGCACACCTCAATTGCAAGGAAGATGGAGCTATGGAGAAGAATAGTCGACAGGGTCAACGCAGTGGGACAACACCCAAGAAATCGGGACGACATCAGGAAGAGGTGGAATGACCTACGGGGGAAGGTGCGTTTCCGTGGTCTCAAGACACCACTTGGCGGTTCAGCAGACTGGCGGCGGACTCCCACCTCCTCCCCCACAACTAACAACATGGGAGGAGCAGGTCTTGGCGATTCTGCATACTGAGGGCCTCGCAGGAGTCGGTGGAGGAATGGACTCTGGTAAGTCAAACCTTTACTAATATATCCCCCACCCTTCCTGAATGCCATCACAAACTCCTACCCGTACCCTCACCCTCAGCACTCCAACTCACATATACCCCACTATCACAAACCACCCATCCCAACACCAAGCCCTGCATGCAACCCCAATGCATGGACACCCATCACAAAAGCATGCCCACTGCACATACCCATACAACCCCCTAAACCATCATCACACAAGTCCCCACAGAGGAATGCAAGCACTGGGGTACACTGGTCACCCACCCATTGCCCACCATGACACACACAGATGCAATAATTAAGCTTTTACACCCCTGCAGGACCACTACCCAACGTCACCAGACAGGAGGGTCCAGACATCTCCCCCCCACCCACAGAAGAGGCCCACAGTGATGACAGCAGCTCTGTCCAACTGGATCCAGATGACCAGCCCGGACCATCGTGGGCCTCAGGACAGTCGGTTCCCCTCGCACAGGCCACCACAGACCTTCCACCCTCTGGTAACACCAGCACAGCACCCACCCAGCGGGCCCATACCTCCGTACCCAGGACACGTCAATCAGCTGTGTGTCCACCACTACAGGGAACCCAGGATGACCCACCACCCCAGTAACAACAGGGACCTGGGGGCAGTGGCAGTGGGCACACGGTCCAGGGGACGGAGGCCCAGGAACACAGGGGAACTGGGAGGGCTGCTGTGTGACAGGGGGCGCACAGGCCTAGGGGACCCACTCTCCACAAGGCCCTCTCCTCCATCATGGGAGCATACCACCACTCCCAGGAAACAATGGCAACGGTCCTGGCCAAGTTTCAGGAGACCCCACGCATGCAGGAGGAACAATATCTGGGCTTCTGGGAGGATCTCAGAACCATCAGCTCCACCCTGGGCACCATCGTAGGGGTGCTGAAGGAAATACTAAACACCAGGAGGGACACTGTGGCACTCCAAGGGTCCCCTGACACTAGCCTGGACGATGAACTGCCCACCACTTCCGCCGGCGCTAGTGGACAGGAGGTACCACCACAGGACCACCACACCAGCACCTCACCCCCTGCAGATGGAGAACCACCCCGCAAGCAGTCCCTGAGATCCAGGAACAAGACAGAGCACGATGCCAAGACCCCCGCCAAGAAATGAGACCACCCTGATTGTCAACCCACTGTCCCACTTTGTCACCCTGTCCATATTGGAACTGCCCCAGCTCCACTTCCTATGCCCATATGGGCAATGCACCCATGAGACAAATAGACTGGACTCTGCCATGGACACTCCTCTGCCATCACCCCTCACCATTTAACTTCCCCCTCCAATATTTTGCATTTAAATAAACACACCTAAAGCACCAAGATCTGGAGTCTGTCTGTGATTTTGAAATAGTGTATTTGCAATTACATTGACAAAATTTCCAGGAAATAGTAATGTCAACATACCTATGTCACACAGCTCTAGTCCATGAGGAATGTAAGCAGATGACACACGTTGGGACCCACACCTGTGAAACCGTAAGGGAAAGTGACAACTCAATGACCATACACTGGGTGAAATAGACAGACAGGATAGAGGTAGAAGTGTAAAAGTACTTGTAGTAGGCAGGAATGTATTCTCACCTGTGTTTCACTGGAAATATTGCTGGATGACTGAGTCCCTGTTGTCAATGTCTTCTTCCTCTGCTTCCTCCTCATCACTGTCCACAGGCTCCACAGCTGCCACAACACCGCCATCTGGACCATCCTCCTGCAGAAAAGGCACCTGTCGTCGCAAAGCCAAATTATGAAGCATACAGCAGGCCACGATGATCTGACACACCTTCTTTGGTGAGTAGAATAGGGATCCACCTGTCATATGGAGGCACCAGAACCTGGCCTTCAGGAGGCCGAAGGTGCGTTTGATCACCCTCCTAGTCTGCCCGTGGGCCTCATTGTAGCGTTCCTCTGCCCTGGTCCTGGGATTCCTCACTGGGGTCAGTAGCCATGACAGGTTGGGGTAACCAGAATCCTCTAATAGCCACACCCAGTGCCTCTGTAGTTGACCCATCACATAAGGGATGCTGGTATTCTGCAGGATGTAGGCGTCATGCACTGAGCCAGGGGACATGGCATTAACATCGGAGATGTACTTGTCTGCCACACATACCATCTGTACATTCATCGAATGATAACTCTTCCGGTTCCTGTACACCTGTTCACTCCTGTGGGGGGGGGCCAAAGCCACCTGAGGGAAAACGATGTAGCTCCGCATGTGTTTCAGAAGGGCAGACAACACTCTGGACAATACGTTGGAAAATATCCGCTGAGACATCCCTGATGCTATGGCCACTGTTGTTTGAAAAGACCCACTTGCAAGGAAATGGAGCACTGACAGCACCTGCACTTGAGGGGGGATTCCTGTGGGATGGCGGATTGCTGACATCAAGTCCGGCTCCAACTGGCTACACAGTTCCTGGATTGTGGCACGGTCAAACCTGTAGGTGATGATCAAATGTCGCTCCTCCATTGTCGACAGGTCCACCAGCGGTTGGTACACAGGAGGATTCCGGCATCTCCTCACATGTCCCAGCGGACGGTGCCTATGAAGGACAACAGCGAGCACAGAGTCAAACAACTCAGAGGTATGTACCCACAGTATGTACAGAACACCACTCATACACAAAATGTGGCCTGTATGTGTGTTGAGACTAGGCCTAGGTATGTGTGACGCAGTTGGTAATTAGGCCATGTGGGCCCCTGAAATGGCGGCTGCCTGACCTCTAAAGCGGGACAATGGGATGTGAGGTAACTGCGCTGGCGTGGTACACCGTTGCGGTAGGCGGGCGATGACCGCAGCGCAATGCTGCATTGGTTAACATTGGACCTATGGGTCCCAGGAGCCAATGACGATGTACGTCGGCGGTGATGGTACGCACCGCCGTGGACGTGACCGCCATTTTCTAACTGTTTAATCACTCGATACCTGATCTTCGACAGGAGAGGACCTACACTGCAAGTGCTGCTGTGACCTCGGTCTGGAAGAGACAATGGCTTGTGCGTCTGGGGAAAGGGCCCCTGCTTTCACTGCAGAGGAGTTGGAGAAGCTCGTTGACGGCGTCCTCCCCCAGTACACGCTACTCTACGGTCCTCCAGACCAACAGGTAAGTACACAGGGAGCATGTTGTATGGGCTGGTTGTAAGAAGGAAGGGGAGCTCCCTTGTGGTGGCGGCAACATCTGTGCCCCCCACTTCAACAGGTATAGCCGCCATCCTCCCTACCAACACCACCCTCTCAGCAGCCGCTCAGCGTGTGCCCTGTGCCCGCTCACCCAGGAGGGTGGGCATCACCTTCGCCCCAGGCACCGCAGCCCCTGCCCCTGTCACCTCTGCTGCCCTCAGTGAGGGGGCCATTGACCTCCTCAGGTCACTCACTGTTGGGCAGTCTACCATTTTGAATGCCATCCAGGGTGTAGAAAGGGAGTTGCAACACACAAATGCATTCCTGGAGGGCATTCATTCTGGTCAGGCTGCCCATCATCGAACCCTTCAAACTCTGGCCTCAGCACTGATGGCAGCCATTGTCCCTGTGTCTAGCCTCCCCCCTCCAACTTCCTCCACCCAGACCCAATCCCCTGTACCTCTGCCTATCCCAAGCACACCATCAGACCAGCCTGCACACACCTCACCACACAAGGGAAGCTCAGGCAAACATAAGCACCACACATCCCACAGGCACTCACACAAGCATCACACACATGCCGACACACCACCATCCACTGTCTCCACTGTGTCCCCCTCCTCGTCGTCTCCCTCCTCCCTCCCAGCCTCCCAGTCTCGTCTACACTCACACCTGCATGCACTACCTCTACAACCACTACGTCCCTCTCCAGCACACCCCGCTCACGTGGAGTCACCACCCACACTACCATCCTCATGTCCCCTGTGTCCTCTCCCAGTGTGTCTGTGCCACCCCCTCCGAAGATACACAAACTCAGGCACACACACACCCAACAGCCATCCACCTCACGACAGCCTCCAGCGCAAGCACCTGCACCCAAATCCACAAAAGGTACACCTCCTACAACCACCACCTCTTCCTCCACTCCCAAACCCCCTCCAGCTTCCCATCCCAGTGTGTCCAAACAACTTTTCCTGTCCCCCCTTAACCTATTTCCCACCACCCCCCCTCCAACTCATAGGTCCCGTACTAGCACCTCAGCCAAAAAATCTCCGGGACCAGTGGTGCCTGTTGTTACAGGTATGTCGAGTGCACCGGCCACCAGGCCAGCCAGTCTGTCACGGAGCCACAGCACAGCCAGTCCCCCCCCTGTGAAGCACCAGAAGTTGGACAGTGCCCGGGGGAAGACTCCAGCCAGCCAAGCCGCTCACAGGGGTCCCGGGGGGAGTGTGGACTCGGCAGTGACTCCTCCCAAGGTGGGGAAGGGGCAGAAGAAACCTGCAAAGTCAGTGAGGAGCAGCACGGCGGAGAAGACCGCCATCATCCCGCTGGCCAGGAGGCCACTGCCAGCCCTATCGTTGCTGCCCAGAAGGGCCCCGCCAGCCCCATCGTCGCTGGCCAGGAGGCCACCGCCAGCCACAGGCCAGCTGCCCAGGAGGGCCCCACAAGCCACAGGCAAGCTGCCCAGGAGGGCCCCACAAGCCACAGGCCAGCTGCCCAGGAGGGCCCCACAAGCCACAGCCCAGCTGCCCAGGAGGGACCCACAAGCCACAGCGCAGCTGACCCATGAAGGACCGCCAGCCACAGCCCAGCTGGGCAATGACGGACCGCCAGGGCAAGGATCGCTGAACAGGGCAAAGACCGCCATGGCAAGCACCGCTGAACAAGGCAAGCACCGCTGAACAGGGCAGAGACTGCCAACTCAAGCACCGCTGAACAGGGCAAAGACTGCCAACTCAAGCACTGCTGAACAGGGCAAAGACCGCCATGGCAAGCACTGCTGAACAGGGCAAGCACCGCTGAACAGGGCAAAGACCGCCATGGCAAGCACCGCTGAACAAGGCAAGCACCGCTGAACAGGGCAGAGACTGCCAACTCAAGCACCGCTGAACAGGGCAAAGACTGCCATGGCAAGCACCGCTGAACAGGGCAAGCACCGCTGAACAGGGCAAAGACCGCCATGGCAAGCACCGCTGAACAAGGCAAGCACCGCTGAACAGGGCAGAGACTGCCAACTCAAGCACCGCTGAACAGGGCAAAGACCGCCATGGCAAGCACCGCTGAACAGGGCAAGCACCGCTGAACAGGGCAAAGACTGCCATGGCAAGCACCGCTGAACAGGGCAAAGACCGCCATGGCAAGCACCGCTGAACAGGGCAGAGACTGGCAACTCAAGCCCCGCTGAACAGGGCAAAGACCGCCATGGCAAGCACCGCTGAACAAGGCAAGCACCACTGAACAGGATAGAGACTGCCAACTCAAGCACCGTTGAACAGGGCAAAGACCGCCATAGCAAGCACCGCTAGCCCATTAGCGGCAGGGGCAGTGACACAACTGGGACCGTCACGGGGTGAGTGCTGCACTCAGGGCACCAGTCCCCCTCCAGAACCAGTGGAGACATGCATCCACTACCTCTGTCCTGCACAGGATGAAGCACTCTGGGCACCAGTCCCCCTCCAGAACCAGGGGAGACATGCATCCACTACCTCTGTCCTGCACCGGATGAAGCACTCTGGGCACCAGTCCCCCTCTAGAACCAGTGGAGACATGCATCCACTACCTCTATCCTGCACAGGATGTAGCACTCTGGGCACCAGTCCCCCTCCAGAACCAGTGGAGACATGCATCCACTACCTCTGTCCTGTACAGGATGAAGCACTCTGGGCATCAGTCCCCCTCCAGAACCAGTGGAGACATGCATCCACTACCTCTGTCCTGCACAGGATGAAGCACTCTGGGCACCAGTCCCCCTCCAGAACCAGTGGAGACATGCATCCACTACCTCTGTCCTGCACAGGATAAGGCACTCTGGGCACAAAGCTCCTTACAGAACCAGTGGAGAAAGTTATCCACTTGAGAGACTATGGCTTTGCACTCCCCAGGATAAAGCAGTGGGCAAACCACCCACTGTAGAGACTTGAGAGACTGTGGCTTTGCACTCCCCAAGATAAAGCAGTGGGCAAACCACCCACTGGAGAGGCTTGAGAGACTGTGGCTTTGCACTCCCCAGGATAAAGCAGTGGGCAAACCACCCACTGGAGAGACTTGAGAGACTGTGGCTTTGCACTCCCCAGGATGGTGCAGTGGGCAACCCACCCACTGTAGAGACTTGAGAGAGTGTGGCTTTGCACTCCCCAGGATAAAGCAGTGGGCAAACCACCCGCTGGAGAGACTTGAGAGACTGTGGCTTTGCACTCCCCAGGATAAAGCAGTGGGCAAACCACCCACTGGAGAGACTTGAGAGACTGTGGCTTTGCACTCCCCAGGATGGTGCAGTGGGCAACCCACCCACTGTAGAGACTTGAGAGACTGTGGCTTTGCACTCCCCAGGATGCAGCAGTGGGCAAACCACCCACTGGAGAGACTTGAGAGACTGTGGCTTTGCACTCCCCAGGATGGTGCAGTGGGCAACCCACCCACTGTAGAGACTTGAGAGCTTGTGGCTTTGCACTCCCCAGGATAAAGCAGTGGGCAAACCACCCACTGGAGAGACTTGAGAGACTGTGGCTTTGCACTCCCCAGGATGCAGCAGTGGGCAAACCACCCACTGGAGAGACTTGAGAGACTGTGGCTTTGCTCTCCCCAGGATAATGCAGTGGGCAAACCACCCACTGTAGAGACTTGAGAGACTGTGGCTTTGCACTCCCCAGGATTGATCGATGGGCATGGAGCCCCCTCGTGGATCTGGCATCGTGCACTCATCCGGCTGAGGTGCCCCCCTTCCCTTCCCCCTGAGGTACCTGTTGTATTTCTATCTGATGCCCCTGCAGTGTTCTCTCTGTCATGTTCGGGAATCTTGTGTGGGCCTCGCCCATGCATTTTGGGCCCAGTGGTCCACGGACTATGAATGATGCAAAACCTAGACTACTAATCGTGGTATAAATTTTGTTTATAGTGTATATATATATATGTATATATTTGCTTACTCAATTTTGATATATTACAATAGTTACACTCATTTCCTTTTGTCTTTGCATTCTTCCAGGGGGGCTTTGGGGGGGGTGTTACTGTAATGTATTGATAAGCATTGGTGTGTGTGTTGTAGTGGGTGAGGGTCGGGGTGGGGTTTGGGGTGTTGAGTGTGTGTGTCCTTATTTTTTGCCTCCCCCCTCCCGTATGTCGTAGGTGCAGTACTCACCGTGGTCTTCACCGCCGGCGTTGGTGATCCTCGTAGAGAGCAGGAAGACTAGCGCTGGGAGAATATGAAGCTCCGGCTCCATGCTGTCCTCCTTCATCGTTGAGTGTGTAGAGGTGAGCGTTTTTCATTCGAAATGCCTGTTTCCGCCGTGTTTTTATCCGCGTTGTATCCGCCCCAGAAAAGGTGGCGGATTGGCCTGTCATAATAGTGTGGGCGGTACATTGTCTCCCGCCTGGCTGTTGGCGGTGACCGCCAAGCCGTTTGTCTGTACCGCCGTGGCGGTCTGAATGTTAAAGTGGCTGTCTTTAATGACGGTTTCCGCCACAGTCGTAATTGCAAAATTTTTACAGCCGGCCTGTTGCCGGTCTTACTGCCACTTTAACACCGTCCGCCAGGGTTGTAATGACCACCATGGTGTATGACTGTGAACATAATGGTGTACAATTTCACATTGACGGGCGGGGGATGGTGCATGGGCAAGTCAGGTGTTGGTAAGACTGCCAGTGCAGTTTACCCTTTGCGGTTGGCAGTATGAGTGACACGTTGGGATGGCGTGTGGAAACCTGTCTTCTCGTGGTAGCTCTGTAGGGCACTTAGCACAACATTGTTGATGGATCAAATAGAGTCAGTCTTGGGGTGCATTGTGTGCGACAGGACATGCTGCTCTTAGCCCTGCAAATCAGGCAATGGAAAGGGAAGAGGGGAAGGGCATGGGTCCCACTGCACTGCCCATGCCAGATGCATGGGCTGTGTAGGAGCACTCAGGGACACACCACACCACATCACCACCAACCTATTGTATGGGGGTTTCACCGCCATGCAAAGGCTGGTGGAAAAGCGGGAACATACCTGGAGGGAGGCGCTGATTGTAATACTGGTCTGGTGTCACAAGACAGGTGGCATTGCCAGTCTGTAAGCTGCTGGCAACCTGCCAGTGCCAGGCCATTGGCTCATTGGGCATTCACCATTGACAACATGTGCCACTACCACCTACGCTGTTGGGGGTGGTCGTATAGACAATGGCAGTCAGGTAGTCATAGGACTGCCGGACTTGTAATGAGGGTCCATGTATGCACCAGTATGACTACCTGCAAAATCACCATCAAACTAGCTTGAGGCCCTGACCTAAGTTCAACTCCAGTTAACTGGCTATGCCTATAAACTAAGTTACCGTCAGGCACTGTAATATACAAAATGATGTACACAGCAACTAATGATGCCCATGCAGGCCATCCCTGGGTCCACCGCTGTGCCTGTTTCAATTTAGCGGCACTGCCACTATGCTGCATCTCTTGCATCATAGTGCAAGGATGGCTGCATTGAGAGGGAGATCATAGTTGTGTAGGAAGGCGCACCTTCCAGCACAGACAGAAGATGAAATGGAAATCTGCTAGGTCCATGTGTGCTGTGCAATGTAGCACACATACAGCTACATCAACATGAGGAACTCTCAAAGGAAACAACAGCATAGTGTCTTAGCAATGCTATTCCTGGGGTGGTGCAAGGTTTCAGTACCGCCTGGGTGAATGTGAAACATGGAAGACTGAGACAGGGGCATATTGCCATGTTTTCTGCTGTGCCTTGACCACTGCAACAGCCATGGCAAGGTCCTACCATGCAAATGGATGCATAGGAGGTTTGACAATAACAAGATGGTGTCAAGCCACAAAAAGGATATACATTACACCTAGTAGATATGGCGCAGCCAATTGCACCACCTGAGCTTCCCCTTATGTGACAGTCAGGTGGGACAAAGTGCTGATTGACTGCGACCATGATATACAGGAACAATGTTTGGGAAGTAAGATGACAATGAGCCTCCAGTAGCAAGTCAGTGACGTGACATGTCATCTGCCACAACACAGAAAGATTGATTTTACACTATCTCATTGCAGAGGATGATGGCTCTCCTGCTGATCTGCCTGTCCTGGAGTACCCGGATGACCTTGATGACCTGGATGACCAGCTGAAACCGTCGGCCAAGAGACTCTCCAAGAAGTCCTGGTATCCCTCCAGACACCACCTCCAGTCACAAGGAGGACAAATAATGTAGCAGCCATCCAAGAAGCCCCACCTAACACCCCAGTAGCACGACCTGCCAGCACTAACACAGCTGAGGACTCAGGCAGGTCATCTACCTGGTCATTCATCAAAACATTCATCCGCACACATATGTTGTGCAGGATAGCAGATGTCAGGATGATTCTGCACACAATGTGTGGGGCATATAGGAGGCTGCCTCCTGTGAGGTCCAGGCGCCTGAATCTTGTTTTCTGTATTCCAAATGTCCTTTCCACGATATTGCGTGTCTTAAGGTGTCCCTCATTGTATGCACGCTCTGCTGCTGTGCTTGGGTTTGCAAATGGGGTCATCATCCTTAACCATGATCCCGTGCAAAAGATAAAAGGTGTAAGTTGTTGTTTAGGCTTGCAACAGGTTTGTCATGTGGCATGGCAGTCGTTATTTTGAGTTGGTTGTGACTCATACGTTTTTGTGGCATGGACTGAGTTCCTGGCCTTGTGCAAAGTTTTCTTAGCACTGTGTTGTTGAACATGACAATCTTAGGTATTGGCTCACGTACCTGGGACATAGTTTGGAATCCTAACTGATGCTAAGTATGTGTGTACCATGTGTTGTGTAGTGCACTTTTGTATCAGTGAGCTATCACTAGAGGGGACATGATATATATTCACAACACAATGGGGTCAGATGTGGTGACAACATGGTAGCCCTACAGAGCCTGGACATCCCAGCCATTTTGACATGTGTCATTACAGATGAAGTGCAACACCTAGGCCCATTTTATTGAGTAAGTGACAATGCACAACACAGCTCCAACATTGGCAGCCCTGTGCTGCAACATTTTCACCATGCAGGAATGTACCATGTGTGACATGTTACTTGGCAAGCCTTTGTTGCCCCCCTACACCGGCGCCTAATATGAAGCCGTGCACCAAGACGACCAGCCTTGCACCAGGGTGCTTGGCTAGCTGCCCTGTGGAGGTGGATGTATCTATGCAGGAAGGGACACCTTCTTATACATATACATTTTTGATGAGCAATTGGCTCTTTCTGTGTGTGCAGCAGTATGCAGCATGCATAGGTGGCACATTCATCTGAGGTCAAATCACAGTCTATTTCTTTATTGCAACCTGCAGGTGGCAACCCTGGGTTGGTGTTTGATGTCGGCACTGCCTCAGGTTTTAGGTGACACCTACATCTGAGTTAGAATCATAATGCTATGTATCTTGTGGTGACACACCTGCAGCCCCTTCCACACTAAGTGCTGCATGGGAGGGTGGCCGATTTACAATGTGGCTTCATGTCACAAAAGAATGGTCATCCACAAACTTGTACATACAGTGCAGGCCATGACAATGGCACTGGGTGCTCTTACATAGATCCCTTAGTGATCCTGAGTGGCAGCTGATGTTTGTGCCAGCCATCAGGTGTCCAAGGGTGTGTATCCCATTGTTTTAGGATGATCAACATCACTACCAGTGTCTCTCCTATCTTCCAAAACATGAATCAGCATTTATACTGTCCACACATGCACAGTGCAGGCTATGAGATGAGCTCAGCTAATTAGCAAATGTGTCCCTTAGCACAGTGCCTGCAAGGTCAGTGATGTCCTAAATACTCCCACAGGGTCCCACTATGGCATCCATAATCTGCACTGTCTAACTATGACTCTGCCCCATGGTGGGCCATTTATTGCTTACAGTACAGACGTGATGGTGTTGTGGGTCAGTAAGTGGTACATATGAGGTAGCACTAAAGTAGGTGTGGTACCACTTCTCACAAATCTTGCACATGGTATGTTATGACCATTAATGTTGTATTCCTATGCCTGTGACCCAATGCATCAGGCAGATGTATATGCACACTACTGGTAAGTCAGGTATGTGTTGATGAGATATAGTTGGTATTGGCACCAGTTGTCTGGCACTTGATGTTTGTTCTGACAGAGACTTGCATGGCATGATGTGAGGGATCTGTGCCTATGTGTGACTTACGTTACTTGAGCATGGTGTATGCCATTGACATTGCTGTGCTATTATTTGTTTGGTGTACTCTGTGTGAAGTGTAGTAGGCAAACAGTGGGGACTTGTAGTGGTTTGTGTACATCTTCTGTTTGCAGAGGGTACATATCTGCACCTGTCCTTCATCTGGTGTGCATGTCAAGTTTTGGGTTTGTTACAGACATATGGGTGTATGTGTTTGTGGTGTGCACTGATTGTGCTGTTCTGCAGCATGGTGCATATGTGTTGTTACCTGCACATCTGTGTTACCCCGTCCATGTGTTTGTGGAGTGGTGTATGCCTTGTGTGTCCTACATGGTTGGTGTGCTGTGTGTAAATTGCTAGGTTTGTTGACTTACTCACAAGTAGGCCATTTCCATATTATCCATACTGGAATGGTTTGTTGGCCCTGCTGTGCCTGAATATGTAGGCATCATGGACACTCCTAAGGATACTTGGCCAAAATGTTTGTGAATAGTCCCCAGGGGTCCTCTATGGCCTGCACATTTATGGAATATGTGTGTATGCGATTCCAGTATAAATGATCTGTTGCTGCAGGTGGAACAAGTCAGACATGGGTGCAGTCAATTGCACCGATCACATGCGGGAAGCCATCAAATTAGTAAAACCCCTGTTTTATCTCTTGCTGCATTTGCTGGGTGTTGGGGAAGCTGATGTGGTGGGATGTCAGAGAGATAATTGCATCTAACACCTTTGGCAGAAACACCGAGAATGACGGCTGTGACAAACCAGCAACCAGGGCACCCGTTCTTTGAAATGAGCCACTTGTCAGCATGTGCAGGACAGCTAGCAGCTTTGTCTCAGGTGGTATATTATGTGGGGTCTGCAGGATGGATGTGATCAGTGGCTCAATGTGGCGCAGCAGGTGTAGTATGGCTTGCTGGTTGAGTCTGTATGCCCTTATAATGTCCCTGAGGCCAAGGAGAGTTGTCCTGTTTCTCAATATCCTCTCCTGCCTTCTGCGTTTCTTTTGCGGGCCGAGTTGTGGTGGTGGTGGTGGATGCTGTTGTTGTTGCTATCCTCTTCATCGTCTCCCAAGCTGGAGCAGTAGCACTTCCATCTTGTAGTGTGGGCTGGTAATGTTGCTTCTGTGTGTTTTCCTTAAATATTGATGTGTGGGCCTCATTTTAACACATGGCCTGACCCAGGAGTTAAAATTTGACCCAAATCGGAGTTAACGTCATTTTTTGGGTCCACCTCCCACTTGTGCTTAATTTTTGCCCGGGTGGCCAAATATGGCGCTAGGTGCTTAGAGTCATTTTTGGGATGGGAACCCCACCTTGCATCTCATTGACGCAACGTGGTTTCACACATCCCAAAAATGACCTTAACTCCAATATTTTGACGCTAGACGGGTCTAGCGTCAAATTGTAAATATGGAGTTAAGTTTGCGCTGAATTAGCGTCAAAATAAATTACGCTAATTTAGTGCAAAGCAAGTACAAATCTAGACGCTAGTGTCTGTGCAGGTTAAATGAGAGATCTGCTCCATGGCCATTACGTGCCACAGGTAGGTGAACCATTGAACCATTGAGGTTGCAGACTTTTGTTTCCAGGTTAAAGCTATCCGCTATCTAGCTGTGTGTAGCATGTAACTGTCCATTCAGTGTTAGTCATAGCTTTTAGGGTTGAGGGCAGTAGTCCAAGGATTACTGTGTCGTATGTTGCAGGGAGGGGGTATTTCACCGTAGCATTTATGTGGCTAAGGGCCTCTTTCCAGAAGATGGCAATCAGGGTACAGGACCACCAGAAATAAGGAAAGTCCCCGTGTTGTAGACTGCAGAGCCAGCAAACATGGGATGCACCGGTGTAGGTAGTTGATAGGCGAGAAGGTGTGTAGTACCACTGGTACATGAGTTTGTATGCAGTTTTCCTGAGGGAAATGCTGTGGTAGGTCTTATGAATATCTTGCCAGAAATGGTCTCAATGTTTGGGTGTTATGTCCTCTGAGATGGTGGTTCCCCATCTCAGTTGGTATGAGTGTGTACAGGGGGGTGTGGAGAGCTGGAGAGTGTGATATGTGTATGAGATAAGCCCCTGTGAGCCATCATAAGTTCCCACCAGTGTCTCAAAAGGGGTGTAGAGCTGAACAACCTCTGGGGAGACTGAGTGGTGCAGCACCAAGTGCCACAGCTGGATAAATTGCAGCCTAGCTGTTTCAGGGAGATGGCACTCTGCCTTGCACTGGTCAAATGTTTTATACTAGCCCCTGGAAGAGGTCGCATAACGTCCTGCAGTCCTATCCGTCCAGTCGCTGAAGGCGTTTGGAGACATGGCTGGCACAAAGTTAGCATTAGAAGATATAGGAGTGTTCAGTGAGAGAAAGGTAGTCAGCCCTTTCACGAGCGCCAACCAATTCTATGTGTCCAAAACCATTCTAGTCTGAGTGGCAAGGTAAGTTCTACGTGGCTGAGCGTGTTGAGGTAACCGGCTAAGAACCACAGGGGTCGTCACACCACTGCCCTAGCCATGTGGAACCAGTGGCTCTTGTACTCTCTTGCAACCCAGGCAGAGACATACTGCTGATGTGGGCTAGTAATACTCTTGGAGGTTAGGGCAAGCCAGACCTCTTCTATCATAGGGTTGCATTAGGACAGCATCAGAGAGTCAGGCCATTTGCCAATCCATATGAATGTGCATAGATCATGTTACAGCTGTGCATTGTTGTCCTGTGGAATTGGGGTGGGGTGGGTCGGAAAGAGGTATAGGACCCACAGGAGAATGTTCATTTTGATCACGTTTATCCACCTCAACCACAAGACGTGGAGCATTTTCTACCTCCGAAGATCCTCCAGATTGCATACAGGAGTAGTGGTCAATTTGCGACTGTCCAGGTAGCTAGTGTAGGCGTTAGGTTAAGGCCCAAATATTTGATTTCATATAGGCCCACCATAAGGGTGTCAGCCCATTCAAGGAGGTTACGTCTGCCGGTGCGATCAAGATAATGCGGACCGTTGACTTAGACATGTTCACCTTGAAGCCAGAGATGGCTGTAAAGGCATCAAGACAAGAGACCACCACTGCTGGAATGGAGGTGGCAGGGTGTGTCATGGTAAGGAGCACATCATCTACAAACAAGCTGATTTAATGAACCTGCCCTCCAAAAGTTATGCCCTTCATCCTTTTGGTGCAGTCAACAGTAATAGCCAGGAGTTCCACCGCCAGGGAGAAAAGGAGAGGCGACAAGGGGCATCCTTGCCTGGTGCCCTGGCCAATGGAAATGGTATCTGTTTGGTGTCCATTAACCCAGACAGTAGCCACAGGGGTCACAAAAGAGGCCATTACCTTGGATATCATATTATGGCCATAGCCCTATTTTGACCAAGACTGAGGGGATAAAGGCCCTGTCCACCTGTCAAACGCCTTCTCCACATCTAACGACAGAAGACATGCTGGGATCTGGTGTTGCTGTGCTTTCTGAACTAAGTAGGCCATACTGCACGCATTATCAGCTTCCTGTCTGTTACTTGGTAGGACTCTATAAGGCTCAGAAGAGATTGGTTGAGCCTAGGCACAAGTATCTTGGTGAATATCTTGGTGTCAGTGATTAGCAAGTTGAAGGGACAACAAGAGAAGCACAGGGTTGTGTCTTTTCCCAGTTTAGGAATAAGGGAAATCTCCAACATCGAGGGAGTGAGGCTGGTGGTGTGCATGAGGGAGTTGATCAAGCGGAGCAAATGGGTCCCCAGTTCGGGGAGAAACATTTGATGGAAGCTGATCGGAAGGCCACTCGGCCCAGGTGTCTAGCTGAGTGTGAGGGCTTGAATTGCGAGGTGGATTTCATTTTGGGAGATAGGTGAGTCAAATTCTTCTGCGTGAGGGGGTGGAAGTGGAGTCCATTCACAGGCAGCAAAGTAAGCATCAATATGTGCTTGTGGAGCGTCTTTGTGATTATAGAGAGCCTCATAATGAGCATGGAATTCTCACTGTCATTTAGTGCAATTGCCCAGAAGCCATCTGACCTCTGGATCTTACCGATGTGAGCTTTAGCCTGTTTCTGGTGCAATCTATGGGCCAAAAGCGTGCCCACTTTATTACCACCTTCACAGTAGCGTTAAACACCAGAAGGGATCGGTCTAAGTATGGCCAGATGTCTTATATTTCAGTGTGGGATTTGTTTTATCCTGTTTCTCTAGAGTTTTAATCTCTACAGTCAAGTTAGTTTCCACGACAAGTGTCTCCTTGCCTCTTGCAATGGCCACTGAAGAGATCAATCCCCGAATGGAAGCCTTGAAAGCATCCCACAATGAGTGAATGGGCACATTGTGCTCCGTGTTGTGGGTGAAATAGTTGGTTATCGCTTTACGGGTTGGTGCCACATCTGCTGGGTCACGGGGAAGCCATGGGTGCAAACAACAGCCAGGTTCACTAATTGGGAGGTGTACCAGTAGGGAGCCACGTAAGCTCAATGTAGGTGTGATCCGAAATGGAAATATCTGATATCTAGGCAGTATCAAGGACATGGAGAAGAGTGTGTGTCACAAAGATGTAGTTGATTCGGGAGTATGTGGTGAGCACAGAGGAGTAATAAAAATAGTCCCGGGACTCAGGGTGTTTCTAATGCCAGGAATCGGTAGGGCCTAGGTCTGATATTTCCAGTTTCAGCTGTACTGACATAGCCCAGTGCCCTGATAGGTGGATGTGCATCTATACAATGTAGGATCCCACACTAATTTAAAGTCCCCCCATTATGATGCCCCTCTGACCTTTTCCAGCTGTTCCCTCAGGGTGCGGCAAATGTAAGCATCTTGCACATTGATAGGAGTGTTAATGTTGAGCACTTCGCACTAAACAGGTGGAGCGTTAGAAACCATCCCTCCCCATCCCTAACCACCCTGGTGATATTGGCTACAGCGTGGTTTAGAGAATATACCCAGCCTGAGTGTTTTGCAGTGTAAGCCCAGTGACGTATCTGGTATGTTGGGTGGGAAATTCTATGCCTGTCTACCCCACAGACATGTGTTTCTTGAAGGAATATGATATCACAGTTGTGTTTTATGATGTACCCCCAACCTATTTATGCTTATTTGGGGAATTGAAGCCCCAGATATTAAGGGAAATACATTTTGCACGTCCAGTTATAAGCATTAGGATTTGTGTGGGGAGACCAAATGGATATGTCGGCCCCCGGGCCATAGTAAGATTGTACACCACCTGTACACAGTTACATGCAATAGGACTGCTAAGGTTGATTGTCTATGACCATCATGACCCATAGGAATAATGCTGGAACTGAAAAGTAAAAAGATTAGAGAAAATCCAAGAACAATTTGGGGGCCAACAGGGTCCTCCTCATGTGGCTGTCACTCTCTGAGATTGGCATTGAGGCACCTGCATCTCACCGGAGGAGTCACCATCCCAGAGAGTGGGACAAAGGGGCTTGACCAACAGGTGGGGTTTCAGTTGCATTTCTGGAGAGTTCCAGGGGAGCTTTGCCATCCCCCCATGCGCCGGTGTCACTGCAAACACAGGTAGCGGCATATTGCTCAGCAATATCTAACAGATAGAGGTGATTGTTCAGAGATGTCTTGCTCATATTAAGGAAGTAGAAGGTGTTGGTGAGGTGTTTTTGTCTATGTTGCGGAGGTGCTGGATAATATACCACTCTGTCTCCTGAGTCATTGTTGTAGCCAAGTTTTTATCCGCATGAGTATGTCAGACAGTGGTCCAGGTGGGTTTCAGAGTGTGTCTGGAAGGACTTTCAGGTGGGAGGGAAGTTTCATTCTTGTCTGAGGTGGGAAGGCCCATCAGTCATTTCACCTCAGTCAGGGAGTGCAGCAAGCAACACCTGCCCTCCAATCGAAGAGCAGTGCAAATGGGGGCTCCCATTGATCTTTGATGTCCATTGCATGCAACGTATCTGTGATAGGCTTGAACTCCCTCCTTCGCAGCAGAGTAGTAGCTGAGAGGTCCTGGTACAAATAAACTGTGGGCCCGTGAAATACCACGTCAGCTTTCATTCTCGCTGCTCTGAAGATAGCCTCTTTTTCAGTGAAGAAATGGATGTGAGTCAAGATGTCAGGAGCTGCGTTTGGTTGGCCCGGGGCTGATACCACTTGATGTGCCCAGTCAAGGACTGGGGGCGGTGGACTGGCATCACCTCTGATAGATTGTAGGTGTGTCACCATGAAAGTCATAATTTGTTGTGCAAATGTTGTTTCAGCGACTCCGGTTTCCAAGATCTTCCTGCTTGGTTTAGAGGTAAATATGTTGTTCTTCTAGGGACGCCACCTGCCGCCATAAAATTTCTTGGTCTTCTGACCTGGAATCTACTGTGCACTCTAGGTCTTCAACTAATTTACCAGTTTCAGTCACCTCTCTTTGAATGTCTTGAAAATACGTCTTGAGATCAGTTTGAGTGAACCAAGCTCCAAGTGGATTTCTTGGAGAAATTGGTTCATATAATCTTGCCTGTTACGGGTGAAGGGGGACGCAGCCTCTGCCTGTCTCTGAGGTTGATCTTTCTGCTCCAAAATTATGCTGGGTGGCCTGGCCCCTTGGGAGGTCATCGTGGTCTCCTTAGTGGACTTAGGGACGTATTCAAGAGCCCCCAGCCCCACCGGAGTGTCACTTTTTGTGACTTTCCGGTGGCGCAATGCCCTGCGCCGTATTTACAAGGTGGCGTTAAGTCACTTTTTGTGGCTTAACGCCACCTGGTAAATACAGCCCCTTCACACGCAGCCCTTTGCATGGAAGGGGTGTGCAATGGGTGTGGCTGTGGGTGTGCCAGAGCACAGTGTTCCAGTCACATCCCCAGCACTAGGATCGCACAGCCGGTGTCAGCAGGTGGACGCTGAAGGGTCACCATGTAGCAGTGTGCACAGGAGAAGCAGCCTGCCAGGTCCAGGGATTGTTCCGCTCACCTCTACGGTAGGCTGCTTTGGAAGACTGCACAGTTCACCTACCTCGTGGCAGGTGTTGCAGACCAGGCTGCACGGCACCCAGTCAGAGTCACTCCAGCACCCGGGGGCAGCGTGTGGGGAATCAGTAGGTAGAAAGTGGGTCACACGCCCCAGGGCTGGTGTCCAGGAGTGGCACCGACCTCTATGATGAGCCCGGTGCTCTGTTGTAGGTATGCCTCAGTGAGGGAAAAAAACACCCAATATGGCGTCACCTCATTGGTTGGGACCCAGAGATTGAGCGCCACAAAATGGCCGGTGTCATTGCGGAGACCCAGCAGAAATGTGACTGTGCCATCTTGGGGCAAGCTGCTGTGCATTTTCAGGGTCCACCATGGCACCAATGTGGTCAATAGGTTTCTTGCTGGAGGGCCGGAGCTCCCCCAATACATGTCCTAATCCATTCCTGCTCTGGCCATGCCCTTAAGGCCTAGGTTTCTAGCGTGGTCAGTGAGGATAGGAGTAGGTCTGAATTCTGAGGGCCGCCAGGATGCATCCCATGGGGAGCTTTTGTTTCTGAAGATCAGTACCTCTGTCTGGTATGTGTTGACCTTCAGGCAGTTGCCCTTCATCCAGTTGGCAACATATGTCATGCAGTTATGGTAGTTGGTCATGGTGTTGATGGTGTCTTTGGGGAGGGAGAGGATGAGCTGTGTGTCATTGGCATAGGATATGATGTTGTGTCCGTGGGTTTGACTATGCTAGCCAGCGGTGTCATTTAAGTGTTGAAGAGGGTTGGGCTGAAGGAGGATTCTTGGGGTACTCCACAGATGATTTTCTTGAGTTTAGAGTGAAGGGGAGAAAGTTGACTTTTGCATTCTTCTGGTGAGGAAAAAGGCAATAAATCTGAGAGCGGCACCTTGGATGCCTATGTTGTGGAAACTTGTGATGAGTGTGTGGTGGGAAATTGTATCAAAAGGCTGCCAGGAGGTCTAAGAGGACCAGAGCTGCATTCTCTCCTCGGTCAAGTAGGGCTTGGATGTCATTGGTAGCCATAATGAGAGCTGTCTTGTCCCTGTGGGTGCCGTGAAATCCAGATTGGGAAGAGTTGAGTAGGAGGTTCCATTCCAGATATGAAGAGAGTTGTTGGTTGATAGTGTTTTCTAATACTTTGGCCGAGAATGGGAGCAGGGAGATTCGTTGATGGTTATTGAGTTCGCTAGGGTCTGCCGATGGTTTCCTTAGTAGGATGTTGACTTCTGCATGTTTCCAGCCCTCCGGGAAGGTGGCCTGGGTAATTGAGTGTTGAACCAGAAGGTGAGTACCTGACTGATTCTGGCTTAGCCTAGATTAAAGATTTGGGGAAGGCATGGGTTCGATTGGGGTTCCTGGGTGGACCGAGTTTATGATGGAGGGACTGTCCTGTTGGGTGAGCTGGCTCCATTCGGTTAGTCGGATATCTGTGGTGATAGCAGAGTCATTGTGTTGCTGGAAGAAGTTTGTGGCCTTGGGCTGGGGTTTGAAGTTTCTGTAGATGTTGGCAATCTTGTTGTGGAATAAGTTTGCAAGGTTGTCATCTAGTTCCTGTGAGGATGTAATGATGTTTGTTCCGACTGAGGGGTTGGGGAATTCTTTGACAATGTTGAAGCATTCTTTACTGTTATTGGAACTTGATTCAATGTGTGAGGCTTTTTTTACCGATTCTCTCAACTTTCGGTGGTAGAGGTTTAGGGCAGTCTTTAAGGCTATTCTTGCATACAGCTAGTTAAATTTTGGAAAGGAATAGCACTACATGTGAGCATGATTTTAAATACTTAAACCAGCATTACACATAAGATAAAGCTTCTAGGGATAGATGTCCAAGATTTGAATGATAAATACAAATTATATTTTATCTTGTAGCAATGGCAGTAGCTTGCATCTGTATTACAGGGACGTGGCTGAATCTGGAATCCATTTCCTTTCATCAATTACTGTCCCGACTTTTGTCGATGTATTATTTGGAGAATAGTGCATCCAATGTAAAATCAAAGGGGCTAGGCACAGGGGAGCTGCCAAGTGGTCACCAGAAGGGATTGTGTATATTTTAATGAAGGCTTCTCTCTCCCTATTTTTTCTGTATTTTTATTGTTTATGTATGTTAGTTTTTTCTGTATATTAGTCTTTTCTGTATGATAGATTTCAGCAAAGCTGTACACACTAAATGCAATACCCAGGGTAACATTTGATATATCATGTGTATATCTTTTATGGAGCCTGTCCCTTCTGTGTGATAAATTAATGAAATTGGTTTATGGGCTGAACCATGGATTATGTATTATGGATTTGTGTAAGGATGTGATTGAAGGTGTGCAAATTTTTTTTTACTCGTGTCCTTTTTCTTCAATAAAAAAATTATATAAAAATAGCTGATCAAAGACTGAAAATTATATACTTGTGCATGGGTTTAAGTTACCAAGAGGTGATTTGCTCAGGAGACCAAGGAAGTAGCAACCTCATGTTTGGAAAACCTTTAGGCTTAGAATGGCAGGTCAATTTACAAGACTACTCCAATTCTTCTATTAGAGTCCAAAGCAAGTATGTCCACGTGGGGTGCTCATTTCAGCCAGTTCTCCAATGATGGTGCTTGGTCAAAGAAGGAGTCCTCCATGCACAAAAATTATTTAGAGCTTCTAGCTGGCTCCTTTGTGGTTCTTTCTTTCACATAAAGCCACACTCATTGCTCAGTTCTGCTGAGAATAAATAGCGTTACAGTGGTAAGGTACATAAATCACTTAGAAGGTATTCAATCAAATACCCTAACACACATGGAGAAACATTTGGGAAAAGCCCATAAGACATCAGATATCAGTAAGGCAGAGTATCGTCTGAGAGTATTGATCTCAGAAGCAGATTGGTGTACTAATCATGTAAGAGATTTCAGTGACTAACAGCTACATTTTACAAAATCCAACATCTGCAAAATCTGTGGAATCACTTCCGTGTAGATCTTTTAGCATCCAGGCTAAATACCCAACTTCCCTGGTTTTACAGTGTAGACCAGACCCAAAGGCTCTTGAAACCAATGCACTCCTTCATCCGTGAGATCAGGGGACACCTTATGCCTTCCCTCTTTTTTCAATGATCTTCTATCTGACAATAGCCAGGAGGGAATTGTTTTTCCTTGTCATAACTCATTTTTGGTAGTGTCAGATTTGGTTGCCAGTTCTCCTATAAATGTCAATAGATGTTCCGATACTCATTCCGAGGTAGCCACAGACCCTCCATTGCTATCAGGGTAAGTTTCACAATCTAGTGATGTCATGCAGTCTCCAATTCATTGGCATGAATTGCATAGGGTCAATCTGTTCTCTCACAGGAATTTTATCGAACAGTCTCACTTCCATCAGCAGAGGAGTCAACAAATAAAGGTCAGCAATTTCACTGCACCCTCAATATATTGCAAGGAAACCTATGGGGAACACATCCTGATTAGCATTCCGCCACAAGGGAAAAGGATGAGTATAACTTCTGTTCCTAAATATACATCATAATTAGGGCTCTCGGTTTTATGGTATTAAGACCCATATTTATACTTTTTTGCGCTGCATTTACATCATTTTTTTAACGCAAATTTGGCACAAACCTAACTCCATATTTATATTTTGATGTTAGACACGTCTAACATCAAAATATAGGAGTCTGCAACATTTCTTGGATGATTGAACCTGCCTTGCGTTAATGAGATGCAAGGTAGTCATTCCCATCCCAAAAATTGTGCTATCCCCATAGCCCCATATTTATCTCCCCGTGCTAAAATGACGCACGGGTGGGAGGAGGGGCTAAATAATGGTGCTAAGCTTATTCAGCACCATTATTGAACACCTGGGCCAGATCTGGAGTTGGGGGACCTGTGGACCCATATTCATGGTTAAACACCATGGAATGGGTCCACAGGTGCCTTCCCCAAGCCCCAGGACCCCTCCCACCCTCACCAGAGGGACATCGGAGGACGGGGGACCCCATCCCAGGTAAGTCCAGGTACGTTTTTTTTCTATTCTTTTTTGCCATTGGGGGCCCTAACTTGGAGTCCTCTGCATGGCAAAAGGTGAAATGGCCATGCCCTGGGGACATGTGTCCCCTGTGCTGGCCATTGGGGTGGTGGGCATGACTCATGTCTGTCCTAAGACAGGAGTCATGTTTTTGGTGGTTGAGCACCAGGAAATGGCGCTAGTGTAATTTTCTGATGCACAAACCCCTCCTTCCCTACCGCCACCCCTACCCACCTAGCATCTTTTTTTAAGACGCTAGCCCAAGTTGCCATTCAATAAATACCGTGGCTGGCTGGAGTTGTGAAATTACTCAAGCCGATGCTAAACTTTTTGCCGCGAAACTGCGTTAGCGCAGTTTTGTGGCAAAAAGTATAAATAGGGGCCTTATTTTTTTCCATGTGTACTTATCATTTAAATTTTTTGGCCATCTTATTGGTATTTATCCATATATATTTCGTGTTTTGAGAATTAATGGAGTAATAAAATGATATATTTCCACATTTACTTAACCGATAAATATGAACTCAAACGTTGATGCTTTTCGTGTATTGGCAAATTATCAGCCAAATATTAAAAAACAAAAAATCCACAGATAAATTTTAGCATTTTCTACAAACATATGTTAACACGTCTGTATTGAAGGATATATCATCCTGTTTTTAACTCCCCAAGCTCTCTGTCTGCTCAGAGTTTTCACAAAAGGACAATTTTCTGCATTTTTCCACTGTAAAAATAAATACAGACTGTAAAAATCAGTACAAACAGAAAACTGGGAGCCTTAATCGTTATTTGTTGTGACTCTTGTCTAAAAAATTTTTGTTTCTATTTCAAATAATGCCTCTTTGACTTTAAAATACTTGTCATGCTTCGGGTTCGAGGTTGAGTTCAACCGACGGTGACCGCCCACGCTGGCGGAGGAAAGAAAGGAGAAATAAGCAGCAACGCCCTACCGTTGGAGCATATCTCGGAGCGTCAGTCGGTACTGAGCAGTGTGGCAGCCGGGACAAGTGCCTAAACGAAGAGCGAGGGGGACCCTCTGGTCGGCTCCGGGCCTTTGGCCATGGTCCTGGGGTTGAGTGAAGGGGTCTGGGCGGCGGAGTCGGCAGACTCAGTGGAGGAACATGAGTGGTTATACAGCCCAGCTGAAACTTTTACCTCTTAGGAAGTGGAAGAGAGGACTTTGTTGGTATAGGCACCTGTTGTGCATTGTGGTTATTTGTTTGTATGCTTCCCTGCGAGCTTGGTCATGCATGGTTTCTGAGGTTTGGCCATATGAGCTGGAGCGGCCGGGGACCGGTTCTGGATCTTGGCCCCTCCGTAGAGCTTCTTCCCACCTGAACAACTGCTTTCCTGTTCTGTATGACAGTTAGGTGTCTTAGCTTAAATGTCCGTGGGCTGAATAATCCGACTAAGCGTTTAGCGATTCTGTCAGGTCTGGAGAAATCTGGGTGTCACATATGCTTACTGCAGGAGAAACACTTGTTGCATAAGGACACATATCGCATGCGCTCAAGGTGGTTTCCCAAGTAGATTTGGTCCTCACCAACTACAAAGCATGCAGGCGTAGCGATATTGCTTTCCAGGACTTTCTCTGGGGAGATAGTGGGGAGGATACATGAAGTACAAGGCAGATTCCTGGCCATTAGAATAAAACTTGGGGCCTTCTCTTTCACTATCGCTTCTCTTTTCGCTCCGAATGCCCAACAAGAGGCATTCCTGAGACAAGTGATCTCCCCAACTCTTAGTTCACCAGATAGTGCCATTTTAGTGGAGGGAGATTTTAACTTGGTGTTGGACAATGAGCTCGACCGCTCTGGCCAACGCTTTGGAAAACTGGGGCCTTATCGGAGGTGGGGCGTCAGTGGCTGGCTGATTGTGGGTTGGTGGATATCTGCAGAAAGTTGAACCCTACGCTCCGAGATTACTCCTTTTACTCGGCGGCAACCAAGACTTACGCTCAGCTTGATTTTTTCCTGGTCTCGCAGGAATTTGTCTCCCGGGTCCGGGAGGCCACGATTGAACACAGAGCTCTGGCTGATCATGCCCCAATTACCGTGGAGATCACAGTGGGGGTGGGGCCAGTGGGTACCCCGGGTTGGCGCCTTAGAGATTCCCTGCTCCAGAGTGAGACAACGGTAGAGTCACTTCGACTCCTGATCGCGGACTACCTTAGTTTTAATGATGATGGTAGCACTTCAACAGAAATAGTATGGGAGGCTATGAAGGCAGTGGTGCGGGGCGGGGTGATGGTGCTGTCCGCGAGGGATAACAAGGCAAGGAGAGAGATAAGGGAGGAGCTGGAGCAGAGGGTGGCTGTGCTGGAGCGCGCCCACAAGACTACTGGTGCGCCTTGAATCTGGCGGGAGTTGGAGAGGGTGAGGCAACAGCTGAAGAGGATAGACTGGGATAGGGCGGAGTATGCAATAGCGAGAATCAAGCACAAATTCTATGTTGGGAGCAATATGTGCGGGAAGTTATTGGCACACCGGCTACGAGCACAGCGTGCAGCGTCGGCGATAAAACTGATCCACTCTTCTTCTGGAATAGCGGTGGGCACGAGTGATTAGATGGCAGAGGCTTTTGCGGAGTTTGACCGGGGCCTATACACGGCTGATGAGGGAGATCCCGAGGCTTTGGATTCATTCTTAGAGGGCATAGCAATCCCGCCTCCTGGTGAGAAGGAGGTGTTGCTGTTGGACCAGCCAATAAGCCTGGAAGAGGTAATTTCGGCAATTTCCCGACTAAAAGCTGGGAAGTCCCCTGGCCTGGATGGGTTTACGGCCCTATTTTATAAGACTTTTTGCGCAGAACTTGCTCCGCTGTTGGTGCGTCTTTTTAACTCCTTCTGGATGACAGGAGCCCTGACACCTAGCATGCTGGATGCTACTATTGTAGTCATACATAAACCAGGTAAAGACCCAGAGGAGTGTGCCTCATATAGACCGATCTCGCTCCTGAATATAGATGCCAAGTTGTTTACGGGCATTCTTGCTTCCCGCCTTAATTTTTATATGACGGGTCTCATCGACCCGGATCAATCGGGTTTTATACCAAACCGACAATGCGGTGACAATACGAAACGGCTCCTGCACCTGTTGGATAAAACGGATCGCTCCCGTAGGGAGGCGCTCTTCCTCTCTATAGACGCTGAAAAAGTGTTCAATAGGGTTCATTGGCCCTATCTCTTTAAAGTGTTGGAGCGATTCGGGCTGGGACCCATTTTCAGGTCCTGGATCAGCTGCGTTTATCAGTCACCCAGGGCGGCGGTTTGAATTAATGGGGTCCTCTCCCTGCCTTTCCCGGTCGGACGCGGGACCAGACAGGGATGCCTGCTTTCTCCCCTCTTATTTGCGCTACATATGGAGCCCCTTGCGCAGAGATTGCGGGACAGTCCCTTGGTTTCTGGGGTGAGGTTTGGCGGAGACCACCATCTCATCACCCTCTATGTGGATGATGTGATCATTACCCTGGCGGAGCCTGCGACCTCACTGCCAGCGCTCATGGAGATAATAGCTGAGTTTGGTCGGGTTTCGGGATTCCGAGTTAATATGCAGAAGTCTCAGGTTCTCGGTTTGTCAGTGAGACCGGATCATGAGGCAGACTTGAGAGCTAGCTACCCCTTTCTCTGGTCGTCCTTGAGTCTTCCCTATTTAGGAGTTGAGCTAGCGACCTCAGCCGCTAAGACAGCGAGCCGGAACTATGTGACGCTGGTTCGTGAAGTTCAGCGAGATCTTGAATCATGGGAGGCATAAACTGTCTTGGCTGGGTCGGGTAGCGGCGGTGAAGATGAATATCTTGCTGCGCATTCTCTATGTATTTCAGGTGCTTCTGCTAAGCCCTCCCCCGAGAACGATAGCCACTCTTCAATCGGCGATTCTGACGTTTATGTGGGAGGGGCGACCGGCGCGGTTATCACGACGGATGCTGTACCGTACTAAGAGTGGGGGAGGTTTAGCGATCCCTTGCGTACAGTGATACTTTCAGGTGACACAGCTGCGTTTTCTTTTGGAGTGGAATCGCCCGCTCACTGAGAAACACTGGTGCTTCATGGACTAGGCTGTAGCGGGCTCGCATATATGGAAGGAGCCATGGCTCTGACGCCGACATAGGGCAATCGGACTTTATTCCTCCCCAATTACGGGGGCCACACTGCGCATGGGATGCAGTGGCTAGTTGATCCGGCTTGACGTCCTTCCCATCCCCGATGACTCCCATAGGCGCAAATCCAGACTTTGAGCCCGGGCTTCGGCTGGAGGCCCTGAGACGCTGGCACGAGGGGGGCTGTAAAAGGGTGGGGTATCTCTTTGACAAACAGGGGGTCTTGTCTTTTAAACAGATGAGGGAAGCGTATGGCTTGACAGAGGCTGATAGGTTGATGTATTATCAGATACAAAACTGGGCACTGCAGCCGGCAAACAGAACGTTGATAGATAGACCCCTTACGCCGTTCGAGAAATGGCTCCTGTTAATGAAAGATGATAAGGGAGTCTTCTCAGAACTTTATCAGCTCTTACAGGGGGACCAGCGCCCGCCTAAGCATAGAGGACAGTTGCGATGGGAGAGGGAGTTGGAGAGGGAGCTCTCAGACGAAGAGTGGGACAGTATTTTATACAGAATACATCACACAGCCTATAATGCTGCGGGCACGGAGGCGTCATACAAGGTGGCCTCCTACTGGTACTATACCCCGGCGCGTATACACACATGGGATCCTGCTAAATCTGACCTCTGTTGGAGGAGGTGCGGAGACACGGGTACACTTGTGCATCTGCTTTGGCATTGCCCCAAACTTCATCGCTACTGGGAGGGCATCATAGACGAGATTGACACAACGTTCCACACTAAGATCCCCAGATTTCCTTCATACATCTTAGTGGGGCTGACTAATCCCCTTACCTTTCCCTTGAAGTCGATGTGAGGGAGACAGATGGCTCTAGCACTCAATGAAGCCCTACAACTGATCTTAACCATGTGGGGTACGGATAGGGTCCCGACACGTAACACGTGGCTCCAGAAACTCTGGTTTATTCTTGCCATGGAGAAACTCACATTGGCCTCGCATCAGCGGACGGGGAATGGATTGAATTATGGAAGCGATTTCTGCAGATTCTATCTGCAGAATTCACGGAGTTGACATGCCCAGCTTACTTGAGAGTCCTGAGGCTGACTTAAACCACGACTAGAATGCTTGATTTAGAAACGCCAGAGGGCAGAGAGGTGGTGGGAGGAAGGTTGGAATGATGGAGAGACAGGAAGAGGATATGGTCGGGGTGGGGGAACATTGTTAATGTGTTTCATTCTATGTGTATGTTTGTTTGATCCTTATTCATGAGACTCGCAGTTGGAAGATTTTTAGATGCGCCCCGCACGCTAATTCTATTACCAAAGAGAGGTTTGTTTTGAAGCTCCTTCGAGCAAATTTAGAGTTAGCCTAGAAGATTTTGGTTAGTGGACTTGGAGCTTTTGACGCAGAGATATATACCATCTATAGCACTGGGATGTATTGTATTTGCATTTCATATTTTGTATCTAAATGTTTTTGTGCTTTTAAAAATAATAAACAGATTTGATCTATAAAATACCTGTCAGCAAAAGTAACCATGTTGTTATGCTTAGTTTCTTTCAAAAGAGGTTCCTATGGATCTTCTGGCTAAATAGTTTACTCCATCAGTGGTTTTCTTTTCAATTTTGAGAAGAACAAACACCCTTGTTTTGAGGTTGTAGTATCCTGCCTTTCTGGAACACGCAGATCTTTGCGTGGTATGAGGTTTAAAGTAATACGAGGCCAGAATGGCCCATCTCAGAACATCTCACTATTAGCTTCTTATCTGTATTGTAACATCTAACTCTCTAGAGTCTTCCATTACCTTGCCAGAGGGATGAAGTGGGTTATGTCTCAATCATAGATAGATTTTTTTTTGTTGTCTCTTTCTTCCAGAAGCACCCCAGCCTCAGAGGCTGTTTGGGCTGGAGGAAGACTTGAGGATACTCTGAGAGTGGCTGATTGGTGTTCAGCACCTACGTTTACCTTTTTTCATTGTAAACCTGTGGCTTATGCATCTTTTTCTATGGTTAATTCACTTTCAAATAGCATAATATGAGACTCCTGTCTTGTCATAAAATGTTTTTTTGTTTAAAACTATTATGAAGGAAAATCCTAATTTGGCAAAAGACCATATTTTTTGGGTATGGCAAGGTGTTCAACTGTATTATTTTAACTCCAGTCCAAAATAAATATGCGACAATGTGTATATTAGAGGGAGTTCAGACTTACATTTCTAATTCCAGTCAATAAACGTTGGGGAAAGTGCATCTGTGGGTAGGGGACACAGTCAACATTCTGACTCCATGGTCACAGACACTGGGGAAAATGCATACATTGGGACAACAGTAAGTCATATTTAGTATTCTAACTTTAGGTCCACTAACACATACACACTTTGGAAGCATAGGATGAAAGTCATTATTTACATCCAAGACCACAAACAATGAGATAACTTTAGTTTGAGGGCGAGATGGTTAATTTTCAATATCCTACTTTTCAGTATTGATTTTATGAAACTTAAATATATAACAGATGCATACAAATGATCATATCATTAAGCATAGTTATATTTATATGTTAATATATGTTATATATTTTAGTTGTATTTAATTAATATAGCTATGTTTTACAAAACTAAATGTGTTTTAAAAAGTAATTGGTGAAATATGGTAAAAATAATCTTTAAATAAAAAAAAATCATAATTTACTTCTCAGCATATTTTTCAAAAGTTAATTTAAAATAGTACCTTCCTTTCATATAGCAAATTAAAGGCTACACTCCAATAGTTTTTTAAACTTAATAGTCATTACATTAACTCATGTATTTATCTTCAGCTTATGCTTCTTTCTAGCTCAGTATTTTTTTATACTTAAAAGTCATTACATTTCAAACGCTAAAATCCCCAATATCGCCAAATGTAATTTAAACTCATATCGCTAATAAATATAAAGTACACAATCAAGGAATCACAAAAAAAAAAAAAAAATCATTACTAAATATAATTAAACAAAGCAGATGTGTTCTATATAATGTTTTTAAAAACTTTTAAATGGATATTAACACACAATTTGAATGCAAAAAAACTTTGTTAAAAATATAAAATGGTAAATTAATTTATTATCAACAGAAAACTCTACCATTGTGCCCCAAACCATGCTGCCAAAACCCACCACAAATTATAAAACATATTATATTTAAAATGTGTTAGTTACTAAATTAATAAATGTATACCAAATCAAACACATTTAAAATATAATAAAATACAACAAACTATTTCTTGAATAGCAAACTACCACCTAAATAAATCCACAAGACAAAAAGTAACAATGGAAGCCAAAATAAAATTTAAAAGAGAATATTTTAATGGTCAAAAACAGTTAATATAAACTAGACAAATAAAATAAGACATAAAATGACATGAAATACTATGATATTTTAATGTACAATTTTTTAAACATAATAATATTAACAAAGATAAAACAATATACTTATCCTTGATAATCTGTCCCTTGATATTTGGGTAGTAACGATGTTTTGATTACGATCAACAATATTTTTCAGTCGCTATTCTGGTACTAAACTAAAAGTCATATTTATGACCCTGTAAATGTGAAATGTTTGCTTATGTGATGAGCTGTTGTATATATCATCTGCAAGGGACCACCTGGAAGTGACATTTCTAGTCAGCTTCTTTTTCTCCTTGTTGTGTGAGGAGCTGTTCCCATTTGCTTATGCCTGTATCTATTGTGTGGTGATGTGGGCACATAAGGATTCATTCGCTGATATTGCAGTTCAGTTTTCATTCTTATTGAGAAATACACCCAACTATTCCTACGTGTTCTCTTTCAATGGACCATCAAGTGTCACACATGTATTTTCGTCTCTTTTCCTCCTCCCCAAAAAGCTTGCCCATAGATTTTTTGTGATTTTTACCAATTTCAATCTTATGACATTAGAGTCCTCCCCTAAAAAACAAAAGAGCTAGAGCAAATCCAATGTTATTGTGACAATGGCATATGAGCGGCCTAAATGTAAACCTGCCCAGTATGAGAAGGAAAATTCGTAATTGTCTAAGGGTGAAAGGGAGATCTACTATATAAACATTACACTAGGGAGAAGGTAGTATACAATGTAATCAATATGTGGTGTCCAAAACGTCCAGCTCAATTGTTAGTGCTAATAGCTCTCGGGAAGATTCACACTGTGAGAGCTTCTTCTACAGATGACTGTAGCAAAAGCATTTCTGGGAAAGTTGCCAAAAGAGGGGGGCATTCTACATTGACAGATAACATGCCAATTTCATAGACATTGTCGAAACTAGAAATCCCTTTATTTTAGTTTCTGGACTAAGATGAAACACATTTCATCAACATGAAAGGACTGATGTGCAAAGTGCACTATTGTTTCAGATACGGCTAGAGAGTGTAGGAGATTGGGCTAATCGTAAACCCTTGTTATACTGGGTGAGACTCTGGTCTAATAAATTGCAGGAATCCTATAAGGAGGCATTTGCAGAATTGAAAAACATGGATAAGGGATGTAAAGTAATTTGGTTTATGTACATCAAGTCTCGGTTTTATACACTGGATCTCCATGAGGCAAGGGATAATCCTCAGTCTATTACTAAGGAAGTAACTGCCACTGTTAAACCTAGATACTGGCTGCATGTTTAAGAGAAATGCTTGACAAATTTGAAATTGGGGTTCTTAACTAAGAGATTTTAAGATTTCAAAAATGTACAGGTGTTTAAACATTTCTTAGATGAAATGAACCAGCTGAGGCAAGATCCCTATTCACGAAATTCTGTATTGGAATATTACCGGTTTATTGCTCCCTTGCAAGTGGTGTGCAAATGTGGATTTCCAGGAAAACTTATCTCCTTGTAAATCATTGTAACGCCCAGTTTTAGATTTTTTGCCCAGCATACTACTACATAAGAAAGAAAGAAATAATTCATGTTTATAGGAATGTGGCTATAAGAGACTGTAACCATGAACTGAGGATATTAAGATCAGATAATAATAAGTTAATAGTTATTTCTGTTTCCAAATATATTTATATCCAGCTTGGTGCCTGTGACACATGCTAAGTAATTATATATAGTCATCTTGGATGGAGTATGTTGTATTAATGTTTGTATGATATCAAGGCCCATATTTAAACTTTTTTAGCACCATATTTGCGCCACTTTTTGACGCAAAAGCGGCACAAACTTACAAAATACAATTGTATTTTGTAAGTTTGCACCGCTTTTACTTCAAAAAATTATGCAAATGTGGCACTAAAAAAGTATAAATATGGGCCCAAATCTGTATGATTTTACACTTACTTTGTAATGTGGTTAATGTGTTTTAATATTTCATATTTGTTTTTGTATGTTTTTGTGAATATCATCTGAAATAAACATAAACTGACTGATGTACTATTTTTGTAAGGGTCTTCACGCTTTCATAACTCACTGTGGTTGACAGACGTTCTTTTGAATGTCTGCCAATTTTCCACCGTCTCATGAGGCAGGGATAACACTTGAGGTACTGAGAAAGCGAGCTTATTGCCCATGCCCACCAGAGCTCAATTTGAAGAGCTAAACTTCATAGATCTGGTCCAGATATTCATGATGATATTTTTGACCATATAGGGCCAGATGTAGAGATCTTATTTTAGGTAACAAATGGTCTGATTCACAAAATCGGGGAGTTTGTAACTGGAAAAAAAGCATTTTGGAATGTACAATGGTCCTATTTGTGATTCTTTCACCTATTACTGAATCGCAAATAGGACTTGCGATTCGATATTAGGAAGGGGCATGTTTAGGGCGTTGCAAAATGCAGTCGCAAAACATTTCAATTTTACCGCCCACTTCAAGTAGGTGTAACCCATTTTCAAATGGGAAGGGGTCCCCAGGAGACCCCTTTCCTTTTGAGAATGGATGTAAAAATATTTTGTAAGAGCAGGCAGTGGTCCCAAGAACCAATATCTACTCTTAAAAATGGAAAGAACACTATTCATTTTTCTTTTTGAAATGCATCCCGTTTTCCTTTGAGGAAAATGGGCTGCATTTTTTTTTTTTTAAGATTGCTTTATTGAAAAGCAATCCCAGACACGGTGGTCTGCTGACCCAAACAGGTCACCATCCCTGTGATTTTTCCCATTCCAATGGGTGGCAAACTGAGACCTACCTTATTAATATTATTGAGGTAGTTCTATTTGTGACCCACTGGGAATTGCAAAAAGTGTTAAACACACCTCAGTACACATGTGTTTGGGATTATCAAATAAAGAATCACAGACATTTGTTATTTGATAATCACAAACACTAACTTTTGTACATCTGGCCCATGTATTCTCTCCACGGTTGTCATTTTGAGAGGCAAATGATTCTTAAACAATGGTATTCCCAATCCAGAAGTCTATAATCTGGCCTTCTTAAGGTCTTAGATTTTCTCCTGTTTTGCATTCTTAATTTGAAGTCTAGGTGGCTGGACACGAAAACAATAATTCATACCACTGTTATTGTGAATGTTATTCAAAATAATGTAAACCTGCTCTTTTTTATAAAATGTATCTTTATTTTTAAATCAGCCTTCACCAGAAGTCTAAAACATCTGAATGCTGAAAAATAATGATTTGTTAAAAATGTTCAGTTGCCGTATTTATGCATTTACTTATTAAAGTTAGTCCTCACTCCATTCTAACTTTAGCAAGATCATTTCCAAAAACAAATCTAAATTCTCCTAGATGTAGCGTATCATATCAACATCTCAGACCAATAGCTAAGATGTCCCTTTGCAACGTGTCTGTAGAAACTCCTTCGACTGGGTGGAGTACAAAACATTACTATTGAAAATGTTGTTAAGTATATGTGCAGATGTACAGACTGACATTGTAGTGAAGTTTCCTTGTCATGCACAACCACATTACTTCCTGAGGTGTAAAGTAGAGATGGTTAATGCGAACTTCATTACAACATGTACCAGAATTCAAATATCAACAATACAATTCCAAAAAGTGACACCGTTATCTTGGAAAGTTGTCATGCAGGCACACAAACATTAAAAGAGAGAAAAGACATCATAATTCTTTCAAAAAATGTGTACAGTTACTGTTAATCAATAGATTATTATAAAAGCCAAAACAGGTTGCTGGAGGTGTGAGGCAAAATTAAAAGTGGCTTAGGCCCTCATTAAGACCCTGGCGGTCTTTTAACCGCCAGAGTTAATGTGGTAGTATCACTGCCAACAGGCTGGCGATGTATACCGCCAAATTATGAGGAACCCAACCCACAACATCTCCACTCATACCGTCATGGTGGTATGAACCACCGGGCCAGAGATGTTCATCTCCGACCCGGCGGTCCACAGAAGACCGCTGTAGGAGGCTGGACTGGCTTGTAGTGAGTACCAAGGGGTACTTACACCTTGCACCAGGCCCAGTTATCCCTTATTAGTGTATAGGGTGTCTAGCAGCTTAGGCTGATAGATAATGGTAGCTTAGCAGAGCAGCTTAGGCTGAACTAGGAGACGAGTGAAGCTCCTACAGTACCACTAGTGTCATATGCACAATATCATAAGAAAACACAATACACAGATATACTAAAAATAAAGGTACTTTATTTTTATGATAATATGCCAAAAGTTTCTCAGTGAGTACCCTCAGTATGAGGATAGCAAATATACACAAGATATATGTACACAATACCAAAAATATGCAGTATAGTATTAGAAAACAGTGCAAACAATGTATAGTTACAATAGGATGCAATGGGGACACATAGGGATAGGGGCAACACAAACCATATACTCCAAAAGTGGAATGCGAACCACGAATGGACCCCAAATCTGTGTGACCTTGTAGGGGGTCGCTGGGACTGTAAGAAAACAGTAAGGGTTAGAAAAATAGCCCACCCCAAGACCCTGAAAAGTGAGTGCAAAGTGCACTAAAGTTCCCCAAAGGACATAGAAGTCGTGATAGGGGAATTCTGCAGGAAAGACACAAATCAGCAATGCAACAACGATGGATTTCCAAACGAGGGTACCTGTGGAACAAGGGGACCAAGTCCAAAAGTCACAAGCAAGTCGGAGATGGGCAGATGCCCAGGAAATGCCAGCTGTGGGTGCAAAGAACATCTACTGGACAGTAGAAGCTGAAGATTCTGCAGGAACAACAAGGGCTAGGAACTTCCCCTTTGGAGGACGGATCCCTCACGCTGTGGAGAGTCGTGCAGAAGTGTTTTCCTGAAGAAAGACCGCCAACAAGCCTTGCTAGCTGCAAATCGTGCGGTTAGGGTTTTTGGATGCTGCTGTGGACCAGAAGAGACCAGGATGTCGCCAATTGCGTCTGGGGACAGAGGGGGCGTCGAGCAAGATAAGGAGCCCTCTCAGAAGCAGGCGGCACCCGCAGAAGTGCTGAAACAGGCACTACGAAGTGGAGTGAAACAGTGCTCACCCGAAGTTGCACAAAGGAGTCCCACGCCGCCGGAGGACAACTTAGGAGGTCGTGCAATGCAGGTTAGAGTGCCATGGACCCAGGCTGGACTGTGCACAAAGGATTTCTGCCGGAAGTGCACGGAGGCCGGAGTAGCTGCAAAAGTCGCGGTTCCCAGCAATGCAGTCTGGCGTGGGGAGGCAAGGACTTACCTCCACCAAACTTGGACTGAAGAGTCACTGGACTGTGGGAGTCACTTGGACAGAGTTGCTGGATTCAAGGGACCTCGCTCGTTTTGCTGAGAGGAGGCCCGGGGTACCGGTGATGCAGTTCTTTGGTGCCTGCGGTTGCAGGGGGACGATTCCGTCGACCCACAGGAGATTTCTTCGGAGCTTCTAGTGCAGAGAGGAGGCAGACTACCCCCACAGCATGCACCACCAGGAAAACAGTCGAGAAGGCGGCAGGATCAGCGTTACAGAGTTGCAGTAGTCGTCTTCGCTACTTTGTTGCAGTTTTGCAGGCTTCCAGCGCGGTCAGCAGTCGATTCCTTGGCAGAAGGTGAAGAGAGAGATGCAGAGGAACTCGGATGAGCTCTTGCATTCGTTATCTAAGGAATCCCCAAAGACAGAGACCCTAAATAACCAGAAAAGAGGGTTTGGCTACTTAGGAGAGAGGATAGGCTAGCAACACCTGAAGGAGCCTATCAGAAGGAGTCTCTGACGTCACCTGCTGGCACTGGCCACTCAGAGCAGTCCAGTGTGCCAGCAGCACCTCTGCTTCCAAGATGGCAGAGGTCTGGAGCACACTGGAGGAGTTCTGGGCACCTCCCAGGGGAGGTGCAGGTCAGGGGAGTGGTCACTCCCCTTTCCTTTGTCCAGTTTCGCGCCAGAGCAGGGCTGAGCGGTCCCTGAACCGGTGTAGACTGGCTTATGCAGAAATCGGCACCATCTGTGCCCATGAAAGCATTTCCAGAGGCTGGGGGAGGCTACTCCTCCCCAGCCCTAACACCATTTTCCAAAGGGCGAGGGTGTAACACCCTCTCTCTGAGGAAGTCCTTTGTTCTGCCTTCCTGGGCCAGGCCTGGCTGGACCCCAGGAGGCCAGAAACCTGTTTGAGGGATTGGCAGCAGCAGCAGCTGCAGTGAAACCCCGGGAAAGGCAGTTTGGCAGTACCCAGGTCTGAGCTACAGACCTGTGGGATCATGGGATTGTGCCAACTATGCCAGGATGGCATAGAGGGGGCAATTCCATGATCATAGACATGTTACATGGCCATATTCGGAGTTGCCATTGTGAAGCTACATATAGGTAGTGACCTATATGTAGTGCACGCGTGTAATGGTGTCCCCTCACTCACAAAGTCCGGGGAATTGGCCCTGAACAATGTGGGGGCACCTTGGCTAGTGCCAGGGTGCCCACACACTAAGTAACTTAGCACCCAACCTTTACCAGGTAAAGGTTAGACATATAGGTGACTTATAAGTTACTTAAGTGCAGTGTAAAATGGCTGTGAAATAACGTGGACGTTATTTCACTCAGGCTGCAGTGGCAGGCCTGTGTAAGAATTGTCAGAGCTCCCTATGGGTGGAAAAAGAAATGCTGCAGCCCATAGGGATCTCCTGGAACCCCAATACCCTGTGTACCTCAGTACCATATACTAGGGAATTATAAGGGTGTTCCAGTATGCCAATGTAAATTGGTAAAATTGGTCACTAGCCTGTTAGTGAAAATTTGTAAAGAGAGAGCATAACCACTGAGGTTCTGTGTAATGGGTTCTTTATCCCTGAAGCACATAAAAGGGATATTGGAATAATATAACAGGCGCAGAAGGTGGGGTTTATCTAATTTATTCGTGTTTTGGTTTTAAGGATGGCTTTTTATCTCCTGTTTCTTGTTCACAAAGATAACGCACTTGCAATCCAGAATTAATTAACAAAAGTTCCCTTTTTCTTCTCTTTCAGGGTTTTGGGTGATAGTCCATAAGTAACCAGGTCCAGCTTTGGGAAGGTCTCCGATCCTCCTCTACGTCAGTGGGCCAGGCTCTCCAAAGAAATAGAAAGAAGGATAACAAAACAGGTAAGTGGGATATATATATAAGGTAAGTATATAGGGTTAGTAGGGTGGTGGGGGAATAGGTATAAGTGAAGGGAAGTGAGGGTTTAACTGTCCTTTAGTTTGTGGTTCCCCCTATAGGTGTTCTCAGACCTTCTCCTCTTTGTAGAAATCCTCTGGCGGTTGGTTTTCCTTGTGAGGTTAGGTTTACTTTAGGGTTTGTTGTTATATGGTCTCCCCTTCCCTGCAGGACCTCCCTTCCTTTCCCTTATCCCCCCCCTATTCCTAACAACCACCCTCTCGCAAACCCCCAGCTGTGGTACGAACGTACCTGAGGTGGCCACGCCCCTCCGGGGACGTGGCCGGCACTTTGGCAGCCTCCCGGCTTCTCTCCGACGGGGGCGGGAGAGCCCCGGGGCTCTCCTCTCTCTCTCGGAGTCTCGGCTCCTTCGACGGGTTCCTTTCTCTCTGTCCTCGGCGTCCCGGTCTCCTTCTCCTTCGGCCGCGTACGTCGAGCGTCCACTCCCGTCTCCTTCCCTTCGTCTTCTTTTGGTCCGTCTTTTCTTTCGGTTGTCGTCCAGACGCCGAAGGCGTCTGACGTCACAGGCTCGCGTCCCTCCCAAGTGTGTAGGGCCCCCTTCGGCACAATATCCTGGAAACCGGCGTCCGGAGACGTCCGGTTACACATCCCCTCCCTTGAATGAGGCTGTTTGAGACCCAAAGGTCCCGGGAACCGGGATAAATAGTCAGCCTGTCCCATAAGATCACCAGGGAGATGGCAAACCTGGAAGGAGAAAGGTTGAAGCTCCATAAACCATCTCAATATGCGACTGTTAGTATCTTTATTTCTCGAGAGCCAAGTGAGGGGAGCGTGATCCGTATATAATAGAAAGGATCTTCCTAGGAGGTAATATTGGAGGCTCTCAAGTGCCCACTTGATGGCGAGACATTCTCGCTCAATAATGGGATAGTTTTGCTCCCTGGGAAACAGCTTACGGCTAATAAAGACCACGGGTGACTAATACCTTTTTCATCTTTTTGAAAAAGCACGGCCCCCAGACCCACGTCTGAGGCATCCGTTTGGAGGTGAAAGGGGACAGTGAAGTCAGGACATTTTAAAATCGGTTGGGTAGTGAGATATCTTTGTAGGGTACTGTAACTATGGGACTGTACGGGGTTTAAATTTGTGATATTTTTTTGCTGTCCTTTCCTCAGGAGATCGGTTAGGGGAGCGGCCACGGTGGAATAATGGGGTATAAATCTTCGATAGTAGCCTACCAAGCCTAAGAATGAGCGGACCTCCTTTTTCGTTGTGGGTGTCTTTATCCGTAGGATGGCTTCAACTTTACTCATTTGTGGTCTAAGTATACCCTTCCCTATATGATATCCTAGATAAGAGATCTCATTGAATGCCAACCGGCTTTTGGAGGCATTGGCTGTTAATCCAGCCCCTCGTAACGCTATAAAGATTTTGGTTAAATGTGTCAAGTGGTCCTCCCAAGTCTCGCTGTGGATAACGATATCATCCAGATACGCGGCAGCGTATCTGGTATGAGGTCGTAGAATGGTATCGATGAGACGCTGGAAGGTGGCGGGTGCCCCATGTAACCCGAAAGGGAGAACCTTAAAATGGTATAACCCAGAGGGAGTAGAGAAGGCCGTTTTCTCTTTATCTTCTGGCGTCAAAGGAATCTGCCAGTAGCCTTTGGTCAAGTCGAGTGTAGACATGTACTTAGCTTTTCCCAACTTCTCTAAGAGTTCGTCTACCCTTGGAAGGGGATATGTGTCAAACTGGGATATAGAATTGACCTGTCTAAAGTCAATACAGAAACGTATAGACCCATCTGGCTTTGGCACTAATACCACCGGTGAACACCAGGGACTCTGGGAAGGCTCTATAACGCCTAGGTCTAACATCTTTTCTATTTCGTTTTCTACCAGGATCTTTCTAGCTTCTGGGATACGATATGGCCGTAAGCGTATGACCTTGCCAGGTGGGGTTATGATTTGATGATGCACCAGCTTGGTCTTGCCTGGTATCGAGGAGAACACATGGGCATGATCATGGAGGAGCTGGTTTAATTGCTCACTCTGTTGGATCGAGATTTCGCTATTTATGGGAGGCACCTCGTTTCCGCTAGGATGCTCAGTGGGACACCACCCTATCTCCAACTCCTTAACGGTGTTAACTAGGCATCCCCTGGTTGGTTCTCCCTGTGGCTCTTCCCACTTTTTCAATAGATTGACATGAAAGATCTGTGACCGGTTGGAAGTATCTGTGAGCTGGACCTTATAGGTCACGGGTGTTATTACCCCTATCACTTTATAAGGTCCCTGCCACTTTGCCAGCAACTTGTTGTCTGAACTGGGGAGAAGCACTAACACCTTATCACCTATGGTAAAGGTCCTTAATTGGGTATTCCTGTCGTAATATTTTTTCTGCTTTTCTTGAGCCTTCTCCATATGTTCCCTTACATTTTCCCACACATTTTGGATGTTGGTTTTTAACTCCTGGGTATATTCTAAGAGGGATTTTTCTCCGTCCTCCTCCTCCCATAATTCGGCAGCCATATCTAACAAGGTCCTGGGCTGTCGTCCGAACAATAATTCAAATGGACTATGGCCCGTGGATGCTTGTTCATGGGTCCTGATAGCGTATAACACTAAGGGGAGTTTTCTATCCCAGTCCTTACCTGTCTCTGAAATAGATTTCTTTAGTAGAGTTTTCAGAGTGCGGTTATACCTTTCTACTAAACCATCCGTTTGAGGATGATAAACCGCTGTCCGTAACTGTTTGATCCCTAGAAGTTGACATATTTGTGACATCAAGTTGGACATGAACTGGGTACCTTGGTCTGTTAAAATTTCTCGGGGAAAGCCTATTCGGGAGAAGAACCCTATCATTGCATGAGCTACGCTCTTGGAGTTAATACTGCTGAGTGGGATGGCTTCTGGGTATCTGGTGGCATAATCCACCAACACCAGTATATAACGGTATCCTCTAGAAGAAGGTAGGAGAGGGCCTACAATGTCCATTCCTATTCTTGAAAAAGGGATGTCTATAATGGGCAACGGTTGCAAGGGAGCTCTTCTTTTGGGACCAGGATCAATCATTTGGCATTTGGGACATTGCTGACAGAACCTCCTAATCTGTGAAAAGACCCCCGGCCAGTAGAACTTCCTCAACCGATATTCTTCCGTTTTCTCCCTGCCATAGTGACCCCCCCCCCGGCTGACTATGGGCTAGGTGTAGGACTTGTGGTCTATAAGGTTCGGGGACTAATAGCTGTTTCTTTTCTTCTCGGTTACTACCAGTGACACGGTATAACAGATTTCTGATTATGGTAAAAGAAGGGCTTTTGTCTTGGGGGTTCCGGGGTCGGGCACTTTTCCAGGCATGGATCAAACTCGGATCTTCCCTTTGACAACTACGGAATGGGGGAAGGTCAGTAAGAGTAAGGACCTTTGTAATTACCCTATTTGGACTCATGTTTCCTTGGGCAAAGACTCTTCGGGTTTCTCTCTTTTCTTTTCGGGAGGGTCGGTATCTAACCACCGGTGGTGTTATAGGCGTACTAGAAAAAGGAGCTCTTTTCCACCATGTGCTCATGTTTTCAGAGTCTTTTGTACTGTCAAGAAGTTCCGAAAAGTCAGGGAAGTCGGTTCCTATGATAGTTTCTTCGACTAGTCGTTCCACCACCCCCATCCTTATGGGGACTTCTTTTCCATCCCAGGACAAGGTTGTCCAGATTAGGGGGTATTCTCTTGTATCTCCATGAATACAACATATGGACACTGTAAGCCCTGAAGCTAAAAGGGGTTTTTCCAATAAATCAGCACGAATTACAGATTGGCTGCAACCTGAGTCGATGAGTGCCACTGTGGTTCTTCCATTGATAACAAGTCTCTTCTTGTATCGGGTTTCCTTTCCCCCTGTATAGAAGACTCTCCCCCGGGTGACTCCTATTTCCATCGGCTCTGACTTTTCTGTTTTCAGCGGGCAAACCCGGGCGATATGTCCCCACTCTCCACAGCTAAAACACTGTGGTTGTTGCATATAGGGTCTTTCTGGACCTCGTAATTTTCCCGGATCCTCGGTTGGTTTTCGCCCTAGGGATGGGGTGGGTCCGAGGTTCTGTCGGATGGGGTTAAGTGTTGGCCGTACGGGAGGGATTTTGAACTCGAGGGAGCGGTGAAAGGCACAGGCTAATTCAATAGTGGTGTTAGTATCTGGACTTGGGTGTTGCTTGATCCAATTACGGGTATTGGTAGGTAGGGCATCTAGATATTGTTCTAGGAGAACAACCTCAATGATATCCTCCCTATTGGTCCCAATGGGACCTAGCCATTTGAGTCCTAAGTCCTTAATTCGAAAATATAGGGCCCGGGGATTCTCGGAGGGTCCCCATTTGGCTTTCCTAAACCGGACCCTATAATGTTCTGTATCAAACCCCACCCGCTCCAGGATACTCTTCTTAATATCCTGATAGGGTGTCGTTCCGCCTGGGTTTACCGCTTGATAAGCCGCTTGGAGAGTTCCTGTCAATAAGGGGGCGATGTATTGGCCCCACCTATCCTGGGGCCAGGTGGCGGAAGTAGCAACCCGCTCAAAATTCGTGAAAAAAGGCATCCGGGTCTTCGCCTTCCTGATATCGCTGCAGGACCGAACTGGGTACGTTCGGATGCACCCGGGTGGCGGCAATAGTGTCCGTGAGGTTTTTGATTGCAGTCTCATGGACCAACTGATTGTTGGCCATGATAGTGGCCTCACTTTTCAGAGCGCTTTGTAGGGCCTCCCTTTCCACTTTAGCCTCCTTCTGTTGCTCTTCCCACACTACTTGCAGATGCCTCTGCCCTGCGGCTAGCTGCTGCATCATCTCTGATAGGGTGGGTGTGCCCTCCATCGTCTTTGCTTACCTGTAGTTGTTCCAATATCCCACTTCTGACACCACTGTAATGGGTTCTTTATCCCTGAAGCACATAAAAGGGATATTGGAATAATATAACAGGCGCAGAAGGTGGGGTTTATCTAATTTATTCGTGTTTTGGTTTTAAGGATGGCTTTTTATCTCCTGTTTCTTGTTCACAAAGATAACGCACTTGCAATCCAGAATTAATTAACAAAAGTTCCCTTTTTCTTCTCTTTCAGGGTTTTGGGTGATAGTCCATAAGTAACCAGGTCCAGCTTTGGGAAGGTCTCCGATCCTCCTCTAAGTCAGTGGGCCAGGCTCTCCAAAGAAATAGAAAGAAGGATAACAAAACAGGTAAGTGGGATATATATATAAGGTAAGTATATAGGGTTAGTAGGGTGGTGGGGGAATAGGTATAAGTGAAGGGAAGTGAGGGTTTAACTGTCCTTTAGTTTGTGGTTCCCCCTATAGGTGTTCTCAGACCTTCTCCTCTTTGTAGAAATCCTCTGGCGGTTGGTTTTCCTTGTGAGGTTAGGTTTACTTTAGGGTTTGTTGTTATATGGTCTCCCCTTCCCTGCAGGACCTCCCTTCCTTTCCCTTATCCCCCCCCTATTCCTAACAACCACCCTCTCGCAAACCCCCAGCTGTGGTACGAACGTACCTGAGGTGGCCACGCCCCTCCGGGGACGTGGCCGGCACTTTGGCAGCCTCCCGGCTTCTCTCCGACGGGGGCGGGAGAGCCCCGGGGCTCTCCTCTCTCTCTCGGAGTCTCGGCTCCTTCGACGGGTTCCTTTCTCTCTGTCCTCGGCGTCCCGGTCTCCTTCTCCTTCGGCCGCGTACGTCGAGCGTCCACTCCCGTCTCCTTCCCTTCGTCTTCTTTTGGTCCGTCTTTTCTTGCGGTTGTCGTCCAGACGCCGAAGGCGTCTGACGTCACAGGCTCGCGTCCCTCCCAAGTGTGTAGGGCCCCCTTAATGGCGTTCGGCACAATATCCTGGAAACCGGCGTCCGGAGACGTCCGGTTACATTCTGGTTAGCAGAGCCTCAGTGAGACAGTTAGGCATCACACAAGGAACACATACCTATAGGTCACAAACTTATGAGCACTGGGGTCCTGACTAGCAGGGTCCCAGTGACACATAACAAACATACTGAAAACATAGGGTTTTCACTATGAGCACTGGGCCCTGGCTAGCAGGATACCAGTGAGACAGTGAAAACACCCTGACATACACTCACAAACAGGCCAAAAGTGGGGTTAACAAGGCTAGAAAGAGGCTACTTTCTCACAACCGCCGGTGGCATTATGAGCCAGCCTATCGTGATGGTTTCTGCGGCGATACCACTGTCACGAACACCATGGTGGAAAGGCTACCGGTGACAGGGAATTCCTTACGTCACCGGTAGAAGGCTCCCCCACCCCACCAGGCAAGCACCTGACCCCTCACACATAGCTCCTCTACACAAATAGCGTCCCCCACCCCAGCCCCCTCCGCGCATACATTCTCACACACACCCACTCGCACCACACATACACCCATTTACCGCCACTTTCTGACATGCATCCACTCACACTCATCCATACATGCATTCACTCACACATACTCACACGCATTCAGGCATGCATCCACACAAACATACTCACAAGCATACACACACACTCATGCACACTGACATGCAGACAGGCACTCACTGCAACATTCATGTATGCATTCACTCACACGCATACAACCACGCATACATCACAACACTCACAGATGCATTCACACACGCACACACACATTCATACACAAAGGTAGACACCACACACAACACCCCCTCCCCTCTCAGATGCCCGACTTACCTTGTCCGGCGAGGAGATCGTACGGGAGGGACCGGGTAGGGGCGCTGCTACTCCCGGCAGCCCCCCTACAGCAGGACACCGCCAGGCCATATTAATTGGTCTTAATACGGCTGGCGTGGTCTACCGGGCCCAGCGTCTCAGGACCTCTCACCTTTTCTTGCAGTGGGTGCTCCCCCTGCTATAGACCCCCAGGATCCCCACCTCCTTGGCGATGGGACGCCACAATCCCTTTTTCTGATGGGCACTGACCTGCAGAGGTAACACAGAGAGGAGACACCATTAACCATACAATCCAGCCTGACACACATAGCCCACAAAGACCATTTCCATCTCCACTGGCACACACATCCCCCAGAGCACTGGATGTACATTACGACCAGACATACCCCCCACCCAAATGACACACTGCCAGCACACACATCTCCTTGCAACCTTGTTGCATGCATCGTCCCCATGGTGTACTCACCTGTTGGTCTGGAGTCCCGTACAGCTGTCCATACAAGGGTAGGATCCCATCCACCAGGCGCTCTGACTCCTCCAAAGTGAAGGCAGGGGGCCTTTCCTCTGTCACACAGGCCATGGCAGGATCCAGACACAGGTCACAGCAGCACACACAGAGTGTAGGTGTTGTCCTGGGGAAAGTCAGGAATCAAGTGAGGTTATAGACAGAAAATGGCGGTCATGTACACTGTCACTGCCGCCGGTGATCCCCATTGGACACAGTACTCCATAGAGCCCCATTGCCAATGAGGAATAGCATGGTGGTGCAAGACCACCTTCTGCCATGATGCCCATCGCCAGCAGAGCTACATCACTTCCACCTGTACTTACAGGACAGGCGCTCATCATTTTATGGTGGTGGACAACAATCAGTAATTGGAAACTGCGTAATTGCTCTAAATTGTACATACCTTGCCATTCACATTGTTTGATTACATACATGCTCAGTTACACTGAGGTGGTGGTTCCATTGTTCCCTTTGTGACACCCTTCTCACTCTTGTGTCCCTTAGATACCTACCACTGTGGAGGAATAGGAGGAGGAGACAAGACCTCGTGTACAGACCCCTCGTGCCTTGGCTATACTGGAGGACAGGCACATAATACTGACCTATAGACTTAACAGGGCCACCATCACAGAGCTGTGTACTCAAATGGAGCCTGATCTGATATCAGCTATCCGTCATACCACTGGGATCCCCCCTCTTGTGCAAGTTCTATCAGTGCTCCATTTCCTGGCACCTGGTTCTTTCCAAGTGACAGTGGGCTTGGCAGCAGGAATGTCACAGCCAATGTTCTCAATAGTGCTGGTAAGGGTTTTGTCTGACTTGCTCAAACACGTGCAGCTACATAGCTTTCTTCCAAGTGGAAGATTTGGCCACTGTGAAGGCTGGATTCTATGCAACGGGACATATTCCTAATATTATTGGGGCAACTGACGGAACACATATTTACATTTGTCCTCGCCCGGCACAATGAACAGGTGTTCAGGAATTGGAAGAGTTTCCACTCACTCAATGTGCAAATGGTGTGCCTGGCGGACCAGTACATCCCTCACGTCACTGCAAAGTATCCTGGGTTGGTGCATGACGCCTTTGTCCTGAGAAACAGCAGGATCTCAAATGTGAGGGCACAACTACATAGGCACAGGGTGTAGCTAATAGGTGAGCCTGAGTCCTCACCCAATGTATGTCAGTGTATGCCTTCAGGAGTGATCCTCCATACCATTGTGTAAGGCTAATGTTTGTCCCACAATTCTTGCAGGTGACTCTGGCTATCTAAGCCTGTCGTGGCTCCTTTTCTCTGTGATGTATGCCAGGACAGGGGCAGAGAATTGTTATAATGATGCACATGGGTGAACCAGACAGATAATAGAACAAAATTTCGGCCTCCTGAAGGCCAGGTTCAGATGCCTCCATCTGACAGATGGATCCCTGTGCTACTCCCCTGAGAAGGTCTGCCAGATAGTTCTAGTACACCTCATGTTGTAAACCCGGTCCTCGTGTGCCTTATCTGCAGGAGGAGGAGATTGGAAATGCCCCTCTGGCAGCAGTGGACCCTGAGGACAGTGAGGATGAGGAGGCAGAGGATGAGGATGTGGTCAACAGAACATGTGTAATACAGCAGTACTTCCAATCACACACAGGTACAACAGTGGAACTGAACATTTCTCTGATTATTTGTGTTTTGTGTGGCTGTAGCAGGATGGCAGTTACTTCCTTTGCATCTCAACTGACTGTCACCTATGCCTTCTCATTTTGCAGATGTTGGTGTTATTACAACTGTGTACTGATGTGATGACTACAGACAGCTACAGGTCATTACTTAAATGCTATCATAAAGTTCAGGTCAATTGCACAAGATGTGACTGTTAACATGATTGCACATTTTCATCATATAAAGCACTGTCACTCAAGTTGTGTTCAAGGGTGTTTATTGTAGTGAAATTTATAGAAAGAATAGTGCAATGGAATGGGGGTGATGGTAGTGGTAAGTCCAGGGTATTGGTCCAATCTACTTGTAGCACAGGTCCAGTGTCCAAGGGGACAGAAGAAGGAGAGCAATGGCAGTCCAAAGTGGACAAGGTGACCGAGTGGAACACAAGGGGGACATTCAGGAGGGTCTCATTTCCTGGCTGCGGCCTTGATCTTGGCAAGTGTCTATGGCATCTGTCTGGCTCGCAGGGAATGTTTGCGGGGTGGTTCACCTTCTGTAGGGGGAGGGGTGCCGGTGGCCTGCGGCAGGGCCTTCTGTCCACTGGCTGCAGCAGATGTGGTGGGCTGTTCAGTTGACTGGCTAGTGGAAGGGGCCAGCTGGTGTGCTGTATATTCCCTCATGATGTTGGCTATATCAACCAGCACCCCTGCTATGGAGACCATGGTGGTATTGAGGGCCTGTAAATATTTTTGGATCTCCTGATGGTGTTCCTCCTGCAGCCGCTGGTTCTTCTGCATGATGTTAAGAATCTGGCCCATCTTGTCCTGGGTTTGTTGGTAAGCCCCCAGGACATTAGTGAGTGCCTCCTGGGCAGTCAGTTCTCTGGGCCTGTCCTCCCCCTGGTGCACAGCTGTCCTCTGAGTGTCCCTGTCCCCCTGTGCCTGCGTCCCCTGAATGGTGTGCCCACTGCCACTGACCCCAGGACCCCGATTGTCTTGGCTGTGAGGCGTGGAATGGGGCCCCTGTACAGGTGGGCACACTACTGATTGACGTCCTGGGGGACAGAGGTGTGGGGACGTTGGGTGGGTGCTGTGGTGTTGGATACTGAGGGGGAGGCTCTGTGGTGGACTGGGAGTGGGCTGGGGTGGCCGACTGACCAGTGGTCACCGATGGGCCAGGAAGTGCATCTAGATCCTGAAGTCCTGAGTTACTGTCATCACTGGGGGCATCTTCTGTTGAGGGACTGGATAGTCGTGGCATCTCCTCGCCGCTGAGATTGGCTGTGGCACCCTGTGGGTATGTAAGAGATGTATTATGCTTAATGTCTGTGACACCATGCAATCAACCACGGATTTCAGCACAAATTCCTATCTACAAACATTGGTGGACGGGGAATTGCACCAAAATCTTATGGCTCCTGAAGGCAGGCATAGAGAGGAGAAATGTTTATATTTTTTTGTTTTTCAACCTTGCATGTGTGCTGCACTATACATCATACATACAAAGTGAGAAAAGACTTAAAGCATAGCTTGTGTACTGGAAGGGTGCCATTGCAGTAGAACACTGATGCTTCAAGGACTGCAAGCCCCTTGCACTATGGCACAAAACTGTGGGCACATTTGTGCATGCCTGGCAAAGTGCTAGTGGAGAGACAAGTGCACCATATCTTAGTAGATATGTCATATTTTGTTCTCTCCATTTGATGCAATGAAGCGTGGCAGCTTTGGTTCAGTGTTGCCTTACGTCAAACAATAGTTAATCTGGCCTCACATCTTTTATAAATGATAGATTTGCACATCCTAAATTTGCAAATGGTTCATTTGAAAAAAATAACTATAAATATCCCTTCAGAACTTTTCTTCCATTTTATCTTCATTAAGGCATGCTTTTATAGATATTTTCCATTGTTAAAATATCTGTCAGTATATAGCTACAGACAATTCTCAATCCCATCTCAGGCACATCTGGTCTTCAAAAAACTCTATGCTTTTGATGTGCATACATTTCCTGATGATCGTCAACTGCCTTAGGGTGATCACCCTCAATTCAGTCTTTATCTTTCTTGACACTATTCCCAGTGCTCAGGTTTTCACCTACAAATAAGTGTTTTAGTTGAATTTAGTCAAAGAAAGCAACACAAGATTATTCCACACAGAATGCATTAGGTGAACAACAAAAGTCCAGGACTAGAACCAGTATTCCTAACGCCTTGCAGGGAGGTAGTCACCCTAATTAGCCATTATCTAAAATGCTCCAAATCGGCATGGAAGTGAACTCGAAACCTTTTTTTTGGGCCAGCTAAACAATGATCATATGTTGCTGTAAGTTCCTAATGGCATAGTTTAAATACATTTTGTCATTCAGCCTCTCAGTGTATAGTTAGAACACGTTCAATAAAAATTAAACTAAAACCCTAATACAGCAGGTAGAAAATCCTACATCAGAGATGGTTAAATCAGCTATGTTGGAACACAGAATTAAGGGGGTCAATATGACAATGGCCGTAAATGCCACTGACTGCTGCGGTGACGGCCACCAACATACCGTCATGGCGGAAAACATCCATTCACCATAATATGACACACACACACACACACACTAAACCAACATAATACTGCCACAAACCCATATCCGCCATTTCAAAGGTAAATGGTAAAATGTCAGTAGGAACACCCATACCGTCACGCCCTCCACATTATGACCCACAAATCACCACAGCAGACATTCAACAGTGATAAACCATTGGCGGTACACACCAGCGCGGTCAGAATGGCCACCCACACAAAACAACACAACATTGGTCAATTCCAAAAACACACACCTGACACGGATACACATACCCACCCAATGCACAATAAATCACACACCCACATTACCGACAACCCTTTACGAACATGAAAAATAGCCAAGTGATAGTCACGCAAATCACATCAACAACCACACACACCCAACCATCCATCACGCACTTCACACCCCAGCACATTATACAACACCCACTGCACAACACACACCACACAAAACCCATGTCCCCACAAAGGCACCCCCGTTTAACTGATGAGGAGTTGAGGGTCATGGTGGAGGAAATAGTCAGGGTAGAGCCACCGCTGTTAAGAGCACATGTACAACAAATCACCATTTCAAGGAAGATGGAGCTATGGCGAAGAATCGTGGACAGGGTGAATGCCGTGGGACAGCGTCCAAGAACAAGGGATGACATCGGGAAGAGGTAGAACGACCTACGGGTAAGGTATGTTCCATGGCAGCAAGGCACCAGTTCGCTATCCAGAGGGGCAGTGGACCCCCACCTCCTCCCCCACAGCTGACAGCATGGGAGGAGCAAGTCTTGGCAATACTGCATCCTGAGGGACTCACTGGAGTTGCCGGAGGACTGGACACTGGTGAGTCAATACTTACTACCTATCACCCCCCACACCTGCATGCCATCTCACCCCCTCACACTGACTCTCATCACTCCACTCCATCCCACACAGTGTACCTACACATTTGACTAACCACAATGCCAAGCCCTGCATGCCATACCAATGCATGTACAGCCCTCTCAGCCCTGCATGTACAACCACCACCAATGCATGCACAGCATGGAGAATTAACAATCCCACAATACATCACCATACACAAACAAAGGTGGCAGGGCAACAGCAATGATAGGGGAAGCTAAGGATTTAGAATATTCTTAGGTGTACAAAAGGCTTTGTTAATTGGGTCCCAGTATCTTAGGACTGATATCAAGGTAGTGTAACAATTTCATAGCTCAGTAGATAGATGATCATTTATTTTATCTAACAAAGTTGATTTAAGCAGTTGTAACCTCTTTCACAAACATGAACACATTATGGAATAATACATGAGTAGGCCTAATGAAATATTATTTTTGGAGTAAATTATTTATTTATTTTATTATTTTTCAAATATAACAAAACATGGTTCATTCAGAGCATATGATACATGATATAGCACATGAGCACAAGATGTCAAATGAACAAACAAAACATACTGTATCCTGATACAGGTGCTCATAACAGACAGTGTTGCATAACTTTGCTCTATCCATTATAACTTACAGTGTGTATGAGCATATTGAATGAGAGTCCCATGCAATATACAGTGATTAGTCAAACAGCGAGACAATACCGTTCCAGTATGCTTTCAAATCACCTTTTTAGGGGTCAAGGGACATAGCCCATCCCAGTTCAAAGTGGTTTGTCATTTTGGTTTGTCATCCATATTTTTGGGTTTATTTGGAGCATGATAGCTTCCCATTTGTGGATTTCAGGTGCCAGTGGTGACTAGGCATTTTGGAGTACATAAATAGTTCTCAATTATGTACTTTTACAGGCCTTTGTGAACTGGCCCTAAAACACCTAGAATGGGGATATTCAGGGAATATTAATATATAATTATTAGAAATAGAAAGGACTGTGTTCACTTCACGCTTTTACTATTGGGCATTTCGGGGCTTGTTCACAAAGGCATGTAAGAGTACTTAAAAAACATTAGTCCGTCAGTAGTGCTTCCTGCACTCATAAAGCCTTTTGTGAATATGCCCAATTCAGAGCTTACTTAATTTTGGCTACTACCCCTCCTGTGATATGGGTCATCAACCAGGATTCACCAGTCCTGAGCTTTTCTTTCAATGAGACTCTGGGTATAACTCATCTCCTTGCAGTCAGCCTTGAGGCTTCAGTGCCTTCCTCTTTTCCTTTTTCTTGAGAGTTCCAGGTCAGGATTTGCTGGTAATATTTGATGCAGGCTTGTGGAGAGTGTGACCTATCCTGCCCCAGGGTGTTTTCATGATTTCTTCATGAGCTGGGAGTTGGGAAGTTTGCTGCCATACGTTATTGTTGCTAATGGTGTTTGGCTAGCAGATTTTGAGGATTTTTCCCAGTTAGGGGTTGATGAAGGCTCAAACTTTGTTGGTGGTGGTCACTGCTGTCTTCCAAATTTTGCTCCATAATGAAATTCCAATTTTTTGTTGGTGTTAAAAAGCATGATCTTAATTTGAAGTGTTCGGTCCTGGGAGTTCCATATCTTCTTTAGCTAAAAGAAGGCAGCTTTTGCTTTGCTGTTTCTTGCCTTGCCGTCAGCATCTATACTGCCTTGCTTGTCTATGACACTGTCCAGGTAGGTGAAGGACTCAACCACTTCCAGTGCATCACCTGTAAGAGTGACTGCAGTTGTGCTGGTCATGTTAGCATTCAGGATCTTTGGTTTTCCCCTGTGAATGTTGAGGTCAAGTTCTGCTGATGTGACGGCCACCTTGTTGGTCTTCTCTTGCATCTGCAGATGGGTATGGGAGAGTAGGGCCATGATGTCTGCAAAGTGCAAGTCGTCTAGCTGTGTCCATGTTGTCAGCTTGATCCCATTTCTTCTCCTTGCTGTGGATGTATTCATGATCCAGTCTAGGGCCTTCAGGAAGGTGAGAACAAACAATGCTGGCGGACTCCCGCCCTACTTAGACGGCTTCTAGGAGTTGTCCTCCATGAACTATTGTGCAGGCCATTCCCTTGTAAGATTTTCTGATGACTCTTACAAGTTTATCTGGCACTCCATACTGGCGGAGGAAGTTCCAAAGGGCCTCTCTGTCCCTGCTGTTGAATGCCTTCTCACAGTCAATGAATTTGACATGGAGGGGGGAGTTCCATTCCATTGCTACTCTATGAGTATGTGCAGTGTTGCAATCTTGTCTGTTCTGGAACTATTTTTGCAGAAGTCAACTTGCTGATCACGCAACTGAGCATCTACTTGTTCCTTCATTCTGTTCACAAAGACTCTGCTGAATACTTTGCATATGGTTGATAGAAGTGTTATCCTTCTGTAATTTGCACAGTTTCTGGGGTCAGCTTTCTTGGGGATCTTGATGAGATCGCTCTCTTTCCAGTCTGACAGCACCTTTTCCTCTTCCCAGATCCTTCCAAACATGGGAAAGAGCATGCATGCTGACGTTTGAATGTCTGCCTTCAGTGCCTCTACAGGAAAGCTGTTGGGTCCTGTTGCCTTCCCATTTCTCAGATGTTTGATGGCCTGCTGTCTTTCTTCCCTGGTTGGTCTGCTGCAATCAATTGGTGATCCCTTGTTAGCTAGTTGTATATCTAGACTGCAGGGTGGGCTACTTTAGCAGTTCTTCAAAGTACCTCACCCATCTTTGTTGTTAGCCTTTGTTACCCATAATTGACTTCCCAGCTTTGACTTTAACAAGTCTTTCTTGCTTGCTGTATCTGTCAGAGATTTTCCTTGTTATGCAGTAGAGTTCTTTTAAGTTTCCATGCCTTGCTACCCTCTGGGCGTCTGTAGGAAGACCATTAATTAATCTTTGCTTGTCACCCTATTCAGTAGAAGTAATATGTGAGAAAACATGGCTTTTTGCAGTGTCCCCCCACTTTCGTGTCCCCATTTTTGACTGATACTGGGGTTTTCTGACTAAGAATGTGCCCTGGGCCCAGATCCAGTGTTGTGTTTAAAAGGTATATTGTAGAAACAGCATATAAAATAATATGTTATTGGTACCTAACCCCAGCTCAACTCCTTGCCTGGAAACCAGAAAGCTAGAGGGAATGTTGGAGGGTCTGTGGGAACATGGGTACCCTGCTTCATCTCCTTTGGTATTGCCCGAAATTTGACTGCTACTGGGCTCTCATTCTTGAAGACATAGACCAAGCCTTCAACACTGCTATTCCGATTTTCCTAACCTACACCAACCTGGGGCTGCCAAATCCATTAACTTACCCACTCTGCTTTAAGAGAGAGAGAGACAAATGGCGCTGATGCTAGGGGTGCCCCATCAGGTGATCCTCTCCTATGCGGTATGGACAGGATTCCAGACCACATTGCTTGGCTTCATAAGTTATGGCTTACATTGGGAATGGAGAAACTGTCTTTGGCGGTAGATCAGGGGAAACCATCTATTCTGAACTATGGGTACCATTCATTTAAATTCTTTCCTCCAAATTTAATGAACTATCTTGCTTGTCCTACCTTAAACTGCTCTGGTTAATTCCCCCTCCCAAGTCCAGAGACGGCACAGCCCTGCTTTTATTGGCTGAGCATCGTGTATTGTTACCAATCCACTTACCTTGTTTCAAACTGTCAACATCGATTATACCACCACTTGTTATGGAGGAGTGGGGGTGGGGGGGTTGTTGAGTTGGGATTTTTTGTTTTGTTTTCATAAAATCATGGCAACGCTGCAAGCCTCAGGGTTATAGATGGATGACTGTGTTACCTAATCTGCATCTATCACACCTGACGCTGACGGCCCTCTGGGTTGTAGGCTAATAGCTGTGTAATTCTTACCTTGCTGTGATTATAATAAACAGAATTTATCCTTAAAAGGTATATGGTAATTGGGTGTGATTACAAATGGTACTGAGAACCTACCTGTAAGTACCTAGTATATATTGGGGCATGTAGGTTTAGAGGCCCAGTACTTTTAATGCACTTCAGTGTGGGTTACTGTGTTGCCAGCTGTCATTTTAAAAGCCAGCCCGGCCTTTCAGGCTGCTTTTAAAATAAAACTATGTCCAGATGTGGCTTTGGAATTAAAAGTACTTACAAAGTATTAAAATACCTTATTTTCCATATGTCACTCCTAAGGTCTACCCCAGCTACCACAAGTGTAGGGCACAATGTAATAATAGGCAGGAACATTATATAAGATGTTTTATATGCCATGGTAAGGGAAAAGCTGCAAATTTAATTTTCTCCAATTCTGGCACTGCTAGCTCCATAGGCTAACTCATGAAAGCTTGATTAAACTTTAGCAAAGCCTAATTTCTGACAGGAGTGGGCTAGAATGTCATTCAAAGTGTCAAACGAATAGTTATAATAAATTCAGCAACCTGCAAAGGTTAGATTAATGATAACTATTGCATTTGCACGAAAGTAGTTTTAGAACTGGTTTATTAAAGTTACCCATAATCAGCCCTGTAACAGCCTCTTCTGCAGCCTTTGACAGTCTGAGCCAAACTGCTCTGATGAGGTGCGAAGTGACCAGGGCTCAGACAAAGGAGACATCTGGCAGGAGGACATCTGCAGCAGCAGATGCCAGGACAGGCGGGGCTGGGTAGCTAAACTGGGCTTCAGAGGCAGAGGGACAAATATTGCAAGACTCATGCCCACTCTCACTTCCTGCACTCCCAGCCAGATGGGAGCCTCTGTAATTGACTTAAGAGAGGGGCTGGATGGGCAGTATAGGGGAAGGTTAGCCACACTTGCCAGAATTGAACCTCCATGAGAGATTTCTCCATTTTGGATTTTTGTGGAACAGTGCTTTCTGAGCCAAAAATACACCACACTTCTAAGAAAGATGTCAACACAGAGGATGGCACCCTGTGTCCCATTGGTCTGGGTTGCCCCCCTGTTTGCCAGCCCAGAAACCTGGATAAATATGGGAGAGCTGCCCAGCAACTAAGATCCCTGATGGAAAAAACCTGAAGAAGAAGGGCTGCCCTGCTGAACCCCTGGCATGCACCAAGAGAGGACTGCACCCTCAAGGACTGCGCCAGCTGTACACATTGGACTTCACCAAAAAGAAGACTTTGCCTTGCTTCCAAGACTCGGGTGAACTCCCTGAAAGCAACAGGTAGAAAAGAGCTTTTAAGAGTTACCTGCATTAACTATGGTAAAAAGAGCCCAGCTGACCCATGTCCACAGCACCTTTTCAGGATTTGCCCTGGTGCACTGGGGAAAATGTAGTCCCAACTCTCCAAGGAGCAACTCAGAGCTTCTGGAATCTTGATTGTTGTTGTGGACCCTTCAAAACCCCAAAATGACCTTCTAGAAAAAAATCTAGAAGTTTGGAAACATTAGGGAAATTTTTGGGAAAAGGCTCCATAAGTTGACCAACCCTTTGTCGACAGTCAAGCGGTAACGTCAAACCCCGACTCAGCCTGAAGTTCAGGTTCACCCCACTGAAGCTCCAGAGCTCTTTGTTGTCAACGACAAGAATGAAGACCTCCAGGAATCACCAAGGCCTTGGGCTTAAGCGAGCCACCATCGTCGAACTGTAACCTGTCCTGCCAGGGAGACGCACTCGATGTTGAGAGAAAAAGTTCCAAAAAAGTGACAGTCCCTGTATCCAAGATGCACTCCATCGTAATGGGCCTACAACTTTGACTTGGTCCCAGTACAGCGCAATCAGATTAGCGCTTTTCACTTTTTGGCACTAGGAAGCAAATTTTTACATTTAGGCCCTCATTACAACCTTGGCGGGCGGTGGAGGCCGCCCGACAAGGTTGAACCGCCTAACAGCCACGCATGCAGCCGCAAACCCGCTGACCGCATTACAACATCCCCGCTGGGCCGTAACATTACAGCTGGCTCCTAATGGAGCAGCACCCGTAGCGCTTTCCACTGTTTGCCAAGCAGACAGTGGACATTGCGATGGGGCTGTGCCTGGTAGCCCCACGAGTCCCCTTACCGCCAGCCTTTCCATGGTGGTGTCTACTGCCATGGACAGGCTGGCGGTAAGGGGAGTCAAAATCTCCAGGGCCCTGGCGGATTGCGGCCGCCAGGACATCCATGGCGGTAAACCACCGGTCCCGGTGGTGTGACCGCGGCGGTCATAATATGGCATTTCGTACCACCAGCCTGTTGGCGGTACGGACGCCACTTTAAGTCTGGCGGTTGGTGGCCGCCAGGGTTGAAATGAGGCCCTTAATCTTTTAAAATTCATATCTCTGGTTCCCTACGTTGGATGTTTTTGGTTTTGCTGTCATTTTGGAGATAAACATAATCTGTATTTGTATACATTGGTGTTGGATTTTTATTCTGCATTGTGCCTTACCTATTTGTTTTGTTGATATTAAGTGCTTTTCACACCTGTGTCCTAAGTTAAGCCTTTCTGCTCATCAGCCAAGCTACCAACGGTTGAGAATAGATTAATTTATTGGGATTTTGACTGGACCCTGTTTGTGATTGTGGTGTTATTACTAGCTTTAGGTACCTACCTGCACTTACTAAAGACCACTTTCCAACATAATAAAAATGTGTCACTATTTTGAACACATAAAAAAGGGAGATGCTATACATTGTTTTCCAGCACCAGCCATTACTCATCTTATAGTGCAGCAGCTGCAGTGGCACCTTAGCTCAAACCTGAGGGACCTATTAGATCCCAACTGGAGATGTCTTTTACTACCCTACTGAAGGGTAGGAAATGGCATTTCCATTACTTGAATTGGCACCCACTACAAGTTGCTTAAGACATATGCTGTAAGTGTGTCATTGTTCATAATATATTTTTTCTTAAAACTTCTTGATGGTGCTTTATGGAAAATTATGCGTCAGACTTATACATACAGCTTTTCCAGTTGCCGTCAACTTGTTTTGCATTTCACAATGTGTTGCGCCTCTAATACAATAATTACGCACTCAACTAAATAATAGAACCACAGTGTACGCTTCCCAGAGAGACTGCATTACTATTCTTGGCTTCGCACATTGAAAGTTACATGTCGTGGGCATAACCTATAAGCTGTTCTAGCAGAAAGATTCATTTTAATACATTTTTATTGACATGCCATTCATTGTTCATGCGTCACAGGTTATTCTGTGAGCTTTAGAGAATTGATTTTGTTCTGGAATTCATCAATGGACTCAAAGCAAAGGGCCAGGTGCTGGTGAAAACACTTCGCCGTGCCAAAAAAGGGTAGCAATGTAGCGAAAGCTTCCAAGCTTTGCAGAATCTTGCACATCATCGACTCAGGGTCGTGACAGGAAGCTGGCAGCTCTGGTGGCATATTAACTCCACACCTAGCAGTCAACTGTGCCAGTCACGGCTTCTGAAATGTGCTGAAAGAGCTCTTGCTCATGGCCTTAAAGAAACCAGACCGAGTAATAACCTTTTCTGTCAATTTTGTGACAGAAACACTTAGGGCAGCATTAACTTCAAAGTAATTGAGTTACAGCATCAAAGGAAGTGGCGAAAAGTTGCCTGGTACATAGTACAGAAAATCCATACAACGTGAAGTAAATTAAGGAACTGTATTCAACTTTCCTTGCACGCAAGTGGCCTTTAAGGGTGACATTTTGAAGTGTGGTGTCTGGTAGCTAACATTCGCATTTTAAATAACGTTCTTGCAGTCTTAGCTGACTATAGTATTAGAAGTTGTAAATTTTAAATTCTGCGTGTTGCCCTGGCGTTGCCTTCCTTCTAGCTGTAAATATCTTGGACTTAGCTACATGAGCTGTGTTAGCTTACATGCAATGCAGACACATTTCATACCATCAGCTAATACACAGGGGCGGTTCCTCCTTTATGGCAAAGGAGTGTCACCCCTCTGCCTCAAAAGCCCTCCAGGACTAAAATATAAAATGGGGAAAAACTTAGGGGCATATTTATACTCCGTTTGCGCCGGAATTGCGTCGTTTTTTTTTTACGCAAAACTAACTCCATATGTATACTTTGGCGTTAGACGCGTCTAGCGCCAAAGTCCATGGAGTTAGCGTCATTTTTTAGCGTGGACACCTACTTTGCGTTAATTATATGCAAGGTAGGCGTTCCCGTCTAAAAAATCGACTCCGAGGCATGTGCGTCGGATTTATACTCCCGGGCAAAATTCACGCCCGGGAGTGGGCGGGTCAAAAAAAATGACGTACGGCCGTTTTTGCGCCGTTTTTTAGCGCCTGCAAAAGGCAGGCATTAAGGGACCTGTGGGCTCTGAAGGAGCCCAGAGGCGCCCTCCCATGCCCCCAGGGACACCCCCTGTCACCCTTGCCCACCCCAAGAGGACAACCAAGGCCGGAGGGACCCATCCCAGGGACATTAAGGTAAGTTCAGGTAAGTTTAAAAAAAAAAGTTTTTGTGGCATAGGGGGGCCTGATTTGTGCCCCCCTACATGCCATTATGCCCAATGACCATGCCTAGGGGACAGAAGTCCCCTGGGCATGGCCATTGGGCAAGGGGGCATGACTCCTGTCTTTGCTAAGACAGGAGTCATTTCTATGGGGGTTGGGAGTGAAAAAAAATGGCGCAAATCGGGTTGAGGCGAAAAAATTGCCTCAACCTGACTTGCCCCATTTCTTGACGTCCAAGCCCCATATCCCCCTACGCCGGCGCTGCCTGGTGTACGCCGTTTTTTTTAACGCACACCAGACGGCCCCCGCGGCTAACGCCGGCTAACGTCATTCAATAAATACGCGCCCGCATGGCGCTTCAGAATGGCGTTAGCCGGCGCTAATTTTTTTGACGCAAAACTGCGTTAGCCCAGTTTTGCGTCAAAAAGTATAAATATGGGCCTTAATTTATTACCATTTTACTTTCCATCCTGGTTCAGGAAAGGCCGGGCCACTGCAGTGAGCTGTGCATAGTTTGAAGTGTTCATCTCTTTTTGTCCCCCTGCCTTGCCAGCCAGACATGCACACTTTAAACTTCTCTAATCTACCTGTCTTAAAACAGCTGGGTTAGAGAAAGCATAGGCCTCCAGTGCTCTTAAGAGCGCCGAGATGCCGCTCCCTCCAATCATGACACTTCTTTCATGCTGGTTACCAGCATGCAAGCAGCACCAGGATTGCTTAAGGGAACTTGCTGGAGCCTGAGGACACTGGGTCAAGGAGGACGTTGTGCAGCAAACAAGGTAAGTGTTTTTTTTCCCCTTCCTGCACAAAAGCAATCCTGCTAACAATGCAGACACTCCTGCAAGGGTGCCTGTGCTAGGCAGCAATTTGTACGGTTACGCAGGGGGAAAGGATAGAAATGCACACATCTTGTAAATATGGTGCATTCCTGCATTTTCCCTGTGGCATAGAGCTGCGCAGCAAGGTCATTTGCTGCACTGCCCTGCACCATGGGGCTTGTAAATAAACCCCTTTATATTTTAAGGCATTGTTTTGGACACTTCAGCACCTATGACCAAGGCATGCTTGCTGACGGGAATTCTGTATGTAGCATTTCTTTTGCCTTGCTTGTATCACTGGATTAAACATTGGCAGCAGAAGTCTGGAGTATGTGTCTCTTTGCAATTTGTCTAATTTTCAGGGGCTGACAAGCCTTTCCTTTATAAGAGCTACTTATGCTCAATGAAAATCATCCCAAACTACTAATATTACTAGTGATGTAATAGTCACCACATCAGACAAGTTTACATTGCTGGCCACCCTATGCAAACTTACCACCAGTGATCTCCTAAATGTATCAGGCAGGATCACCAGCTGGTAAGGTAAACAATTGTTAATTTGGAATGTGAGTGAGGTGACACCATTGGATACAGAAGTGTGTGACAAATTAATTTGAGGGTTGTGTGTAAGTTAACTGTAACTTTAGAATTTCTACTGTTTGTCTGGTTCAAGAAGGGTTTGCATAGAAAGAATAAATAAACATTTCCTAAATATAACTTATCCCTAACCTTTTTTTCATTGAATTTTAATGGTTTTTATTTTTTTATTGAACGTGTTTCAAATTGAGCGCCATCTATTAGTATATCGTTAATCGGAGTGTCGTACAGTACAATGGAGGATAATGCCATAGAATGTTGAGTGATAGAGTGGAGAATGGCAGAGTGGTATACAGTACAGAGGAGTAGAGTAAAGTGGGGTAGAGTATAGTGGAGTAAAGTCTTATACAGTGGTGTGCCATGGTGTGTCATATAGTAGAGTGGAGCGGCATGTTGTACTGTGGAATGGTGTGTCGCATAGTAGAGCAGGATGGTGTCTTGTTGAGTGTTATACAGTGTACTTCAGTGGTATACAGTATACTGTCAGAGTACAATGGCATAGAGTGAAGTAGCATAGAGTCTGGTGGCATATAGTAGAGTGATGTAGTGGCGTGGCATATCATGTAATAGCTTAGAGTGGAGTGGCATAGAGTTGAGTGGCGTAGAGTGGAGTGTGTTAATTAAAACAGACGTGGAAGTGTGTAAATGGATGTAGAAGTAATGTGGCAGGAATATGCTGTATGAGGTGTAAATGGTGAGTTTTGGTAGTAAGTGTCAATAGTGTAAGTAGTGTTAAAGTTATAAGTGTTCAAACATTTAGGAGCATATGTACAAGAAAGTAGCACATCATAGATGATGCACCACTTTTCTTATGCCCTCTGTACCGGCACCTAACAATACCATGATTGCACTGTATTTATAATACAGTGCACCATAGCGGTTGTTAGCACAATAGCGTCACCATTTTTTATGCTATTTTGGCGCTTTGCTACACTAGCGTCAAAAATGTAGATGCTAGTGCAGCAAAGCACAACGAGGCCCATTGAATATGATGGGTGTGTCATTTTAATGCCTGCTCTGAGTAGGAGTTAAAAATGATGGCAAAAATGGTGCAGTGAAATGTTGTAAATTTCACTGTGCTGTTTTTTCAACCCTCCCTGTTCTGGAACGCCCCCCTTGCATACATTATGCCTGTCACAACCATAATGTGGTGCAAGGGGTCGCAAAGTGGAGCAATTAAAGCATTTTGCCACCTTGTAAATATGGCGCGGCAGAAAAGCCACCTTAGAGCCGTCTGAGCATCAAACAAATTACACTCTTGTGGCACTAAGTTGACAAAAGGGGCTTGTGAATATGCCCCTTAGGCCCTCAGTACGAATTTGGTGGCCAGACGTCCTCCCCTCGTTGTATTACAATGTTCCCACTGGGCGGAATATTCTATTATGACTTTCTCACAAGATTTACAGATCGGAACAGTGCTACCATATTGGCCTTTGCTTCTTTTAGGGAGAAAAGGTCAATGTTGTAGAACTCAGAACCCTCGAAATGCACACTGTCTGTGTGTTGTACCTAAAAACAACGTCATTGTCTTTCACGTTTATAAAGGCAGCCACTAGCAAATCACATAATGACTTGTCATTGTGATGTACTGCGGTACTTCCACAAAATACTGTGAAATGCTGCAAAAATGATGCATACAACAGATGGCACTTGTTAAAATACCTTATAACTTAAAAAGTATTTATCCTACTTACTAGTAGTACCCAAAAGCATCATCTGTGCACCACAATCTCTAATCCTGCCAAATTTCATGTAAATCCATTTAGCCATTTTCATAGTATGTTTAATACAAAAGTCTATGTCAAATTACATAGGCGTCAAAACGTGTTTTGAGACCCCCACTTTTATCTATGCACCCCCTTGGCCAGTCACCTCAAAACTTTTCATAATCTGCAAATGCAGAAGGAAGAATTGGTCTGCAAAGCTTTATATAGGTATATGTAAATATATATATATATATCACCTTTAATGTAGTAAGAATAACGTCTGTTCAACTGAAATCACCCTGAGCTATTAATATTGCTAGCATTGGCTACCTCAGACAGAAATTTGGAATAGGTTAGTGGGCAACATATGCAAGATTAACAGCAGTGACCATCTCAGTGCAGGGTTCCGAGCAGTAATGCAAAAACGTATTTGTAAATTTAAGATGCCTTCCCCTGGGTAATTTATGATAGAGACAAGGTACAATTAATAATTAGTCTTAAATGTTGTATAGCAGACAGATGTTAGATTTAAATCTATTTTGGAAATTATGAGTTCTTAAAATACACAGTTTCATCTCAAAAACTCACTTTTGTATTTGATATACATAGATATAAATTCAACCAAACGAAGGCCTCTAATTTAATAGACTGGGCTGCACACAGGAGAGCTATTCACAGGTAGCCAGAGAGCCACCAGTAGCTCACGAGCTTCATTTTCAAACTGCTTTAGTTCTGGGCTCAATCAACATAAAAAGAAATACACAATCACCCGACGCATTTCAGAAGTTATTCAGAATGATATATAAAGTTTATCTATTACCAGCAAGAGAAATTATAAAACATGACCAAAAAAATCCAATAAGGAAACTAGCAACCTATTTGTAAATAGAGCACTGGTGATATTCTATTGAAAGTTGATGTAAGCATAGAGAATGGGTAAAACTACCATACCCACAATGCAATAGATCTCTCATTGATTGGTGGTTGTAATTGCATTTTGTTAGAATCATGTAAATTTAGTCAATTTATAAATAAGAGGTGTAGTGATAATGAAGTACTGGTACATAGTATTACATGTTGCATCTAAGCATGGGGAATGGATACAAACTACTATAGACTACTACACCCACAATGCTTTATAATTCTCATCGATTGAGGGATGAAAATCAGATTGGTTTGAATTACGGTGACTTAGTATATTCATAAATTATAACTGTAGTGTAAGTAAGGGGCTTAAAAACATTTATAAGTGGGTGTTGTGAAATGTTGTTTCTTTAACCCCTTCGCTGCCAGGCCTTTTCCCCCTCAGGTGCCAAGCCTTTTTTTGGCTATTTGGGGCAGTTCGCGCTCAGGCCCTCATAACTTTTTGTCCACATAAGCTACCCACGCCAAATTTGCTTCCTTTTTTTCCAACATCCTAGGGATTCTAGAGGTACCCAGACTTTGTGGGTTCCCCAGAAGGAGGCCAAGAAATTAGCCAAAATACAGTGAAAATTTAGTTTTTTTCAAAAAAATGGGAAAAAGGGGCTGCAGAAGAAGGCTTGTGTTTTTTTCCCTGAAAAGGGCATCCACAAAGGGTTTGCAGTGCTAAAATCACCAGCTTCCCAGCTTTCAGGAACAGGCAGACTTGAATCAGAAAACCCAATTTTTCAACACAATTTTGGCATTTTACTGGGACATACCCCATTTTTACGATTTTTTGTGCTTTCGGCCTCCTTCCAGTCAGTGACAGAAATGGGCATGAAACCAACGCTGGATCCCGGAAACCGCAACATTTCTGAAAAGTACACAAAATTCTGAATTCAGCAAGGGGTAATTTGTGTAGATCCTACAAGGGTTTCCTACAGAAAACAACAACTGAAAAAGAAAAATATTGAAATTGAGGTAAAAAAACATCTATTTTTCTCTACGTTTTACTCTGTAACATTTTCCTGCAATGTCAGATTTTTGAAAGCAATATACCGTTACGTCTGCTGTACTCTTCTGGTTGTGGAGATATATAGGGCTTGTAGGTTCATCAAGAACTCTAGGTACCCAGAGCCAATAAATGACCTGCACCCTGCAGTGGGTTTTCATTGTATACCGGGTATACAGCAATTCATTTGCTGAAATATAAAGAGTAAAAAATAGCTATCAAGAAAACCTTTGTATTTCCAAAATGGGCACAAGATAAGGTGTTGAGAAGCAGTGGTTATTTGCACATCTCTGAATTCCGGGGTGCCCATACTAGCATGTGAATTACAGGGCATTTCTCAAATAGATGTCTTTTTTACACGCTGTCTTACATTTGGAAGGGAAAAATGTAGAAAAAGATAAGGGGCAATAACACTTGCTTTGCTATTCTATGTTCCCCCAAGTCTCCCGATAAAAATGATACCTCACTTGTGTGGGAAGACCTAGCGCCCGCGACAGGATATGCCCCAAAACACAACGTGGACACATCACAGAAAACAGAGGTGTTTTTTGCAAAGTGCCTACCTGTAGATTTTGGCGTCTAGCTCAGCCGGCACCTAGGGAAACCTACCAAACCTGTGCATTTCTGAAAACTAGAGACCTAGGGGAATCCAAGATGGGGTGATTTGTGGGGCTCGGACCAGGTTCTGTTACCCAGAATCCTTTGCAAACCTCACAATTTGGCTAAAAAAACACATGTTCCTCACATTTATGTGGTAGAAAGTTCTGGAATCTGAGAGGAGCCACAAATTTCCTTCCACCCAGCGTTCCCCCAAGTCTCCCGATAAAAATGATACCTCACTTGTGTGGGTAGGCCTAGCGCCCGCGACAGGAAACGCCCCAAAGCGCAACGTGGACACATCCAATTTTTTGAAAGAAAACAGAGGTGTTTTTTGCGAAGTGCCCACCTGTAGATTTTGGCCCCTAGCTCAGCCGGCACCTAGGGAAACCTACCAAACCTGTGCATTTCTGAAAACTAGAGACCTAGGGGAATCCAAGATGGGGTGACTTGTGGGGCTCGGACCAGGTTCTGTTACCCAGAATCCTTTGCAAACCTCAAAATTTGGCTAAAAAAACACATGTTCCTCACATTTCTGTGGCAGAAAGTTCTGGAATCTGAGAGGAGCCACAAATTTCCTTCCACCCAGCGTTCCCCCTAGTCTCCCGATAAAAATTATACCTCACTTGTGTGGGTAGGCCTAGCGCCCGCGACAGGAAACGCCCCAAAGCGCAATGTGGATACATCCAATTTTTTGAAAGAAAACAGAGGTGTTTTTTGCGAAGTGCCTACCTGTAGATTTTGGCCTCTAGCTCAGCCGGCACCTAGGGAAACCTACCAAACCTGTGCATTTCTGAAAACTAGAGACCTAGAGGAATCCAAGATGGGGTGACTTGTGGGGCTCGGACCAGGTTCTGTTACCCAGAATCCTTTGCAAACCTCAAAATTTGGCTAAAAAAACACATGTTCCTCACATTTCTGTGGCAGAAAGTTCTGGAATCTGAGAGGAGCCACAAATTTCCTTCCACCCAGCGTTCCCCCTAGTCTCCCGATAAAAATGATACCTCACTTGTGTGGGTAGGCCTAGCGCCCGCGACAGGAAACGCCCCAAAGCGCAACGTGGACACATCCAATTTTTTTAAAGAAAACAGAGGTGTTTTTTGCAAAGTGCCTACCTGTAGATTTTGGCCTCTAGCTCAGCCGGCACCTAGGGAAACCTACCAAACCTGTGCATTTCTGAAAACTAGAGACCTAGGGGAATCCAAGATGGGGTGACTTAGGGGCTTGGACCAGGTTCTGTTACCCAGAATCCTTTGCAAACCTCAAAATTTGGCTAAAAAAACACATGTTCCTCACATTTCTGTGGCAGAAAGGTCTGGAATCTGAGAGGAGCCACAAATTTCCTTCCACCCAGCGTTCCCCCAAGTCTCCCGATAAAAATGATACCTCACTTGTGTGGGTAGGCCTAGCGCCCGCGACAGGAAACGCCCCAAAGCGCAACGTGGACACATTAAATTTTTTAAAACAAAACAGAGGTGTTTTTTGCAAAGTGCCTACCTGTAGATTTTGGCCTCTAGATCAGCCGGCACCTAGGGAAACCTACCAAACCTGTGCATTTCTGAAAACTAGAGACCTCGGGGAATCCAAGATGGGGTGACTTGTGGGGCTCGGACCAGGTTCTGTTACCCAGAATCCTTTGCAAACCTCAAAATTTGACTAAAAAACACATGTTCCTCAAATTTCTGTGGCAGAAAGTTCTGGAATCTGAGAGGAGCCACAAATTTCCTTCAACCCAGCGTTCCCCCAAGTCTCCCGATAAAAATTATACCTCATTTGTGTGGGTAGGCCTAGCGCCCGCTACAGGAAACGCCCCAAAGCGCAACGTGGACACATCCAATTTTTTGAAAGAAAACAGAGGTGTTTTTTGCAAAGTGCCTACCTGTAGATTTTGGCCTCTAGCTCAGCCGGCACCTAGGGAAACCTACCAAATCTGTGCATTTCTGAAAACTAGAGACCTAGGGGAATCCAAGATGGGGTGACTTGTGGGGCTCTGACCAGGTTTTGTTACCCAGAATCCTTTGCAAACCTCAAAATTTGGCTAAAAAAACACATGTTCCTCACATTTCTGTGGCAAAAAGTTCTGGAATCTGAGAGGAGCCACAAATTTCCTTCCACCCAGCGTTCCCCCAAGTCTCCCGATACAAATGATACCTCACTTGTGTGGGTAGGCCTAGCGCCCGCGACAGGAAACGGCCCCAAAACAGAACGTGGACACATCACATTTTTTCATAGAAAACAGTGCCTACCTGTGGAGTTTGGCCTCTAGCTCAGCTGGCACCTAGGTAAACCTACCAATCCTGTGCATTTTTGAAAACTAGAGACCTAGGGGAATCCAAGATGGGGTGACTTGTGGGGCTCTGACCAGGTTCTGTTACCCAGAATCCTTTGCAAACCTCAAAATGTGGCTAAAGAAACTCGTTTTCCTCACATTTCGGTGACAGAAAGTTCTGGAATCTGAGAGGAGCCACAAATTTCCTTCCACCCACATTCCCCCAAGTCTCCTGGTAAAAATTATACCTTACTTGTGTGGGTGGGCCAGGTGCCTGCAACAGAATAAGGCCCAAAACTTGTAGAGATAGAGGGGATAGCACAGCGTGTTTATAAGGACATATTCTTTTATACATCTTTAGACTGACTCTGCTTTGGGGACCCACATAAGTGAGGTGTCATTTTACTTGGGAGACTGAGGGGAACACTGGGGAGTAGGAATTTTGTGCTGGAGCGGTGATCGTACAAACAAATCTCAGGAAAATATGCTTTTTTAAGCAAATTTTTCGGTTTGCAGAGGCGTCTGGGTAAGAAAAGGTTGGGGGATCCACGCAAGCCACATCTCCCTGCACTCCTTGGGGTGTCTAGTTTAAAAAAATGTCTGGGTTTGGTAGGTTTCCCTAGATGAAGGCCACACCGAGGACCAAAAACACAGGTGGCCCCTCCCTCCCAAACACAAGTAGTTTTGTAATATATCATTTTGATGTGTCCACATACGTCTGTGATGTGCCAAACACTAAAATTGTGAAAAGAAACGCACTTAGGTTATGTGAAAAAGACCCCTCACCCACCAACCAAGTTGGTGGCATGCTTCATCATCGGGGTCCCACCTGAGACACCTAGCGTGTCTCAAGTGTGCTGCGACGCCTGATTACAGCGGAGCAGGTTTTGTCATTTGTACCACACATACTGGTTGGATTTGGCACAAGGGTGAGTGATGGTTCAGTAGATCGAATTTTATTAATAAGAGATTTCACAAAAGTGAAATGCACTGGTAATAACTGAAAGGCCAAAAAACTGAACCAATGACTCACAGCTCGTGAGCTGTAAAGCCACGACAAGGCACCAACCGCTTTACAGTCCATTCACACACCTTTCATACATGACATGCACAAGACCATTCATGCTGCCAGCCACGGGCCCAGCACATTACAAGACTCGCATCCACAGACAGCGCCAGTCAAGGGCCCATCACTTTCATACGCCCACATGCCTGATACAGCAATCACACAAGCTGATGAGTGTGTGGACTGGAGTTTGGCTGGCACTGCCAGCCAAGCACCACCCCACCCACACCACGAGCCAAGCGCCACCCCACACACACCGCCAGCCAAGCGCCACCCCACCCACCCACACCGCCAGCCAAGCGCCACTCCACCCACCCACAAAGCCAGCCAAGCGCCACCCCACCCACACCGCCAGCCAAGCGCCACCCCACGCACACCGCCAGCCAAGCGCCACCCTACACATAACATCCCTTTTTTTTTGTTTTTAAACAACAAAGAAACCACTAATCATAAATTAGTACAAAACTACAAACACAAAAGCTCTAACTGAATACATGACTAATGCCAACCGTGAAACCGAACATATAAAAATATAAAACAGCAGTTTACGCTCACGGAATTTCCCAATAATTCTTCTGTGTGTGGTAGCTCCTGAAACAGCCACCCACACACAGCCCAGGCTTTGAAGGACAATCAGGGCAGTACATCCTAGTCTCCTTCCTGATACTTCTACGAGCACAGACTCTACATCTCTTAGCAGGAAAGTTTTTTTGGGCCGTGGGAGGAATGTGCTCAGCAAAGTGACGATCTTTCAATCTAGCCACATCCTCCACCACTGCTTCTCTAGGAACTCTTGCCTGTTCCAGCACAACAAGGCTAGCTATGATAGACTCCTGAAATTTCACAAATGTCATCCTTGACTCTGGAGAACTATCCTTGAACACAACAAAAGCATTAAAAGTTGCCAAGTGGAACAAGTGAACCGCTAATTTCTTATACCACACATAAGACTTACGAGCAGCAGTGTTAGGTTCTAACCTCTGATCTACTCTATCAACACCACCCATGTGCTTATCATAGTCTAAGATGCACACAGGTTTGCGCACTTCGGCAACCTGACCCCAAACAGCCACAGGTGAAGTACTCTCATCATGGATGGTGCTTAGCATGTATACATCCCTCTTGTCTACAAATTTCAGAGCTAGCAGCTCATCATTCCGCAAGGCACTGCACTGTCCCTTCTCAAGTTTTTTACAGACAAGCTCTTTTGGATAGCCTTTCCGATTAGAGCGGATTGTGCCACAAGCAACAGTGTCCACTCTGAACAACTCCTTGAACAACCGAACTCCAATGTAGAAGTTATCTACATATAAATGGTGACCTTTGTTAAACAGTCGTCTACCCACACAATTTTCTCACTAACTCCAAAAGTGGGTGGACAACCAGGGGGGTCAATATTGGAATCCCTACCAGTGTAGACCCGGAAATTATAAACATATCCTGTACTACTTTCTGACAGCATATACAATTTAATTCCATACCGTGCCCTCTTGCTAGGAATGTACTGCCTAAAAACCAAACGACCCTTGAACAGGACCAAAGACTCATCTACAGATATTTCTTTCCCTGGAACATAGATCTCTGAAAACCGATCTACCAAATGATCAAGGACAGGTCTAATCTTAAAAAGACGGTCAGAATCAGGATGATCTTGTGGCAAGGCTAAAGCATTATCTACAAAATGCAACATCCGAAGAAGAAGCTCATACCGGTTACGACTCATGATGGCAGGAAATATAGCAGTTGCCATCAAGGGACTAGTAGACCAATATGAAGACAGCGATGGCTTCCTTATCAGCCCCATCAAAAAAGTTAAACCCAAGAACTTTTTCAACTCTTCCAGATTTGTGGGAATCCACCGGCTCTCTCTAGAGTGTGGCCTAAGTCTGGCAGCGTTGTCCCTCAAAAACTGCTCTGCATACAAATTAGTCTGCTCAACAATCTCTTCCAAAAATATATCGTCCATAAACAACTCAAAAAAGTTGACGGGCAAAAAGTTTTCCCTATTAACTCGACACCCTGGAAAACCAGTAAACGCAGGCAACTGTGGCTGCTCCATGTTTGGTGCAACCCATGTGTCAGGTCTTCCAATGGGAAGCCTTTCAGCCGCTGGCTCCTGCACCATTGGCACATCACTGTCCTCCTCTAAAACAGGCCCTTCATCAGCACTGAGAGTGGCTTCATCATCAGATGATTCATCTCTGACAGAAAATTCACTTCCAGAATCCTACACTTCCTCCTCTGCCTCAGATGCAGAGTCAGTCTCATATTCATGGTCAGAAGATTACTCAAAAAGCACACTAACAACCTGCTGAGCGGTCATCCTACGGCTAGCCATGATCCTTCCTACAAAAATTAACTGGACAAATATACCACCAACAACCAGCACTGTGTAAGATAAGTAACAAAGTATAGCTTTATCACTGAGAGTTATAAACTCAAAAACTATACTGCTCACTTGCCTGAAAAAGCTTGACTCACCAGCAACTACTCTGCACAGCCACAGCAATCACCAACGATATCCCACTAAAAAGAGAAAAAAAAAAGCAAATTAGACATAACACAACACAATATTCATTGTGCATAAATCTAAGGACAATTTCACACACAATCCTGCATTCAGTACACCACCTACAAACATGTCATTCATGCATGGCAACAATACTCACTTGGAGTAAATTTATTTACTTACCTAAAACATGCAACTACGCAAACCGCAGGACAACTACTGCCAAAACTGCAACAAGCCACAGCAAAGTCAGCAAAAGCTTTGAACTAGAACAAAAAGGAGAAAAACTGTTATTATCATAAAAGCAAATACTTCGCCAGTTGACAAACACTCCGCCACTAACCATTTTTTAATTTTCCCTTGTGTCTAGTGTTCTCTGCTTGGGGGAAGATGGGCCTAAAAAAAAAATAGGCCAATCTACCTCCAGGGGGGGGGGGGGGGGGCAGAAATCGCCCAGATTACATTGCACCCTTTGGGGGGGTGACCCTTGCCCAAGGGGCCACACCCCCACACAAAGCACACACACATATAGTATCCCTGGCGCTATGGGGATTCTGCCCCCCTTGGGGACAGAAAGGCCTAAAAAATAGGCATATCTGCCCCCAAGGGGGGCAGAACTGCCCAATAATACATATGGGCCCCTGGGGGCGACCCTTGCCCAAGGGGCCGCCCCCCAACACAAATAAAAAAAACAACAATAAAATCCCTGGTGTCTAGTGGCTTTCTGCCCCCCTTGGGGGCAAATTGGCCTAAAAATAAGGCCAATCTGCCCCCAAGGGGGGCAGAAACGGCAATAAATACATTGGCCCCCCAGGGGGAGCGACCCTTGCCCAAGGGGCCACCACCCCACACAAAGCACACATACACACATATAATATCCCTGGCGCTCTTGGGATTCTGCCCCCAAGGGGGGCAGAAAGGCCTAAAAAAATAGGCATATCTGCCCCCAAGGGGGGCAGAACTGCCCAATAATACAAATGGGCCCCTGGGGGCGACCCTTGCCCAAGGGGCCGCCCCCAACACAAATAAAAAACCACAACAATAAAATCCCTGGTGTCTAGTGGCTTTCTGCCCCCCTTGGTGGCAAATTGGCCTAAAAATAATGCCAATCTGCCCCCAAGGGGGGCAGAAACGACGATAAATACATTACGCCCCCAGGGGGAGCGACCCTTGCCCAAGGGGCCAACCCCCAACACAAAGCACACATACAAAACATAATATTTCTGGTGCTATTGGGATTCTGCCCCCCTTGGGGGCAGAAAGGCCTAAAAAAATAGGCCTATCTGCCCCCAAGGGAGGCAGAACTGCCCAAAAATACATGTGGGCCCCTGGGGGCGACCCTTGCCCAAGGGGCCACCCCCAACACAAAAAATAAAAACCAACAATAAAATCCCTGGTGTCTAGTGGCTTTCTGCCCCCCTTGGGGGCAGATCGGCCTAAAAATAGGGCCAATCTGCCCCCAAGGGGGGCAGAAACGACGATAAATACATTTGCCCCCAAAGGGGAGCGACCCTTACCCAAGGGGTCGCTCCCCCCACACAATAAAAAAGCACACACACACACATACACAAATCCCTGGTGTCTAGTGGGCATTCCTGCTGCCCGATCGCATCGCGATCGGGCAGCAGGAATGCTCAAAGAGACATTGAGGGAAAGGAAAACCCTTTCCTTTCCCTCGATGCCTCTTTCAGAGCATCCCCCCCCGCACGAAGGTGAAAAACTCACCTTCTCCCTTAGACGCGCTGGAAGCAAATGGCTTCCAGCGCGTCTTTCCCCCTTTCCATGAAATCAGCGTGCGATCGCGCGCTGACGTCATGGGGGGGGCAGGGGGGTGGGGGTGAAAGGGGAAGGGATTCCCTTTTCAGCCCTGGCCTGGGGGGGTGGCCCTCGGGGGAAGCGCTTGCGCTTCCCCCGATTGCCAGTCCCAGGACGTAATGGTTACGTCCATGGCGCCACACGGGCGCTGCCATGGACGTAACCATTACGTCCGTGGCGGGGAAGGGGTTAAGGGGTTTAGAATGTGTATATAAACACTGAGAACGGGCATGACCGGAAATGCCTGTAAACAAGGTCATAATGACCGAAACGCATCGGGTGTTTGTGTATTTCTGTTTATGTCGATTCAGCCCAGCATTTAAGCAGTTTTAAAATGAAGACCTTTGGAGTGCGGTCTTTCCTTTCGTCAAACTAAGGAAGTTGTTTATGAGTAATTACCCATATATATATATATATATATATATATATATATATATATATATATATATATATATACACACATATATATATATATATATATATATACATATCCATATATATATACAAATACATATATATATATATATATATATATATATATATATATATATATATATATTTGCCACTAGGTAGTTATAGTTAGGGCCTGGTTTCTATATGAAAAGTTGTTTTTTTTTCTTGCCTATATCTTTGGCGGCACTTGACAAATCTTAACAAAATTTTCCAAAACAATTTGCCAGTCACGTCAGCTGCTGTCTGGAAAGTTTCAGGGTGATCTATCCAGGGAGACCTAGAAAAAGGTGGGGTCCCAAAACAGGTTTTCCCCATTCATTTTTCCATAGGGATTTTGAACAGTAATAGCATCGAAACTACTGGATGGAATTACACCAAATTTGGCAGAAAGGTAGGTCGTGGTCCGGAAAGAAACCTTTTTTTGATTTGCTGTAAACCCATTCAGTCGGTTTTGCGCAATTAAGGGGGAAAAATTGTATATATAGGGACGCGAAGGATACGCAACCCCTCCCAATCTCGTGCAGAGATATGATTGGCTGTCAACACTTCATCCAGGAAGTGTTAGCAGCCGTTTTGGGACTCAGTAGCCAAGTCCTAGAAAAAAGTGTAAAAAAAAAAGAAAAAACCCTGACCCCCTTAGCTGTGAGGGCGGGGTCCCAAAAGGACCCCCCTGAGGGGTAAAAAGCATTTTTAAAATATTTAAGGCCGGAGTTGTGGTGGATCAGCAATAAAATCAACAAGAAAATGAAGCACGGGTAGACCAAGTCCCTGGGGCATTTGCTGAATAATGCAGGGGATGCCTGGCCCCTAGGGTGACCCGGGAGCCTCCACCTCCTTTGTGCTTATAAACAATATGCAGGAGGCGGCGACCCCACCACTGCTATGGGGAACACCACCTCCCCAAGGCTATAAATATTTATGAGGGGGGCAATCGCCCTGCGCTGGCACAGGGACCACCACCACACTGTGGCTGTTCATACTTATGCAAGGGGCCCACAAACCCCTGCTGCTCTGGGGAACACCACCTCTCTGGGGCTATAAATAATATGTGGGGGGGATCAAGCACCCCCCGCTGCCCCTGGGACCACAACTTCCTGGGGTTGTTCATACTAATGGGGGGGCGTGTGCCCCCCCTCACTTCCCCCGGATCACCACCTTCCCAGGGCTTGAGGAGGCTGTGTTGCCCCCCTAATGGAGCCACTGATGGCCCAAGGGTCTGCCACCCCAAGGGCCGGCACCTGCTATGTCCCATGGTCCCCACCCCGGGACAAAGCTGTTTGTTGTGGCTTGGTTGCAGCTTTGAAGTTGCAGCCAAGTCAAAGCAAACATTCTGGTTTTTGACAGTGGGACCTGTCAAACAGTGCCCACTGTCAACAACTGGACCTTTCATCTCTGCTCCTTGCATGCTGATATGCCTGCAGAGAACAGAGATGAAAGGTTTGTACCAGAAAGCAGGCAGCTGCTGTTAAAAGCAGATGCCTGCTTGGTGGAGCAGTGGGACTACGGGGAGGCCTTGAGACTTCCCCCGCGGTCCCTGATAGCCTGTAAAGGGCTTCTTATAAAATGAATGAAAAAACATGCAGGGAGCCTTTCCCACCTTGTCCCAGATAGCCCATAAAGGACTGAAAAAAAAGTAAGAAAAAAACACAGTTAATATATCAGTGTGAAGGTCGCAGAGTTTAGCTGGACTAAGTTACCTAATTTCTTTTTCAGTAAAAATGTTTAAGGATCATTCTGAAAGGTGATCCTACTCTTTTTAAATAACAAATACATTTTTCATTTCAATTTCTGCAAATATATCTCATTCTAAGTATATCATACATCAAAGCCGAAAAAGCTCACTATCTCTCTTCCTCTCACTTTCTCTCTTTCAATCTCTTTCGCCCACTCCCACTCCCACTCAGACACTTATGCACCCACTCACAGACCCACTCAGACATTCATGCACTCACTCACTCAGAGCCTCATGCACCCACTCACAGTCCCAGTCCGACCCGCATGCACCCACTCACAGACCCACTCAGACAGTTATGCACCTACTCACAGACCCACTCAAACTCTCACACACCCACTCACAGACCCACTGCAGCCTCATGCACCCACTCACAGACCCAGGTACACACTGACACACCCACTAAAACACTGATGTACGCATTCTCATACCTGGACACTCTTACAGCCATTCTCACCCCCAGATGAACTGCAGCCAACTTCTGCCATGCACGCCATTGAGCTGTGCACAGCATGGGGTTGGGTGGTTAGGGGATTGGCCCCAGGGTCTGGCTGCAGGCCAGGTCTTGCAGGCAACCTCCGCTGCTCATGAGAAAAGACATGGTGCAAGGTTGGGTATTATAGGGGTTTGACCTCAGGGCCCGCACAGCGGTGGTTGGATTAATGTATAGTAATGAAAATTACTATACGAAACAACCCCCCCCCCATAGAAATTCACTGAAAAAAACAAAGGTTAGAGGGACGTTATAGTTAGGCTCACATTTTAAACATACAACACCTTAGAAATTCACCAGTTATAGTTAGAGTTATCTCAAGTAACTATGTCTCATGCCCTAAGGTAACTATAACTATAACTCTCACCCTCGCCATGCACTGCTAATTATCCCACAGATTAAAGCACTCATGACATCTTTGATAACATCATTGATAATATCATTGTAATATTTGCAGTAAAAATTTTGACAAAAAAATGTACATGGCGAGGGCATGAGTAACTCAGGACTACACAAGGGGGTCTTGTGAGGCATTGTAAATTGCCCTTGGGGCCTGTGGACCTCATTTGTCCCTATCTAGGTCAGCGCGGATAGCATTGTGATAATTCTTTGCTTAAAAAATTTGCTAGGAAAAGAGACATTTGAGGTGAGCAAATTCAGAGTGTCAATGTTGTTGTAGGGTATATAGGAGCTACTCTCCACTTAAACTTGGGTGCTATCCAGAGTTTTCTGCTTCCTTTTTTGCATAATTTATGTGGCACTCTAAGGACCTTGGCCCAGATTTATGCTAAAGTGGTGCAGTGCGGTGCTGCGCCAAAACTAGCAATAGCAATAGCACAGGGAAACACAGGGATGTGCCATATTTAGAGGAATACGCTTTCCCCCTGCGCTGGCGCTGAATTAAGCTGCCTAGTGCCAACACAGGCATCCTTGCACCATAGCGCAAGGGTGTCTGCATTGAGGGGATAGATTTTTTATGTGCAGAAAGATGTCCCTTCCTGCACATCAACAATCTATAATGGTGATTTGACACTTCTATGTGTGCTGCAGTGCCGCACACTTAAAAGTACCAAAGAATCATTTTGAATGATTGTGTATCTGCAGGAAGGTGTCCTTTCCTGCACGTAAACAATAGTCCATGGCATTTTGCTTTAGGTCCAGGGAGAACGTGGCCTGGTAGTTCAGGCTGGACTGTTCCCATGGGTCAAGACTGATTTGCATATGGCTGGGTCCAAACCAGGGTGACATGGTGAGCAAAATAAATAATCGATTAAACCCAGACCTATGACTGGGGGTGAATGTTTGATTGGTTCTGCATTCCGTCCATCAATTGTGTTTGTTTACGTTTGGCGCCATAAGTGAGCTGGGTATGCCCAGATGTCGGTTCTGGGCTCACTGTGCCACTGGATTCAAGCTAGTCTGGCTGATGAAGGGTAATATCATGAAACCCGTCCCAGGATGTTTGTTTCTAGTCCAACGAGAACCTGGCAGTTTGGGCTGGACTGTTCCTATGGGGAACAGGGTCAAGATTGATTTGCATATCATGGCTGGGTCCAAACTGGGGTGGCATGGTGAGCAAAAGAGTTGATTGATTAAACCCAGATCTATGACTGGGGGTGAATGTTTGATTGGTTCTGCAATCTATCCATCAATTGTGTTTGTTTGCTATTCACAATGGGTCAAAAATTGTGATCTGTCTCATGAATATTGATGAGGCAGCTCCATTTGTGACCCACTGCAAATAGCTAACAATGTGAAGATCACTGTTGTGCATCACAGTTTGCGATTTCCTAATAGCAAATTGCAAAAATTCGCTAATAGGAAATTGCAAAAGCATGATTTCGTACATCTGGCTCCTAATTTCCATAGAAAGAACATTTTTTGTTATGCCAATACCTTTGGTGCCGCTTGAGAAGTCTTCATTACATTTTCAAAACTTATACTTCAGTTGGTTTCAGGTGCTGTGTTGAAAGTTTCAGGGTGATCCATTAAGTCAGGGCGAGAAAAATGGGGATCCCAAAATGCGTTTTCCCCATGCATTTTCCCACAGGGATTTTGAACAAGACTACATCCCGAACTGCTGCACGGAATTACACCAAATTTGGCAGAAAGCTAACTTATGGTCCAGAAACCATGCTTTTTGTGAGTTGGTGTAAATCTGTTCAGTAATTTGTAAGATTCTAAAGATTAAAAAATATAGATATCTAGCGACGCAGATCCCCTATGGATCCAACTGTCCCTGTGCTAAAATCTGATTGGCTGCCAACATTTCCACATGGAAGTGTTGGCATCCATTTTGAGACTTGATTTTCAACTGAGTCGTACAAAAAAGAAAAAAAAAGAAAAGGGGCCAGGGAAGAGTCACCCAGGGCCCCTAGCCTTGGTGCAGGGGTCCCCAGGGATCATGCCAGGGCTAAAACAGATATTTTAAAAACAAAACGCGAGGTCTCCAGTGCTCTTGCTTCAGTTTGCCCCTGGATGGGCCAGGTCGTATGGCTAAATAAAAGGAGAGGGGTGCATAGGGCACCCCGCCTAGGGCTCATTGTACCCCCGGGGGCCATCACCTCCACTGGGCTGAAAGACAAGTATCTGGGGGGTGGGGGGTCCATGGGTCTGCCACCTCCCTGGGGAAAAAACATTTTCTATTAATGCGGAGGAGCCATATGCCCATGCAGCCCTGGGGACCACCACCTCTTGGGGCTTAAAATAAAATTGATGCAGGGGCATAGCCACCCCTTCACAGCCCCAGGAACGGCCCCCTCCTTGGGGCCCAAAATAAATGAATGTAGGGGTGTCTGCTGGGGGCACCCGGGGACCACCATCTCCCTGAGGATACGAACTATGATGGATGTGGGAGCCCGTCCCCCCAAGTGAAGGCATAGATGACCCTCGGGACTGCCAACCCCAGGGCCCGCTCCTCCTACCTCCTGAGAGGATGTGATGAGCCGGCTAGGACCGCAAAGGGCCTTCAGGCTCCCCATGCGGCCCTCTCTCTTTCTGCCTCTCTCTCTCTCCTCCATCCCATAATAGAATGGATGAGAGAAAGAGAGAGATTGTTATTTTTCCATGCAATAACTTCAAAGTGTTAGAGTAGCAAGATGTTTGGTTCGAATTTTATAGTTAGGTTTCTATACCCAGCAGAAGATAGTCACTTTGGCCAACTGGTGAAACTCTTGGACTGTTGCTCAATAGCTTGAAGGTTCAAATACCAGTATTTCATGGAGGTATGTCTGTTTATTTGCTCACGTTATGAATCTTAAACATTCCTTGGGATTGAGGACTTTTTCCCATCAAAATCTTTGGGTTGCATATCATAGTTATGCCTGGAAACAGCACCATACGCAGCCTCCTAAGACCTAGAGGCTAATGTCTCCAACCTTCTCACTAAAGGTTGAGGGTTCTAGTTTATGTGTGTTTCCCTCATTTACTTTCTTTCCAACTTCAAATATTTAGGGTACATACTGAAAGGTCATCTAACTCTTTTTACTTGAAATACATCTTTCTTTTTAATTTGACAGAAAATATCTTAGTATATCATTCCTCTAGGCATAAAAAGCCTCTCTCTCTCTCTCTCTCTCTCTCTCTTTCTCTTCGATTTCATAATGGAATGGAAGAGAGAGAGTTTCTTTCACTGGTCTCTGCATTCAATGACGCGGGATTGGGTGATTATAGGGGGTTGGCTGCAGGGCTGGCCACAGGCCAGGCCCTGTGGCCAAACCCCACTGTGCACAGCCAAAGGCCCTGTGCGGTGTGGGGTTGGGTGGTTATAGTGGCTTAGCTCAGATGATAAAACCTCATGAAATGAATCAATATTATCATGGGGTGACCGGATTACACATAGACTTTGGCCTGAAGTCATTCTTACTTAATCTATCAAACCTTGATTGCCCAACCAATCTCTTTCTGTCTCCCAGTACCTAGCCCCATGTTCCAATTCTCTTAATGCCGCCAAACCTTATATGTCACCATTACATACATTCTCAGCAGTTGTACCACTATAACCAACATCTATAACATTTGTCCTACTGGTCCTAGACTTACATTTCTGCTTGGGCTGTGTAAAGACCTTTAACAGTTTCAACTGTCTTCTAAACAAAAAAGAGGTCTATTTGAGTTCTTGAGTAATCAAAGACAGCAGTGGGGCAAAAAGAGAAACCCAGTTCTAATAAAGATTGCTCATTTAAGGTCAACTTGTGGGTGGATACATTTACAACTGTTAAACTCTTCTCACACATTACATGTTTCTTCTGCTCTTCTGAGTATTCTTCCCATGCGCATATTTTCTATTTTCGTTTGCATACCCTCTTCTTTTCTTATACCTGCACCTTTGGCACCTCCTCTTCCTTTTGGGGGTTTCCTTCTGGGGCATTGGCTTTATTGTAAAAACTGGTATTCCTCCAAGGTTGTGAAAGGCTGGACTGTAGAGCTGGTGTGACCTTATTTATCTTCAAGATCAGAATAATTGTCTGAGCTGGATTCAGAAGACACCAGCCCCTGCTGCCTCACGGAATTCAATTGTCTGAATTATTTTATAGACATGTATAATTTTCTCTCAAATGTGACAAGTAGCATAATCAAGTTTGTCCCTCAGAAATTTACACAGATCCCAACAGTGATACATATATACAAATTACCTACAAGCAGTTGCCAGTAAGTAGTTATAATTAGGACCATGTTTCCATAGAAAAAGCATGTTTTGACTTGCATATATCTTTGCCACAGTTTGATGAATCTTCACGAAATGTTCTCAAAAAAGTGCCCAGGTGATACTTGTTGCACACAGAAAGTTTCAGGGTGAACCATCAAATGGGAGCTGAGAATAAGGGATGGGTCAAAAAAGTTGCATTTCCCATGTTAATTCCCTTATGACTTTTGAACACGACTACCAAACCACTGGATAGAATTACACAAAATTAGGCAGAAAGCAAGTGTTCAGTACTCAGATCATGCTGTCGCTTTTTTTTTGCAAATTGGTTTGGTAGTTTTTGCGATATTAAAGGGAAAATAAATGTGTATATCTAGGGCCACGGATCCTTCGCGAATAAATCGCAAACATTTGTGAATTTTCATGAATGCACATGCAAATAGAAGTGCTGTAATTGGCTGGCCACAACCTGACTAGATAGTTGCAGCCAACATTTTATTTCACAGAACACGGTCACAAGGGTAAAATCTAAATCGAAAGGAGCATAAGGGGTCAGGGCGAAGGTACTCTGATCCCAGGGGTGTGATATAAGGGTGTTTTAGGATCAAATTGTGGGTTTAAAATGATGTTTCTTCACCATGCACGATATTCGCGAATATCTTTGAAAATCTTTGAATATCCTCAAATAATTGAGTACATGAAAAAAATGTCAAAGGACATTCACAGACTCATTCATGCACTTATTCATTAAATTATACATGCACTCAGAGACTCATGCGTCCACTCACACACCCACTCAGACACTCATGCTCCCTCTCAAACTCACTCAGACTCACACACCCACTTTTAGGCCCACTCAAGCACCCACTCACAGATGGGGTTGGATGGTTATAGGGGCTTGGCTGCAGCGCCCTGCGTCAGACCGTACCCTACGGCCAAGCCTCGCCGCACACAACCGAAGCCTATACGTGGCGGTGGTTGGATTAATGTATAGAATTAAAATTACTTTACATTAAAAAACCATGGAAATTCTCTGAAAAAAGAACAAAGGTTACAGGGACGTTATAGTTAGGTTCTGAATGTACTCATACAAACGCATAGAAATTCAGCAGTTATAGTTAGTTCAAGTAACTATAACTCAGGCCCTAAGGTAACTATAACTCGTGCCTTTGCCATGCACAGTTAATCACTCCATATATTATATCATAGATTACATCTTCTATGTCATCTTTGATATTATCACTGCAACATTTGCAAGAACATTATTGATAAGAACACTGCGCATGGCAAAATAGCGAGATGTAGTTACTGTTGGGCGCAAGTTGTATTGTTGAAGTTGGAGTACAGTTCTAGTGGTCTGTAGATATAAGAGCCTCTCAGGGTGAAGGTGGCGGAGATGTGAAGCTTGAACAAACGGTGTTCTATGGTAGTGGGTGGCATGTTTGTGGCTGTAGTGCAGCTGATGGCATTCTTGTGGTTCATGGCAATTCTGCATCTGGACTTGTGAAGTCTGTCTTGACTGGCGTATTAGTGTAGCTCAATTTTGGCGGCTACCTTTGATGTCACAATCATGATCTATGTGTGACAAACTTTACATTATGTTGTGTGAATTACTAACAAATTAACTGTAAAGTGGTGTACTGAAAGCCTTCACTGTAGACTAGTGATCTAACGTGATGCATTACTGACACTTAAGCAGCCGTATAATCATTTAATTTGATTTCATCTGTTCCTTGTGATATTGTAGTTTTTACTGGAACGATAATACATTTTTAGACAAAACAGTTTTAAATGTTCTATGCTAATGTTGAAAACATTGTTCACCATCAGACATATTTACATGAATTAACAAGTTATTCTACTTTTGTAAATTTCTGTAACATGAAATACCAAAAGATTTATTGATGTTGAATTCACAATTACAACATTATGGCCCTCATTATGACATTGGCGGTAAATGCACCCTCCCGCCACAATGGCGTCCGTCAACGTACTGCCGCGCTTGTGAATATACGTTCACCATATTATGACACACACACCAATCCGACAGAAAACTGCCACATACATAAATCCGCCAGCCCAAAGGTCAGTGTTAAAGTGGCGGTCCCAAAACCCATACCGTTATGCCAACAAAACAACGCCCACCACATTATGAACCACGCATCACCACAGCGGACATTCATTGGCTGTAAACCATTTGTGCTACATACCACCGCATTCAGAATGGACAACCACATACAAAACAACACCACATTGGCCAATACAAAAAACACACACCTGACACCCATACACACACCCAGACACCCACACCACTATAAAACACACACCCACATTATCCACAACCCTTCACGATTACAAATCATAGCCACCTGACCGAATCCAAGACCACTGCGATAACTAGACACACACCACTTACACCTATACATACCTCACGCACCCCACATTACACGCCCCACCACATAACTCAACACACTCTCACCAACACACACCACACAGCACCCATGGCACCACAAAGGCACCCCCGTTTCACTGAGGAGGAGTTAAGGGTCATGGTGGAGGAAATTGTCAGGGTAGAGCCACAGCTGTTTGGAGCACAGATACAGCAGATATCCATTGCCAGGAAGATGGAGCTATGGCAGAGGATCGTGAACAGGGTGAACGCCGTGGGACACCAGCCAAGAACAAGGAACAACATCAGGAAGAGGTGGAACGACCTACGGGGGAAGGTATGTTCCATAGCAGCAAGGCACCAGCTCGCCATACAAAGGACTAGCGGTGGACCCCCACCTCCTCCCCCACAGCTCACAGCATGGGAGGAGCAAGTACTGGCACTACTGCATCCTGAGGGACTCACTGGTGTAGCTGGAGGACTGGACAGTGGTAAGTCAATATTTACTACTTATCACCCTCCATACCTGCCTGCCATCCCTCACCCTCTCTCCCATCACTCCACTCCATCCCACATACTGCACCTACACATATGACTAACCCCAATGTCAGGCCCTGCATGCCAAACCAATGCATGGACAGCCCTCCCAGCCCTACATGTACACCTATCATTAAAACATGCACAGCATAGGGAAACTAACAATCCCACAATACATCACCATACAAAAACAAAGATGGCAGGGCAACAGCAACGATAGAGGGGAAGCCAGGGATGTACAAATATCATACACATGAAGTATAATACATCACTTACATCCCCACAGGTACCCCAGCCAATGTCAGTGGACAAGAGGTGCCACAACTATCCAGTCCCCCAACAGAAGATGCCCCCTGTGATGACAGTAACTCTGGACTTCGGGATCTGGATGACCTACCTGGCCCATCAGGGACCACTGGACAGCTGGTCACCCAAGCCTACTCACAGACCCTCCCCCATCAGGATCCAACACCAGAGCACCCACCCAGCGTACCCACACCTCTGTCCCCAGGACACGTCAATCAGCAGTGTGCCCACCTGTACAGGGACCCCAGGCCAAACCTCACCCCCAAGACAATCAGGGACCTGGTGTCAGTGGCAGTGGGCACACCGTTCAGGGGACAGAGGCACAGGCCAACAGGGACACTGGGAGGACTGCTGTACACCAGTGGGAGGACAAGACCAGGGAACCGACTCTCCAGGAGGCACCCTCCCAGATCCTGGGAGCCTACCAACATTCCCAGGACACAATGGGCCAGGTCCCTGACAACATGCAGGAGAACAGGTGGCTGCAGGAGGGACATTACGAGGGGAGCAGGGAGGACTTGCAAGCCATTAACACCAACCTGATCTCCACAGCAGGGGTGCTGGCAGACATGGCCAACATTATGAGGGAGGCAACAGCACAGCAGCGGGCCCCTGCCACTAGCCAGTCCATTGACCAGCCCTCCACTTCTGCTGCAGCTACTGGACAGGAGGCCCCGCCACAGGACCCACAGGCCACCAGCATCCCTCCCCCTGCAGAAGGTGAACCTCCCCGCAAACGTTCCCTGCGACCCAGACAGAAGCCAGAGACACTTGCCAAGACCACCTCCAGGAAATGAGACTCTCCTGACTGTCCCCCTTGTGTCCCACTCAGTCACCTTGTCCACCTTGAACTACTGTTGCTCCCTTTCCTATGGCCACTTGGACACTGCACCTGTGCTACAAACAGACTGGAACAATACCCTGGACTTTCCTCCATCATCACCCCATTCCATTGCACTTTTCCCTCAATTTGTTAGCACTAAAATAAACACAGTTGAACACAACTCTACTCTTTGTATGTCATGTGTTGAAAATGTGTATTTATGGAAAGAGTTAAATTCATTGCAAATGAACTGTACATTGTGAGAGCATAGAAATAATGTCCTGTAGCTGGCTGTAGTCAGCACATCAATACACAGTTGTCATAGCACCAACATCTGTAAAATGATAAACCATAGGTGAAAGTAAGTAGAGGTAAATGGAAGTTAATGCAATCATGCCACAGCCACACTGAATACACCAATAGTCATAGAAATGTGAAGTTGCACTGACTCACCTGTGTGCCATTGGAAGTACTGATGGATAACTGATGTTCTGTTGTCCTCATTCCCATCCTCAGCCTCTTCATCCTCACTGTCACCAGGATCTACTGCTGCCACCGGGGCATCCTCCTGCAGAAAAGGTACATGGCGTCCGAGGGCCAGGTTGTGCGACATGCAGCATACCACTACTATCTGGCAGACCTTCTCGGGTGAGTAGCACAGGGATCCACCTGTCAGATGGAGGCACCTGAACGTGGCCTTCAGGAGGCTGAAGGTCCTTTCGATGATCCGTCTGGTTCGCCCCTGTGCCTCATTATAACATTCTTCAGCCCTTGTCCTGGCATTCCTCACAGGGGGTCAGCAGCCATGATAGGTTTGTGTAGCCAGAGTCACCTGCAGGTATTGAGGGACAACATTTAGCCAGACACAATCCTATGGGGTCAACAGCAGAGGCATACACTAACATACAATTGGTGGAGACCATGGCTCACCTATTAGCCACAACCTGTGCCGCTGTTGTTGGGCTATCACATTTGAGATGCTGCTATTTCTTAGGGCAAATGCATCATGCACCAACCCAGGATACTTAGCATTGACTTGGGAGAGGTACTGGTCCACCAGGCACACCATCTGCACATTCAGTGAGTGGAAACTCTTTTATGATTCCTGAACACCTGTTCATTCTAGTGGGGGGGACAAATGCAATATGTGTACCGTCAATCGCCCCAATAATGTTGGGGATATGTCCCATTGCATAGATTACGGCCTTCACAGTGGCCAAATCTTCCACCTGGGGGAAAGCTGTGTAGCTGCACATGTGCTTTATCAGGGCAGACAACACTCTTGCCAGCATGATTGAGAACATTGGCTGTGACATTCCTGCTGCCAATCCCACTGTCACTTGTAAAGAACCTGTCGCCAGGAAATGGAGCACTAATGGCACGTGCACAAGAGTGGGGAACCCAGTCTGATGATGGATAGATGAGATCTGGTCTGGCTCCAACTAGGCACACATCTCTGTGATTGTGGCTCTGTCCAGTCTATAGGTGAGTATAATGTGCTTGTCCTTCAGTGTAGCTAAGTCCACCAGGGGTCTGTACACGGGGTATGTCTCCACCTCCTATTCATCCCCAGCGGTAGGTATCTAAGGGACACAAGAGTGATTAGGCTGTCACAATTTGAACAGCAAAACCAAAACAGCAGTCCACATGGTGCCCTTATGTATTGGGACAGTGTTAATGGCGAAGTATGTGCCAATCTAATCTGTGATGCAGTAATTGTCGATATGCCTGTTTCCCCCCACAAAACAGCGACCGCCTGTCCTGTATGTAGGGACAGGTGGAAGTGAGGTAACTCCGCCGATGATGGGCGTCGTGGCGAAAGGCGGTCCTCATTGGCCAGTATGGGGATCTATGGAGTACAGTGGCCAATGGGAATGTACGCCGGTGGTGACGGTGTACATCACCGCGGATGTGACTGCCATTTTCTATCTCAATCCTCACTTGTTTCCTGACCTTCAACAGGAGAACACCTACACTGCGTGTGCTGCTGTGACCTGTGTCTGGAACCTACCATGGCTTGTGTGACCAGAGAAAGGGCCCCTACCTTCACTTCGGAGGAGTGGGAGCGACTGGTGGATGGGGTCCTACCCCAGTACGGACAGCTGTATGGGCCTTCGGACCAAAAGGTGAGCACACTTTGGCCATGATGCATGTGGCAAGGATGCATGAAGATGTGTATGAAAGCATTGTGTAAGGTGGGGTGGGGGGATTGTCTGGTGGCGGTGTACATGTTGTGCGCTGGGCTATGTGTGTGTCAATGGTGATGGAAATGGGAATGGTGGGCCATTTGTGTGACAGGCTGGACTGTTTGTTTAATGGTGTTCTCCTGTCTGTATTGCCTCTGCAGGTCAGCTCCCATCAAAAGAAGGGAATATGGCGTGCCATCACCAAGGACATGCGGACCCTGGGGGTCTATGGCAGGCGGAGCACCCGCTGTCGGAAATGGTGGGACAACCTGAGACGCTGGCCATGGAAGACTGCGGAGGCCCAGCTGGGGATGGCCTCCCAATGAGGAAGGGGTGACTGTCCGACCCTGACCCCCTGATGGCCCACATATTGGCAGTGGCCTACCCTAAGCTGGATGTGCGCTTGAGAGCAGCACGTCAGCCACAAGGGGGTGAGCACAGTGGGTATCAATACATATTTTGGCTGGTGGGGTGGTATCTGGGTGGTAGATGTGTGTTAGTGGGTGTTCCTAAGGCCAGGCCAGACATTGCAGCATGGGTCATCTGAAGGGTAATGGGTGTGTCACAAATACTGGTAACCTAGCTTGTTAGCAGTCTATTTCAGCCAAGGCATTGTGGGTCCCAGGAGTGCTGCAGTTGGCGGTGTGTGGTCCTCATCTTCCCTTAGTGACTAGCCATATCACTGGTAGTGCAATGCATAGTGCTTAAGCCTGTTCCCTGGGTGACGTGTATGCCAACTGTGGTGTTGGTGCAGTCATTGACCCAGTGTATCCTTTGTCTCTCTCCCACCCTGTCTCGTTTTGTCATCCTGTCCTTGTGTGCATTAGCATCATCTGGCAGAGGAGAAGGGGCACTAGCAACAGAGGGAGCTGCATCCCACATGACCCAGGAGGCAGAGTCCACCGACGCCAAGGGAACCAGTGGGACGGAGGGTGGGGGGGCACCACGGCAGAGACTGAAGGAGACAACACAGACTCAGATACCTCCTCCGATGGGAGCTCCCTGGTGGTGGCAGACACCTCTGTCACCACCCCAGCTGCAGGTACAGCCGCCACCCCCATACCAGCACCGCCCACCCAGCACCCCCTCAGTGAGTTTTCTGTGCCCGCTTACCCAGTAGGGTGGGCATCTCCTTCGCCCCAGGCACCTCAGGCCATGCCTCAGTGAGCTCTGCTGCCCTGAGTGAGGTGGCTATTAACCTCCTGAGATCCATCTTTGTAGGGTAGTCAACCATTGTGAATGCCATCCAGGGGGCTGGCATCCCAAATAGAGCAATGCAATGCATTCCTGGAGGGCATTCACGGTGGATTGGCAGCCCAACAGAAATCGATTCAGACTCTGGCCTCCTCTCTGATGGCAGGCATTGTTATTGTTTCCACTGTACCCCCTCCAACTTCGACTTCCCAGTCCCATTCTCCTCAACCTCAACCCATCCCAGTCACACATAGAGATGAGCCTACACACAAGACAACACCCAAGGGTGGCACAGGCAAACACAAGCACCACACTTCATCCCACAAGCACTCATGCAAACACCATACAGTTGCAGACACAACAACATCCACTGCCTCCACTGTCTTCACCTACTCCTCCACCACCTCCCTCCAAGTCATGTCCTCACTCACACCTGCATGCACTACATCAATATCCACTACCAGCATCACCACACCAAGCAGAACATACACCTCACTGGCAGACACCTCCACAACAGCCATGCACGCGTCCCCTCTGTCCTCTCCCACCCTGTCTGTCCCCCCTCCTAAAGGACACAAACACAAGCACTCACACTCCCAACAGTCATCCACCTCACATCAGCATACAACCCATATATCTGCTCCCAACTCCAGCAGACATACACCTCCACCAACCACTCCCTCAACCTCCACTCCCATTACTCCTCCCTCCTCACACCCCAATGTCCCTAAAAAGCTTTTCCTTTCCCAACTTGACCTGTTCCCTCCCCTTTCCTGCCCGTATGAGCAGGGTACAAAGGACACAGCCTAGCACCTCAGACAAACAGTCCACAGGGGCAGTGGTAGCACCACCTACTCGTGGTGGTAAGGATACCATACCTCCACCGAAGAATGGGAAGGAGCCTTCACCACCAGGCAAGAAGGGGAAGGAGCCTGCACCTCTAGGCAGGAAGGAGAAGAGACCATCCACCCCTGCCAGGAAGGGTAAGGGATCCACGCCCCATGTACTGGAGAAGACGAAGCCCTCTACTCCAGCAGAGGCTGTCAGGGTGACACCTCCATCACCACCAGCTGCCATGGGGCCCCCACCACCAGCTGATGAATTGCAGCCATCAGAAAGTGCAGAGGCTGCTCAGGAGGCTCCTCCATCCACCACCACACTGCAGCCATCTGAAAGTGCACAGGCTGCCCAGGAGGCTCCTCCATCCACCACCACACTGCAGCCATCCGAAAGTACAGAGGTGGCCCAGGAGGCTCCTCCATCCACCACCACACTGCAGCCATCTGAAAGTGCAGAGGCCGCCCAGGAGGCTCCTCTATCCACCACCACACTGCAGCCGTCACCACCAGCAGACACCATGTAGCCCACACTCCAGGGGCGGCTTTATGAGTTGCCCCCTCCAGAACCAGTGGGCAAGTCACCCACCTGAGAGACTGTGGCCTTGCACTCCCCAGGACAGAGCAATGGGCAAGTGCCCCATCCAGAACCAATGGGCAAGTCACCCACCTGAGAGACTGTGGCCTTGCACTCCCCAGGACAGAGCAATGGGCATGGAGCCCCCTCCTGAACCAGTGGGTTTGTTCCCATATCCAGCTGAGGTGCCACCCTTCCATCTGAGGTGCCTGCCTATTTGCAAACTGATGCCCCTGCAGTGTACTATCCGGATGTGGTCAGGATTCGAGTTGGGCCTTAGACTGTGCCCTGTGTCCATGTGGGCCCTTTGAATATTGGACTGGGCAGTGTCCCTTTGTGTATACATATCTGTTTCATTGACAAATCAAATTAGTTATTTTGATGTTGATCTGATCACAATCTCTGTCGTCCATTCCTGTTTTCCTTGCATTATTCTGCAGTTTTTTGGGGACAAATTGTTTTTCATTTGCAGCTTGATGTGTGTGTGGTGTGTGTCATGCGTGTGTGTGTGTCACTCTCGTTTTCCTCCCACCCTCCCTTTTGTGCTAGGCACCTGTACTCACCGTCGTCATCTTCATCGCCGTTGGTGTTCCAGGTGGAGTGTTACGTGGAAGATCATCGGAAAGACTTGCAGTTCGGGTTCCATGACGGCGTTGTTTTTCCCTGTGTCTCCGATGGTGAGTCCTTTCTCTTCTGTGATGCGTTTCCGCCAGGGTTGTGATGGCATTGGTACCGCCCTGGAAAAGGTGGCGGATTGATGTGTTTTGATATGGGGGGCGGTACTTTGTCTCCCGTCTGGCTGTCGGCGGCTACCGCTGTGGTGAGTATTGTTTTCCCCCTGGCGGTTGGTGTGGTACATTGGCTGTCTATGGGAGTTCTCACCGCCATGGTCATAATTTGGCGGTACTTACTGCCAGCCTGGTGGCGGTATTACCGCCACTTTATCACTCACCGCTAGGGTCATAATGAGGGCCAATATGTATTTTGCTTAAATGTGAATAAAGCGTGGCATTTTATTTCTATTCTGCATTAGCTTAGCCATATTAATTGATTAGGCCTTAGTCTCATTGAAATGTGAGAAAACTATTTTCTTTGGCTAGAGTCATCTCTTTCTAGACTTTGTTCCCATAGAATGTTAGTTTGGAAATAGATGTGCTATTGTTTTACTCATAGAGAGCCTGAGAAAGTGACCTTGAGGATAGAACACGAGGAACCAGAGAATGTGAAGTTTAGCTCGACATTCCAATTTGTTGTACAGGAGAGAAAAGATGGATGCCTTCCCATGACGATCTTGGTAACCTGTCTTAATGTTGCAGAAGTCTGTTGGATGATGTGTTATGAATGGACAATGAAATCTTTAGATCCACATATGGCGTTACTAATGGACAAATCATCATTCATCATGGACTTTAATTTACTATTCCTGTTGGATTTGAGGGGCTCTTTCACTTAGACTTTGAGAGGTACAGACCTCTTTGCCCTTGCCCTTCACCTACTAAATGCTTGCTGAGAGACTTAGGTATTTGACCCTTGAGAAGACTCACTCTTGACTGTGCTTCTGAAATGCTGACACATCCCTTATTGCTTTCTGACAACCTTAGTTACCATCATTTTGCCCCAGATGTTCCTTTTCCAAATCTTTGTGGTCCTTTATTTTCTTACTTTTTGTCCTCATGTGTTATAGCCCAGCCCATGTCATTTAGTGACTTGCTTTTATTAGGATTTCCCCTTGATTAGGTATCTAAATTAGATGATTCTTAAGTTGACTTTGTGCTCAGTAGAGTTGGACAACGTTTGTTTTCTGAGCACCAAATTTTCCTTTTGTTGTTTCGTATTGCTCTAATTGAATGATAAATCTGTTTAATCTTAGTCTGAATAAACTTCTTTTGCCATTTGGGTCAACCCATGGTGATTCCGTACCTTTACAGTCTGGTTTTGAGGCTCATTTATATTAATCTGAGTGTTTGTTTGTAAAACAGCCCTTGAACTTTATTTCTGGTGTGGGTTTTGCTTGTGTGGCAAAATTGGTCATACTGTAAATTAAATGTTAATTGATTGTGATGTTGATTTCTCATCTGTCTACCTTGTTTAGAGCATACTTGAAATGCTCCAGCAGCATCTTGTATCCGGGTAGAAAGGTGGTGGCAATGTATGGTGCCACCCTGGGGTTCAGCTAGGTTTCAGTGGGAAACAATAGGTATGGCTGGTGCTTATGTAGCAGGTCGCAGATCTCTGTGGCGTTTTTGGTGAATGAACTGGCGTTGAGGAGCATGCATGAGAGTGTGGAGTGCAGTGTGAGTGATGGCTGGTCTGTGTAAATGAGAGAGTTGGTTGTTGGGAGCCTTGGACTGGGAGTAGAGAGAGTTGGGTGTTTGTGAGTATATGAGAACATGCAGGAGGCGCAGGAGAACGCTCTCTGCACGCTGTATGGTGCAGTGCATTGTGGCTACCTGGAAACGTATGTGTTTAGCAGATTTCCACACAATTTATGTAAGAATATATTGCCATGGAGCATAGGCGATATTGTTTTACTGTCACTTGAGGTATTTTCATTTAGTACATTTCTCCGTATGAGTCAATTCAAATTCCCAGTGGACCTTGTTTAATGTAATACAATAGGTTTAAGTGGGCAGAAACAAGGAAACAAATAAAACTTGATTATTACCAAAGAAAGACATGGAAAAGTGCAGGACTGAAACAAGGGACAATAGTTCTAAAATAATGACAGACTTCTCTTTAATTAAGAGATGCACAGGTCAACACAAACAAATCAGTGGCTTAATGGCAGTGAACATATTAAGAAAGGAACTGCTGAGAGCATAATGATCGGCCTTGGCGTTGTATAGGGAATCACACATTGAAGCTGTAAAATTCACACAATGTGATGCTCCAGAGAGCAACGCTGCTATTGAACCTGCCAATTGTTAGCATACCACTTGCCAAAGAGAGCAGTAAAAAGGTTGGTAGGTCTGTTCAGATGAGAGCGCCATCACTTTGAACAAAAAATAATTTGAAGAAAGCTACTATGTTCGGTTTTATGCAAAAGGAACTGTAATGTAAAGGAAGTTAAAGAAACAGAAAATAATATATTTTGTTTGTGCCACATTTGCGTAATTTGTTTATGCAAATTCAGCGCAAACTTAACTCCATATTTATATTTTAAGGCTCGACTCATCTAGCATCAAAATATTGCAGTTTGCAGCATTTTTTGGACATGTGAACCCATCTTGTGTCAATGAGAATCAAGGTAGGGGTTCATATCCAAATAATGACGCTATCCCCAAAACGCCATATTTCTCCCTGTGCTAAAGTGATGCACATGTGGGAGGCTGACCCAAATAATGGCACTAAGCTTATTTAGTGCCATTATTTAACTCCTTGGTCAAACCAGGCATTAGGGAACCTGTGGACACATTTCCATGGTGAAACACCATGGAATCGGTCCACAGGGGCCCACCCCAAGCCACAGGAACAACCTCACCCAAACCAGAGGAACACAACAAGATTGGGGACCCCATCCCAGGTAAGGAGGTTAAGTATAGGTAGGTATCTCTTAAAAAAAATTCTAAGTGCCATTGGGTGCCTTGACATGGGGCCCACTGCATGGTACTGGGTGCAATGGCCGTGCCCACGGGACACTGGAACCCAGTGCTGGCCATTGGGGAGGTGGGCATGACTCCTGTCTTTTCTAAGACAGGAGTCATGTTTGTGGATGGTTGTGCATCTAGAAATGATGCAAGGCTAGTTGGCGGTATTTTCTGTCACATAACCTCCTTTTCCCATACCGCCACCACCACCCAGCTAGAGTCTTTTTTTATGCTATCCCAGATTAGCACCGGTTTGTGCCATTCCTTAAATATGGAGCCAGACTGGTGCTGTAGAATGGCGCAAGCCGGTGTTAAATTTCGTGATGCACAACTGAGTTAGTGCAGTTTTGCATCAAAAAGTATAAATATGCACCAAAGTGCAAAAAAATGATGCAAGGAGCCTGTGAAATGCGATACATTTGCCTGTCCATTGGATCAAATTACCAGTCTGCTTACATACCAGCATTTCAGAGCAGGCAATTGGGAGATTTTGCTAAAGTACTCGAGAGAATATATTTCCCCTACTGACACATTGAAGCAGAGGCAATCTGCCTGAATCGAGTCTATTGGTATGTATCAATCAATCAGAGAATTTGTAAAGCACACTACTCACCCGTGAGGGTCTCAAGGCGCTGGTGAGGGGGCAGTTACTGCTTGAATAGCCATGTCTTGAGATGTCTCCTGAAGGTAAATAGGTCCTTAGTCTGACGCAGGTGGGTGCGAAGAGTGTTCCACGTCTTGGCGGGGAGGTGGGAGAATGATCTGCTGCCGGCAGTTGTTCTGTGGATGTGTGGGACTGTGGCGAGGGCAAGGTTGGCAGAGCGAAGCTGTTGGGTCGCGGTGTAGAAGGGAGCCATCTGTTGAGGTGTTCTGGTCTGGTGTTGTGCAGTGCCTTGTGAGCGTTTGTGAGGAGTTTGAGCTTGATTTGCTTGTTGACAGTGAGCCAGTGTAGGTCTCTCAGGTGGGCTGTGATGTGGCAGTGGTGGGGGATGTCCAGGATGAGGCATGTAGAGGCGTTCTGGATGCATTGCAGTCTTTTCTGGAGTTTGGCTGTGGTTCCTGCGTAGAGGGCATTGCTGTAGTCCAACTTGCTGCTCACGAGGGCTTGAGTGACTGTTCTTCTGGTTTCCGTGGAGGGTGTTGAAGCAGAAGGAGGAGATGGCGTTGACTTGCTGGGTCATTGATAGTGAAGAGTCTAGGATGAATCCCAGGTTGCGTGCGTGGTTAGTGGGTTTCGTGCGGTTCTCAGTGTGGCAGGCCACCAGGAGTCGTCCCATGCGGAGGGGGTGGAGTCGAAGTTGAGGACCTCAGTCTTGTCGGAATTCAGTTTCAGGCAGCTGTTCTTCATCCATTTGGCGATGGCCTTCATTTGTTCATGGAGGTTGGTCTTGGCAGTGGCGGGGTCCTTGGTGAGGGAGACGATCAGCTGGGTGTCATCAGCATGTGAGATGATGTTGAGGTTGTGAGATCGGGCGATGTTAGCGAGCGGAGCAATATAGATGTTAAAGAGGGTCAGGCTGAGGGATGAACCCTGGGGTACGCCGCAGATGATTTTGGTGGCTTCAGAGAGGAATGGAGGGAGGCGGACTCTCTGAGTTCTGCCGGTAAGGAAGGAGGTGATCCAGTCCAAGGCTCTGTCACAGATTCCTGCGTTGTTGAGGCGTGTGCGTAAGGTGTGGTGGGAGACGGTGTTGAAAGGTCCAGGAGGATGAGGGCTGTGGCTTTGCCGTTGTCCAGTATGGTCCTGATATCATTGGTGGTTGAGATGAGGGTGGTTTCGGTGCTGTGGAATCTGGATTGGGATGGGTCTAGAGCGTTGTTCTCCTTGAGGAAACGGGTCAGTTGTTTGTTGACAATTTTCTCTATGACTTTCACCAGAAAGGGGAGCAGGGACATGGACCGGAAGTTCTTGAGGTCCTTTGGGTCCGCCTTGGGTGTCTTGAGGAGGGCGTTGATCTTTGGCGTGCTTCCAACTCTCCGGGAAGGTGTCGGTCTTGAAGGAACTGTTAAGGATCTCCCAGAGTTGGGATACGATGATGTAGCTTGCTTTGTTGAAGATGTGGTGAGGGCAGGGGTCCGATGGTGAGCCTGAGTGGATAGTGTTCATGATTTTGATGGTGCCGTTGTCGTTGACGTGGGTCCAGGAGAGCAGGAGGCTGGTGGGTAGTGAGTCTGTGGTGTCGGTGGTTGCCGGGGTGGTCTGAGTACTGAAGCAGTCATGGATGTCTGTGATCTTGCAAAAGAGGAAGGTGGCTATGGTGTCACAGAGGTCTTGCGATGGCGGGATGTCATTGACGTTGGAGCTGGGGTTGGAGAGCTCCTTCACGATGTTGAAGAGCTCCTTGTGGCTGTATGCGTTGTTGTCGGTGAGTTCTTTGAAGGCAGTTTTCTTGGTGGTTCGGATGAGTTGGTGGTGTCTGCGGATGGTGTTCTTGAAGGCTGTGTGGTTGTCCAGTGTCTGATCTTTCGAGTCTTCGGCATGATTGCTTAGATTCTTAGAGGTTGGCGGTGAACCAGAAGGCCTTTCTGTTGGTGCATCTGTCGGAGGGATTCTTGAAAGGGGCGAGAGTGTTGGCACAGTCGATCCATTGCTTGAGGTTGCGGGATGCTGTGTCAGTGTTGGTGGTGTTAATAGGTGGGTTCCGGGAGAGGGTAGTGATCAGCTGGTCTTCAGTGACCTTGTTCCATATGCGGTGGGGAATCTGTTGCGGGTGATGGTGTACTCTGGGTTTCTCAGAGAAGTGGATTCAGTGGTGATCGGTCTAGTGGAGTTCGATGGTGTGGCTAAAGGAGACGTGTTTGCTGATTGGGAAAATGGGGTCGAGCGTTTGTCCTGCGGAGTGGGTGGGTGTTGTGACGAGCTGCTTGAGGCCGAGGTTGGCGGAGTTGTCATGCAGGGTGGTAGAGTTGTTGTCGTTGGTGTTTTCGAAGTGGAAGTTCAAGTCCCTGAGGAGTATGTAGTCTGTGGATGCAAGAGCGTGCGTGCTGATGACGTCGGTGATGGAATTGTTGAACTGCTGGCGGGGCTGGGGGGTCCGTAAACGAGGGTCCCTCTGAGGGTGGTTTTTGGGTCGGTGTGGATCTGGAAGTGCAGGTGATCGGCAGTGCCAAGGGGGTCTTCGGTGGTGGTCTTGATTCTGAGGGTGTTCTTGTGGACGATGGCGATGCCACCTCCTGGTTTGTTGGTGCGGTCCTTGCGGGTGATCTTGTAGCCATCCGGGATGACTATAGCGATGTTGGGCACTGAGGTGGGGTTCATCCAGGTGTCCGTCAGGAAGGCAACGTCTGGGGAAGCTGAGTTGAGTAGATTCCTAAATTCAACGGCGTGCTTGTGGATGAAGCGGGTGTTGAGAAGGATGCATCTGAGATGGTTGCGTCCTACCTTGGTGGGTGGGTTGCCGGAGTGGAGGCTGGTGAAGGTGCAGTTCCGGCAGGAGAAGACTCCGTGGGTGAGCTGTGGGGTGGCTTGATTGCTGGTGGATGTATCTATGTATGAGACAAACAATCATTATCTCTTCATCGATTAAAAGAAGGACCAAATAAACATACTGCCCGTCATGCCAAAGAATTCTATACACACTCCTCAGACCTTACTCTGTGTTGTGTGAAACCTTATTCGGTGTCTTTCTATCAATTTGTGTAAGCGCCTAAGGCGGTTTGCATTAAATAATGCATAGCCTTTTCAAGATGGCACCCACTTTTTCTTTTAACACTCAGTACTTTTTCTGTTTCGGGCCAGCCGATGATTCTCATCAACGATTAAAAGAAGGACCAAACAAACATACTGCCCGTCATGCCGAGGAATTTTATACACACTCCTGAGACCTTACTCTGTGTCGTGTAAGACCTTATTCAGTGTCTTTCTATCAATTTGTGTAAGAGCCTAAGATTATTTGCATTAGATAACGCGTAGCAATTTCATCCACCCAGTTGGACACTGTCTTTTAGTTGTGTCTTTCACACTCCAAAATGGCGCCCACTTTTTATTTCAACACTCTTTCCTTTTTCTATTTCGGACCAGTCGATGATTCTCATCATCGAATAAAAGAAGGACCAAACAAACATACTGCCCGTCATGCCGAGGAGTTTCACACACACTCCTGAGACCTTACTCTGTGTCTCTTCTATACCTTATAACTCTAGGTAGGTGACATTAATGTTAACTTATGTATTTGCACTTTATTCTTAGGGGGCCAAGTCGGGTTGCTCAACTTAGAAGCAACATAAGATTTTAATCTTTGTTATATCGGTTTTAGATGAGACGGAGGGCTTACACATCCCTTTTCTCCACATACATGCCAGGTTAATTATCGGGGAGCAAGACACAGTGCCTCCAACACAAGAAAGTACCCAAAGAACTGTTTTTTTTATAGGTAGGTGACCTTTTACTTTTAGAATTATGCCATTTTGCTTATGCTTGTCACTACTTCCTAAGCATAGCGTTCTTCTCTTCTAGATCGCACCCTAAAAGATTTTGGATCCATACTTGCTGATTTATGAGTACTCCCTCACAAAGACTCAGGGATAAGAGTGTTTTGCCCCCTGTCACATGATTCTCACTACTCTTTCTCTATTGGTACATGATAGTCCTTTTGTTAGTTCCTTTTAAATTCAGCTTACTCATTATCTTCCTCCTAATGACTTACAATCATTTTATTTCAGATCGTACATTATCTTGAAGAGTTTTTACTTGATTAGGATAAGCCATTTATTCATGTTAACACCTTACTTATAATTTGGTACGTTTTTCTATATTCAGACACACTTGCGAATGCTTAATTTAGCACACTCACTCACCAATTTCTTAGGTGTTATGGCGCCTTTCAGTACCCTTTTTCCTAATGACACCCTGTCATTAAGAGTTTATTTCTCAACCTTAGTTTCCGTTTCTCATCGCCAAATGTCTAGTGGAAGTCTTTATCCCTATTTCTAATTCTCAATTTCTACTTCATTTCACGTGCACATCAAACTTTTGGTGATATTTATAATTATAACAATTTTATCACTTGTGGTAGACTGTAATCACAGTTTTCTCTCTGTGGCTCCGTTTGGTAATGTCACTTGATGATTTTAGACACTCACACAGTACTGGTGAAGGACTTGGCCATGATTTTAGTGCCAGGTATTAATTTTCCATAATCATGTATAACTACAGATTATGACCAAGCTCATTATTATGTTTCTTACAGCCCTGAGGAAGTCAATGAGATTAATTTCTCGGAGACAAAACACGTGTTGGCTGTTGGATGTTGTTGTGATGACCACATATGGAACCTTTCTGATGTGATGAACATGTATGAAAACCTCGCACAAGAATAAAGACACTGAACTTTAACTCTGTTTGGATTATATATTGATTCTCTGAAGACCAAGAACCTAACTGCACAGACTCTTATCTTATTTCATACGAGTGCCCTGGCCTTTTGAATCAGTTTGTTTTTTCCTATTGGAGAAACACTGGAGGTGATGGGAGGACCCTCCGTTCAGGAGCACCGTATTTACTATTTATGTTAAGAAATGTTTTGGTGATATTCTGCTAGCGCCTATTCCTATAATTTTTCCCCCCTTTTCTTCACAATCAGTATTTCATTTTTTGTCAGTTTGGCGCAAACAAAAACAAAGTTCTAAATGCTGGCAATCAAAACCAGATTTCTAAACTCTGTTTTTATATGTGCTATGTAAACCAGCCAAAAACATGTGGAGGCCTGTCATTTGCTCTAATCTTCCACGAATTCAGGACAAAGCCTTAACTTTTCACATTAAAGGTTAAGGCTTTGTCCTGAATTCTTGAAGGGGGAGATTAGAGCTTGCGTGACAGCCATCAACATTATATTTTTGGCATTTTTTCAGAACTTTGAATTGTCTTTCTCTATGCAGGATTCGGGAAGCAGGAGACTAGTCTTGAAATTGGTAGGTTCCTGCCTGAATCAGGAGGGTTGGCAAGTATGAGTCTGGAGAAGGAGCTTAACTAAGCCTAACAAGGCCTAACCTGGCCCTGCTACAAAGATATTCTGGCCCTCATTACAACCCAGGCGGTGAGTGATGAGGTGGAGGTAATACAGCCAACAGGATAGTGGTAACTACCACCAAATTATGACCATGGCGGTGACAACTCTCATAGACAGCCAATGTACAACACCAACCGCCAGGGCAGAAACAACACTCACCATGGCGGTAGCCGCCAACAGCCAGGCGGGAGACAAAGTACCGTCTACCATATTATGACACTGCAAGCCACCACCTTTTTTGGGGCAGTACCAATGCCATAAAAAGCCTGGCGGAAACACATCACTGAAGAGAACTGACTCACCATCGGAGAGACAGGAAATGACAACGGCATCATGGAACGCGAACTGCACGTTTTCCAGATGATCTTCTACGTTATGCTCCACCTGGAATATCAACACCGACTAAGACGACGACGGTGAGTACAGCCACCTAGCACACAAGGGAGGGAGGGAGGAAAACGAGAATGACACACACACGCACAACACACATCAGACACACCATACACACAACCAGCTGCACACGAAAAACAATTTGCACCCGATAAACGGCAGAATAATGCAAGGGCAACAGGAATGCACCAAAGTGAGTGTATTCATATCAACAGCAAATAAATATAGAATTGTCAATGAAACAGATATGTACACATGTACACAAAGGGACACTGCCTAGTCCAATGTTCAAAGGGCCCACATGGCCACAGGCCACAGTCTAAGGCCTAACTTGAATCCTGACTTCATCTGGACAGAACTCTGCAGGGGCATCAGTTTGCAAGTGGGCGGGCACCGCAGGGGGAGCGCGAGGGGGGCACCTCAGCTGGATTCAGGAACAAGCCCACTGGTTCTGGATGGGGCAACATGCCCATTGCTCTGTCCTGGGGAGTGCAAGACCACAGTCTCTCAGGTGGGTGACTTGCCCACTGGTTCTGGAGGGGGCCCCTCATACAGCACCCCCATGGCGTCTGCTGGTGGGGATGGCTGCAGTGTGGTGGCAGATAGAGGTGTCTCCTGGGCAGCCTCTGTAGTTGGTGATGGCTGCAGTGTGGTGGTGGATGGAGGAGCCTCCTGGGCAGCCTTTGCAGATGGTGAGGGCTGCAGTGTGGTGGTAGCTGGAGGTGCCTCCTGGGCAGCCTCTGAAGGTGGTGATGACTGCACTTCCTCAGTTGGCGGTGAGGGCCCATGACCGCTGGTGGTGGTGGAGGTGTCACCCTGACAGCCTCTGCTGGAGTAAAGGGCTTTGTCTCCTCCATTACATGGGGCCTGGATTCCTCACCCTTCCTGGCAGGGGTGGGTGGCTTCTTCTCCTTCTTGGATGGTGGTGCAGACTCCTTCCCCTTCTTGGATGGAGGTGCAGGCCCCTTCCCCTTCATGCCTGAAGGTGCAGGCTCCTTCCCCTTTTTGCTTGGAGGTGCAGGCTACTTCCCCTTCTTGCCTGGAGGTGCAGGCTCCTTCCCCTTCTTTCCTGGAGGTGTGGTATCCTTACCACCACGAGTAGGTGGTGCCACCACTGTCCCCGTGGACTGTTTGGCTGAGGTGCTGGGCTGGGTCTTTGGTACCCTGCTCATAAGAGCAGGACGGAGGGGAGGGGGAGGGAAAAGGTCATGTTGGACAAGGAAAAGCTTTTTAGGAACGGTCGGGCAGGAGGATGGAGCAGTGATGGGAGTGGAGGTAGAGGGAGTGGTTGTAGGAGGTGTATGTCTGCTGGATTTGGGTGCAGGTGCATGGGCTGTATGCTGATGTGCGGTGGATGGCTGTTGGGTGTGTGAGTGCTTGCATTTGTGTCCTTTAGGAGGGGGGACAGACAGGGTGGGAGAGGACAGAGGGGACACATGCATGGCTGTTGTGAAGGTGTCTGCTAGTGAGGTGTGTGTGCTACTTGATGTGGTGATGCTGGTGGTGGATGTTGATGTAGTGCATGCAGGGGTGAGTGTGGACATGACTGGGAGGGAGGTGGAGGAGGAGGGTGAGACAGTGGAGGCAGTGGATGTTGTCATGTCTGCAATTGTATGGTGCTTGCATGAGTGCTTGTGTGATGAAGTGTGGTGCTTGTGTTTGCCTGTGCCACTCTTGGGTGTTGTCTTGTGTGCATGCTCGTCTGTGTGTGTGCCTAGGATGGTTTGGGGTTGAGGAGAATGGGACTGGGAAGTGGTAGCTAGAGGGGGGACGGTAGAAACAGGGACAATGGCTGACATCAGAGAGGAGGTCAGAGCCTGAATCGATCTCTGTTGGGCCACCAATCCACTGTGAATGCCCTCCAGGAATGCATTGCATTGCTGCATCTGAATGCCAGCCCCTGGATGCCATTCACAAAGGTTGATTGCTCTACAGAGATGGATCTCAGGAGGTCAATAGCCTCCTCACTCAAGGCAACAGGGCTCACTGGGGCAGGGCCTGAGGTGCCTGGGGCAAAGGAGATGCCCACCCTCCTGGGTTAGCGGGCATGGGAACTCGCTGAGGGGCTACTGGGACCGCGGTGCTGGTACATGGTGGTGGCTTTATCTGCAGCTGGGGTGGTCACAGAGGTGTCTGCCACCACCAGGGAGCTTCCATCGGAGGAGGTATCTGAGTCTGTGTTGTCACCTCTAGTCTCAGCCATGGTGCTCCCCTCACCCTCCGTCCCACTGGTTCCCTCGGCACCGGTGGACTCTGCCTCCTGGGTCCTGTGGGATGCAGCTCCCTCTGTCGCCAGTGGCCCTGCTCTTCCGCCAGATGATGCTAATGCACACAACGACAGAATGACAAAACAAGAAAGGGGGGGAGAGAGACAAAGGAAACACTGGGTCAATGACTGCACCAACACCACAGTTGGCATACACATCACCGTCACACACAGGGAACGCCTAAAGCACTATGCATTACACTATCAGTGATATGGCTAGTTACTAAGGCAAGATGAGGGCCTTACGCCGCCAACTGCAGCACTCCTGGGACCCACAATGCCCTGCCTGAAATGGACTGCTGACAAGCTAGGTTACCTGAATTTGCCATACACACTTTACCCTTGAGATGACCGAAGCAGCAATGTCTGGCCTGGCCTTAGGGGCACCCACTAACACACATCCACCACCCGAATACCACACCACCTGCCAAAATATGTAATGATACCCACTTTACTCACCCCCTTGTGGCTGCTGTGATTCCCTCAAGCGCCCATCCAGCTCAGGGTAGGCCACAGCCAGTATGCGGGCCATCAGGGGGGTCAGGGTCCGACAGGCACCCCTTCATCGTTGGGAGGCCATCCCCATCTGGGCCTCCGCGCTCTTCCGTGCCCAGCGTCTCAGGTCCTCCAACCGTTTCCGACAGTGAGTGCTCCGCCTGCCATAGACCCCCACGGTCCGCACGTCCTTGGCGATGGCACGCCATATTCCCTTCTATTGATTGGCGCTGACCGGCAGATGCAATACAGACAGGAGAACACCATTAAACAAAAAGTCCAGCCTGTCACACAAATGGCCTACCATACCTGTTTCCATCACCATTGGCAGACATATTGCCCAGCGCGCACCCTGTACACCGCCACAAGACATTTCCCCTACCCCCCTTACACAATGCTTGCACACACATCTCAATGCATCCTTCCCACATCCTTCGTGCCCAAAGTGTACTCACCTGTTGGTCTGGAGGCCATACAACAGTCTGTACTGGGGTAGGACCCAATCCACCAGTTGCTCAAACCCCTCTGAAGTGAATGCAGGGGCCCTTCCCCTAGTCACATGGGCCATAGTGGGTTCCAGACACAGGTTACAGCAGCACACGCAGTGTAGGTGTTCCCCTGTTGAATGTCAGGAAACAAGTGAGGAATCAGATAGAAAATGGCAGTCACATCCGCAGCGGTGTACACCGTCACCGCCGGCGCAGATCCCCATTGGCCACTGTACTCCATAGAGCCCCATGTTATCCAATGAGGAATTGCACGACGGTGCAAGACCAGCTTCCGCCACGAGTCCCAACGTTGGCAGATTTACCTCACTTCCATCTGTCCCTGCATACAGGACTGGTGGTCGCCATTTCAGGGGGGACAGTAATATTGACAATAACTGCGTGACAGATTAGATTGGCACATACCTCACTATTAACACTGTCCCATTTCATAAGTGCACCATGCAGACTGCAATTGAGGTTCCCTTGTTCCAATTGTGGCAGCCTACTCACTCTTGTGTCCCTTAGATACCTACCACAGAGGATGAAAAGGAGGCAGAGACATACCCCCGTGCACAGACCCCTGGTGGACTTAGCTACACTGGAGGACAGGCATATTATCCTCACTTAGAAACTGGACAGGACCACAATCACAGAGCTGTGTACCCAATTGGAACCAGACCCGATCTCATCTATCCGTCATACAACTGGGATCCCCCACTCTTGTGCAAGTGCTGTCAGTGCTCCATTTCTTGTCAACTGGTTCCTTCGAAGTGACAGTGGGCTTGGCAGCAGGAATATCACAGCCAAAGTTCTCAATCGTGCTGGCAAGAGTGTTGTCTGCCATGGTAAAACACATGTGCAGCTACATTACTTTCCCCCAGGTGGAAAGAATTGGCCACTGTGAAAGCCAGATTTTATGCAATGGGACATATCCCCAATATAATTCGGGCAATTGACGGTACACATATTGCATTTGTCCCCCTCGCCAGAATGAACAGGTGTTCAGGAATCGTAAGAGTTTCCACTCACGGAATGTGCAGATGGTGTGCCTGGCAGACCAGTACATCTCTCACATCAATGCTAAGTATCCTGGGTCGGTCCATGATGCCTTTGTTCTGAGGAATAGCAGCAACCCAAATGTGATGGCCCAACTACAGAGGCACAGTGTGTGGCTAATAGTTAAGCCTTGGTCTCCACCCACTTGATGTTAGTGTATGCCTTCTAGTGTTAACCCCCTAGGATTGTGTGTGGGTAAATGTGCTCCCTCGATTCCTGCAGGTGACTCTGGCTACCAAAACCTATCACGGCTGCTAACCCCTGTGAGGAATGCCAGGACAGGGGCTGAGGAACGTTATAATGAGGCACAGGAGCAAACCAGGTGGATCATCGAAAGGACTTTCGGCCTCCTGAAGGCCAGGTTCAGATGCCTCCATCTGACTGGGGGATCCCTGTGCTACTCACCCGAGAAGGTCTGCCAGATAGTAGTGGCATACTTCATGTTGCACAACCTCGCCTTCAGACGCCATGTACCTTTTCTGCAGGAGGAGGAGACTGTAGATGCCCCTGTGGCAGCTGTAGACCCTGAGAACAGTGAGGATGAAGAGGCTGAGGATGAGGATGAGGACAACAGAACATCAGTTATCTGTCAGTACTTCCAATGACATACAGGTGAGACATTGCAACTGCACATTTCTATGACTATTGGTGTATTCTGTGTGGCTGTAGCATGATGGCATTCACTTCCTTTTTATCTCAACTCACTGTCACCTATGGTTTGTCATTTTACTGATGTTGGTGATATAACAAGTGTGTACTGATGTGCCTACTACAGCCAGCTACAGGTCATTATTTCTATGCTCTCACAGTGTGCAGTTCATTTGCATTGTTTATGACTCTTTCCATAAATGCATATTTTCCAAACATAAAATACTAGTAGTCAAGTTCTGTTCAAGTGTGTTTATTGTAGTGCTAAATAATTGAGGGGAAAGTGCAATGGAATGGGGTGATGATGGAGGAAAGTCCAGGGTATTGTTCCAGTCGGTTTGTAGCACAGGTGGAGTGTCCAAGGGGCCATTGGAAGGGGAGCAACGGCAGTTTAAAGTGGACAAGGTAACTGAGTGGGACAATCAGGAGAGTCTCATTTCCTGGTGGTGGTCTTGGCAAGTGTCTCTGGCTTCTGTCTGGGTCGCAGGGAATGTTTGCGGGTGGTTCACCTTCTGCAGGGGGTGGGATGCTGGTGGCCTATGGGTCCTGTGGCAGGGACTTCTGCCCACCAGCTGCAGCTGAAGTGGAGGGCTGGTCAATGGACTGGTTAGTGGCAGGGGCCCACTGCTGTTCTGTTGCCTCCCTCATGATGTTGGCCATGTCTGCCAGCACCCCTGCTATGGAGATCAGGGTGGTGTTAATGGCCTGCAAGTCCTCCCTGATCCCCTGATACTGTTCCTCCTGCAGCCGCCTGTTCTCCTGCACGTTGTCAGGGATCAGGCCCATCATGTCCTGGGAATGTTGGTAGGCTTTCAGGATCTTGAAGAGTGCCTACTGGAGAGTTGGTTCCCTGATCCTGTCCTCCCACTGGCGCACAGCAGTCCTCCCAGTTTCCCTGTTGGCCTGTGCCTCTGTCCCCTGAACGGTGTGCCCACTGCCACTGACCCCAGTTCCCTGATTGTCTTGGGGGTAAGGTGTGGCCTGGGGTCCCTGTACAGGTGGGCACACTGCTGATTGACCTGTTCTGGGGACAGAGGTGTGGGTACGCTGGGTGGATGCTGTGATGTTGGATACTGAAGGGGGAAGCTCTGTGGTGGTCTGAGTGAACTTGGGTTACCGGCTGTCCAGTGGTCCCTGATGGGCCAGGTAGGTCATCCAGATCCAGGAGTCCAGAGTTACTGTCATCACTGGAGGCATCTTCTGTTGGGGGACTGGATAGTCGTGGCATCTCCTCTCCGCTGACATTGGCTGGGGTATGTGTGGGGAATGTAAGTGATGTATGCTTCATGTGTATCACATTTGTACATACCTGGCTTCCCCTCTATCATTGGTGTTGTCCTGCCACTTTTTGCTTGTGTATGGTGATGTATTGGGGGATTGTTAGTTTCCCTATGCTGTGCATGCTCTTGTGATGGGTGTCTATGCAGGGCTGGGAGGGATTTCCATGCATTGGTATAGCATGCAGGGGTTTGTATTGGGATTAGTCATATGTGTAGATGTGTATGTGGGATGGGGTAGAGTTATGGGAGTGAGGGTGAGGGTGTGAGTTGGCATGCCGGTATGGGGGGTGATAAGTGGTAATTGTTGACTTACCAGTATCCAGTCTTCTGGCAACTCCAGTGAGTCCCTCAGGATGCAGGATTGCCAAGACTTGCTCCTCCTATGCTGTAACCTGTGGGGGAGGAGGTGGGGGTCCACCGCCAGTCCAGTGTATGGCGAGCTGGTGCCTTGCTGCTATGGAACGTACCTACCCCCGTAGGTCGTTCCACCTCTTCCTGATGGCTACCCTTGTTCTTGGGTGCTGTCCCACGGCGTTCACCCTGTCAACGATTCTCCGCCATAGCTCCATCTTCCTTGCAATGGATATCTGCTGTACCTGTGCTCCAAACAGCTGTGGCTCTACCCTGACAATTTCCTCCACCATGACTCTTAACTCCTCATCAGTGAAACAGGGGTGTCTTTGTGGGGACATGGGTGTTGTGTGGTGTGTGTTGGTGAGAGTGTGTTGAGTAATGTGGTGGGGTGTGTGATGGGGGTGCGTTAGGGATGTATGGGTATAAGTGGTGTGTGTCTAGTTGTCGCAGTGGTCTTGGTGTCAGACTGGTGGCAATGATTTGTATTCGTAAAGGGTTGTGGGTATGTGGGTGTGTGTTTTATATTGGTGTGGGTGTGGTGTGTGTATGAGTGTCAGGTATGTGTTTTTGGTATTGCCCAATGTGGTGTTGATTTGTATGTGGGTATCCATTCTGAGCGCGGCGGTGTGTACCACCAATGGTTTACCCCCATTGAATGTCCGCTGTGGTGATGCGTGGGTCATAATGTGATGGGAGTTGTTTTGTTGAGTAACGGTATGGGTGTTGGGACCGCCACTTTTGCACTAACCTTTGGGCTGGCGGATTTGTGTATGTGGCTGTATTCTGTCGGATTGGTGTGTGTGTGTCATAATATGGCAAACGGATATTCGCCACCCGGCGGTATGTTGGTGGCCATCACTGTGGCGGGATGCGGCATTTATCGCCAATGTCATAATGAGGGCCTCTATGTTATGAAACCAAGATCTAACGTTGCATATTAGTCATTACATCATCGGTCTCTATATCGGGAGTAATTATGTTGCAGTAACTATCAGAAGTGTCTTTACAACACAAGTTTTTACATCAGGAGTACCTTTGTGTGTATATATATGTTGAAAAAACCAAAGGTTACAGGGACATTACTTAACTCTAACTATAACTGCTGAATTTCTATGATTTTGTACGAGAAAATTCAGAACCTAACTGTAACATTCCTGTAAACTTGTGCATTTTGCTGTATGGGTGAGCAAGTGACTGTGTGGGTACCTGCATTTCATTGAGTGAGTGGGTCTGTGGGTGGCTGTATGGGTGAGTCAGAGGATGTCAAAGTAGTTGTTTGAGTAAGTGAATTTTACACCTTATTGGTGACTGACATGGTGAGTCAGTTACTGTATGGGTGAGTCAGTAAAGGTATGAATGACTGTAGGTATAACTGAGGGGCTGTGTCAGTGACTGTATGGGAGAGTGAGTGGGTGTATGAGTGTCTGTATCCTGAACTGAGTGTGTGTGTCAGTTTTTATACAGGAGAGTGAGTATATGTGTGAGAACTTGTGTTAGTCAGTGAGTGGCTGCATGGGTGACTGAGTGGGTGTGTGAGTGCCTGTTCATGAGTGAGATGGTGTGTGAATAGTTGTATAGTTGAGTAATTGCATGTGTAAGTAACTGTACTGATGAGTCAGTGACAGTGGTGTGTCAGTCCTTCTAATGCTGATTGACTGGACGTGTCACTAGATGAGTGATATAGTAATGGGCTGCATAGTTTATTGTTTGGGTGTATGAGTGTGTGTGTCAGTGGATGTATGAGTGTGTGTGTAAGTAACTGGATAAGTCTGTGAATATCTTAGTTAGTAGTGTGTGGATGAGTGAGTGGTTGTGTAAGTGGCTGTTTGATTGAATAAGTGTCTGTATATCACTACTTTTACACATCTCTGAAGACGTGTCAAGGAGACCAGATCCTCGGGGCTTGTGCATGTTCCCAACATGTCCACCTCTTGGCAGCTCCAAACTCCACTAGTTATATAGCACAGAGTTAAAGAATGGCTAAGTGGGGGAATGGGTTTTGGGTTGGGAACAGTGGGGAAGGAGACCTGTGGAAGCAAGAGTTAAACAACACAATTGCAAGATTAATCACAATGACTTTCAATAATTTTGTTTCAAATAAACACTTATGCTGAAAACATGAATGGCCTAAGGCTTCACTATAACTAGGCCTCGAGAATTAAGGTACCTGGAAATCAAGAAAGGTTATGCAAGGTTTTCTTATGAACATTCCAGAATTAACATATTATATTTTGAACAATAAACTCTCTCCAAATACTTCTTAGAATAATCTCTGCATTGTAGCAAGAATCAAAGAGTACGTTTTTTTCTCTGCATGAATGAACTGTACTAGAACCATGAATAACACTGCTACGTCACTCTCTGATTAGGAGTTTCAAGACTGAAATGCTGAGGGAATATAATGCACCTTAATCGAACTGCACATCTAGATTTCAATGTCTGGAAATTATTGCGCACTCTGCCGATCTGTATTTCAAAAGTTAAACACCAGGAATGAATCGCGCTCCTTGTTGCTGATTTGAACATCGAGATTCACTTATAATGAAACGATTGTGCACACTGCCGATCTGTGATTCAAGAGTTTAATGCCGGGACACTGTTGCCGATTCTATTATTAAGAACCAAACGCAATGAAAGGATCGCGCGCACTGCCGATCTGAATGCCAAGAAGTAAATGCCAGGACTGAATCACGCACACTGTTGCTGATTCGGAATTCACGATACAAATGCCATGAAAGGATCTCACGCACTGCCGATCTGAATGCCAAGAAGTAAATGCCAGGATTGAATTGTGCACACTGTTGCAGATTCGGAATTGACGCTACAAATGCCATGAAATGATTGCGCACACTGCCGATCTGAATGCCAAGAAGTAAATGCGTGGAATGAATCGCGCACACTGTTGCCGATTCGGAATTCACGATACAAATGCCATTAAATGATCACGCCCACTGCCGATCTGAATGCCAAGAAGTAAATGCCTGGAATGAATCGTGCACACTGTTGTGAATTCGGAATTCACAATACAAATGCCATGAAATGATCGCGCACACTGCCGCTCTCAATACCAAGAAGTAAATGCCAGGATTGAATTGCGCACAGTTGCCGATTCAGAATTGACGATTCAAATGCCATGAAAACAATCGCACCCGCGATTTCAAGTTTAGGCCCAAAACTCGAGTGTCACTGGAAAACGTAGTCTGGGGCCGAACCTGACCTCCACCTTACCGCCCTGCTTGAAGATCACCAAATAAACGAGGGCAGGCCTGGAAATGACTGGATAGGCCTCCGGTACAGGAGCTCTGGCAAATGCTGCTGCTCTGCACCAGGACCTCTGAATAGTGAGCACATGGAGCTGGGCTGGCTCCCTTATATAGAGCCAAGCACCGCCCACAAGCCACACCCAACCATGCTGCAAGAAAGGCTTCTAGAAAGTCTTAGAATAAAGGACCATACCCTGTAGTCCTGCAAACAAGCGTTGCAAATGAACAATGAATTACAAACAGCATTAATTACTTTTCAAGGTAAAAGCTCTGCAATGCAAAAGGTTAACATACTGCATCGAAACAAAATGCATGAAATATGTAACGTAGAGGGCGCTCTGTCCTGTTGACAAGATGTATGTGAGTAGATGTGTGTGTGGGGGGTATACAAGAGTTTGTATGAGGAAATTAATCGATGTATAACTGTGTGGATGATGTCATCAGTGATGTCATATAAGATGTTATCAGTGATGTCAACAGTGATGTCACTAACCACGTCATAAGTGATGTAATATGTGAGGTCATAAACAGTGCATTACAGGAGCGCAAGTTATAGTTAGCTAAGGTAACTGCTGAATTTCTACAGTTTTGTATGAATAAATTCAGACCCTAACTATAACGTCCATGTAACCTTTGTTTTTTTTTCAGTGAATTTCTAAGTTTTTTATATTCTATTTCCTAACGATACCGTCCCTATAACTTTGTTTTTCTCAGTGAATTTCTAAGGATTTTAAATTATATTTGCTAACTATAATGTCACTGTAACATTTCATTTTTTCAGTGAATTTCTATTTTTTTTATTATGTTTCCTAACTTTAATGTCCTTTAATCTTTTATAGTTCTATTGAACTTCCAAGGTTTTTTTAAGTGTAGTTTAGAACTATAACTTGTGTATAATGTTTGGGTTTTTTAGGTAATATTTTTCTCATATATATTTAGAGATCAACCCCAGATGTCTGGTGAAAAAAAGTGTTAGGAATCCTTTGATTAAGGTCTCTCCCACAATCAAATAGAGCAACCCTGTACAGTGTTTCAAATTGAATTGAAGAGGCCCAATCCTTTTTGAAATAGTGGTTATGATTCTCTTTTATACCCTATTCAGTATTTACAGTTCTGAAGTAGTAGTTTAATGTTATTATTTTTTTTGGCACTGCAGCGCCATCCCAGGATCCGCAGAGGCAGGGTGTCGAAGCTCTTTGGTTTCCATTTCATTGGTTACTTTCAACCACACCTCGTTTTGGGTCGGGACAAACCCTAAAACAGTTATTATTGTCTTAGCTGTTGAGAGAGAACCATCTTGGCTGTGATCCTCCTGCTACAGAAGTTTCCAGATGGGCTGAAGGGACTGCTCCACCACCACCTGCACAGTCTCAAGATATCCCTGAAGAAGATGATTCACAGGTGCCTTCTTCATCTAGAAAAGAGAGTGATGTGTGGATTTTATTTTACCATATCTAGTGGAGAAAAAAGTCAGTGCAGGAATTGTGAAATGCAGCCTCTGTGAAAAAAGCTGTCTCGTGGTAAATCAAAGAAATACAGCCACCGAATGTCGAATATGTGGAAGCATCTGTGCACAATCCACGAACAGGCATATCACTGAATGATGAAGGAAAAAGAACTGACATATTTTGATGCTGAACCTGGTGCATCATCTAGCCAAGCTACTGCTCAGACTATCAGTATGCCAGCCACCTGCATCAAATAAGGTTGAATTGTAACATCCAGCAGCATCTGTCTGCCATAATCTTGTGGTTGTAAAAGTTAAAAATGTCAACAGTTTCTGTTTGCAGGTCAAAAACCTCTGTTGCTAATTTTTTTTCACAATGTTTTTCTTCAAATAAGCTGGTATTGCACACTGGTGTGCTTTTATAATGCTAAAGTATTGCATTTAAGTTTTTCCCAAGTTTCCAATACATTTTCTGGAAAAAAAAACAAAAAAACTTGTTCTATAAAAAAACTCCCAAAAAACGGTACTTGTTAGAAGCACTACTGAATCAAACAAAGAGCTGTGTTCAAGTCCTTATTACTCATCAGTATTTCCCTACCTGTGTGAGTGAATATGTAACTTTTTATTTCCATGTATACGTTTATTTATCAGACTCTGTGCAGGTGTCTCAGTCTATTAATTGTGTGCCAGGATGTGTTAGTGTATGTGTAAATCTGATCCTGGGTGTGTCAGTGTATATGAGCGTGTGTACCTGTATGTTTGAATGGAAGCATTACTATATAACTGGCTTTATTAGTTTATGCATTAGTGTCTAACTGGGTCTCTCAGTGTATACATCAGTGTGTGTCTTGGTGTGTTAGTGTGTGCATTAATGTGTCTCTCGATGTATTAATCTATACGTCAGTGTGTATCTGAGTGTGTCAGTGTATGCAATCATGTGGGCTTGGGTTTGACAGTGTATGCATCATTTTGCATTTGGGTGTGCCAGTGTATGCATAAGTATCTGTATGGCTGTATCAGTGATTGCATACGTTTTTACCAGGGTGTCTTAGTGCATACATGTGTTTCTGCCTGGCAATCTCAGTGTATGTATCAGTGTGTGCTTAAGTGTGCCAGTGTATGTATTAGTATGTATCTGGATGTATCAGTGTGTACATCAGTGTCTATGTGGGCTTGTCAGTGTATGCAATAGTGCGTGCCAGGGTGCCTCACTGTGTGAATTAAAGTGTACCTGGGTCCATTAGTATATGCATAAGTGTGTGTCTGAGTGTGTCATTATGTCAATCAGAGTGTACCTTGGTGTGTCAGTTTATAGATTATTGTATATCTTTATGTATTAGTGTATGTGTAAGAGTGTGCCTCCCTGGGTACGTTACTGTACGCTATGAAGTGTACAAAGGTGTGTCAGTGCATGCATAGGTGTCTGGCTGGGTGTGCTAGTATATGCATCAGTGTTCACCTGGAAGTTTCAGTGTACAAATGAATACCAGTCTGTGTTATTATAGGCATAAGTGTCTGCCTGGGTGCCTCTCTATCTGCATGCGAGTGTACCTGGGTGTGTTATTATATGGATCATTGTGTATCTTTGTGTATTACTGTATGTATAAAAGTGTGCCTGGGTATGCCAATGTGTGCTGGACAGTCTCAGTGGGTGTGTTAGTGCATACATAAGTCTATGGCTGAATGTGTTAGTGCATGCATGTATGCATGTGTTGGCACAGTTGTCGACCCATTGCCTGGGGTTGCCGGCTGCTGTGTCAGTGTCGGTGGTGTCGATAGGTGGGTTCCGGGAGATGGTAGTGATCGACTGGTCTTCGGTGACATTGTTCCATCTTCGGTGGGGAATCCGTTGCGGGCGATAGTGTGTTGTGGGTTTCTCAAAGGAGAAGTGGATGTAGCAGTGGTTGGTCCAGTGGAGTTTGGTGGTGTGGCTGAAGGAGACGTGTTTGCTGGCGGGGAAAATGGGGTAGAGCGTGTGTCCTGCGGAGTGGGTGGGTGTTGTGACGAGCTGCTTGAGGCCTAGGTTGGCAGGGTTGTCGATCAGGGTGGTAGAGTTGTTATCGTTTGTGTTTTCGAGGTTGAAGTTCAAGTCCCCGAGGAGTATGTAGTCTGTGGATGCGAGAGCGTGCGTGCTGATGACGTCGGTGATGGAGTCGTTGAACTGCTGTCATGGGCCGGGGGGCCATAAACGAGGGCCCCTTTGAGGGTGGTGTTTGGGTTGGTGTGGATCTGGAAGTGCAGGTATTCGGTGGTGCCGAGGGTGTCTTTGGTGCTGGTCATGATTCTTAGGGTGTTCTTGTGGATGATGGTGATGCCTCCTCCTGGTTTATTGGTGCAGTACTTGTGGGTGATCTTGTAGATGTCTGGGATGTCTATAGCGGTGTTGGGTGCTGAGGAGGGGTTCATCCTGGTCTCGGTCAGGAAGGCGACGTCTGGGGAAGCTGAGTTGAGTAGATTCCAAAGTTCAACGGCGTGCTTGTGGACGGAGCGGATGTTGAGAAGGATGCATCTGAGATGGTTGCGTCCTGCCTTGGTGGGTGGGTCATTGGCGTGGAGGCTGTTGACGGTGCAGTTCTGGCATGAGAAGGGTCCGCGGGTGAGCTGCGGGCAGGCTTGATGGAAGGTGGATGTATGTATGTACAGAGACAAACAATCAGTATTTTTGGCAGTTTAATAACAGCGCAAACAAAAACAAAGTTCTAAATAATGGCAATCAAAACCAGATTTCTAAACTCTGTTTTTATATGTGCTATGTAAAATCCCCAAAAACATGTGGAGGCATGTCATATGCTCTAATCTTCCACGAATTCAGGACAAAGCCCTAACCTTTAGCATTAAAGTTTAAGGCTTTGTCCTGAATTCTAGAAGGGGGAGGTTGGAGCTTGCATAACAACCATCAACATTACATTTTTGACAGTTTTTCAGACCTTCGAATTGTGTTTCTCTATGCAGGATTCGGGAAGCAGGAGACTAGTCTTGAAATTGGTAGTTTCCTGTCTGAATCGGGAGGGTTGGCATGTATGAGTCTGGAGAAGGAGCTTAACAATGCCTTATCTGGCCCTGATGCAAAGATATTCTGGCCCTCATTACGACCCTGGCTGTGAGTGATAATGTGGCGGCAATACGGTCAACAGGATAGTGGTAACTACCACCAAATTATGACCATGGCGGTGACAACTCCCATAGACAGCCAATGTACCACACCAACCACCAGGGCGGAAACAACACTCACCATGGCGGTAGCCGCCAACAGCCAGGCGGGAGACAAAGTACCGCCCACCATATTATGACACTGCAAACCACCACCTTTTTGGGGGCGGTACCAACACCAGCAAAAGCCTGGCTGAAACACATCACTGAAGAGAACTGACTTACCATCGGAGACACAGGGAAGAACAACGCTGCCATGGAACCCAAACTGCAAATTTTACAGATGATCTTATACTATGCTCCACCTGGAATACCAGCGTCGACGAAGACGACGACGGTGAGTACAGCCGCCTAACACACAAGGGAGGGAGGAAAACGAGAGTGACATACACCCACATGCACAACACACACCAGACACACCATACACACAACCAGCTGCACATGTAAAACAATTTGCACCTGATACACAGCAGAATAATTCAAGGACAACAGGAATGCACCAAAGTGAATGTATTCATATCAACAGCAAGTAAATATAGAATTGTCAATGAAACAGATATGTACACATGTACAAAAAGGGACACTGCCCAGTCCAATGTTCAAAGGGCCCACATGGCCACAGGGCACATTCTAAGGCCCAACTTGAATCCTGACTTCATCTGGATAGAACTCTGCAGGGGCATCAGTTTGCAAGTGGGCAGGCACCTCAGGGGGCTGGTGAGGGGGGTACCTCAGCCGGTTTTGGAAACAAGCCCACTGGTTCTGGATGGGGCGACATGCCCATTGCTCTGTCCTGGGGAGTGCGAGACCACAGTCTTTCAGGTGGGTGACTTCTCGACTGGTTCTGGATGGGACAACATGCCCATTGCTCTGTCCTGGGGAGTGCAAGACCACAGTCTCTCAGGTGGGTGACTTGCCCACAGGTTCTGGATGGGGCAACGCGCCCATTGCTCTGTCCTGGAGAGTGCAAGGCCACAGTCACTCAGGTGGGTGACATGCCCACTGGTTCCAGAGGAGGCCCCTCATACAGCAGCCCCATGGCATCCGCTGGTGGGGATGGCTGCAGTGTGGTGGCGGAAGGAGCTGCCTCCTGGGCAGCCTCTGCAGTTGGTGATGGCTACAGTGTGGTGGTGGATGGAGGTGCCTCCTTGGCAGCCTCTGCAGATGGTGATGGCTGCACTTCCTCAGCTGGCGGTTGGGGCCCTGTGACCACTTGTGGTGGTGGAAGTGTCACTGTGACAGCCTCCACTGGAGTAGAGGGCTTTGTCTCCTCCATTACATGGGGTCTGGATTCCATATCCTTCCTGGCAGGGGTGGATGGCTTCTTCCCCTTCTTGGATGGAGGTGCAGGCTGCTTCCCTTTCGTGGATGGAGGTCCAGGCTCCTTCCCCTTCTTGGCTGAAGGTGCAGACTCCTCCCCTTCTTGCCTAGTGGTGCAGGGTCCTTCCCCTTCTTGCTTGGAGGTGCAGGCTCCTTCCCCTTCTTGCCAGGAGGTGAAGGCTCCTTCCCCTTCTTGCCTGGAGGTGTGGTATCCTTACCACCAAAAGTAGGTGGTGCCACCACTGTCCCCGTGGACTGTTTGGCTGAGGTGCTGGGCTAGGTCTTTGGTACCCTGCTCATACAGGCAGGATGGGAGGGAGGGGGAGGGAAGAGGTCACGTTGGGCAAGGAAAAGCTTTTTAGGGATGGTGGGGCAGGAGGAGGGAGGAGTGATGGAGTGGAGGTAGAGAAAGTGGTTGTAGGAGGTGTATGTCTGCTGGATTTGTGTGCAAATGCATGGGCTATATGCTGATGTGAGGTGGAAGGCTGTTGGGTGTGTGCGTGCTCGCGTTTGTGTCCTTTGGGGGGACAGACAGGGTGGGAGAGGACAGAGGGGACGTGTACATGGCTGTTGTGAAGATGTCTGCTAGTGAGGTGTGTGTGCTGCTTGGTGTGGTGATGCTGGTGGTGGATGTTGATGTAGTGCATGCAGGTGTGAGTGTGGACATGACTGGGAGGGAGGTGGAGGAGGAGGAAGAGATGGAGACAGTGGAGGCAGTGGATGTTGTCGTGTCTGCAACTGTATGGTGTTTGCGTGAGTGCTTGTGTGATGAAGTGTGGTGCTTGTGTTTGCATGCACCACTCTTGGGTGTTGTCTTGTGTGCATGCTCGTCTGTATGTGTGCCTGGGATGGGTTGGGGTTGAGGAGAATGGGACTGGGAAGTGGTAGTTGGAGGGGGGGTGGTAGAAACAGGGCCAATCCATCAGAGAGGAGGCCAGAGCCTGAATCGATCTCTGTTGGGCCACCAATCCACTGTGAATGTCCGCCAGGAATGCATTGCATTGCTGCATCTAGGATGCCAGCCCCTGGATGGCATTCACAACGGTTGATTGCCCTACAGAGATGAATCTCAGGAGGTCAATAGCCTCCTCACTCAGGGCAGCAGAGCTCACTGGGGCAGGGGCTGAGGTGCCTGGGGCAAAGGAGATGCCCACCCTCCTGGGTGAGCGTGCGTGGGCAACTTGCTGAAGGGCTACTGGGACGGCTGTGCTGGTACGGGGTGGCATCTTTACCTGCAACTGGGGTGGTCACAGAGATGTCCGCCACCACCAGGGAGCTTCCATCGGAGGAGGTATCCGAGTCTGTGTTGTCACCTCCAGTCTCCGCTGTGGATCCCCTCGCCCTCCATCCCACTGGTTCCATCGGCGCCGGTGGACTCTGCCTCCTGGGTCCTGTGGGATGCAGCTCCCTCTGTCACCGGTGCCCCTACTCCTCCGTCAGATGATGCTAATGCACACAAGGACAGGATGACAAAAGAAGAAAGGGGTGGAGAGAGACAATGGAAACACTGGGTCAATGACTGTACCAACACCACAGTTGGCATACACATCACCGTCCCACACAGGGAACAGGCTTAAGCAGTATGCACTGCACTATCAGTGATATGGCTAGTTACTAAGGCAAGATGAGGGCCACACTCCGCCAACTGCAGCACTCCTGGGACCCACAATGCCCTGCCCGAAATGGACTGCTGACAAGTTAGACTTTCCATCCTTGGCGTGGTCTCCCTTAATTTTTTGCCTCTGTTCCCTCTCATAGGTTAACATGGGGGCTACCTTTAAAATCTGATTAAAGTGTAGATTCCCTTTGGGAGCGGATGGACATGTGGAGTTTGGGGTCTCTGAGCTCACAATTTAAAAATACATCTTTTAGTAAAGTTGATTTTAAGATTGTGTGTTTGAAAATGCCACTTTTAGAAAGTGGGCATTTTCTTGCTTATGCCATTTCTGTGACTCTGCCTGTTTGTGGATTCCCTGTCTGGGTCAGTTTGACAGTTGGGCTGGTTGCATCTCACACTAGACAGTGACACAAAGGAAGCTGGGGTGTAGCCTGCATATCCTGATGAGCCATCTGTGCTAGGAGGGAGGGGGGAGTGGTCACTCACACTTCAAAGGGTTGTGTCTGCCCTCACACAATGCAGTCTCCAACCCCCTGGTGATTGTCTGGGGCCTGGCCTGGGCAAGGCAGGATTTCACATTCAAAAGAGACTTTACTTTGAAGTAGGCCTTCTTCAAAGGAGAATGTGGGTATAAGAAAGGCACCCACTTCTGGAAACAAGAGGAACCTCTGCCTGGAGAAGAGCAGAAGAGCTGAGGAAGAAGAGCTGCCCTGCCTGTGACTGTGCTTTGTGGAGCTATCCTGCAGTTGCTGCGTCTGCCAGAGTAAGAGGGCAAACACAGGACTTTGTGTGCCTTCCATCTAGAGAAGAAATCTCCAAGGGCTTGATTTAGAGCTTACCTCCTGTTTGAAGTCTCAGGGACAGCAGAGACTTCTCTCTGCCAGCACCTGGAGTCTCTGGAGAGACTCCTACTCTGCCCTGTGGTGCCCATCTAGTTCCTGGGACCCTGAAAGGAGAAGCTGGCAGCCTAAAGACAAGGAAATCCACGCACAGAGCGCCATGCGGGAAAAAGATCGATGCGACTCCGATCTGCAGCTAAAGAAACAATGGGCCGCCGGCTCCGCAGCAGAGAATCGATGCTCGCAGGAAACGTGACCAAAGAATCGATGCACAGAGCAGGAAAAAATGACACACAGCATCGCTGACGGAGGCTAGGAGATCACAACCCGGGCTGCAGGGTTTTTGGATCATCGTGCGGCTAGAGTTCCGACTCAAGTACTGCTGGGCGTGGAAAAACAACGCAAGGCCTGCCTGGACCTGAGAGTGCTGACCGGATTGATGCATCGCTCTCCTGTGCAGAGAAGAAACGACACGCCCGACCCGCCGAAAGGAGAAACAACGCAAGGTCCCACTTGTGAGTGGAATCAACGCATCACAAGCCCTTTTTGACGTGCGCTCACCCGTGCGGGGTTATTTTTGACGCACCCAAGGTACTTTTTCACGCTGACAGTGTTAGTGTGTGTTTAAAACTACTTTAAGACTCTTTTTGCATTTTTATTGATAACTTGACTTGTGTATTGTAGATTTTTATCGATTTGGTCTTGTTTTGTTTAGATACATATTTCCTATTTTTCTAAACTGGTGTTGTGTCATTTTGTAGTATTTTCATTGAGTTACTGTGTGTGTTGGTACAAATACTTTACACCTAGCACTCTGCAGTTAAGTCTTCTGCTCTGCCAAGCTACCAAGGGGGTAAGCAGGGGTTAGGTGAAGGTGATTCTCTTTTACCCTGACTAGAGTGAGGGTCCTTGCTTGAACAGGGGGTAACCTGACTGTCAACCAAAGACCCCATTTATAAGACCTACCAAAGACCCCATTTATAAGACCTGTATTTGCAAAACACACATCACCCTTGAGATGACCCACACTGCAATGTCTGGCATTGCCTTAGGGGCACCCACTAACACACATCCACCACCCGGATACAACCCCACCTCCCAAAATATGTAATGATACCCACTGTACTCACCCCCTTGTGGCTGCTGTGATTCCCTCAAGCTCCCATCCAGCTCAGGGTAGGCCACCGCCAGTATGTGGGCCATCAAGGGTGTCAGGGTCCAGCAGGCACCCCTTCCTCGTTGGGAGGGCATCACCCAGCTGGGCCTCTGTGGTCTTCTGTGCCCAGCATCTCAGGTCCTCCCACTGTTTCCGACAGTGGATGCTCTGCCTGCCATAGACCCCCAGTGTCCGCACGTCCTTGGCGATGGCAGGCCATATTCCCTTCTTTTGATTGCCGCTGACCTGCAGATGCAATACAGACGGGAGAGCACCATTAAACAAACAGTACAGCCTGTCACACAAATGTCCTACCATATCTGTTTCCATCACCATTGGCAGACATATCTCCCAGCACACACCATGTACACCGCCACAAGACATTCCCCCTACCCCCTTACACAATGCTTGCACACACATCTCCATGCATCCTTCCCACATGCATAGTGCCCAAAGTTTACTTACCTGTTGGTGTGGAGGCCTATACAGCAGTCCATACTGGGTAGGACCCAATCCACCAGTCGCTCCAACTCCTCTGAAGTCAATGCAGGGGCCCTTTCCCCGGTCACACAGGCTATGGTGGGTTTCAGACACAGGTCACATCAGCACACGCAGTGTAGGTGTTCCCCTGTTGAAGGTCAGGAAACAAGTGAGGAATCAGATAGAAAATGGCGGTCACGTCCGCGGCGGTGTACACCGTCACTGCCGGCGGAGATCCTCATCGGCCACTGTACTCCATGGAGCCCCACATTATCCAATGATGAATTGCATGGCGGTGCAAGACTGCCTTCCGCCACGACGCCCAATGACGGCGGAATTACTTAACTTCCACCTGTCCCTACATACAGGACTGGCGGTCTCAATTTCAGGGGGGAAGTAATATCGACAATAACTGCGTGACAGATTAGATTGGCACATACCTCGCCATTAACACTGTCCCATTACATAAGTGCACCATGTAGACTGCAGTTGTGGTTCACTTGTTCCAATTGTGGCAGCCTACTCACTGGTGTGTCCCTTGGAGACCTACTGCTGTGGATGAATAGGAGGTGGAGACATACCCCCATGTACAGACCCCTGGTGGACTTAGCTTCACTGAAGGACAGGCACATTTTCTTCCCCTTTAGACTGGACAGGACCACAATCACAGAGCTGTGTGCCCAATTGGAGCCAGACCTGATCTCATCTATCCATCATACAACTGGGATCCCCCCCTCTTGTGCAAGTGCTATCAGTGCTCTATTTCTCGGCAACTGGTTCCTTCCAAGTGACAGTGGGCTTGGCAGCAGGAATGTCACAGCCAAAGTTCTCAATTGTGCCGGCAAGAGTGTTGTCTGCTGTGGTAAAACACATGTGCAGCTACATTACTTTCCCCCAGGTGGAAAGAATTTGCCACTGTGAAAGCCAGTTTCTATGCAATAGAACATATGCCCAATATATTTGGGAGATTGACGGTACACATATTGCGTTTGTCCCTCCCAGCCAGAATGAACAGGTGTTCAGGAATCGTAAGAGTTTCCACTCACTGAATGTGCAGATGGTGTGCCTGGCGGACAAGTACATCTCCCACGTCAATACTAAGTATCCTGGGTCGGTCCATTATGCCTTTGTTCTGAGGAATAGCAGCATCCCAAATGTGATGGCCCAACTACAGAGGCACTGTCTGTGGCTAATAGTTGAGCCTTGGTCCCCACCGACTGTATGTTAGTGTATGTCTTCTGGTGTTAACCGCATAGGATTGTGTGTGGCTAAATGTGCTCCCTCAATACTTGCAGGTGACTCTGGCTACCCAAACCTATCATGGCTGCTAACCCCTGTGAGGAATGCCAGGACAGGGGCTGAGGAACCTTATAATGAGGCACATGGGCGAACCAGATGGATCCTCGAAAGGACCTTCGGCCTCCTGTAGGCCAGGTTCAGGTGCCTCCGTCTGACAGGTGGATCTCTGTGTCACTCACCTGAGAAGGTCTGCCAGATAGTAGTTGCATGGTGCATGTTGCACAACCTGGCCCTCGGACGCCATGTACCTTTTCTGCAGGAGGAGGAGACTGGAGATGCCCCTGTGGCAGCTGTAGACCCTGAGGACAGTGAGGATGAAGAGGCTGAGGATGAGGACAACAGAACATCAGTTATCCGTCAGTACTTCCAATGACACACATGTGAGACAGTGCAACTGCACATTTCAATGAGTATTGGTGTATTCTGTGTGGCTGTAGCATGATGGCATTAACTTCCTTTATATCTCAACTCACTGTCACCTATGATTTGTCATTTTACAGATGTTTGTGATATAACAAGTGTTTACTGATGTGCTTAATACTGCCAGCTACCAGTCATTATTTCTATGCTCTCACAGTGTACAGTTCATTTGCAATGGATGTGACTGTTTCCATAAATACACATTTTCAAAACATAAAATACTAGTAGTCAAGTTGTGTTCAAGGGTGTTTATTGTAGTGCTAAGTAACTGAGGGGAAAGTGCAATGGAATGGGGTGATGATGGAGGAAAGTCCAGGGTATTGTTCCAGTCTGTTTGTAGCACAGGTGCAGTGTCCAAAGGGCCATTGGAAGGGGAGCAAAGACAGTTCAAAGTGGACAAAGTGACTGAGTGGGACACAAGGGGGATAATCAGGAGAGTCTCATTTCCTGGCTGTGGTCTTGGCAGGTGTCCCTGGCTTCTGCCTAGGTCGCAGGGAACGTTTGTGGGATGGTTCACCTTCTGCAGGGGGAGGGGTGCATGAGGCCTGTGGGTCCTGTGGCGGGGTCTCCTGCCCACTAGCTGCAGCGGAAGTGGGGGGCTGGTCAATGGACTGGCTACTGGTAGCGGCCCGCTGCTGTTGCCTCCCTCGTAATGTTGGCCATGTCTGCCTGCACCCCTGCTATGGAGATCAGGGTGGTGTTAGTAAGCTGCAAGTCCTCCCTGAACCCTGTTCTCCTGCACGTTGTCAAGGATCTGGCCCATCGTGTCCTGAAAATGTTGGTAGGCTCCCAGGATCTCAGAGAGTGCCTTCAGGAGAGTTGGTTCCTTGTCCTGTCCTCTTCCTCGTGCACAGCAGTCCTCCCAGTTTCCTTGTTGGCCTGTGTCTCTGTCCCCTGAATGGTGTGCCCACTGCCACTGACCCCAGGTCCCTGATTGTCTTGGGGGCGAGGTGTAGCCTGGGGTCCCTTTACAGGGGTGCACATTGCTGATTGACGTGTCCTGGGGACAGAAGTGTGGGTACACTGGGTGGGTAGGCTCTGTGGTGGTCTGTGAGTGGGCTTGGGTGACCGGCTGTCCAGTGGTCCCTGATGGGTCAGGCAGGTCATCCAGATCCAGAAGTCCAGAGTTATTGTCATCACTGGAGGCATCTTCTGTTGGGGGACTGGATAGTCATGGCACCTCCTCTCCACTGACATTGGCTGGGGCACCTGTGGGGATGTAAGTGATGTATTATGCTTAATTTGTGTAACATATTGTACATCCCTGGCTTCCCCTCTATAGTTGGTGTTGCCCTGACACTTTATGCTTGTGTATGGTGATGTATTGTGGGATTATTAGTTTCCCTATGCTGTGCATGCTCTTGTGATGGATATCCATGCAGGGCCGGGAGGGCTGTCCATCCATTGGTATAGCATGCAGGGCTTGGTATTGGGGTTAGTCATATGTGTAGGTGCAGAATGAAGGATGGGGTGGAGTGATGGGAGTGAGGGTGTGAAATGGCATGCAGGTATGGGGGGGTGATGAGTGGTAATTGTTGACTTACCAGTATCCAGTCCTCTGGCAACTCCAGTGAGTCCTCAGGATTGCTAACACTTGCTCCTCCCATGCTGTGACCTGTGGGGGAGGAGGTGGGGGTCTACCGCCAGTCCTCTGTTTGGCGAGCAGGGGCCTTGCTGTTATGGTACGTACCCATACCCGTAAGTCGTTCTACCTCTTCCTGATGGCATCCCTTGTTCTTGGGTGCTGTCCCACGGCATTCTCCCTGTCCACGATTCTCCGCCATAGCTCCATCTTACTTGCAATGGATTTCTGCTGTACCTGTGCTCCAAACAGCTGTGGCTCTACCCTGACAATTTCCTCCACCATGACCCTTAACTCCTCTTCAGTGAAACAGGGGTGCCTTTGTGGGGACATGGGTGTTGTGTGGTGTGTGTTGGTGAGAGTGTGTTGAGTAATGTGGTGGGGTGTGTGATGTGGGGTGCATGAGGGATGTATGGTGTAAGTGGTGTGGCGGCCATCACCATGGCGGTAAGCAGAATTTACCGCCCATGTCACAATGAGGGCCTCTATGTTACGAAACCAAGATCTAACATTGCATATCAGTCATTACATCATGGGTCTCTATATCGGGAGTAATTACATTGCAGTAACTTAATCAGACGTGCCTTTAGAATACACGTTTTTACATCAGGAGTACCTTTAGTGTATATATATTCATTAAAAAAAACAAAGGTTGCAGGGACATTACTTGAAGGAACTCTAACTATAACTGCTGAATTTCTATGATTTTGTACGAGAAAATTCAGAACCTAACAGTAACATCCCTGTAACCTTGTGCATTTTTCTATATGGGTGAGTAAGTGACTGTGTGAGTAGTTGCATTTCATTGAGTGAGTGGGTCTGTGGGTGGCTGTTTGGGTGAGTCAGTGGATGTCAAAGTAGTTGTTTGAGTAAGTGAACCTCACACCTTATTGGTGACTGAGTTGGTGAGTCAGTTACTGTATGGGTGAGTCTGAGTGGCTGTGTCAGTGACTGTATGGAAGAGTGAGTGGGAGTATGAGTCGCTGTATCCTAAACTGAGTGTGTCAGTTTTTATACAGGAGAGTGGGTGTATGTGTGAGAACTTGTGTTAGCAACTGAGTGGCTGCATGGGTGACTGAGTGGGTGTGTGAGTGCCTGTTCATGAGTGAGATGGTGTGTGAATAGTTGTATAGCTGAATGATTGCATGTGTAAGTAACTGTACTGATGAGTCATTGACTGTGGGTGTCCTTGCTTCTATAGCTGATTGACTGGATGTATCACTAGATGAGTGATCTAGTAATGGGCTGCATAGGTTATTGTGTGGGTGTATGCGTGTGTGTGTCAGTGGGTTTATGGGTGTATGACTGAGTGTGTAAGTAACTGGATAAGTCTGTGAATATCCCAGTTAGTAGTGTAAGAGTGAGTGAGTGATTGTGTAAGTGGCTGTTTGACTGAATGTGTGTCTGTATATCACTACTTTTATACATCTCTGAAGAAGTATGTGAGTGGATGTGTGTGTGGGGGGTACGCAAGAGTTTGTATAAGGAAATTAATGTATATATGACTGTGTGGATGATGTCATCAGTGATGAGATGTTATCAGTGATTTCAACAATGATGTCACTAACCATGTCGTAAGTGATGTAATATGTGAGGTCATAAGCAGTGCATTATGGGAGCTCAAGTTATAGTTAGCTAAAGTAACTATAACTGCTGAATTTCTATACTTTTGTATGAATAAATTCAGACCCTAACTATAACGTCCATGTAACCTTTGTTTTTTTTTTGTGAATTTCTAAGGTTTTTATATTCTATTTCCTAACGATAACGTCCCTCTAACTTAGTTTTTTTCAGTGAATTTCTAAGGTTTTTTTAAATTCTATTTGCTAACTATAATGCCACTGTGACCTTTCATCTTTTCAGTGAATTTCTATTTTTTTATTATGTTTCCTAACTTTAATGTCCCTTTAACCTTTTATAGTTTTATTGAACTTCCAAGGTTTGTTTAAGTGTATTTTAGAACTATAACTTGTGGATAATGTTTTTTTTTTTAGGTAATTATTATATTTTTCTCATATATATTTAGATATTAACCCCAGTAGTCTGGGGAAAAAAAGTGTTAGGAATCCTTTCATTAAGCTCCCTCCCAAAACCAAATAGAGCAAAACTGTACAGTGTTTCAAATCAAATTGAAGAGGCCCAATCCTTTTTGAAATAGTGGTGATGATACTCTTTTATACTTTATTCAATATATAGACAGTTCTGAGGTAGTATTGTAATGTTATTCTTTTTTTTAAACTCATTTTGGAACTGCGCGCCATCCCAGGTTCCGTAGAGGCAGGGCGTTGAAGCTCTTTGGTTTCCGTTCCGATCAAGTGACTGGAAAGAATCCACTGTTCGGATCCGCGGATTCACAATATTTAAAAAAAAAAAATACAATATGCACCCCATTCTTTCCCATGTAAATAAAAGGCTAAACATATTGACAACTCACACACATTTTATTTATTCACAATACAACATAAAACCTACATTATAATTTCTGTGGAACCGTGAGTCCAGTTCAGAACCACAGAGCCACTCAATGTGTTAAGACAAAACTGGTTTTTCATTATTTACTTTCAACCACACCTAGTTTTAGGCTGGGGCAAACCCTAAAACAGTTATTATTGTTCTAGCTGTTGAGAGAGAAGCATCTCAGCTGTGGTTCTCCTGCTACAGAAGTTTCCAGATGGGCTGAAGGGACTGCTCCACCGCCACCTGCACAGTCCCAAGATATTCCTGAAGAAGATGATTCATAGGTGCCTTCGTCATCTAGAAAGAGAGTTATGTATGGAATTTTTTTACCATATCTAGAGGAGAAAAAAGTCAGTGCAAGAATTGTGAAATGCAACCTCTGTGAAAAAAGCTGTCTTGTGGTACATCAAAGAAATACAGCCACCGAATGTCGAATATGTGGAAGCATCTGCGCACAATCCACGAACAGGCATATCACCAAATGATGAGGGAAAAAGAACTGACATTTCGATGCTGAACCTGGTGCATCATCATCTAGCCAAGCTACTGCTCAGACTATCAGTATGCATCGAATTAGGTTGAATTGTAACTTCCGGCAGCATCTGTCTGCCATAATCTTGTGGTTGTAAAAGTTCAAATTGTCAATGGTTTCTGTTTGCAGGTCAAAACCACTGCTATTTTTTTTTCACAATGTCTTTCTTCAAAGAAGCTGTTATTGCTTACTGTTGTGCTTTATAATGCAAAAGTATTGCATTTAAGTTTTTCCCAAGTTTCCAATACATTTTCTGAAAAAAAACCAAGAAATGTGTTCTATAAAAAAACTCCCAAAAAACGGTTCTTGTTAGAAGCACTACTGAATCAAACAAAGAGCTGTGTTCACGTCTTTATTACTCATCAGTATTTCCCTACCAGTGTGAGTGCATATGTAACTTTTCATTTCCATGTATACGTTTATTTATCAGTCTCTGTGCAGGTGTCTCAGCCTATTAATTGTGTCCCTGGGTGTGTTAGTGTATATGTAAATCTGATCCTGAGTATGTCAGTGTATCTGAGAGTGTGTACCTGTATGTTTGAATGGAATTATTACTATACAACTGGCTTTATTAGTTTATGCATTAGTGTCTGTTCTCGGTGTGTTAGTGTGTGCATTAATGTGTCTCTCAATGTATTAATCTATACATCAGTGTGCATCTGAGTGTGTCAGTGTATGCAATCATGTGGGCTTGGGTTTGACAGTGCATGCATCATTTTGCATTTGGGTGTGCCAGTGTATGCATACATTTCTGTATGGCAGTATCAGCGATTGCATAAGTTTGTACCTGGGTGTCTTAGTGCATGCATGCGTTTCTGCCCGGCAATGTCAGTGTATGCATCAGCGTGTGCTTAAGTGTGTCAGTGTATGATTTAGTATGTATCTGGATGTATCAGTGTGTACCTCAGTGTCCATGTGGGCTTGTCAGTGTATGCAGTAGTTTGTGCCAGGGTGTCTCACTGTATGAATGAAAGTATACCTGGGTGTGTTAGTATATGCATAAGTGTGTGTCTGAGTGTGCCATTATGTCAATCAGAGTGTCAGTTTATATATTATTGTATACCTTTATGTATTAGTGTATGTGTGAGAGTGTGCCTCCCTGGGTATGTTACTGTATGCAATGAAGTGTACAACGGCGTGTCAGTGTATACATAAGTGTCTGGCTGGGTGTGCTAGTATATGCATCAGTGTTCACATGGAAGTTTCAGTGTACAAATGAGTACTTGTCTGTGTTAGTATAGGCATAAGTGTCTGCCTGGGTGCCTCTCTATCTGCATGTTAGTGTTCCTGGGTGTGTTAGTGTATGGATCACTGTGTTTCATTGTGCATTACTGTATGTATAACAGTGTGCCTGGGAATGTCAATGTGTGCTGGGCAGTCTCAATGGGTGTGTTAGTGCATATATAAGTCTATGGCTGAATGTGTTAATGTATGCATCAGTATATACCTGGGCGTGTCAGTGTACAAATGACTACCTAGCTCTGTTAGTATATGCATAACTATTGACATGGGTGTTTCAGTATGTGCATGAGAGTGTACCTGGGTGTGTCAGTTTACAGATCATTGTGTGCCTGTGTGTTTCATTCTATGCATAAACCTGTCCCTGAGTGTCTTAGTGTATACATGACAGTGTACCTATGTGTCTACACGAATGCATCAGACTGTGACTAGATGTTTGAGAGTCTATTTCTGTGTGTCCATCAATATATCACTCTCTGTAATAGTCTTTGTCAAAGTTTCTAAGGTTAAACATCAGTGTTTTGTGAGTGTCTTAGTATAAATATATAAAAACACCCGTATTTACATTATTGTATTTCTCTATTACTATTGTTACCTATCTGTAGCTGCGCATTTTTATGAACAGACACAGATATACTTACTTACCTACATTACTGCAGTAAAATCAACTTTTTACATGTATAAAAATATCCAAATCCTAAATATAAATTAAACTGTGTATCAAGTTATTCATTCAAAGTTTTCAATCTGTAATAAAAAAAATATAGCAAATTTTAACACATGACAAATATTTTGCACTATATATACATTTACAAATTTGATTTAAACATGTTAAATTTCCTACTCCACTGTTCTCAGCTTCTATAGTTTCGCACTACACAATAAGTGCGTTTATATACTCATCCTTGAAAAGTGGGGGGGGGGGATAGTCATAAAGACTTTAAAAAAGACCTATAAGTTTGTAGCAAGTTTTTTCAAATTAATATTACTATGTGTGGTACTCACTAGCAATATTAACCAAACACAGTCACCTATAGGGGGTCATTCTGACCGCGGCGGTCATTCTGAGTTTCCCGCTGGGCTGGCGGCCGACTGCCAGAAGGCCGCCCGCCCGCCCGCCCAGCGGGAAACCCCCTTCCACGAGGATGCCGGCTCCGAATGGAGCCGGCGGAGTGGAAGTGGTGCGACGGGTGCAGTTGCACCCGTCGCGATTTTCAGTGTCTGCCACGCAGACACTGAAAATCTATGTGGGGCCCTGTTAGGGGGCCCCTGCACTGCCCATGCCAGTGGCATGGGCACTGCAGGGGCCCCCAGGGGCCCCACGACACCCGTTCCCACCAGCCAGGTTCTGGCGGTGAAAACCGCCAGAACCAGGCTGGCGGGAAGGGGGTCGGAATCCCCATGGCGGCGCTGCTTGCAGCGCCGCCGTGGAGGATTACCTGGGGCAGCGGGAAGCCGGCGGGAAACCGACGGCTTCCCTTTTCTGACCGCGGCTTTACCGCCGCGGTCAGAATGCCCCCGGAAGCACCGCCAGCCTGTTGGCGGTGCTTCCCCGGTCGGCCGCCAGGGTCAGAATGACCCCCATAGTTCTCAAATTATATAAAGAATATTACAGGATTTTAATGTAATTAATGTGCTTGTATTAGTTCAAAAAGTGTCTGAAAACATCACCCTTGATTGTTCTATTACTCAACAACCGTACTAACAAAGTCAATAGTGCAGAGCATAATTGTTTTTCCCTTTCCTCTTTAAGTTCATGGACGAGAGTAGGTAAGGAGAACAGTGCATTAACAACCTCATTAGCGTAGTGGTTGACTCCAGATAAATGTGATAACCGGTAACCTACAATTTCACCATTACTTTTACTCTTGTTTTCCTCTGATACTTCTTTCTTTTCTTTTTGCTTCTTTTTTTCTGAAACATCAGTCAGATGTTTTGAAATTTTTTGTTTGTTTTGGTAAGATAGTAGGCTCTTTGTAAACAGGATACTGCTCTAGATGGGGAGCTTAGAGGGTTCTTGAACGGTTGAACTACAATACACAACTGGCATCAGAATTTACTTTACTGCCATTAAAGTCTATTAAATACAAACCAGACAAACTTCCCATGCATGATAATGTTACATAGGACATACCTTCTTTAAATACAGTGCTACCAATATTAATAAAAGTTGCATCTACACTTAAACCGAGAGACTTATGTATTATTACAGCATATGCTAGAAATATTGGAAACTGCTTTCTACATAGATACAGGTCTTTCAGAAGTAATAAACACATAAGAGATCTTCCTATCTGTTGTACATCTTCAAGATCATCAAATTTAATTGCCAGATACTGAACTTCATTTCTGTTTGCATACAGAATAAAATCTATTATTTTTCCAATAGCTCCATTAACTAATCCTTCTTGACTCTACATTTCTTACAAACATGCAGTCGCTTTTCTAATCCTGCAGTTTTGAAAACAAAGTTTTCCAAAGAATCCAGTTTTGACTGTAGTATTGTTACTCTTTCGTTTATCAATTGATATCAACTGTAATTTTTGCTCCTTCTGTAGTTGTAGTAATTGTTCATTTAAAATTGTGCATTCTTGAATGGCAGGCATTAAGTAGAGAATTGAAATTTTTTCTTGAATAAATTCAAACATTAGCTCTGCTGCACGTTTGTTTGAAGGAAATATGTTCTTTATTAGTCGTGTTTCCAGATAATGTTTTCCTTTTTTTGACACTATTCCAACTCTAACATCCTTCAAAATACTTCCATATTACTTATCAGATGCTTGACGCAGATTTGTAATCAGTTTATTATATTGAAAATGTTCCCAAATATTTACATTTCCAATGCTTCCTAAAGAACTATGGCCCTAATTTAAGAAAAGTGCTACTGCACCCAGTGCAGCCCCACTTTCCATGCGCCCCTTAGTGTCCTCTATGGCTACCATGTGTGTATGTGGTTTAAAACTTGAACACTTACACTGATTGCTTTCATGCAGTAATCCATGGTCTATTTTTTTCTTTTTCTCCCATATATATTTCTTTCTGCTTACTGGTCAGTTGGTCTGCTAAATCTTCCGACATAACATTTTCTTCTCTTACTTGTTTAATTGCTGTCTCCACTTCATTCATTGCTATGGCAGCTTCACTTTCTATTACTGGCTATCCAAGAGGATCTTGAATAGGACGTGCAGAACTTCTTTGTGAACTTTCCTTTGCAATCTCAATAGCAATTAGTTCTTTTTGTTCAATTTCTTCATTTAACATTTTGTTATATCTTGGAAATATTCCACACTGGATAGCATTGAAAGAGTCTTCATAGCAGTCAAATTGTACATGTAACTGTTTCATATCACCAACGTTTGAATAACTGAAGAAGTGCCAAATAGCAAATTTCTCTTTTTTCAGCAGTTTGACAAGTAAGTCGAACTCCAGATTTTCATCCTTTCCTTGTATCTTATCCACAAAATCTCTTGCAGAATGATTTTGGAGATTAACTCAAGTTTTAAGAATATGGTTAGCAGCATGTGAGAGTCCAGAAAATCACTCTCAAGTAACAAATGGAACATATAAGGAATACATTGTCAAAACCTAGGATCCTCTGAATATAGTTTTGTTGATCTGTACTCAGCTGCTGGTAATTGTACAGGTCAGTCATCATAACGTCCACCTACTCCTGTAGAAAATAGATGTGGAAAGCAAGGCAACACTAAACCTTTTCCCCACACACTCAAAGGAGTTCCTCGACCTTGTTTCATTTGAAACAACTCAATAGAATTCCCTACAACATCTATGGAACGTAGTGGATATTTCTTTCTGCTTACTGTTGAGTTGGTCTGCTAAATCTTCCAACATAACATTTACTTCTCTTACTTGTTGCATTGCTGTCTCCACTTCATTCATTGCTATGGCAGCTTCACTTTCTATTACTGGCTATCCAAGAGGATCTTGACTAAGACGTGCAGAACTTCTTTGTGAACTTTCCCTTGCAATCTCATTAGCAATTATGTTCATATATTTCTTCTGACTTCTGCTTGTCCACTTTTGCAATCTGTCCACTAGATTGTACTACTTCATCTTCAACACAGGTTCCATCTCCAGTAATATCAACGTCAGTATAACAAATGTTATTTTCTTTCAAATAAATTGTAGCCTTTTTCACTTTATTGACATCTACTAATTCTTGCCAGATTTGATTACTTTTTGTGGGAACTCCATTTACTATAATAATCAGTGGTTTATTTACGTCTTTTCAACACTCCCAGTACCAACATTTGTTTTTAAATCCAGAGGTATATATACTATTCTCCCCTTTAGACATTTTTGTAGTGCTGTTGGTGGCAGTTTCCCTGTTTTTGGCTCCATGTGAACAATTGCTTATAATGGATGTTGAGTTTGCAATTAAAATTCATTCATACTCATTTAATTTAATTTTTTAATCTGGCATAGGTACCAACTCTAATTTGTTGTGAATTGCTCTACCTAGTATTGTAGTCTCTTGTAACTTATCATAAAAATATTTACATATAATTTGCTTTGTAACTAAATCAATGCATACTTCTACAAATAGATATGGACCAAATTCCTGCCACTTATCATTACCATCGTCTTCAGTTTTAGAAAATACATCTACATAACCAGTTTGGTGTTTGTAGTGAGTACATCGACAAGAGACACAAATATAATCAGTTTTCTCATAATGCACTAAATTGAATTTGTCTATATCTTTTATAAATGTTTCAATATTAATTTCTGTGTCTATTTCCTGCACACCTTTAATCAGTTCCTGGTCATTTTCCCTATTTTCTTCAGGGCCAAAGAAACAGAAACGTTCTCAGCCTTTGCTTTAGTACAGTGTGCTCTATTTAAATCTCCTAAACATGAAGCTGGAGTCTTCACATAATATAGTCTCCTTACCAAATTTCACATTCTTGAATGATGCACAGCTAGAATTCTAAAGTGAAGAAAATTACTTTCTATTGGCACACTATCTTTGAAAGACATGCCAGTGAATACCCTTGTGAGTTACTATATTTTCTAACTCTGCAAGGATCTAATTCTTGAAACATTTTATTTCTTTGTTTTAGACTTCTCCATGAAATGTTTTAATTTATGAATTGACTCCTGACAGATACTACAAATACTACTACACTTCCACTTGTACACAGGAGCCTGTTTATGTCTTCCTTGTAGTTCTTCAGCTAACATTTCTTCTACATTCCTAGCAACTATCTCTTCTTTTTCTATAGGATTACCATCTTTCACTTCATAACAACGACCACTTGTATCAACTGCATGTACCAATGCATTCTCCTGGAAGTACTCCCTTCATTAAAAAAGGGTTCGGTACTAGATGTGTGCATCCATTCACCTTTACAAATTTGCAAAAATGACTTGTTAATAATTCTCTTTCTTAAACTCCTCTTTCTCATGGACATGACTGTTTTATCTAGAGTTGTCGTTCTATTTAATATTAAAATAAAAAGTTTCCTCTTCACAACAAATGCTTTGTCAATTACATTCTCAGTATGGTGCTTATGTTTTATAATAGCACTTCTCCTCTTATACTTCATCTTCTTTCACAAATTTTGAAATGCTCTGTTTTGAAACATTTTTACTCTGAACTCCTTAAATTGTTGCAGTAAAATAGTCTGTGGCCTCTTATTGGACTTCCCAATTCTCACAACATCCATACATTGCAATTCATCAACACATTCCAAATTTCCACTTTTAAATAATGTCTTCTTATCATTTTGCATTTTATGGCATCATTTTTTTTAAAAGTCCTTAATACTCTTACTGTCAGTTTTGAGCAGATAGTACAGTAGTTTCTTTTTTTTTTCCTTGTGTCTGTTTTGTCAGGCATTCTCAATCTTCTTAGTTAGGAAAAAACAATATCTGGAAACCAAATAAGGAATACATTTACATATGTAGAAAAAAAGTTAACAACAACATTTTATAATGCTAAGTTTACTTCATACGGGGCGTGGCCATCTTGGCGGCGGATGCAGACGCCTAAAAGAAAGCTCCGTTCATGGTCTACTCAAACTGCAGATACAGCACTGGTGGTGAGTCTCGGCCTCAGTGCGAGTCGGGTGCGGAGCGGAGTCAGTGCCGTGACGTTGTTCCCACTGCAACAGAGGACGGAGCCCGGCTCCTGAGCAATTGGGAGCTGTGTGCGACGGAGGCTTGTGCTCTGTGAACAGCATGGGTGCGATCCCGGCGGAGCATGCCGACCCCCGGTGGCCCCCGAGGAAGAACAGGACCGGGCCGTCGGGCCCAGCAAAGGTATAGGGGTGCGTCCCAGATGCGGTGCGGTGTCGTGGGAGCATTCCCCGAGAGGGCCTGGCGGAGGGCAGGTGAGGACACCGCTACTATCCGGATCCATCCTGGGTGCGACTCGGGGAGGCCTGCTGGACCTCGTGCTGCATTTAATTTACACAGTGGATATTAACGAGGCGGATATTCTCACACTGACACCAGAGGCCTCAGTGTAACGACAACCTTCACTGCCTGGAAGGCACCAGCATTTGGCAACCCGCACATTGAACCTTCCCGCCTCTCTACTGTGCAACAGGCTCACCGGTGTTCATCCCGCAACAGCGTTAGATTCCTGGGGATACCGGAGCGCACAGAGCTCCCCAATGCCAAAATGTTTCTAGAACAATGGTTGAAGGGTGCTGTGCTGACCTCTACTGACGGTGGACGAGCACATCGGATCCCAGGAGGACCCCCTCACCCGGGTGCCCCCCGTCCCTTGATTGAGAGATTTCTGAATTACCACGACAAAGATCTAGTCCTGCAGGGCTTTCGGACGCTGGGCTGCGTGAGTCTGGAGAATGCAAAGATTACGGCCTACCCAGATTACACAGCAGAGGTCCAGCACAGACGAGCCACGTTTACCAAAGTGAAACAGGTACTAAGGGATAAAAACATTGCTTACTCCCTCATGTTCCCGGCCAGGCTACGTGTGGTAGATGGGGATAGGACCCTCATCTTCCCTACCTCGGAGGACGCGTGGACGTGGCTACACGCTAAAGGCCTGGCTGACCAAATCGAGGAAGACGCTGAACAAAAGGAATGGCTTGCCCAGCGCCCCCGACGGAAGAAGAGAACAGGCCCCGGGACAGCGACACGACTGATCAAGACACAGGCGGCAGATGAGCAGGCGCAAGCCCTGAAGGAGGTCAACATGTTCTCGACCATGCAAACACCGATCAGATCCGAAACTAAAGCTACAGACTCGGACTCACCGGGCAGTCGGCGTAGCCCCCCTTCATCGCCTCTGATATTCGGCCCAGAACTTACACTGCCCTTGGCCGACGACTTATGAAATAGCGCACATAAACTATGGTCTCCTAGAACTCCTTGTTTTTGTAACACACAACCACAGTCAGACAACCTTGACATGCCCAGACCCTCCTCTGCTGGGTATACACAGCTACTACGTCTTCAATATGTCCACTTTCTCTGTCAGTATTAGCGTCCGGATCAAACAGCCACGCAAGCTGTCATGTCACTGTAAGAAGACGACAAAAATAGACATACTTGAGCCCACAAGGGAAACTAGAATGTTCAACCGGACCAAAGAACGGGAACAGCCTCAGATAGCACCCCAGCCGCGCCCTCGACCCTCATACATGGGTCACAGAGTGGAACTGGTTCAAACTGTTGTTTACATGTGCACCTGTTGTGCCTTACCGTTTATTGGAAAATTAGCCATCATAAGTTGTATTATTCTTTGCTATCTTTTCTTTATGCACCAATTTTCTCACACTCGCAGGGTGGATGCAGGGGGTGCGCAGGGCAAAGGGACCCTGCTTAACGGACATACAGTGTTATACCAAAACCACATAACATCATGGCGACTTAAAATATTTTAACATGGAACGTACCAGGGTTGGCAAATGCCACAAAAAGCCGCAGAGTACACGCTTACCTTAAACGGCATAATATACACATAGCCATACTCCAAGAGACACACACCAATGCTCATGAACTGGGCAATATCGATAAGAGATGGCCGGGAGCGATTTACGGAACTAAGACCTCCACATATTAAAAGGGGGTACTGATCTGGATAGCCCCGGGAGTCCCATGCACGGTCAAACAACCACAAATAGATGCAGATGGCAGATATGTACACCACGTGGGGGAATTAGAAGGTAAACAGCTAGACATAATGGGCCTGTACGCTCCTAACACAGGACAGGGGGAATTCCTACGATCTACCTCTGCATTACTATTGCATGATCCGTCCACACCCACCATCTGGGGAGGTGACTTTAATAGCATGCCAGAAATAACCCTATATAGATCTTACCCCCCTTTGGAGGGACCCCACAGCAGAAGAATATCCCCAACGCCGCGGTCATGGATGTCAGAGAGGAAACTATATGATGCCTGGAGGAACTAGCATCCCACCGTCAGGGAATACTCCTTCTACCTTCCGGTACACCATCTCCACACCCAAATAGGCTTACTATTGTGTTCAGAGGAGATTACACACCTACTACACAAGGCTTCATATATGGCTAAGACCCTGTCGGACCGCTGCCCTCTGGTCACTACACTAAGATGTGGTAGGCAGCGCTCGCGTATTCCCACATGGCGCTTACACACACAAATTGGTGATGAAGAGTATGTGCATGGTGGCAGCAGGGGGGGGGGGGTCAGGCGTACATTGAAGCTCGAATTGCACAACATCGAGGAAGCACTACGCGATGCGGAACGGGGGCAGCGACAGACAAACATGACCGGACGGAGGTGGCTAAACTCAAAAAGCAGTGGGACGAGGCTGATGAGCGCTTAAGGAAATTCGACTATCGCCACTATACAGCGCCGCTCCATGCAGAGGGCGATTGCTCTAGTAGTTTATTGGCCTGGCTGGTGAAGGGTGAACAGCAACATACCCCCATAAGCGCTATCTGCCTAGACACAGGATCAATAGTTAACACACAGTCAGAGATTAACAAAACTTTCAGACAGTATTATGACACATTGTACAGGGCCGGGCCTCCCCCACTCCCGGACCAGATAAGGGAATTGTTTCTGCTCTCCCCACTAACTTGACTAACAGAAGCGCAACTTCTAGACTTGGATAGACCTATAGAAATGGACGAGATACAACAAGCCCTGCGACAACTAGCCCACAATAAGGATCCCGGGAGGGGACAGGTTACCAATCGAATACTACCAGGCCTTTGACGCAGATGCTCACGCCTTATCTGACAATGTTACAGGAGGCATACGAATTAGAATACCTCCCTGAGTCACAGCGCAAAGCAATAATTGTGGTCTTACATAAAAAGGGTCGTGACCCTCTGGACGTCCGCTCTTACCGCCCTCTATCACTACTAAACCCGGACTGTAAACTGCTGGGGAAGGTGTTGGCGAATCGCCTTCTCCCATTGATGTCCATCCTGATTCACCCGGGTCAGTCCGGATTCATACCCGGACGTAGCACCTTCATTAATATTAGGGACCTCTTGCGATTGATGGCTGAGACCCTGGACATGGAACACATGCGAGTGGCGGTCTCCCTGGACGTTGAAAAAGCGTTCGGCACGCTAGGTTGGCCATTTTTGATGGTTGCATTAAAACATATGTGATTTGGTGCTGGGTTCATGCACTGGATATCAATCCTATACACTAGCTCAAAAACACGCGTCAAGACTGGCGCGGTAATATCCGAAGAATTTGCGAGAGGGAGAGGCACCCGTCAAGGCTGTCCCCTATCGCCATTACTGTTTGCATTAGTAATCGAACCTCTTGCAGCTATATCACGCAGCGAAGCAGCACGCTGGGGTATCTCCGACGGAGGCAATCATCGAATCATCTCCCTATATGCAGACGACACCCTAATATACCTGCGCAACTGGCCTGAGTCCTTGCCGCATTTACTACAGTTGCTCAACTCCTTTGGTGAATTATCAGGTCTACTCGTAAATTGGTCAAAATCATGTTTGTTCCCGATGTGGCCGATCTCAGACCCGCAGAGCAGCGCGCCCTTTACGCACGACTTACAGTGGAGTTATACTACTTTTAAGTATTTAGGGGTAACTATATACCATGATCAATTAGACCTAAGAGAGGGAAACTTAGAACGGGTCAGGTCAGTAAAAAGCTCGATACCTTTCTGACAATCTCACCCATGGGAAGGGTAGCATTAGCTAAAATGATTATCCTTCCACGGCTACTATATTTTCTGCGCTGCCGCTCTTACTCCCTAAAACCTTCTTTGCGCTGCTGTCCAGCCTACTGACAGATCTGATATGGGGCGGAGGACGTCGCCGTGTGGCCTTGGCTAAGACACATCTCCCTCTGGAGAAGGGCGGGATGGGTGTTCCACAGTTTGAGCTGTATTATGCTGCAGCACAAATACACTGGATCATGACTTGGATGATAGACCCCCTTGGCTCGGAGAACCGCATCATAAACGCAGCACTGGAACATTCCGACGTGCTGAGATGGCTAGTAGGTCGTTAGACCCTCCTGCAACGCAGCAACGTCCTATTAAAAGTAGCAGTCCGAATCTGGCGCCGATACGTGACCGCGGGTGAACGACCTCCTCCGTACTCACCTAGGATCCCACTGACGCCTATACCAGGGGCAGATAAAATAAATGGACGGCTGGGATGGGCAAACTGGGTGGGAAGAGGTATCCAAACCGTCGGCGAACTCTTCGAGGAGGGACGTCTTCTTTCGTATGAGGAGCTGGCGAACACATATACCTTAGGAAGAGGCGAATTCATCACACATGGTGCGCTACAATGTTTGGTACGTACTGCCTGGGGGAACGGTAACAAAGAACCAAAGACATCACCAGTTCTTCACAAACTGTTGTCGGGCTCGGGAACACAATCAAATATTTCTTGGATATACAAAATATTACAAGCCTGCCCATCGGAGGCACAGTCACAAGCCAAGGCTAGATGGGAAACTGCTCTGCACTTACCCCGGAACACACGCACATGGACCATGGCTCTCACAACCATGCAAGAGGTATCACGGAACGCCTGCTTCCAATTTACTCCGTTCAATTATCTCCACCAGACGTATCCAACCCCAGCTAGGATAAACCGTATGTTCCCACAAGCTACGGATGCCCAGAAGCAGATTTTTATCATATGACATGGAGCTGTTCATCGATATTCTGCGCATGGCATGATATCACAGCACAGACAGCCACCTGGTCGGGACTGCCCCTATCCCCTACTCCTGAATCCTGTTTACTGGGGGTAAGTCGTCGACATGGGAGAGACAAACAGAAACATAGATGCGCAGACCTCATGTTTGTTATATACAAACGACTCATAGCAACCCAGTGGAAGTCACCTAGCACCCCAGACATGCATCGCTGGTCATCTGACCTGCTGCACTGGGCCAGAGTGGAGGCACAAATACTACACACGCTGCGCGATAGCGAGGTAGCGAGCAGAAGGGTGGACACATGGGACTATTTCATAGAACAGCTGCAAGGAAAAGACGACACCCACCCTCCTTGACCTGTGGACATTAGCTCAGCACGGACTAAAGTGAGGGGGTGACTAACTAGGCCGCCCTCAGTGTCTGGCCCAAGCGATCACACACCCACACAATACACGGCAGACCTGCTCGGACAAGTGATATCAGCGCTCTCTGCTGTACTGACCTCGGCTCCACTCATCCGTCGACGCTCTCCCCTCGCTGGTCGACCAATTCCTTGGCATGTCCTCCTCCCCCTTCACCTCTGTCTCCCCCTCCCCCTTCACCCTCCTTCCCCTCTGCCGGCTCTTGAGCCGTTATTGATCCCCCGTTGAGCAAATCTCTTCTCTCTACCCTCTCCTCTCTCTTGACTTATGGTGCCTCATTGTTTTCTTTTTTCTTGATTACTGTTGATTTGTTTGCCGATTATAGGATTTGTTATTATGGTGCGAAATGTAAAGAGATGTTTACTCCCAGGTGAAGTAACCTGGAACAATGACATGACAAAAACATTATTTCCATTGTACAGAAATTGATAACTGCAATAAACAGATTTGAAAAAAAGAAGAAGTTTACTTCATACTCAGGTGCATATTTATAATGCTCTACGCTGCCTTGTATCACAGTAACGTCATTATTTTTTACGTTAAAGTGGCCCAACAAGGCCAATATCCCCATGCCGTATTTACGGAGTGCCGGAATGCATGCATTGCGCCACTCTGTAACTCTTTGAGCTGCATTATGCTTGCTCCATGCATAATGTATACAAAGGGGGTGTTCCCCTTTTAGGGAGCCGGAAAAATGGAGTAAGGAAATCTATGAGATTTCCTTGCGCCATTTTTTACTGCACTTTTAATGGCTGCTCAAGAGCAGGCGTTAAGGGGTAGCTTCTATTCTTTAGAATGGAGACCTATGTACTCTGCAGGAGTAGCTACTCTTGCAGAGCACATCAATAACGTAATTAGAAATGATGCTTTTACCCCCTACCCTGCACCATGGTGCGCCATATTTTACTACATCATTGAACACAAGACATTCTCCTACATCTACCAGTCAATGTAACACTGTATGTCTACCTGTGTCACAGTATTCATAAGTGTTACCTTGTTCATACCACTATCTGTATCACTGTCTTCTTCATAACTTTTCTATATAGATTAATGTCCTCCCACATGTGTCACTCTATGGATATGCATCTTGCTTACTCTCTTACTGTACGTATTAAACTCTCTCAAGATGTCTGACAGTATTCAGGTCTGGGTGCATCAGTATATACATCATCATATGACTGGGTATATCAGCTTCTGCATAGCTGTGTACCTGGGTGTGTCTGTCTATCCATTAGTGTGTTGCTACCTGTCTCAGTGTATTAATCAATATGTCCCTTGGTATGTCAGTGTATGTGTTAGTGTATACCTACCCATATACCTCTATATATCTCTGTTCACCTAAGTGCCTCAGTAAATCTATATATTTGCCTGAGTGAATCAGTGTATGCATTGGTGTGTGCTTGTGTGTGATAGTGTATACATGAGTGTGCTCCCTAGGTGTGTGAGTGTCACTCTATCCCTCTCTCTCTGCCTGGGTGTATCAGTGTGTACATCCATGTACATCTGAATCATTTTCTCAAAATATTAGTGTCCACCTGGCAGTGTCACTGCATGAACCAATGTGTCTCTGGATCTGTCAGTACATGCACAATTGCATCGCTGGATGTATCAGTATATTTAAGAGAGTGTGTCTGGATGTGTCACTGTATACATCAGTGTGTGCCTCGCTTTGCCAGTGTATAAATAAGAGTGTATCTCTGTGTCCCACTACATGCATTACTCCGTACCTAAGTGTCTTAGTGTATATGTCAGTGTGTGCCTGGATGTGTTAGTGTATGAATCACTGTAACCTAGGTATTATAGTATATGCATTACAGTGCATGTGGGTGTCTCAGTCAATGCATCAGTGCCCACCTGGCTGTGTCAGTGTATGCAACAGTGCATGCTGGGATGTGTCACTCTACTCATTAGTATGCACCTGGGAATGTCAGTCTATACATCACAGTGAGGATAGTCAGTGTACAGATCAGTGTGTGCCTAGGTGTGTCAGTGTATGTTTCAGTGTGTCCCCGATTGTGCTATTGAATCTATCAGTGTGGCCCTTGGTGTATGGCTTGACATATTAGTATCTGCATTGGTGAATACACAAGTGTCTTTATCACTATTCCACTATATACAAGAATGAGTATATATTTTCCTTATTAGCTAAATATGTACCATATGTGCTAGTTGAATGCATACATATCTGGGCATGAGCCTCTACAACCTTTCATCTCAGTCAGTAAAACTCAGAACATGTTTCATCTTTTAATAAAGATACACTCTCGTCTATAGTCTACATGCATCTCACTTAAAAGTTGTCTTCTCACACTCCACAGTATAAACCTACGTAAACAGGTTTTCTAATGTCAAGTGAACTTAAAAATAAAACAGTGTACCTGTGGTCACAATTAGTACCCTAAACCATATTTAAACCACAATTTATATAAATAAGAATCTATATTATCAATATAGAAAACTACATATTGCATTCCGTATAGTGCATCCTAAATACATCTCTTACTGCAGCCTATGTACTTACATTCTCTATGTGTACATCAATGTGTGAATGGTTGTTTACATCTCTGAGTATGTCTCCCTTTATAGTTGTATTATTTTCTATCTGCTTAACAGTATACATTAAAGAAGATACATTTACCTTAACAGAGGAAGTACAGTTTTAACACAAATAAAAATGGACAAGACTTTCTTCTCTTCTATAGACACAGAATCCTCCTCTTCAGCCTACATACAGTATACCTGACCCTTTCACCTTCTACGGTAAAAAACTGTTCAAGCTGCTGTCACCGAATCTTTTTTCTCAGCTTTTGAAGTAATATACTTCACTCATAGGAATGTCTAACTCATACTGAAATAACCTCTAACATCTCTTAATAAATGTGTGACAGCATGAATTCAAAAGTGTTTGTATACTTACCCATTTCTGTATAGACAAACACGTTCCATTTGTAGAACTAAGTATAACATTTTTAATTATTAAATTACTCATTAGTGCATTCTCTAACTAGTTTCAGCATACATGATGAATCACTTTTATATACTGATAGAAACTGGAAACATCAATGAAAGCCCCTTATCCAAGTTCAGCTGAATACCTTTCTTATATATTGAATTACTTGTATATTTCCTTTACAAAAATCAGACCTAGAATTTATTTCTTTTGTAGCATTTTGTGAACACACTGCTCACTTTCTTTCACCTAACATCAATGTATTCATATACTAATATTTTGTAAAATAAAGTACATTTCAATATACATACCTGATGATTCTCTGTGTTGTGCTCTCCCCCTCTCTCTCTCTATATGTATATGTATATATAATATAGATAATATCAAATGTTTTTCTAATCTCATTTTAAATGTAATTTGATTTTGTTTATATACTCATTTTTATTTGTGAATTCATTCATGGAGATTAAACTTTTAACTTAATGTGTAAAAACATTGTATTCAGATTTTAGAATTAAAAAATATTTTAATACTATAGTATACTCCCATATCAATGTTTGTTTGTGTGTGGGTTTTTAAGGGGGAAGCGGCCAAATCCCTTTTGCTTTTTCCATTTTGGTAGGTACACCTATAAAATTGTAAAGTGCCCAGTTGAACACCACAGTTCTTTAGCTTCTATGTGAACATGAAGGGATCTAACATAAACATGAACCTTAAAGATTAATAAGACAAATTTGCTTACCAGAATCTTTTAGGTACACCGCTGTTAGTGTAGTTCTCCTCACTCTCTTTCTGCTTTCCCTCCTCTCATTATCTAACTGCCACTCACTTTTTTGTTCTTCCCTCCAATCTCCTTACTTGAAATCCTCTTGTGCTTTTTTCATCTTTCCCATTTATTGTCTCTCCTCTATTCTTCTATCACAGTTTGCCTTTTTCTCCTCGCATGTAAACCTTTGCCAGTTGATTTTCCCATTTTCTGTAATTGCCTCATTGCTAACATTTGTTTCTCTGTCTCCCCTCCTTCCTCTTTCCGTTCTCTGTTATTTTACCTTCTCTCACTCTGAATTTCCTTGTTCTACTTTCTCTGTTCATTTGCTTGCTCTTCCCTCTTCTCCTCCTCACTCCTTTACTCTAGATCTGTCACATTGAAGGTGTTCGCTGACTATAATCAAGAGTGAGTGTTATAAAGAAATTATCTCAGGATTTACTAACTCAGAATCTGGTTTATTCAACATCACAATTCCAATTAGTATGTTAGAATGATCAGGGTTGACAGGAAGAACAGGAGATTCCAACTGGACTACTGAGGGGGAAAAGGGGTGGGGAAGAATTCAGTTGGGAGAAATACAGGTTACAACACACCTCCTTACATAACGATGATAAAATGTAATATAACATGTTTTAAGAGAGGATGCAATACAGAACATCACAATACAAATAAGATCTACATGAAGAAAAGATGCAATACAATGGAAGCTCAAATGACAATAAGACCTTTCAGCCACTTTAGAGTTGAGCATAATCTTTTAGAACTTCTAGTACCTTTTTTATCCATAGTTTTAGATGACAGATTGCTCTGCAGTCAGGAATATGTACTATTAGGATTACTCAAAAATTTTTAACCAGCCCCTAAACTTGCCCATTTTTCACACTTACAACTTGCCTTCCTATGTGGTCAGTTTTCATGGTTACAGAAAATCTACTTTCACCCACCCTTCTTTTAGGTTAGTCCACTCACACAAAATACCTTGAATGGAATTTAGACCCATATTTATACTTTTTGACGCAAAACTGCGCTAACGCAGTTTTGCGCCAAAAAAATTAGCGCCGGCTAACGCCATTCTGAAGCGCCATGCGGGCGCAGTATTTATTCAATGACGTTAGCCGGCGTTAGCCGCCGGCGCTGTCTGGTGTGCGTAAAAAAAAAACGACGTACACCAGGCAGCGCCGGCGTAGGGGGAAAATGGCGTATGGGCGTCCACAAATGGTGCAAGTCAGGCTGAGGCAAAAAAATCGCCACAACCCGATTTGCGCCATTTTTTTACGACGCCCATCCCCTATTGAAATGACTCCTGTCTTAGCAAAGACAGGAGTCATGCCCCCTTGCCCAATGGCCATGCCCAGGGGACTTCTGTCCCCTGGGCATGGTCATTGGGCATAGTGGCATGTAGGGGGGCACAAATCAGGCCCCCCTATGCCACAAAAAAAAATAAAAAAAAATACTTACCTGGATTTACCTTAATGTCCCTGGGGTGGGTCCCTCCATCCTTGGGTGTCCTCCTGGGGTGGGCAAGGGTGGCAGGGGGTGTCCCTGGGGGCAGGAGAGGGCACCTCTGGGCTCATTCTGAGCCCACAGGTCCCTTAACGCCTGCCCTGACCCAGGCGCTAAAATCCCGCACAAATGCGGGTTTTTTAGACCCGCCCACTCCCGGCGTCATTTTTGCCCAGGAGTATAAATACGACGCGTATGCATCGCAGTCATTTTTTAAGACGGGAACGCCTACCTTGCATATCATTAACGCAAGGAAGGTGTTCACGCAAAAAAATGACGCTAACTCCATGAACTTTGGCGCTAGACGCGTCTAACGCCAAAGTATAAATATGGAGTTAGTTTTGCGTCGAATTTGCGTCGAAAAAAACGACGCAAATTCGGCGCAAACGGAGTATAAATATGCCCCTTAGGTTCTTTCACACAATTCAAAGCACTATATCTGTTTTTATACTTGTTCTGATGAGGGGATAGTATATATGTTACTTTAGAACTGGCCACAATTATTGTTGTCTTGTTCATTCATGAGGCGGTGATTTTAGTGTGTGGGTTTCTATTTTTTAGGGACACTAAAGGGGATACTCCTGTGATGCTGTTATGCATGGCACCATACATTCAAATGGTTTCTATTAGCTGGCACACCAACCACTTCACCTATCTGCAAACACTCTTCTATAATGTGGTTCATTCTCTTTCAAAAACCATTTGCACGTGGGCAATTTAGAGCAGTTTTACATGCTTAATAGACAACTCCTCCAGAAAATCCTTCATGAGATCAGAAGTAAACTGTTTTACATTGCCCATGACTATTACTTCAGGAGAACCTTTATTGCAAAAAATATCTTTTAGAAATGCAACATGTGTGAAGGTATTTATCTGATGACCGCACGTCACCGTTACCCATTGAGAGTTGTAATCCACCAACCCAATGAAAAAACATTCCCATAATATTTTTAAATTAAGCGGACCAATGATGTCCATGGCCACATTGATCCATGGCTTTTCTGGGACTTCAATAAGAGAAAGGAGATGTTCTTTTTGTAAGGCTGCGTCCTAAATGGCCCTCATGAGCAAGTTCAATTATTCTCTATCTCATCCCTTCTGATGGAATGATCTTATCCCCACAACATACCACAGCATGACTGATACTCAACTCGAATTTGACTTCCCAATATCTAGATAGAGTACCAGGAAGTTAATGGGAAAATATGGCCAACCTTCTTGTATAGGTTTGATGGGTATCTCTATTTCCTTATCCTCTTTCCTACTTTCATTCCACTTAGTCACATTCACACCTGAGAGATTCACTGTCAGCACCATTTCCTTCTCTGTCTAGTGTCCTCTTTAAGTGTGGAATAATCGAAAGGCGCATAGGATAAATAGTCTGTGACTACATTTTGTGATCCTGGCACAGTTTGCATTTTGAAAGTTTATCCTTCTAATCCCAGCACGCAACAAGATGTCCTGGATGTGGTCCTCTTTGACCCTTTTGAGGTAAATGCACAGTCTAAGGGGTTATGATTGGTTTTAATTGTAAATGGAATTCCCCAAAGGAAAAACCTGCTTTCTACTTACCATAGCAAGCAAGGGCTTCTTTTTCTACATTTTGCATTTTGGATCCTTGAAGAGCCTGGGAAACAAACGCTACAACTTGTTCTACTTCAACAACTATTTGTGTGAAGCAGTCTTATTACTGGAATCTGTGGTAAATACATTGGGCTTGTTAGGATCAAATCTTCCTCATAATAATGCAATGATTATAGTGGATTTGATTAACATAAATTACTCTTGGCATGCTTTGTCTCAAGTGTATGGTACATCTTTGCAAAATAAGGTGCACAATGGCTATACGATGCTTGCACAATTTCAAACAACCTTGAAGAAATACTCTGAGCTCAAAGAGAGATCTTTATTTGTCTGTACTATTTGGAGCTGACACTTTGGCCCACATTAAGACATTGGTGGTATAAACCGCCTACCACTGCTGTGACGGCTGCCAAAAGACCGTCACCGCGGCTACCATCCGTTCACCAGATTATGACCACAGCTGGACTTTCCCCCACAAGAACGGCGGAAATCTGGCCGTGGCCATACTGGTGGATGGTGGTAAGATGGCGCTGCTACCGCCAGCATCGCCACACCAGTAGACCACCACCAGCCGTATCATGACACATGATACGGCCTGTCGGTGTCCTGCTGGCGGGCGCTGCTGGCGGTAGTAGCGCTCTGTCCTGTTCCCTGCTGGAAGACCACCTGGATGCAGGTAAGTTGGGCTTCTGACAGGGGAGGGAGGTGGGTGTGTTGTGTGTGTGTGTGTGTGTGGGGTTGTGTGCTTGAATTTATGAGTGTGTGCGTGAATGCATCAATGTGTGTAGTGTTGTTTGCTTGGGTGTATGCATGTGTGTGAATGCGTGTAAGAATGGAAATGTGAACGCGTGTCTGCATGTCAGTGTGAATGTGTGTATGGATGTGTGCGAGCATGAATGTAAATGTAAAAAAAATGTAAATTAGCACTTGTATAGCGCACTACTCACCCGTTAGGGTCTCAAGGCGCTGTACTCATACCGCTATGGAACCCCTCCTGGCTTTTCCCTGTGAGGCGCCCACTCCTGAGCACCCCCAGGGTGAAGCCAGGCATCCAAGCGCTGTTGGGGCCGTTGTGGAGATTAAGCAAGCTATTGCCCAGAGTTGCAGAGTGGGACCCATGAATTAGATTAGGCACTGAGGCGAGAATTATCTGGTCAAGGGGAATTGAGCCCAAGACCTGCCGAAGCGGGACTTGAACCCTGGTTTTGAGCCAGATCTCTGCTTCAGGGTCTGCAGCTCTAACCATTGAGCCACACTTCTCCCCCTGAATGGATGTATGCGTGAATGAATGCGTGTATGCCAGTGCATGCCAGAGTGAGTGAGTGGATGTCTGCGTGGTGCGTTTCTGTGAGTGTGTGCCTGTATGGGGGTGGGGGATCGGAAGGGGGGAGCGTGGGTGAGCCTCCCACCAGTGACAGGGAAGGAATTCTCTGTCACTGGTAGGGTCTAACACCACGAAAACCATGGCAGTAGGCTGGCTCAAAATGGCACCGCCATGGCAGTAGGAATGGTAAATTGGCGGGTTGACTGCAGCCAACCCGCCAATGTGATAATGTGGCGGTATGTACTGCCAGCCTGTTACCACCTACCGCCGGGGTCATCATGATCCCCTTTATCTGTTGCTTCTACCAGATCTCATTTAGGTTTGACACCATCTTTGGATATGGTATGGCCTAAATATTCCACAGCTCAACCCTCCATCTGGCATTTTTCTTTCTTAATAATAAATCCTGTATCTCTGAGTTTGGATAACAACTCTTTCAAGGTGTTGTTGTGTTCATTCTCATTCACACTATAGACATGTATGGCATCCTGGAAACAAAGTATGAGAAACCATTTTTAGTACATGCTGCATGGTTCTTTGAAGACACTCCTGAAGGAAGCTCAAAAGGCATGCACAGATACTGAAAGGCTCCTAAGGGTGACAATAATGAGGTGACAAATCATGCTTAAGGATGCAATTCCTCTTGGTGGTATGCTGACAAACGTCCAGAATACAGAAACAACTGGCATCTCTGATCAATGTCAGAATTTCATGGATGCAGTATGACAATGCCTATCAGCCCAGATATTAGCATTTATGTCACACAGATCAATGCACAGTCTAAAATCCTTACCCAAGACCTTGGTAGCAATCATAACTGGCCTAATCATTGTGAACTCTCCATTGGTTCTTGTTGGAACGTGGATTATTGGTAAGGGAAGGTAAGTACCTACATTGAGCAATAGGCCACTAACCCCCATTAGGTCCAGTTAGGTCTCAATAAATTAACCACAGCTCAACTCTTGGTAGCTTGGCAATGAGCAACAAGGATTAAATTAGGAGACAAAGGGGGTTCATTATGGGTTTGGCGGATGGAAAAGGCCGTCGGCCAAACCCCGGCAGTCAGGTATTAGCAAGTGCGGCCCCCTTTCCACAGACCCATTATAAGTTTCCTGCTGGGTCAGCGGGCAAAAACAGAGTTTCCGCCACTGGCCCAGTGGGAAACAATCCACAACATTGATGTAGGCTCATAATTGAGCCGGCGGCAATGCTGCGGTGCATAGGGTGCACAAGCACCCATCGTGCTTTTTAGTGTCTGCAAAGCAGACAGTGAAAAGCACTATGGGACTGACCATGGGGGCCCCTGCACTGCCCATGCCAAGTGCATTGACAGTGCATAGGTCCCCATGGGGCCCCTTGTACTCCATCTCCGCCAGCCTTTACATGGTGGGGCTACTGCCATGTAATCGCAGGCGGAAAAAGGACTCGGAATCCCCAGGGCAGCGCTGCTCTGGCGGATTAGGACAGCCAGACCGGGTGAAAAGTTGTGATCTGGTGGTGCTGACGGTCCAAGCGTGGCGCGACTGCCATGGTCGTAATGTGTCTGCACATTATCAGTTGTCCGACTGCCACCGCGACCCTGGCAGTCTCAAGACTACAGGGATTGTAATGCGGCCCAAAGTGTGCAAAGCATTCAAATATCACAAAAAAGTAATAAAACATAGGAAACAGTTTAAAAATTCAAAACCAATTTATAGCAATAGAAGATATTTTTATCTTTAATTTGACACCAAAATAAATAAAATCGGATAAGGGGAAATGGAGATATGAGTTTTCAAATAACTAGGCCCTCTGATGAGCGCCAGCCTCACGGCTGCGGTCTTACTGCCACGGACCCAGTGGTAAAGACTGCAACATTGCAAGTTGTGGAGTTTGGCCGAAACCAAACCGCCACAACGCCGCCTGGCCGGCCTGTGCAGTCGCATTGATGTGGCCAACGGTGAGCTCCTTTGGGCCGGAGGCAGGCCTCAGGCCACCGCCCGCATTACGAAGCAGCAAACCGCCAGGATATTCATGGTGGTGGCCCGCCATGAAAACCCTAGCGGAAACATGACAGGAATCCCCATTCCTGTTGCTGGCACTTACACCCCCATACGTCCACACACCTCCATGCACCCCCGCACATCCACACACCTCCATGTACCCCCCCACCCATCCACACACTTGCAAACACTCCCACCCAATGGCACATACCCATATAAATACCCCCACCCGCTCTCACACTGACATACACACACCCCCACTCGCACACATGCACCCCCTTCCGCAATCATTACCACCCCCACCCCCTACACATTCATGCACACTACCACCCCACCCCTCCACGCACACATATATTCACACACTCCCCCTCCACATATGCACATTTGCACACTCCCCTCCTCATCTGCACACTTGCACACTCCCCTCCTCATCCACACACTTGCACACAACCCCCCTTATCCACACACTTGCACACAACCCCCTCATCCACACACTTGCACACAACCCCCCTCATCCACACACTTGCACTCATTCCCCCTCATCTACATACTTGCACACACCCCACTCATCCGCACACTTGTACACAACCCCCCTCATCTGCACACTTGCACACATCCCCCCTCATCCACACACTTGCACACATGCACCCCCACTCACATGCATCACAATACACACACCTACTCACTCACACCCTGACACCCGCTTGCCTGTGCATACATGTGGCACACACGCCCAACTGTACGCATACATCCAGACACTCCCACTTGCTAGCTCAAAAACACGTACTCAGACACCCCCATTCGCACACATACACACACTCAGACAGATACCCCCACCCCTCTGAATACAAACACACTCACTTGCATCCCAACACCTCCCTCCCCTCCACATACATGCAGACACACACAGCCTCCATGCACATACATACACACACGTGCCACATTGGGGCACACATACACGCACACACATGCATCCAACACCCCCCCTTTCGGACGATCACTTACCTTTTCCGGTGAGGTGGACGTCTGGGAGGGGAAGGGTCCTGACATTTTCCCACGGCAGCACTGTACAGATGACAGTACTTCGCCACATTACGTATCGTAATACGACGAGCAGTGTCTTGTTGCCGTGGCAATGCTGGTGTTGGAACTGCCTCTTCAACTCTGTTGGCCAGGCAGACGGAGGTGGATTTCTGCCCATAAACGGGCAGAAGTTCTTTCAGGTCTCCTAATATGGCAGTCAGCAGACCGCCAGCACTGGCGTTCTGTTGACTGCAGCAGCTTTGGTGGGCTTTGACAAAGACAGCCGAAGTCGTTATGAGGGCTTAATGTTTTTAGCACATAGAAACTAACGTCACCTCTCGGGATGTTAGGCCGCACCTCATCCGGGGCAAAGTCAAAGTCTATGGTCGAACGTACTGGTGCCCTGCTTGGCTACAGCAAGCGGGAGGCCTCAGTCAAAAGTTTAGCTTCGGACTTAGGTGCTCATTTAGACTTCGGCAGTCTTTTCTTAAGACCGCTGAAGCCGCGGGCGCTAAAAGACCACAAGTGCTGGCAGTCTGAAGTCACCATATTATGATGTTGTGCTAATTTCTGCCCGATTTTGGGTGGAAATCGGACATGGTCTGCCTGGCCGACGTCAAAATAGAGGCAGTTTCCGCCACCGCCACACCAACAGGACCGCCATGTCGTAATGCCGATGGCGGTATTGGGGCTACCGCCGGGCCGGAGGTGCTCACCTCCAGCCCGGTGGTCCCACCACCCGGGCAGTAAGGGCAGCATTTCGGAGGTTTGGCTTCCGACAAAGTTGGATTATGGTGGTCTTTACCACCAACCCGGCGATGGTAAGACCGCCACCGCAAGTCTGCCAGTCCAAGAACCAGCATACTCGAAATGAGGGCCTTAGTCTTTTTCTTGAACATTTTCTTCAACGGGATGAAGTCACCAATCCAATTCGACCTCCCTGAAGCCCTCTTCGGATACGCATCGCAGGAGACCTCAGTGAAGAATTCTACCTTTGGACTTAGATGATTTTTCAGGATAGAAATCTTCATCCGGGCTGAAGTTGAATCTGGAGTCCCTGGAGCCCTCCTTGGATACGATGTGCAGGAAGTCCCAGTCAACTTTTTACGTTCAGACTTTGTCACCTTTCTGGAGCTTTTTCTCTCCGATGTCGGATGACCCTCCATAGCAAGCCGATTTTGGATTGTCTTTCCAGGAGCCCCTGGTGAAATCCTGGAAGTCTGGGGCTCCGGAGCTTTTTAGCAGGACGAACCTGCAAGTCAAGCTAGGTCACGGTATATGTAAGCTGGCTTGACTCATGATACCCTTTATGGAGCCTTTTTCCGAAAGTTTTCCAGTCTTCTCCAGACTGACTTCTGGAACTTCTTCCAGAAGGTTTTTGAAGTTCCCTTAGGGGTCCACAGCTCACCCCAAGATTTCAGAAGCTGAGTTGATAATTGAGGGTTAGGACTCCAACTCCCAGAATGCATCTGGCTCAAACTCCAAAATGACCATTGGACAGTGTTCAGCTGGTCAGTTTCTTCATGATTTGATGCAGGGGACACTGGTTACCTATTTTGCACCTGTAGCAAGCAAGGGAGTCCCTTCTCGAACCAGTTGATGCCAAGCAAAGTCCTTTTTGTGGTGAAGCCCAAGTGTGCAGCTGGTGCAGTCCTTCAGAGTGCAGTGTCCAGGTGCAGGTTAGCAGCCTTGTCTGGTTCCTGGTATAGATCTGAAAAGTGGGTGCAGCTCTTCCAAATTTATTCTGGCTCCTGGGGGGGAAAGTGGTGGAGGGGCAACTGTCCAATCCCAGGCAGGCCACCACCCTCTTGAATGACCCCTTCCTGGGAAGTGTGGCACAAATCTAAGGGTGCAACATTCTTTAAAAATCCAAAATGGCAAAATCTGAATTTTGGAAGTCATGCCTGGCTGAGTCCATCCATGGGTGTGGCTATGTTCCCTTAACACACTCCTCTCCAGCCTTCTCCTAATCTAATTAGGAGGTGTAGGAAGCTGGCTCTGTATAGTATATCAAAATGAGATATAGGCCCATATTTATACTTTTTTAGTGCCACATTTGCGCCACTTTTTGATGCAAAAATGTTGCAAACTTACAAAATACAATAGTATTTTGCAAGTTTGAGCCGCTTTTGCGTAAAAAAATGATGCAAATGCGACGCCAAAAAAGTATAAATATGGGCCATAGTGTGCACAGAGTCCAGGGGTTCCCCGAAGGCTAAACAGAGGCTAGAGTAGATAATACTAATGCTCTCTTTTGTGGTGGTGTGGTCGAGCAGTTAGGCTTATCAGAGGGGAGTGCAAAGTATTTGTTGTACACACACAGACAACAGAAGAAGCACAGACTCAATGACAACTCCAAACCAATGTTTTTTATATAGCAAAGATATATCTTCCTAATTTATTTCTAGAACCACAAGACTCAAGTTGCAGGTAAGTATTTCACTTGTTTAATATTTCACACATATATCAATAGCACTTTGTTTTAAATCAATAAGTTATTCAGTTTTTGTAATATTGGCAATTATCTGTTTTAAAAGTTGACATAGTGAAATTTTCAGGAACAGTTCCTGGGGGGAGAAAAATTTGATAGATTTGCAGGTAAGTACAACACTTACAGTTCCAGTCTCCTGGGTTAGGAAGTCCACAGGTTGGGGTTCAAGTTAACCCCACACACCCACCACCAGCAATACGGGGCCGGCCAGGTGCAGATGTCAAAGTGTAGGCAAAATTAAAATGGGCTCCTATGGAGACTGGGGGCACTTGGTTTCAGATCTGCAGGCAGACCATCGGAGGGCAGACCTGGGGGTTTCAGAGGAGCACTGGGGGGGGCACAAGTAGGCACCAAACATACACCCTCAGTCACCCAACATACACCCTCAGTCACCCTGGGGCATCCGGGTGCAGGGTGCAAACAAGGTGTCAGAACTCCAATGATTCTCTATGACGGGGCCCCAGGGGTCACTCAGAGGCTGCAGACGAGGTCCAGGAGGTTGACGCGGGTGAACCACAGACTGGACAGGGAGGAGGGCCACCTACTGAATGTTGCTGCGCCGGAGGTTGGGTTCTCCAAGGCCTGGGGGCTGCGGGTGCAGCATGTCTTTAGGTGTCGGATATCTTCATCCGGAGCTTTCGTGGTCAGGGGAGTCCTCAGGATTCCTTCTGCAGGTGTCATTGTGGAGGGGTGGAGGGGTTAACCCAGGGTGGGCACTTGCTCAGAATTGCCTGGGGGATCCTCTCTAGCTGGTTGGGCCACCATGACATAGGGGGTGGGGTTCAGGTGCAGAGTGGTCATGACTCACGCATTCGGAGTGAGGCTGGAGTCCTTGGTTGTTGTTTTGTCTTTGGATAGGGCTGCTGTCCACTGAGTTCTTGGTCCTTTGGGTGCAGGGCAGTCCTCTGGAGCTTGGCAGAGGTTGCTGGTCCCTCTGGATGTGTCGCTGTTCTTGCACAGATTCTTTGAAGTAGGAGACAGGCCGGTGGGGCTGGAGCCAAGTCGGTTGCCGTCTTCCTTCTCCTCTGCTGGGTGTTTCAGCTATGCAGCCCTTCTTTTTGTCAGGTCATCAGGAATCTGATGATATGGGTTCAGGGAAGCCCTTAAATACAAGATTTAGGGGTGTTACAGGGGTCAGAATGCATTAGCCAATGACTACTGTCCCTGAGGGTGGCCACATCCTTCTTGTGTCCACTCTCTTTGGGGAGGGATGACACAGACCTAACCCTATTGGTCCCTGTCCTCCAAACTAAGATGGAGGATTCTGCTGGGAGGGGATCACTTCAGCTCTGGACACCTTAGGGGTGGTCCCAGCTGAAGTGGTCACTCCTTGTTTTTCTTAAGTTTCCTGCTGAACTTGCCGCCAAAACTGGGGCTTTGTCTGGGGGCAGGCACCTACACTAGCTGGAGTGCCCTGAGTCACTGTAACACGAGGCCTGAGCCTTTGAGGTTCACCACCAGGGTTACAGTTCCTGCAGGGGGAGGTATGAAGCACCTCCACCCAGAGTAGGCTTTGTGTCTGGCCTCAGAGAGCACAGACCAGTCAGCCCTACACTAGAGAATTTAGTAAAATACAGGGGGCATCTCTAAGATGCCATCTGTGCACTTTTTAGAATAAATCCAACACTGGCAACAGTGTTGGTTTATTGTGCTGAGAAGTTTGATACCAAACTTCCCAGTATTCACTGAAGCCATTATAGAGCTGTGGAATGACAAACTCCCAGACCATGTACTTAATATGGCAATACTGCACTTAAAATGTCTAAGAATGGACTTAGAACCTGTAGAGGCATATTGCTCATGCAGATATGCCCTCACCTGTGGTATAGCGCACCCTACCTTAGGGCTGTAAGGCCTTCTAGGGGGGTGACTTACCTATGCCACAGGCAGTATTTTGTGGGCATGGCACCCCGAGAGGGATGCCATGTAGATTTTGCCTTTTTCTCTCCAGCAAAATACACAATCATCAATGGCAGTGTGCATGTTTTTGGTGAGGGGTCCCTTAGGCCGGCACAACACATGCTGCAGCCCATAGGGACCCTCCCTGGCCACAAGGCCCTTGGTATCACTGGTCTGGTACCTTTTATGAGGGACTTATCTGTGTGCCAGAGGGGGGCAAATTGTTGGATCAATGGTACAGTTTTAGGGAAAGAAAACTGGTGCTGGGGCCTGGGTAGCAGGATCCAACAACCAGCACACATTCAGTCAAGTCAGCATCAATATCAGACAAAAGTGGGGGGTAACGGCAACAATGGGCAGTTTCCTACAGGGGCACCTGGCTGTCTGGGTTTGCAGGAAATGGGGGAGGTCATGAGGTGCTCCAAATGTCCTTCCCTCCTTTGAAGACCAGTTTGACTGCTCTCCCCCCATTATGCTTTCACCATCTGCTGAGGCAAATCTCCTCCCCCCTCCCCAGGCACCGTCTTTGTCTTCAGCCCAGGCCACTTCACACCTCATCAAGGCAACCTGGCCAATTAGAGAAGGGCACTACAGTGCTGAAGTTGGCAACTTTCAGGTAGAATTCGAAAACTTTTTTCCTGAAGTAGTTATAATAAATTCAACAATGGCAAATTGTTAAATTTATTATGATAATAAGTTTGATACCAAACGTTATATATTTAGCTCATTTAGGGACTTTTTTCAATTAAAATAAGGTCTCCCCATTTTAGCCTATGGGGCCCATTCACTACAGTGAGGGGAAAAAACTGGCTATTTTTCCTTAGCAGGGTTTATAAAACATTTTTTGTAAAGTCCCTGCTTTTAGTTACATGGCACCCAGCCCAAGGGACACTTACGGCACACCATTGGGTTGACCTATATGTAAAAATAATGTAGTTTAAGACTTTGGATGTACTTTTAATTCCAAAGTCGAATTTGCATGTAACTTAAGTTTAAAAGCAGCCAGCAAGGCAGGTATGCCTGTAAAATGACCTGTGGGTGCACCACCTTACCTAGGGTCCCTAGACCTACATGCCCTACCATATACTAGGGAGTTATACAGGTTGACACAGCCAATTATAAATAGCCTAATTTGCATAATAATTTTACTCAGAGCACTGGCCCTATGACTGGTTACACTGTCAGGAAACTACCAGCAAAAAGTGAAAAATGGGGCAAAAAGTTGGGGAGCTCCTGCAATCAGCCCAGTTTTCTCACAGTTCTACAACCCCTGAATTAAGTAATCTGTCTACACCTTCTTTCAAGGGATTGTGAAGGAGATGAGGGGTGGGTCTTACTTGATGAGTTACAGGCTTGGATTAAGATTTCAACTTAATATGATGTTGATCATTTTTTAACAATCCAAGTTTATCAGTAAATACATCTGGAAAATAATTCAATACCAATATGTATAGGTATACCAAAAGAACTGGGTCTGAACTATTAAGATCAAGCTTGATTTGTAGCTCTTTCTGATGGTGCCACCCCAGTAAGTTAGTCCCTTTTTTCAGTTATGTACACCTTCCCTATTGAACGCCTACCTCTAAAGACAATTTTCATTCTCATCATTCCATCCAAAGGAATAGGATTCCCATTTTATACTCCTGTATTTATATCTTGTTTTTCAGGGAACAGTTTCCTTAATAATTAATGTCTAGAAATAAGTAAGGGGAGCACAAGTCAGCAAATACTGTAGCCATTTTGTTGCCTAGGGCAATGTCACAAGAAGGAAAACTAACTGTCTTCCCTATCTTGCAGGTGAAATATCAATTCCTTTTAATCTTGTGCTATAGGTTCCACCACTTGTACTTGTTTGATGTTAATGTCTCTACACTCTGGCAAAATGTAATCTCTTCCCCCTTGTGACAACTAACAGTTCTGGTTTGAAAATTAACATTATTGGTCATATGTGGTACACTTCTGCACCTGTAACATTTCAGTCTATCTGTGTGAACCATCTGTTTTGTAGAGTCCTTATATTTGCTAGTTTCTTGCTTGTTTTTTTCCATTTATCTCTGGCATGTGTTTTTGCTAAATTTCATTTCTTTAATGCAATCTGCCGTATGACTACAATGCCAATTGCTTGTTCAAGATCTAGGTTTTTAGCTAGTAACTTTTCTTGCACATGTAGGATTATTAGTACACCTCAGTAACTGGTCACATATGATGGAATTAGAGATTCTTCATGAAGCAGCAATGCAAGTATTAACGTTTTAGTTTTTTCTATGTACTCTACCAAAAAATGTGTGTCTCTCTAGAACTACATTAATTTTCCTTCCAAAATGTTCTTGTAATCTATTAAATGAAAGCTGGTACACATCTAATTTATTCTCAACATTGTGTTCTTCTTGTTCCTGTGTCTCTGATATATCTTTATATGTTTTCGGACCTTCAGTGCCCAAGTTGTGACTTAACATGTGCAATTTAACTAACTGTGTATACCAGTGTTTCCCAACCTTTTGACTTCTGTGGACCCCCATTTTATCATTACTGGAGCCTGGGGACCCCTATTGAATCTTTATTGGAATCCGGCGACCCCCCCACTGAGTCATTACTGAAAGGTGGGGGCCTAATCTGTTTATATTATTTAGTTTTCTAAGCAGTCGCAGATGCCCTGTGGAGGCTTCGCAGACCCCCAGGGGTCCCCGGACCACAGGTTGGGAGCCACTGGTGTATACTTCCCACCCTCTATAGCTCTGAGATAAGACTCAAACATGTGTCCATTGTTTTCAAGGAAGAATTGGCTCTCCCACTTCATTCAAAGATGAGGGAGGTTGTGACATGCTTGCTGCTGCCATGTTAATTCTGATAGAGAGCTAACTGAGATGAAGAAAGTCTAGAAAATGATTTCATTCACAATAGAATTACAAAGAAGAAGGATGCAGCTAAAATAAAAATACAGAATAACACAAGTGGAACGTGAATTGGGGTTGAAGTATAAGGCTTCCCATCAAGAATTCTACAATGGATATAAACAAATACAGTCTAGTGTATAGTGAGTGGGTGTGGAACAGTGAGAGTACCCACCTTATGAATCTGATTAACTCCTTTTCTTTTTTTCTGGTGTATTCAGTGTACCAAGGTCGTTAGCTGCCTTAGGATCAAAAATGCCCAAATCTTTTTTTTTAGGAAGTGTTACAGTGCGCCGAGCAGAAGGATCCTGCAGCTCAGGCTGTGAATAATTTTTCCTCAGGATAGCTGCGTCTGCACCTTGCGACCTGAGCATGCTTGGCAGGCTCTGCCTGGGTGGGGGACCGCAGTTCCGCCCAACTGAGCACTCTCTGGCTCAGACATCGGCGTAAGTGGGCGCCAACATTACTGTTTCCTGCCTCGATATAGTGGAAAAGATCACGCCTGGATGAGGCCCTGTCTGGGCTGATATACGTTGGCCCTGTCAGATTGGACACTAGTTGTCTTCGTCTGAGAGGTTGTTTCACCTCGGCCAGTGCTTAATTTGTGAATAAAAAGGTGCTGGTGCTCAAAGCTCTCCTCTTAAACACGTGGCTGCTGCAATTAAAAGTGGGAGCACATAATAGTGAGGCAGCGTAATTCTGAAGCCACTTCGGGCCTCTTCAGTCCATTTACAGCCACTCCCTGCCCCTTCAGCTCACTGTCAGCTTCCTGCTTTTCCCCTTTCTGACGGTTTTTCGTTTTACTCTTCCTCCGTCTTTCCCACGTGTATTTTGCTCGCAGTAAATGCTTGAGGCAGAAAACTAAGCGCCGGCCCTCAGAAATAAGTGCCGGTGCTCTGTACCGGAAACAACAAGCACAAATTAAGCACTGACCTCGGCAAAAGAGCATAGCACTGCACTGCAGCTTCGCCAAGAAAAGCAGGGAAAATAAATCCACTGCTGTTGCAACACTAATGAAGAACACTGACGGAATCGACCCGAAGCAAAGGTAGGGGAGGTGAGTAGGAAATTGCTGTTCTGGCAGTAGTCTCTGGTACAATGCTCAAGAAGGATCACAGAAGAGATTATTGAAGGTGGCAAAATAGTGCGAATATTAGGATGCCTTGTTGGGTCGAATGGTCTGGAAATGTAGAGTATTATTTCACTTGTATCAGCTTGTCCCTTGTAATGTACTGCTGGTGTATTACTTGGTGGTGATGGTTGTGCTACCCTGCCCAGCTGTAAAATCGTTGCAATGTTTATAAATAAATTATCCCAGACTTCTTGAATTCAGAATCACAGTTCTTTTGTCAGCTTTTTGGCATTCACTACTACATAATGGCTGCTATTCCCACAATCAAAAGATGCTTTCTGCATTTTCCACAGTAATTAAAAAAAAAACAATGCTTTTTTAACAGTGGCATCCATAGCACTTCCAATGGCTCTGACCCGTCCATAACTAATCGCAGTGGGTGGTTTATAATGAATCCTGCCCTGACTTGCCCATGCGAGGACTCAGACAACTAAAACTTAGAGAAACCGTAAGTTTATGTTTGCATCTGGTAAATATGCAATAGACTACATAAATTCTGAAGTGCTTGAATATTATCAAGTTTATCATGAGACAGGCCTGACAAGGCAGCCAGAGCAGGAGAGTAACGTATGCTGAAGAGCCTAGGGCCCATATTTATGACTCGGTTTGCTTCGCATTTGCACCACGCAAAGTGATACATGCACGCCTGAAACCTTAAGTGAGGTTAATGAAGCCTTGCGTGGCCCTGATTGGCTTCATAAATCGTGAGTAATGCAATGCAGCTCAAATTGGTGCCTTGCATTACTCTGCACCCAGGAGGCGTCACCATGGGTGTTGCGTGGGTGTTCCCAGGCAACATCCATGGATTTTTACACATTCCCAGATTTAATAGAACAGATAGACCAGGGAATGTGCCAAAAACCTATGCCCCTCAGGTGAGACTTAACGAGGAGAAACATCTGTATTTCTCCTAATTTTTTCCTCTTTTTTTTATGTCTGCTGCATTTAGCAGCAGGCATTGAAAGAGGAAACAGCCTCTCAGGCATGCAATGCAGGCACCCTTGCATCCACCTGTCGAGCCCTGGCTGTGCCATACCATGGCAACCGCGCCTCTACTTGATTCCAGGCTGATGATCTCCATTGCAGGCTGAATTGCTCTTGCTTACATTCCAGCTAGCAGAGAATGCCTCAGGCAAAAAGGGACAGACAGAGGAGTTTGATTTGCATGACTTTGCATTTCAGTGCGGAGATGCAGACACCATTATTGAAATGCGTTATTTTTACTCTTGATGCATAGCACTTGGCAGCGCTTCCAATTTCCAGTTCATTATACCCATCTATGCCACTGCAATTTTTGGGCAGGGACCCAATCTGCCATATATATATATATATATATATATATATATATATATATATATATATATATATATATATATATGTTAAATCTATCTGTCTATCTATCTACAATATATATATATATATATATATATATATCACCTAGTAGCGATCATGCTTTTTGTGATTTTGTGCAAATCCATTCACTAGTTTCTGAGTAATTTAAGGCCAAAATATATAGATATATAGGGACGTGGATCCTCTGCGGATCGATCCACGCACCACTAGAAGAATCTGATTCGCTGGCCGCAACCTGACAGAAAAGTTGTGGCCGACATTTTGTTTGTCGCACCAGCTGTGGGGTGGGAAAAGAAGAGAGAAAAACACATTAAGGGTCAGGATACATGATTCCTGACTCCATAGGACACATTGGGGGGTCCCTTATGCCCCCCTGATGGACAAAAATTGCCCAATTATTTTTATTTAATCTGATTCGCTGATCTACATATCCATGGATGGAACCATGGATCCCAGATTTGCGAAACCACTTGAAGGTTTGCAAATCCAGAGAAAAATTTGGATTTGGGTGGATGCAGGAGGGTTTGCGGCCGGGCCTGGCCATCCAGGCCCTGTGGTCAAATCCCACCATGGACAGCCGAAGGCCGTGCGCGGCGTTACTTATATTCAAGTGTGTGCATGCTAAAAAAAACCTAGAAATTCACTGAAAATAACGAAGGTTACAGGGATGTTATAGTGAGGTTCTGAGCTCGCACTAAACATTAGAAATTCAGCAGTTATAGTTTGAGTTATTTCAAGTAAATATAACTCGTGTCCTATGGTAACTATAACTCGCGCCTTTGCATGCGCAGCTAATTACTTCATATTTTATTTCACTGATGACACCTTCTTTGGCAACTTTGATATTATCACTGCAACTTTTGCAATAAAGTTATTGATCAGAAAATGGGCCATGGCAAGTTTTTTGGAGATTCCCTCTTAAGTGTTTGGAATATCCTGAATCCCTGCCTCAGCTCCAGCTTGGCTGCAGGCACAATGGGCTAATGTGAAGTTCTTTGTGGGAAGGCAGAGCACAGCCTATTGATTTGTAAGTCGGGCTGGGGCTAGCTTTGCCCCCCATCCTACCAGTCATGACCCAACCAGGCCCACTTAAACACTCTATTGTGTGGCTCTCTGGGGGGAATATACAAAGTCCAACTGCCAACTACACCCAGACCAAGTGACCCAGAAGCAGGCTGCAGGCACTAAATGGTTAGGATAGGAAAATGTCAACTTTCTAAAAGTTAACAAACTTAGGGACAACTCAGTATTCCCCTTGGAACTGGGTACAAAGTCTCACTTACAAATGCTCCTAGAGGAATTATTTAGATATAGTATGCGTACATATTATCCAGTCTTCAATTAATGAATAAGACAACTCCGTACTGTTAAAATCCAATATATTACTCAATAGGATTCAGAAAGTTAAAAAAATGTACAACAATTCCAACTAATGTCCATTTCATAAACAACAGCACTGTATATAACCCCTCTAGATCATAAGATTGAATCCCAACTGCAGATCCAGGAAGGGGTTATAACCCTCCTCATGAAACAGTTCTGTACAATAATTGCCTGGTTTTCAGTTCCAGTTCAAGCAATATCATGGACTTTCAATTCAGCTTGTCAAATGAGAAGGTAATGTCGATGTTTCGGCCTGTAGGGGCAGCCAGAGGTCCGTCAGACCATCATCAGCACTCAGTGTTGTTAAATAATACCTACACATAAGAAAAATTAATTAAAAAACAGTATGTGCAATCTATTAAATCACACCAGGTGTGATGCCTGTTGAACCCAAAAGAACACCAAAACACATGTGTGGATACTAGTAGAAGCCACCACCTATATGACAAGAAAAGTTTAAAAAATACTTTAAAAACATAGCAAACGTGCACCATAAAGTACACTGTGTCAGGATCCCACATAGAATAGCTATATTCTGCTGCTTACAACAGGTTGCAAAAATAGGCTCTATAGCAACACACCAGGGGGCTTCAACCTACAAGCCCAAGCAAACAAATCTACAAAGATTAAAATATTAGAATTAACAGTCTTACAACATAAACTCTAGAAAAACTCTACCTCCATTGCAGTATACTCATACCTTTTAAATATGGGACCACTAGCGGCTGTCTCCATCGACCTCCGCTCAACACATGCGAGTCAGAATCAAACATTGCTGGCCTTCCCGGTGAATTTAAATAAGGAAGTGAAAGGTCATGTGACCATTCCAGTGACTGTGGCAGCCATCTTAACCCCTTCTGTGCCCAGGACGTAATGGTTACGTCCTGAGGCACAGTGCTGCTGTGCCCAGGACGTAACCATTACGTCCTGTGCACAGAGCCCAGAGGAAGCGCTAGCGCTCCCTCTGTGGGGTTCCCCCCCAAGTCAGGGATGGAAGGGGAAGCCCTTCCCCTTCCACCCCGACCCCCCCAACCCCTCCTGTGACGTCAGCGCGCGAGTGCGCGCTGATTAGTCACAGGGTCTCCCCCATCGCGCTGGAAGCAGAGCTTCCAGCGCGATTGAAAAAGAAATGCTTTTACATTTCTTTTTCAATCCCATGGGGGAGGCCCCGAGAGGCTTCAAAGGGAAGGAAATGTATTTCCTTCCCTTTGAAGTCTCTCACAGGTTTCAAAAGCCGGATTGCTTCCAATCCGGCTTTTGAAACCCCACTAGACACCAGGGATTTTATTTTTTTTCAGTGAAATTGGCAAAAGGGAGCGACCCCTTGGGCAAGGGTCGCTCCCGGGGGGCATTTTTTTAGGAAGGCCTTTTCTGCCCCCCCTGGGGGCAGAAACCTCTAGGCACCAGGGACCTTTTTTTTTTTTTTTTTTTTTCTTTTGTGATGATTTCTTTTTTTTTTTAGGTGGGGAGCGATCCCTTAGGCAAGGGTCGCTCCCCTACGGGGCAATATATATTTAGGCCATTTCTGCCCCCCTTGGGGGCAGATTGGCCTATTTTGATGAGGCCAATCTGCCCCCAAGGGGGGCAGAAACCATTAGACACCAGGGAGTTTGTTTTTGCGCGCAAATTTCACTCAACGGGAGCGACCCCTTTGGCAAGGGTCGCTCCCAGGGGGGGCATTTTTTTGGGAAGGCCTTTTCTGCCCCCCCTGGGGACAGATCGGCCTATTATTAGGCCAGGGGGGGCAGAAACCTCTAGGCACCAGGGATCTTTTTTTTTTCTTTTTTTTTTTATGTTTTCTTTTTTTTTTAGGTGGGGAGCGACCCCTTAGGCAAGGGTCGCTCCCCTAGGGGGCAAATTATATTTAGGCCATTTCTGCCCCCCTTGGGGGCAGATTGGCCTATTTTGATGAGGCCAATCTGCCCCCAAGGGGGGCAGAAACCATTAGACACCAGGGAGTTTTTTTTTTCCGTGAATTTCACGCAAGGGCAGCGACCCCTTAGGCAAGGGTCGCTCCCTGGGGGGGGGATTATTTTAGGCCATTTCTGCCCCCCTGGGGGGGGTAGATCAGCCTATTTTGATTCGGCTGATCTGCCCCCAAGGGGGGCAGAAACCACTAGGCACCAGGGATTTTTTTGTTTTTCTGTTTTACAGATGGGGAGCGACCCCCTTGGACAAGGGTCGCTCCCCTGGAGGGGCAAAATGTATTTAGGCCATTTCTGCCCGCTTTGGGGGCAGATCGGCCGATTTTAGGTCAATCTGCCCCCAAGGGGGGCAGAAACCACTAGGCACCAGGGATCTTTTTTTTGCGCCGTCACACAAGGGGAGCGACCTTGTAGTCAAGGGTCGCTCCCCGGGGGGGTGGGGGAGGGCAAAATTATTTTAGGCCATCTCTGCCCCCCCTGGGGGCAGATCACCCTATTGGTATTAGGCCGATCTACCCCCAGGGGGGGCAGAAACCTCTAGGCACCAGGGCAATTTTTTTTTTTTGTTTTTTTTTGTTTTGGTTTTTTTTTTTAGAGATGGGCAGCGACCCATCAGGCAAGGGTCGCTCCCCTGGGGGGCAAATTGTATTTAGACCATTTCTGCCCCCCTTGGGGGCAGATTGGTCGATTTTAGGTCAATCTGCCCCAAGGGGGCAGAAACCACTAGGCACCGGGGATTTGTTTTTTGGCGCCAATGTCACGCAAGGGGAGCGACCCCGTAGGCAAGGGTCGCTCCGGGGGTTGGGGGGGTGGGTGTTCGGGGCAAATTTATTTTAGGCCATTTCTGCCCCCAGGGGGGGGCAGAAACCTGTAGGCGCCAGGGCAATTTTTTTTTTGTTGTTTGTTTGTTTTTTTAGAGATGGGGAGCAACCCATCAGACAAGGGTCGCTCCCCTGGGGGGCAAACTGTGTTTAGACCATTTCTGCCCCCCTTGGGGGCAGATTGGTCGATTTTAGGTCAATCTGCCCCAAGGGGGCAGAAACCACTAGGCACCGGGATTTGTTTTTTGGCGCCAATCTCACGCAGGGGGAGCGACCCCGTAGGCAATGGTCACTCCGGGGGGGAGTGGGGGGTTCAGGGGGCAAATTTATTTTAGGCCATTTCTGCCCCCCCTGGGGGCAGATCGGCCTATTATTAGGCTGATCTGCCCCCAGGGGGGGCAGAAACCTCTTGTTGCCAGAGCAAATTTTTTTTTTGTGTTTTTTTTTTTTTGTTTGTTTTTTTTTAGAGATGGGGAGCGACCCATCAGGCAAGGGTCGCTCCCCTGGGGGGAAAATTGTGTTTAGACCATTTCTGCCCCCCTTGGGGGCAGATTGGTCGATTTTAGGTCAATCTGCCCCAAGGGGACAGAAACCACTAGGCACCGGGGATTTGTTTTTTGGCGCCAATGTCACGCAGGGGGAGCGACCCCGTAGGCAAGGGTCGCTCCGGGGGGGGGGGTGGGGGGGGGAACGGGCGTGGTGTTCGGGGGGCAAATTTATTTTAGGCCATTTCTGCCCCCCCTGGGGGCAGATCGGCCTATTATTAGGCCGATCTGCCCCCAGGGGGGGCAGAAACCTCTTGTTGCCAGGGCAAATTTTTTTTTAGTGTTTTTTTTTTAGTTTGTTTGTTTTTTTTAGAGATGGGGAGCGACCCATCAGACAAGGGTCGCTCCCCTGGGGGGCAAACTGTGTTTAGACCATTTCTGCGCCCCTTGGGGGCCGATTGGTCGATTTTAGGTCAATCTGCAACCACTAGGCACCGGGGATTCGTTTTTTGGCGCCAATGTCACGCAGGGGGAGCGACCCAGTAGGCAAGGGTCGCTCCGAGGTGGGGGGGTGGGGGGGGGTTTGGGGAGGCAAATTTATTTTAGGCCATTTCTGCCCCCAGGGGGGGCAGAAACCTCTAGTCGCCAGGGCAAATGTTTTTTTGTTTTTTTTTGTTTTTTGTTTCTTTGTTTTTTTAGAGATGGGGAGCGACCCATCAGACAAGGGTCGCTTCCCTGGGGGGCAAACTGTATTTAGAGCATTTCTGCCCCCTTTGGGGGCAGATTGGTCGATTTTAGGTCAATCTGCCCCCAAGGGGGCAGAAACCACTAGGCACCGTGAATTTGTTTTTTGGCGCCAATGTCACGCAGGGGTAGCGACCCCGTAGGCAAGGGTCGCACCTGGGCAGGGGGGGTTTAGGGGGGTGGGGGGTCAAATTTATTTTAGGGCATTTCCCCCCCCTGGGGCCGGCTGAGCTAGAGGCCAAAATCCACATGTAGGCACTTTGCAAAAAACACCTCTGTTTTCTGTGAAAAAATATGTTGTGTCCTCGTTGTGTTTTGGGCCATTTCCTTTCGTGGGCGCTAGGCCTACCCACACAAGTGAGGTACCATTTTTATGGAGAGACTTAGGGGAACGCTGTCACGACTCACGTGCTGCTGGCGCCTGGAAACCGCAGATCTAGTGGCGTAGGTCTTGAGGGTTCGGCTTTGGCCCAGAAAAGGGCGACTCTTTCTAGTAGCCACGGTGCTGCAGGCAGTGGAAACGCCAAGAACAGACCGTGCCCTTTAGAATTAGTGCCAGAGGGAAAAAACCCCAATAAAGGGGAAAAAACCTCCAAAAAATGGATTCCTGAAACGAAAACAAAACCAGGAATCAAACAGGAACAAAATGCAGGTAAATGCAAAATTGAAAAGATTCAGAACCAAAGGCTAAGAATCAGGAGCGAAGACACAATCTGAGCAGAAAGTGATGCAGCGCAAGGAAAGGGAGAAAACAGAGCCCTTATATACCAAGAAACAGGAAGTGACCAACAGGAAGTAAAACGACACCATTTTAGATAGGGAAAAAGTACATAGGATAGAATAGAACAGGAACCATAGAAAATAGGGACCAAGGAATACTGGGAAGAAAAAGGTAACATGGGAAGGGGTAAAGACATAAAGAAAGGACAGAAAAATGCCTCGAAAAAGTAAAGAAGAAAAAGAAGAAGAAGAAAGAAAAAGAAACAGGTAAGGAGGGGTCAGGGGAGAACAGGGACACAACAGAAGGCAGAGCGAGGCCCCAAATAATATCTGGGGCCTCGCGCTGTACAAAGAAGACTCGGGGCGCGCCGCGTCTTGAGAACGCGCTGCGCGGCGCAACAGTAGGTCCCCCCCCCGAAGGTCTAGGTTTGAAGGGAAACAAACGATGAAAACGAGAAATCAAAAGAGGGGCGTGAACAGAAGAAGCATCTTCCCAAGAGCATTCACTAAGAGGATAACCCTTCCAGTGAATCAAATACTGAAGACGCCGGTGAAAAAGGCGAGAGTCACAAATTTCTTGAACCTCATATTCAGGGACATCATTCACCAACACAGGAGGAAGACAAGGAAACTGACGAGAGAAAGGATCAGGGACATAAGGTTTGAGTTGGGATACATGAAAGACCGGATGAATTTTCCAAGTATGAGGCAAGCGAAGACGAACAGTGACAGGATTGAGCAACTGAAGAATACGAAAAGGCCCATAATAGCGAGGCGTGAACTTATTCAGAGAAAGGCGAGAGGGCAAGAATTTGGAAGAAAGCCAGACTTTATCCTGAGGGTGATAATCAGGAGTGGGTCCACGTTTCTTATCAGCGATCTTCTTCATATATCTCTTAGTGTGCAATAAATTAGATCTAATTAGCTTATGGAGTTGCAGGAGACGTTTGGAAAAAGATGTAATGGCAGGCAGAGGAGAGGTAGATTGAGGAGCAGTAGGAAAAGAGGTCGGATGATAGCCATAGGAACAGAAAAAGGGAGTGACCTTGGAGGCACTATGGACAGAATTGTTGTAGGAATATTCAGCAATAGGAAGATAAGTGTTCCAGTTGCTTTGGGTGGAATTACAAAAACAACGAAGGCATTGTTCTAGTCCTTGATTCAAACGCTCAGTTTGTCCATTGGTCTGAGGATGGAAACCGGATGATAGTGCTATATTGATATTTAGTGTCTTGCAAAAATGTTTCCAAAACCGGGAAATATACTGGGGACCCCTGTCAGACACAATGGTATGTGGAAGTCCATGGAGACGGAAAATATGGTCGATAAATATCTGGCTCAATTCTTGGGATGTTGGTAATTTCTTTAGAGCAGTAAAGTGGGCCATCTTAGTGAAAGAATCAACAGTGACCATGATAACCTGGTTTCCAGCTGATGGCGGAAGTGAACACATAAAGTCAGTGGAAATAGTATGCCATGGCGTTGGTGGAACTGGCAAAGGCTGTAGTAATCCTGCAGGTCTGCTACGGGGAATCTTGACTTGGGCACATATGGGACAAGCCTGAACATATCTTTCGACATCTGATTTCCAGGTAGGCCACCAGAAAGATCGCGAAAGAAGTTCTTGTGTGGCCTTAATACCTCTATGTCCAGCAACCGGTGAATCATGGCACATCTGTAATGCTTTGTCTCGCACTCTGTTAGTAGGGAGGAATAACAGCTTCTGATGAAAAAAGAATCCTTCTTTCTTGCATAAAAAGGTTCTTAATTTCTCTATTTCGCTATTAGACAGGCTGGAATACTCCAGTTGTACCTCATCCAGAAAAGATTGAGCAACTCCAATGATCTTACTAGGCTTTAGTAGAAACTGAGATGGGGAAGGAGTACAATCTGGATAGCGTCGAGACAGAGCATCAGCCAGAATGTTTTGAGATCCAGGAATATAGGTGATGTAAAAGTCATACTGACTAAAGAAAAAGGCCCAACGCGCCTGGCGACTATTTTGGAATACAAAATTACGTAGACATTGCAGATTACGGTGATCTGTTCTCGCCTCGAAAGGCTCCTTGGATCCCATCAGAAACTGTCTCCATTCGAGGCAGGCTGTCTTCAGAGCTAACAACTCTCTTTCTAGTACTGAGTAATGTTGTTCAGCTGAAGAGAGAATATGGGACAAATAGAAAACAGGATGTTCAAGACCATCATCTTCTTGAAGTTGAAGCAAGACTGCTCCAATAGCTTTTTCGGAAGCATCGGTAACTACGATAAACTGTTTATTGGTATCTGGATGTCTCAAGATGGGAGCTTGAGTGAATGCCTTCTTTAATTCTTGAAAAGCTGTTTCAGCCGCCTTGGTCCAGACAAACCCCTGTTTTAGATTTTCCTTCTTTAAGGTATGGGTTATATGGCTGGTCTGTTTAGCAAAGTCTTGAATGAACTGTCGGTAAAAATTTGCTAATCCTAGGAAACATTGTGTTTCTTTGATAGAAGAGGGAGAAGGCCACTCTAGAATTGCTTGTACCTTTTCTAGGTCCATAGCTATGCCGGTGGAACTTAAATGATAACCCAGATATTTGACTTCCGTCTTATCGAACTCACACTTTTCGGGTTTACAGAATAGTTGATGTGCTCGGAGTCTGTGAAGGACTTGTTTCACATGAGAAGAATGGAGTTCGGGGTGTCTGGAAAAAATAAGGATGTCGTCCAAGTAGATTACGAGTGTCTGGTTCAAGAGATCGGAAAATATTGAGTCCATAAACCTTTGAAATATAGCAGGAGCGTTCGTAAGACCAAAGGGCATGACTTTATATTCAAAATGACCGAATGGTGTCCTGAATGCTGTTTTCCACTCGTCTCCTTCTTTTATACGTAAAAGGTGGTAAGCTCCCCGAAGATCCAACTTGGTAAAACGTTGAGCCCCTCTGACTGCCTCTAAAATATCCTTAATGAGGGGCAAAGGATAACGATCCTTAATAGTTATCTTGTTTAGGCCTCGAAAGTCTATGCAAGGACGAAGATCTTTGGTCTTCTTAGGTACAAAAAAGAGAGGAGCCCCTGCTGGAGAAGATGATGGAACAATGAGACCACCCTGTACATTTTCCTCCAGATACTCCTTAAGAACTTCCTTTTCAGGTTCCGTGAGAGAATACATCCTCCCAAAGGGAACGACTGTTCCAGGTTCCAAAGGAATAGCACAATCGTACTCTCGATGTGGAGGTAATACAGGTCTGGATGGTTTTTGAAACACGTCTTGGAACTCTAAATAATGTTCAGGAACCCCTTGGACAGTGTTGATGGAATACTCCGTAGTACTCTTCATAGGTGTTAATCTGTTTGGTGACCAATATTTATCGGAAGCAAAGCAATTTTCTTGACAAAACTGTGAGGATAAAGAAATTGTCCGGGTTACCCAGTTCACATATGGGTTATGTCTAGTAAACCATGGAATTCCGAGAATAATGGTATGGTTGGGAGATGAAATGAGATCAAAAGAGAGGTGTTCTTGATGATTACCAAACTGTAAATTTAACATCAAGGTCGTAGTATCGACTGGACCTGAGGATATTAAAGATCCATCCACGGTGTGTACTTGTTCAGGAATGTCTTTGGGTTGAGTGGGAATTTGCAGATTAGTGGCCCATGTCTTATCCATGTATATACCACTAGCACCACAATCCAATAATGCCATAGTTCTTTCTTGGCGGCCATCAGGTAGTTGTAATATGACTGGTAACACGAACAAGTAAGTTGTATTGTCGTTGAATGAGCTGATAGAAGGTATAGCCGATGATCCCGTCCCCTCCCTTCTTACAGAGGACGGGAGGTGGCGTTTCCCAAGGGTCTAGGTGGACGTACAGGACATGTACGAAGCATGTGACCAGCAGAACCACAGTAGAGGCACAATCCCTTCTTCCGTCTGTCTTCCTTCTCACTAGCAGAGAGTGGCCCTCGAGTAGAATCCACTTGCATGGGTTCCCCTTCTATATCTTTAGCAGGAGGACGAGATTCCTCAGGATGAGGTGGATACATCCGTGAAGAGCTTGGCTGAGACGATCCTCTACTCCTTCTCTTCTCCATTCGTCGTTCTTGAAGACGATACTCGATGGAAAGTGCTTGATCCATGAGGCCACGAAGATCTTCAACTCTGGTGGAATGTACTAATTCATCCTTAATTTCTTCCTTAAGTCCTCTGCGGAACAAAGTTACCAGGGTACGCTCCACCCAAGTGGTCTCTGCCGCTAATTGACGGAAACGTGTAATATATCGGAGGACATCCTGGGAACCTTGCTGGATATCACATAATGCTTCCTCTGCCGAGGCTTCCAATCCTGGGCGACTAAACATTTGTTTGAAGCGGGTCACGAAGGCAGAATAGTCCGACAATACTGGATCGTTGGATGACACCATCGGGGTTGCCCAGGCCAAGGCAGGACCGGATAATGCACTAATAAGATATCCCACCTTTGTCCTGTCATGAGAGAATTGGGTAGGTCTGAAGGCGAAGTAAACCGTTAATGCATCCAGGAATTCACGCAGTTTAGTTGGTTCACCAGAGAAGCGAGGCGTTGAGGCGGAGATAGTCGGAACATCGCCACTGCGGAGGGCCAAAGCCTGTCGTAAGACCGCATTCTCGTTGCGCAATTGTTGCAATTCCTGAGCTTGTTGTTGAATAGTAGTCAAAAAAGATGAATCAGGATCTGCAGCCGCCGCCACTGTGTCATCCATAGTGTCAGAAGATGTCGGAATGGTTTGGCGCTGCATTCTGTCACGACTCACGTGCTGCTGGCGCCTGGAAACCGCAGATCTAGTGGCGTAGGTCTTGAGGGTTCGGCTTTGGCCCAGAAAAGGGCGACTCTTTCTAGTAGCCACGGTGCTGCAGGCAGTGGAAACGCCAAGAACAGACCGTGCCCTTTAGAATTAGTGCCAGAGGGAAAAAACCCCAATAAAGGGGAAAAAACCTCCAAAAAATGGATTCCTGAAACGAAAACAAAACCAGGAATCAAACAGGATCAAAATGCAGGTAAATGCAAAATTGAAAAGATTCAGAACCGAAGGCTAAGAATCAGGAGCGAAGACACAATCTGAGCAGAAAGTGATGCAGTGCAAGGAAAGGGAGAAAACAGAGCCCTTATATACCAAGAAACAGGAAGTGACTAACAGGAAGTAAAATGACACCATTTTAGATAGGGAAAAAGTACATAGGATAGAATAGAACAGGAACCATAGAAAATAGGAACCAAGGAATGCTGGGAAGAAAAAGGTAACATGGGAAGGGGTAAAGACATAAAGAAAGGACAGAAAAATGCCTCGAAAAAGTAAAGAAGAAAAAGAAGAAGAAGAAAGAAAAAGAAACAGGTAAGGAGGGGTCAGGGGAGAACAGGGACACAACAGAAGGCAGAGCGAGGCCCAAAATAATATCTGGGGCCTCGCGCTGTACAAAGAAGACTCGGGGCGCGCCGCGTCTTGAGAATGCGCTGCGCGGCGCAACAAACGCTGGGTGGAAGGAAATTTGTGGCTCCTCTCAGATTCCAGAACTTTCTGTCACCGAAATGAGGAAAAAGTTTTTTTTGGCCAGATTTTGATGTTTGCAAAGGATTCTGGGTAACAGAACCTGGTCAGAGCCCCGCAAATCACCCCATCTTGGATTCCCCTAGGTCTCTAGTTTTCAAAAATGCGCTGGTTTGCTAGGTTTCCCCAGGTGCCGGCTGAGCTAGAGGCCAAAATCCACACGTAGGCACTGTTTTCTATCAAAAAATTTGATGTGTCCACATTGTGTTTTGGGCCATTTCCTGTCGCGAGCGCTAGGCCTACCCACACAAGTGAGGTATCATTTTTATCGGGAGACATGGGGGAACGCTGGGTGGAAGGAAATTTGTGGCTCCTCTCAGATTCCAGAACTTTCTGCCACAGAAATGTGAGGAACATGTGTTTTTTTTGCCAAATTTTGAGGTTTACAAAGGATTCTGGGTAACAGAACCTGGTCCCAGCCACACAAGTCACCCCATCTTGGATTCCCCTAGGTCTCTAGTTTTCAGAAATGCACAGGTTTGGTAGGTTTCCCTAGGTGGCGGCTGAGCTACAGGCCAAAATCCACAGGTAGGCACTTTGCTAAAAACAGGTCTGTTTTCTGTGATGTGTCCACGTTGCGCTTTGGGGCGTTTCCTGTCGCGGGCGCTAGGCCTACCCACACAAGTGAGGTATCATTTTTATCGGGAGACATGGGGGAACGCTGGGTGGAAGGAAATTTGTGGCTCCTCTCAGATTCCAGAACTTTCTGCCACAGAAATGTGAGGAACATGTGTTTTTTTAGCCACATTTTGAGGTTTGCAAAGGATTCTGGGTAACAGAACCTGGTCCCAGCCGCACAAGTCACCCCATCTTGGATTCCCCTAGGTCTCTAGTTTTCAGAAATGCACAGGTTTGGTAGGTTTCCCTAGGTGGCGGCTGAGCTACAGGCCAAAATCTACAGGTAGGCACTTTGCAAAAAACACCTCTGTTTTCCTTCAAAAATTTGGTTGTGTCCACGTTGCGCTTTGGGGCGTTTCCTGTCGTGGGCGCTAGGCCTACCCACACAAGTGAGGTATCATTTTTATCGGGAGACGTGGGGGAACGCTGGGTGGAAGGAAATTTGTGGCTCCTCTCAGATTCCAGAACTTTCTGCCACAGAAATGTGAGGAACATGTGTTTTTTTAGCCAAATTTTGAGGTTTGCAAAGGATTCTGGGTAACAGAACCTGGTCCCAGCCACACAAGTCACCCCATCTTGGATTCCCCTAGGTCTCTAGTTTTCAGAAATGCACAGGTTTGGTAGGTTTCCCTAGGTGGCGGCTGAGCTACAGGCCAAAATCCACAGGTAGGCACTTTGCTAAAAACAGGTCTATTTTCTGTGATGTGTCCACGTTGCGCTTTGGGGCGTTTCCTGTCGCGGGCGCTAGGCCTACCCACACAAGTGAGGTATCATTTTTATCGGGAGACGTGGGGGAACGCTGGGTGGAAGGAAATTTGTGGCTCCTCTCAGATTCCAGAACTTTCTGCCACAGAAATGTGAGAAACATGTGTTTTTTTAGCCAAATTTTGAGGTTTGCAAAGGATTCTGGGTAACAGAACCTGGTCCCAGCCACACAAGTCACCCCATCTTGGATTCCCCTAGGTCTCTAGTTTTCAGAAATGCACAGGTTTGGTAGGTTTCCCTAGGTGGCGGCTGAGCTACAGGCCAAAATCCACAGGTAGGCACTTTGCTAAAAACAGGTCTATTTTCTGTGATGTGTCCACGTTGCGCTTTGGGGCGTTTCCTGTCGCGGGCGCTAGGCCTACCCACACAAGTGAGGTATCATTTTTATCGGGAGACGTGGGGGAACGCTGGGTGGAAGGAAATTTGTGGCTCCTCTCAGATTCCAGAACTTTCTGCCACAGAAATGTGAGGAACATGTGTTTTTTTAGCCAAATTTTGAGGTTTGCAAAGGATTCTGGGTAACAGAACCTGGTCCCAGCCACACAAGTCACCCCATCTTGGATTCCCCTAGGTCTCTAGTTTTCAGAAATGCACAGGTTTGGTAGGTTTCCCTAGGTGGCGGCTGAGCTACAGGCCAAAATCCACAGGTAGGCACTTTGCTAAAAACAGGTCTATTTTCTGTGATGTGTCCACGTTGCGCTTTGGGGCGTTTCCTGTCGCGGGCGCTAGGCCTACCCACACAAGTGAGGTATCATTTTTATCGGGAGACGTGGGGGAACGCTGGGTGGAAGGAAATTTGTGGCTCCTCTCAGATTCCAGAACTTTCTGCCACAGAAATGTGAGGAACATGTGTTTTTTTAGCCACATTTTGAGGTTTGCAAAGGATTCTGGGTAACAGAACCTGGTCCCAGACACACAAGTCACCCCATCTTGGATTCCCCCAGGTCTCTAGTGTTCAGAAATGCACAGGTTTGGTAGGTTTCCCTAGGTGGCGGCTGAGCTACAGGCCAAAATCTACAGGTAGGCACTTTGCAAAAAACACCTCTGTTTTCCTTCAAAAATTTGGTTGTGTCCACGTTGCGCTTTGGGGCGTTTCCTGTCGTGGGCGCTAGGCCTACCCACACAAGTGAGGTATCATTTTTATCGGGAGACATGGGGGAACGCTGGGTGGAAGGAAATTTGTGGCTCCTCTCAGATTCCAGAACTTTCTGCCACAGAAATGTGAGGAACATGTGTTTTTTTAGCCAAATTTTGAGGTTTGCAAAGGATTCTGGGTAACAGAACCTGGTCCCAGCCACACAAGTCACCCCATCTTGGATTCCCCTAGGTCTCTAGTTTTCAGAAATGCACAGGTTTGGTAGGTTTCCCTAGGTGGCGGCTGAGCTACAAGCCAAAATCTACAGGTAGGCACTTTGCAAAAAACACCTCTGTTTTCCTTCAAAAATTTGGTTGTGTCCACGTTGCGCTTTGGGGCGTTTCCTGTCGTGGGCGCTAAGCCTACCCACACAAGTGAGGTATCATTTTTATCGGGAGACGTGGGGGAACGCTGGGTGGAAGGAAATTTGTGGCTCCTCTCAGATTCCAGAACTTTCTGCCACATAAATGTGAGGAACATGTGTTTTTTTAGCCAAATTTTGAGGTTTGCAAAGGATTCTGGGTAACAGAACCTGGTCCCAGCCCCGCAAATCACCCCATCTTGGATTCCCCTAGGTCTCTAGTTTTCAGAAATGCACAGGTTTGGTAGGTTTCCCTAGGTGGCGGCTGAGCTACAGGCCAAAATCCACAGGTAGGCACTTTGCTAAAAACAGGTCTATTTTCTGTGATGTGTCCACGTTGTGCTTTGGGGCGTTTCCTGTCGCGGGCGCTAGGCCTACCCACACAAGTGAGGTATCATTTTTATCGGGAGACGTGGGGGAACGCTGGGTGGAAGGAAATGTGTGGCTCCTCTCAGATTCCAGAACTTTCTGCCACAGAAATGTGAGGAACATGTGTTTTTTTAGCCAGATTTTGAGGTTTGCAAAGGATTCTGGGTAACAGAACCTGGTCCCAGCCACACAAGTCACCCCATCTTGGATTCCCCTAGGTCTCTAGTTTTCAGAAATGCACAGGTTTGGTAGGTTTCCCTAGGTGGCGGCTGAGCTACAGGCCAAAATCTACAGGTAGGCACTTTGCAAAAAACACCTCTGTTTTCCTTCAAAAATTTGGTTGTGTCCACGTTGCGCTTTGGGGCGTTTCCTGTCGTGTGCGCTAGGCCTACCCACACAAGTGAGGTATCATTTTTATCGGGAGACGTGGGGGAACGCTGGGTGGAAGGAAATTTGTGGCTCCTCTCAGATTCCAGAACTTTCTGCCACAGAAATGTGAGGAACATGTGTTTTTTTAGCCAAATTTTGAGGTTTGCAAAGGATTCTGGGTAACAGAACCTGGTCCCAGCCCCGCAAATCACCCCATCTTGGATTCCCCTAGGTCTCTAGTTTTCAGAAATGCACAGGTTTGGTAGGTTTCCCTGGGTGGCGGATGAGCTACAGGCCAAAATCCACAGGTAGGCACTTTGCTAAAAACAGGTCTATTTTCTGTGATGTGTCCACGTTGCGCTTTGGGGCGTTTCCTGTCGCGGGCGCTAGGCCTACCCACACAAGTGAGGTATCATTTTTATCGGGAGACGTGGGGGAACGCTGGGTGGAAGGAAATGTGTGGCTCCTCTCAGATTCCAGAACTTTCTGCCACAGAAATGTGAGGAACATGTGTTTTTTTAGCCAGATTTTGAGGTTTGCAAAGGATTTTGGGTAACAGAACCTGGTCCCAGCCACACAAGTCACCCCATCTTGGATTCCCCTAGGTCTCTAGTTTTCAGAAATGCACAGGTTTGGTAGGTTTCCCTAGGTGGCGGCTGAGCTACAGGCCAAAATCTACAGGTAGGCACTTTGCAAAAAACACCTCTGTTTTCCTTCAAAAATTTGGTTGTGTCCACGTTGCGCTTTGGGGCGTTTCCTGTCGTGGGCGCTAGGCCTACCCACACAAGTGAGGTATCATTTTTATCGGGAGACGTGGGGGAACGCTGGGTGGAAGGAAATTTGTGGCTCCTCTCAGATTCCAGAACTTTCTGCCACAGAAATGTGAGGAACACCTGTTTTTTTAGCCAAATTTTGAGGTTTGCAAAGGATTCTGGGTAACAGAACCTGGTCCCAGCCCCGCAAATCACCCCATCTTGGATTCCCCTAGGTCTCTAGTTTTCAGAAATGCACAGGTTTGGTAGGTTTCCCTAGGTGGCGGCTGAGCTACAGGCCAAAATCCACAGGTAGGCACTTTGCTAAAAACAGGTCTATTTTCTGTGATGTGTCCACGTTGCGCTTTGGGGCGTTTCCTGTCGCGGGCGCTAGGCCTACCCACACAAGTGAGGTATCATTTTTATCGGGAGACGTGGGGGAACGCTGGGTGGAAGGAAATTTGTGGCTCCTCTCAGATTCCAGAACTTTCTGCCACAGAAATGTGAGGAACATGTGTTTTTTTAGCCACATTTTGAGGTTTGCAAAGGATTCTGGGTAACAGAACCTGGTCCCAGACACACAAGTCACCCCATCTTGGATTCCCCCAGGTCTCTAGTTTTCAGAAATGCACAGGTTTGGTAGGTTTCCCTAGGTGGCGGCTGAGCTACAGGCCAAAATCTACAGGTAGGCACTTTGCAAAAAACACCTCTGTTTTCCTTCAAAAATTTGGTTGTGTCCACGTTGCGCTTTGGGGCGTTTCCTGTCGTGGGCGCTAGGCCTACCCACACAAGTGAGGTATCATTTTTATCGGGAGGCGTGGGGGAACGCTGGGTGGAAGGAAATTTGTGGCTCCTCTCAGATTCCAGAACTTTCTGCCACAGAAATGTGAGGAACATGTGTTTTTTTAGCCAAATTTTGAGGTTTGCAAAGGATTCTGGGTAACAGAACCTGGTCCCAGCCACACAAGTCACCCCATCTTGGATTCCCCTAGGTCTCTAGTTTTCAGAAATGCACAGGTTTGGTCGGTTTCCCTAGGTGGCGGCTGAGCTACAGGCCAAAATCCACAGGTAGGCACTTTGCTAAAAACAGGTCTGTTTTCTGTGATGTGTCCACGTTGCGCTTTGGGGCGTTTCCTGTCGCGGGCGCTAGGCCTACCCACACAAGTGAGGTATCATTTTTATCGGGAGACGTGGGGGAACGCTGGGTGGAAGAAAATGTGTGGCTCCTCTCAGATTCCAGAACTTTCTGCCACAGAAATGTGAGGAACATGTGTTTTTTTAGCCAAATTTTGAGGTTTGCAAAGGATTCTGGGTAACAGAACCTGGTCCCAGCCACACAAGTCTCCCCATCTTGGATTCCCCTAGGTCTCTAGTTTTTAGAAATGCACAGGTTTGGTAGGTTTCACTAGGTGGCGGCTGAGCTACAGGCCAAAATCTACAGGTAGGCACTTTGCAAAAATCACCTCTGTTTTCCATCAAAAATTTGGCTGTGTCCACGTTGCGCTTTGGGGCGTTTCCTGTCGCGGGCGCTAGGCCTACCCACACAAGTGAGGTATCATTTTTATCAGGAGACGTGGGGAAACGCTGGGTGGAAGGAAATTTGTGGCTCCTCTCAGATTCCAGAACTTTCTGCCACAGAAATGTGAGGAACATGTGTTTTTTTAGCCACATTTTGAGGTTTGCAAAGGATTCTGGGTAACAGAACCTGGTCCGAGCCACACAAGTCACCCCATCTTGGATTCCCCTAGGGCTCTAGTTTTCAGAAATGCACAGGTTTGGTAGGTTTCCCTAGGTGGCGGCTGAGCTACAGGCCAAAATCTACAGGTAGGCACTTTGCTAAAAACAGGTCTGTTTTCTGTGATGTGTCCACGTTGCGCTTTGGGGCGTTTCCTGTCGCGGGCGCTAGGCCTACCCACACAAGTGAGGTATCATTTTTATCGGGAGACGTGGGGGAACGCTGGGTGGAAGAAAATGTGTGGCTCCTCTCAGATTCCAGAACTTTCTGCCACAGAAATGTGAGGAACATGTGTTTTTTTAGCCAATTTTTGAGGTTTGCAAAGGATTCTGGGTAACAGAACCTGGTCCCAGCCACACAAGTCTCCCCATCTTGGATTCCCCTAGGTCTCTAGTTTTTAGAAATGCACAGGTTTGGTAGGTTTCCCTAGGTGGCGGCTGAGCTACAGGCCAAAATCTACAGGTAGGCACTTTGCTAAAAACAGGTCTGTTTTCTGTGATGTGTCCACGTTGTGTTTTGGGGCGTATCCTGTCGCGGGCGCTAGGCCTACCCACACAAGTGAGGTATCATTTTTATCGGAAGACTTGGGGGAACATAGAATAGCAAAACAAGTGTTATTGCCCCTTGTCTTTCTCTTCATTTTTCCCTTCCAAATGTAAGACAGTGTGTAAAAAAGACATCTATTTGAGAAATGCCCTGTAATTCACATGCTAGTATGGGCACCCTGGAATTCAGAGATGTGCAAATAACCACTGCTTCTCAACACCTTATCTTGTGCCCATTTTGGAAATACAAAGGTTTTCTTGATAGCTATTTTTCACTCTTTATATTTCAGCAAATGAATTGCTGTATACCCGGCATAGAATGAAAACCCACTGCAGGGTGCAGGTCATTTATTGGCTCTGGGTACCTAGAGTTCTTGATGAACCTACAAGCCCTATATATCCCCGCAACCAGAAGAGTCCAGCAGACGTAACGGTATATTGCTTTCGAAAATCTGACATTGCAGGAAAAAATTACAGAGTAAAACTTAGAGAAAAATGGATGTTTTTTTCACCTCAATTTCAATATTTTTCTTTTTCAGTTGTTATTTTCTGTAGGAAACCCTTGTAGGATATACACAAATTACCCCTTGCTGAATTCAGAATTTTGTCTACTTTTCAGAAATGTTGCGGTTTCTGGGATCCAGCATTGGTTTCATGCCCATTTCTGTCACTGACTGGAAGGAGGCTGAAAGCACAAAAAATCGTAAAAATGGGGTATGTCCCAGTAAAATGCCAAAATTGTGTTGAAAAATTGGGTTTTCTGATTCAAGTCTGCCTGTTCCTGAAAGCTGGGAAGCTGGTGATTTTATCACCGCAAACCCTTTGTTGATGCCCTTTTCAGGGAAAAAACCACAAGCCTTCTTCTGCAGCCCATTTTTCCAATTTTTTAAAAAAAAACGAAATTTGCACTGTTTTTTGGCTAATTTCTTGGCCTCCTTCTGGGGAACCCACAAAGTCTGGGTACCTCTAGAATCCCTAGGATGTTGGAAAAAAAGGACGCAAATTTGGCGTGGGTAGCTTACGTGAACAAAAAGTTATGAGGGCCTAAGCGCGAACTGCTCCAAATAGCCAAAAAAAGGCTCGGCACAGGAGGGGGAAAAGGCCTGGCAGCGAAGGGGTTAAACTGGTAAAAATGCCTAACTAATACCCTGAGTTTGGAAACTGTTGAAATTACGGAAAGTAGACTGTTGTCGACCTCAGTAAGTTAATAAATAAAATATCCATCTGGGCCATCAGCTCAGTCCATGATAGTAAGATCCACACGCTGTCTGTCTCCCTATTACCAGAGCATTCAGGTAGTCCCATGTCACATGACCCATGCAGTAACTGTGGCGGCCATCTTTAAATGTAATAATGGTCCATCTAAATACTCTCCAGTACTAAATCTACTTTCACAACCCTGCTGTAGGTAGCCCCATAGTCTAGCTTATCCATTGAACAGATAAAAAAGACCCATCCAATTATTGTCAGGGCATTATTAGCCATCAACCACAACAACCAATACAACTAAATGTCAGAAATAAAAGTACAGATAAAGGGACCCACAGCCCTCATACCAACCATAAGAAAGAAAAGGACACAATAGGAAACCCTGAAAGGTACCAGATCCTCTCTAGTAGGGTTGCTAGATATCGATTCAGTGTTCGCAATTGCAGGTGCAGAACCATGAAAGGCGGTTAAGATCCATAATTGGCCATGTGGAATACATCACAATAACTGTTCCGTTCAAGATAGTCTATCTACGACGTTGCATGGTTTAACGGGTATGACTGGGCTTAAGTCTAATTCAAATGATTCTCACCTCATCCTCAGGGGGAAGAGAGTCCTTCCCCGGTTGCATTTGCCCCCCGAAAGTACCCCTTATACCTTGTTCATAGTCGGCGTTCCACTTTTTTTGACGGATTCCCTAGAGGACACTTGAAGCTTGATCAACAAAGCCGCAAATTGGTGTAAGGAGAAAACTAATTGCCACCAGTCAGTAATTGATAATCTTATTATGGTGCGCAGAGTCAGCTGGGTTGGTTCTACGACAAAGCAAATCAAGGGGGATTGTGTTCTGTTCAATTTTAAGGATGTAAAATAGGTTCACTTTTTGCTGTCTCGTCTGAGTTTGCTAGACGGAAATCTTAGTGGTATAAGGTTAGCCCTCTAGGGTATTTCTACCCCCTTCTAGTTTCGGTGCCTTGGAAATACCTTACAAGCACAATAGGCCCATTTTTAGGGCCCTGGCACCAGCTCTATGCACTCTTCCTAACCGTTTTGAAGCATTATTAGACTTGCCAGATATAGATTGACGCTTGACCCCTTTAAAGTCTTCTGACCTGGGGGTTGTGGCTCCGCTATCAGCCACCTCTCTTGAATCTAGCACGCCTTGTTCTGCCCTAGATAAGGTATCTTCAGTCTCTAACACTGATAATAGCTGCAGTGGTGGCTGCACCCGGGGTTTGCAGTTTTAATCTTGGAATGTGGCAGAGGTTCGTGATAAACTCTCTAATGATGACTGGTTGAATTATATTACTAATTTTTGCATTATTTGTTGCCAGGAAACTTTGGCCTCCAACACTGTCACATTAAATGGGTTCATAACTTATTGCTCTCTCACACTTACCTCATCATCAGGAAGAGGGAAGGGGGCTTAGTGATTTTTTTTTCATGTGAGTTAGCAGATTTCAAGATTAAGGAGATAGCCTCTTTCCCTAATCTTCAAGTCTTACATCTGCAAAAAGCTAAAGTGATCAACCTGATCCTAATTAATTTCTAATACAATTACTTTGCCCTAAAAACAGCAGCAATTGTTGAGGATTTGGAGAAGGCATTGGCAGTATTTTATAATGGGCAGGAGAAATCTTTTGTCCCACTAATTTGGGCAGGTGATTTTAATATTTCAAAATGCCGGTTTAGCGGGAAACGCATTTGTGTTTTTTATAATTCGCAGGGGGAGGTAAAAGGACATTTCTTCCACTCTGTGTAAGGCGAGGCCATTAACAGACTAATTACATCCCACAGCCTAGGTGACGCCTTGGACATATTGGATTATAATGATAGCAAGTCCCCTTTACTGAGAGAGGCAGTGGGAGTACAATTGACTTTTTCTTAATATCCTCTATCTTGGCTTATAATGTGGGGCTTTTTAAAGTGCACTGCCTACCATTTAGTGACCATAATCTCATCCACTTTAGTTTGCATAGTTCACCAAAGGCCACTCGTTTACCTATTGCATATAAGGCAAATAAGGGGATTCGCCTGAAGTTGAATAGTGGAAATCCACAAGCCTTCCTTAATAACAATCAAAGATGGGAGGGATGATTTTACTTCTTGTGTATCCTTAGATAGGTTATCTGATGTTATTCTTCAGAGTTTCGATAACGTTAGCAGGGCTGTGGTGAGTCAATTATCCTCTAGCATGCAGAAAAGAGAAGGTACTACAAAATCCTGGTTTAACTATGAGTGTACGGCGGCACTTAAAGAAATAAAAATGGCCATCGCCTCTATGCCCCGTTGTTAGAAATGGGGTCTTTGGTTGACAGCCAGGTTACCCCCTGTTCAAGCAAGGACCCTCACTCTAGTCAGGGTAAAAGAGAATCACCATCAGCCAACCCCTGCTTACCCCTTTGGTAGCTTGGCAGAGCAGTAGGCTTAACTTCAGAGTGCTAGGTGTAAAGTATTTGTAACAACACACACAGTAACTTAATGAAAACACTACAAAATGACACAACACAGGTTTAGAAAAATAGGAAATATTTATCTAAACAAAACAAGACCAAAACGACAAAAATCCACCATACACAAGTCAAGTTATCAATTAAAAATCAAAAAGAGTCTTTAAGTAGTTTTAAAAACACACTAGCGCTGCTAGAGTGAAAATGTACCTGGTGCGTGTCAAAAATAACCCCGCACGGGAGGGTGTGTGTCAAAAATAACTCCGCACGGCGGTACGCGAGTCGAAAATCCAGCCGCACGATGATCCGAAATCCCGCAGCGCAGGTTGTGATCTCCCAGCCTCCGTCAGCGATGCTGCGCATCGTTTCTCCTGCTCCGTGCGTCGATTCTTCGGTCGCGTTTCCTGCGAGCGTCGTTTCTCAGCTGCGGAGCTGGTAGCGCGTCGTTTTTCTCAGCCGCAGATCGGATTCGCATCAATCTTTTCCCCGCACAGCACTCTGTGCGTGGATTTTCTTGTCTTTAGGCTGCCAGCTTCTCCTTTCAGGGTCCCAGGAACTAGATGAGCACCCAGGGCAGAGTAGGAGTCTCTCCAGAGACTCCAGGTGCTGGCAGAGAGAAGTCTTTGCTGTCCCTGAGACTTCAAACAACAGGAGGCAAGCTCTAGATCCAGCCCTTGGAGATTTCTTCTCAAGATGGAAGGCACACAAAGTCCAGTCTTTGCCCTCTTACTCTGGCAGAAGCAGCAACTGCAGGATAGCTCCACAAAGCACAGTCACAGGCAGGGCAGCACTTCTTCCTCAGCTATTCAGCTCTTCTCCAGGCAGAGGTTCCTCTTGGTTCCAGAAGTGTTTCTAAAGTCTGTGGTTTGGGGTGCCCTTCTTATACCCAATTTCTCCTTTGAAGTAGGCCTACTTCAAAGTAAAGTCTCTTTGGAATGTGAAATCCTGCCTTGCCCAGGCCAGGCCCCAGACACTCACCAGGGGGTTGGAGACTGCATTGTGTAAGGTCAGGCACAGCCCTTTCAGGTGTGAATGACCACTCCTCCCCTCCCTCCTAGCACAGATGGCTCATCAGGACATGCAGGCTACACCCCAGCTCCCTTTGTGTCACTGTCTAGTGTGAGGTACAACCAGCCCAACTGTCAAACTGACCCAGACAGGGAATCCACAAACAGGCAGAGTCACAGAAATGGTATAAGCAAGAAAATGCTCACTTTCTAAAAGTGGCATTTTCAAACACACAATCTTAAAATCAACTTTACTAAAAGATGTATTTTTAAATTGTGAGCTCAGAGACCCCAAACTCCACATGTCCATCCGCTCCCAAAGGGAATCTACACTTTAATCAGATTTAAAGGTAGCCCCCATGTTAACCTATGAGAGGGACAGGCCTTGCAACAGTGAAAAACGAATTTAGCAATATTTCACTGTCAGGACATATAAAACACATTACTGTGAGGGTCATTACAACTTTGGCGGGCAGCGGTAACCGCCGGGCGGCCGCCAATGTGGCCGCACTCCCGCGGTGCCCATTTGGACATCCCCGCTGGGCCGGCCCATGCCAGTGGCATGGGCAGTGCAGGGGCCCCCAGGGGCCCCACGACTCCCCGTACCGCCAGCCTTTTCCTGGCGGTTCATACCGCCAGAAAAAGGCTGGCGGTCGGGGACTCGTAATCCCCTGGGCAGCGCTGCGGATTGTCACCGCCGGGGCTAAAGTGGCGGTATACCGCCGGCCCCGGCGGTGCGACCGCAGCGCTTCCGCCGCGGTCGTAATAGGGCAGGAAGCACCGCCAGCCTGTTGGCGGTGCTTCCGTCATTTTAGCCCTGGCGGTCTCAAAATGACCCCCTATATGTCCTAACTTAACCATTCACTGCACCCTGCCCTTGAGGCTACATAGGGCCTACCTTAGGGGTGTCTTACATGTAAGAAAAGGGAAGGTGTAGGCCTGGCAAGTGGGTACACTTGCCAAGTCGAATTTACAGTTAAAATTGCATACACAGACACTGCAGTGGCAGGTCTGAGACATGATTACAGAGCTACTTATGTGGGTGGCACAACCAGTGCTGCAGGCCCACTAGTAGCATTTGATTTACAGGCCCTGGGCACCTCTAGTGCACTGTACTAGGGACTTACTAATAAATCAAATATGCCAATCATGGATAAACCAATCATATACACATTTTGTAAAGGAGCACTTGCACTTTAGCACTGGTTAGCAGTGGTAAAGTGCCCAGAGTAACAAAAACAGTAAAATCAGAGTCCAGCACACATGATCAACCTGGGGAACAGAGGCAAAAAGTTAAGGGAGACCACGCCAAGAATGAAAAGTCTAACACCCGTAATATATTATTACCATGCTGCCATTTTCAATGCGATTCAGAATGCAGCCAGCGGCAAAGCCCCAGGTCCAGATGGGGTCCCAATTGATTTATATAAATACAATATTGACCTCTGGGCCTGCTATTAACTAATGTCCTTAGGCAGCTGTTAAAGGCAACCTGAAGGACTCCTGGAAAGAAGCTATGATAGTTCCCATCTTTAAAAAAAGTGATCGGAGTTCACCTACATGCTATCGTCCGCTCTCCTTATTAGACTCCGCGGTGAAGCTCCTTGGGCGGGTCATTTTAGATAAATTAGAGATTTGGGAAGAAACCTCTGTTTTCCTTTCGCTGTTACAATACGGCTTAATATCTAAATTGGGGACAGTGAAGCAGGTGTTAAACCTAACCCTCATTTGAGGGAAGTACATGAAAGCCAGGAGAGGTTTGCTTCATATGGCATTTATGGACCTCTCCTGTGCTTTTGACCTGGTGGACAGGCATACGTTATGGGTCTTAATGGATAAGGCAGGGATTGATCATCCTCTTGTGGATTTAGTGCAATGCCTTTATACTGGTAAAACTACTAAGGTGCGTTATACTCTTTCTGGTGATTGTACGGAATCAATTGGGGTATCCAGAGGAGTGAGACAGGGCTGTATTCTTGCTCCTTTTTTATTTTCATTATAAATTAACTCCTTAGGTCCCTTCTCAGAATTATACAGTCCAGACATCCCCCAGTTCTTCTTTATGCAGATGATGCTGTTCTTTTGGTGTTAACTGCCAACGGCCTCCAAAAATTGTTAAATGGGTATTATGACTTTGGGGGTTATTACAACTTTGGAGGAGGTGTTAATCCGTCCCAAAAGTGACGGTAAAGTGACGGATATACCACCAGCCTTATTACGAGTTCCATAGGATATAATGGACTCGTAATACGGCTGGTGGTATATCCGTCACTTTACCGTCACTTTTGGGATGGATTAACACCTCCTCCAAAGTTGTAATAACCCCCTTTATGTCTAAATTAAAACTTAAGGTCAATTTTCAGAAATCATTTATTATGACCTGCGGCCCAAAAGCAACCAAAACAAAGGCCTTCTCCATTGGAGGAACCAAGTTAATGAAAGTCCTCTCCTTTTGTTAAGTGGGTATTCTGTTTGATGCTCGTGAGTCTTGGGAGAGGCAGATCGCCCAACAAGCACTCAAAATGGGAGCAGCCTCTGACGCCCTATTTAGATTTACTAGCCGGCTTGGCCACAAACCTATTAGGGAATTGGTCCAGGTGTACAGGAGTAAATGCTTCTCAATTAGGGTGTATGGCACTGGGGTGTGGGGTTGTGTATCACTGGTACGAGTACAAGCAGTCGAGAATAACATTCTGGCGGTCATTCCAACCGCGGCGGGCGGCGGTAGCCGCCCGCCATGCGGTTACCGCCGAATGACCGCACAGCGGTCAAAAGACCGCAGCGGGCATTCTGGCTTTCCCACTGGGCCGGCGGGCGACCGCCAAAAGGCCGTCCGCCGGCCCAGCAGGAAAGCCCCAGCAACGATGAAGCCGGCTCAGAATGGAGCCGGCGGAGTTGCTGGTGTGCGACGGGTGCAGTGGCACCCGTCGCGATTTTCAGTGTCTGCTCTGCAGACACTGAAAATCATTATGGGGCCCTGTGAGGGGGCCCCTGCACTGCCCATGCCAGTGGCATGGGCAGTGCAGGGGCCCCAGGGGCCCCACGACACCTGTTCCCGCCATCCTGTTCCTGGCGGTATTTACCGACAGGACCCGGATGGCGGGAAGGCGGTCGGAATCCCCATGGCGGTGCTGCAAGCAGCGCCGCCATGGCGGATTCCTTGGGCCAGGGGTAAACCGGTGGGAAACCGCTGGTTGCCCTTTTCTGACCGCGGCTTTACCGCCGCGGTCAGAATGGCCCTGGAAGCACCGCCAGCCTGTTGGCGGTGCTTCCGCGGTCCCCGGCCCTGGCGGTCATGGACCGCCAGGGTCGGAATGACCCCCTCTGTGTCGACTGCTAGCGCTGCCACAATGTACTGCAAGCTTTATTCTTCATCTAGAATGAGGTATGGACTATATTGAGGATTTTGATGCTGTGGCCCCTTTGTTGTTATGGATAAAAATATGGGGCACCCTAAAGGCTAATTTTTTGCGGCTAGTATTAGCAGACTGCCTAAAGCTGGATAATTGGCATACCATCCCATGGTTATCTGTCTTATGCTGAAGAAGGGTGCATCACAAGGGCCCTAAGTATGGTCTCAGTGCTGAATTTTATGCAATTTGATAATATCTCAGGGGAAAACATGTACCTGTTATGGTTATCTAATCCCCAGAACAGGTTTTATGTGACAAGCCTGAGGCTCAACTTCATTCATCATTTGGTTGCCTTCCCAGTGGCTGGTTCAAAAGAAACTTTGTGCAGCCGATGCCCCTGTGATGGTGTTTCCACTCAATCCATGAGGCACTTTGGGGGATGATGCCAAAATTCCGCGGCCCCCATTCCGAATGGAGCCGGCGGTGTTGCGGCGGTGCGACGGGTGCAGTTGCACCCTTCGCTCTTTTCACTGTCTGCCATGCAGACAGTGAAAAGCAGGCCGGGGCCCTGTTAGGGGGCCCCTGCACTGCCCATGCCAGTGGCATGGGCAGTGCAGGGGCCCCCAGGGGCCCCAGGACACCCCTTACCTCCAGCCTCTTCCTGGCAGTGTAAACCGCCAGAAACAGGCTGGCGGTAAGGGGGTCATAATCCCCAGGGCAGCGCTGCTTGCAGCGCTGCCCTGGCGGATTATCACCGCCGGGGGAAAATCGGCGGGGGAAGCGACCGCGGCTTTACCGCCGCGGTCAGAATGGGAAATGAAGCACCGCCAGCCTGTTGGCGGTGCTTCCGTCATTCTTGCCCTGGCGGTCCAAGACCGCCAGGGTCAGAATGACCCCCTTTATGTTCTTCTGTAAATTGTATTCTGAGCTTTGAGGTCATTTTCTTTGGCCCATTTAAAAAAGTTTACACTTTACGTCTCATACAAAATGGCCTGAGGTATTTGCAATCTGCTGTTACACCAGAAGTCTGTTATGGTGTAGTGAATTTTATTAGGGCCGTCTTAAAATCACAGAAGCTATATGGTTATGGGGTCTGAATGTTTAGTCAGTCTCCAAAATTCACACGTTTAAGACAAATGTTTTAAATATTTAACTATTGTGTTTTAACACATTTTCTTTAAACGTTGATGATGATTCCTTAGCATGTTGTCAGTTCTATGGGCTGTACTGTTTATGCACTTCTAGATGGGAAGCTATCCGCAAGCCTGTTTCCCTTATTATATACTCGGATAGTCTAGTTTTATTGATTAATATGTAGTGTTTGTTTTTAATGTTTTGTTTTTTGTACCCTGAACTTAAATATTTATGCCTATGTTGTTGTTTTTGCACTTTTATGGCCCAATTGGGGCTGAATAAAGTTATTTTGATAATAATGATGATAACCTTAGGCATTGCATTACGTGCTTCTTCATTTTCTAATTTAAGACAGTTCCTGGCATTCATCGCTACAATATATATTGCCCCATTCTATGGCAACTAAGCCATGAACAAAAAAGACACATTAGAATATCAGGACATGCAGCATAGGGGAACATGCAATTGGCAGATTGAAAATCACATTCCATATGCGTGTTGGTGCTGTGATGTACATCCTTGAAAAATACAGTTGACGGGTATTATAGTGTACCGATGAACTGTATGTGGTGGAACCCTGCAATGAGGTGCTGCATGATGTTTGACACTTGGGAACACAAGGGGTCTGATATTAAGAAGGATGATATAGTTGCCTGCCCACCTAAACTTCAAGATTGTGGGCATACCCATATTTGTGCAGGGGTCGGAATTATTAGTTGTGTGACCAACACCCCGGAACCTCAAAACCAACACCCCGGAATCTTTCACCGAACTGAAAAACAAGGTCATACATTGGCTACATGTAAATGCTAGGTTTGCATTTCATATGATACCTTCGATACTGATGGTGAGGACGGTGGGGTGGGTGGGATCGTTGGAGAAGCTCGGCATGGGGGACTGTATTGTTATTAATTTTAATTCACCCGCTCTTGTCCAGCAGCTCTCTTTAAATGTCCACAGACCCTATCCTTCAGCAGGGGAAGTTTCCCTGTGTAGACTGCAAGTGTTCTATCCCCCAGCAGCTACAGCTGCTAATAGTGAGCCGTTGACGGCACACAGAGTCTACCCCGGCATCCAGCCACATTCTGACCCTGAGTCAGGTCGTAGACCTTCCTCAGCTTCTCTCTCCGAGGTAGATTGACTCAGTGATGGACTACGTGGAGCAGGAATGAGTTGCTATGAGACTGAGCATATTGTCCACCCAGTTCCTAGTGCATTTACTCCATTCATACCATCTACTCTGACAGATCCCTGTAATCCGGGATTTAGTGAGAATATCATCTTTGGAGCCAGTGAGGAAGGGGGATCCTTTGCGACAAGCGCACCCTGCAATCCTGTGTTTATTTCTCCTGTTAAGTTATTGGACATGAATATGACTGGTTTTGTACCTAGCGGGGTGAATAATCTACAGGGTAAGAAAGAAAAGGGTCAAGTCATGATCATGGAGGACACCAAGCTTTCTAGCTGTATTCCCCCTATTAGAGAGCAACCCCCGGGTGAAGCTTGGTAGGAAAAAACAGACGCATTTGATACTGTTCTTAGTTGGAACATAGCAGGGCTGGAGAGCAAAATGCAAATTCCAGGATGGGGCCAATTTATAGATGAACATCAGATATGTCTATTCCAAGAAACACGAGCATTGGGGCCCAAATATAGATCAGGCTTTAAAAGCTACTGGGTTCAGCGCTTAAGGCGTCTTCTGGGAGACCATCGGCCGGGCTACTCATATGGCTAAGCTGTTCTTTCAGGTGTAAGGTTGAAGTTGTAGATATGGGCTGCCCTGATTTGCAGGCCTTACTAGTATCGACCCTCAAGGAGAGACCTTTACTAATAATCAATATCTATAACAGGAGTGTGGGCAGTAGTTATGATTCTGACGCTCTGACCATACTGGATAGCTTTCTTCATAGTAACATTTCATCCTATTTCATCTTAATTGTCGGGGACTTTAACATTACCTTCGAGCCCTACCCTCTGGTCCAAGAGTTATATAAAGAAGAGGATGCCTATTGGGGCATCCCCCAGTTAGTGTCAAGTAAAAGACTTAGATTGAATAGAATAGCGCACCAAGTTGCTGATATTACACTAACACATGGTCTCCGAGTTTGCATCGGTCGCTCCCGTTCAGATGCCAACTCGCACTTCACTTTTAGGCGTGGAGCTCACAGGAGTCAGATCGATTATATTTTACTTGACATCCGACTGTGGGGCCATATGTCTGACATGAAGGTGCAAGAACATGAAGAGAGTGACCAAGATCCACTGATCTTATCGACTAGGGGACTGCTGCCTTCGCTTGAAGTTGCCCACCCTAAGGCATATGCACAACAGCTCGCCCTGACAAATAATAGACGTAATGTCAAATGGGAGTCTGTTATTACCTCCTCTGGTTCCCTTTCATTAATATACAATTTATTAGCAGACCAAATGGAGCACATGCTTTTGCATCTAGAGGACGGTGACGGGCTTTTAGCAGCTCACACTGAACTGTTCAACTCTTTAAAGTACCTTCTCACAAAAGAAATCATTAGTAAACCTAGGAAAAAGTGCAGTGCAAGGTGGTTTAGCAACACATGCAGGGAAGCCCAGCATAAGCTATTGAGAACACTGAAAGAGGGTCATGCAGATTATATAAGACAAGCAAGGAAGGACTACAAACAGGAATGTCGTAGGGCGCGCAGGAGCTGGGAGGAGGTCAGATGGGTAGCTATCCTGGAGACTGCAAAAGTAAACGATATTTCCAGGTTCTGGAAATTGATAGCAGATGACAGTAGAGATTCATCCCCCCCACCTGGTACCTCAATCCCCTCTGCAGCGTGGGCTGAGCATTTTGGTTGACTATATGAAGGGCCATCCGAAGCTACCTTTAGGAACCTTGACGATAGCTCGATTTCCGGGGCCACCCGATCAAATTCACTCTAGCTGAAACCAGAGCTGCAATAATTTCACTGAATTGAGGAAAGGCCCCGGGTCCTGATAAGATCCCGGGCAACTTATATAAGACAAGACCTGATATAAGGGCCTCTTACTTAAATTTAATCTGTAATGCAGTTGTGGCAGGAGCACCGGTCCCACCCTCTTGGAAAGGGGCCGAGATAGTTCCCATCTTCAAAAAAGGCAGTCCCAGTGATCCTGCCAATTACCCTCCGATATGTCTACTTGACAACTCCCAAAAAATGTTTGCGAAGGAAGTCTTGTTCCATCTTGACGAAAGGATTTCAGAGTCCGAAGCTACATCCGATCAACAGGACGGGTTCAGACCCGCAGTTAGCACCATAGATCAAGCCCTGAGGTTCCTGGCAATCAAATGGAAGAATGTGGACCTGGGGGGGGGGGAATCTGTATGTGGTGTTCATTGACCTCAGAGCTGCATTTGATTTGGTCCCCAGGAACTTGTTATGGTTGACACTATCCAATATGGGAGTTCCAATAGGCCTTCTGAAACTCATTGTTCGATTGCATGAGAATACCTACGCACAAATTAGGTGTGGAAAGGACGGCGAACTGACAGACCCTGTAGCTATCAAAAGAGGAGTCAAACAAGGTTGTGTTTCAGCCCCTACCCTCTTCCTCCTATACATAAATAATTGTGTTCAATATTAAGAGAATTGCACAAACGATTCGCCCAAGCTGGCTGGGAAGAAAATACCATGTCTGCTGTATGCGGACGACACTATCCTGCTAGCCAAATCACTGATGGGAATTCAAAATTTGGTTAATCAATTCTGTGTCTTCTGTAGAGACTACGGTTTGGATGTTAATGCTAAGAAAACAAAACTCATGATATATAGTGCCTCAAGAAAAAGATTACGTGCAAGAATAGTAATGAATTCAATTCCGCTGGAAAGAGTTGCAGAGTTCGATTATTTAGGCATTAGGCTAACGGACTCTGGCAGTTGGGAGGATGCTATTGGTAAAGGGGCACTCATTATAAGCCAAAGAGGTGGGGCATTAGTATGCAAGGCTAGAACTGCAGCGAGCCCCCCTTTGAATCCAATCTCTGAGATTTATAAAGTCCAAATCCGTGCTGCGTCCCTGGACGGAGCGGAACTTTGGGGTTCCCACAGAAAATTGGATCTTTTACAAACCAAAGAAAATCACTTCCTTAGACACATATCCAGGTTAGGGAAGGGTACATCAATGACCCCTCTCAGACTCGACTTAGGACTAAACAGCATCAAAGCCACAGCGGGTCTGAGACCGCTTTTTTACTGGATCCGTTTATGGAAAACTGACGAACTTGAACCATTTAGGGTGGCGATAAGAGAACTTACAATATCCTCACAGGTTTGGGAAAAAATCCTTTGGCTGAAGGAGATGAAATCTGCCTCGGATAAGCTAGGTTTCTCTCACTATTGGAAGCACCCCGAGTTGATCCCTGCTAACGCTAGACAACTTGTCAAAGGGAGATATTGGGAAAAAAACAACGAAGAGCTTTTCTACCGTAATAGGGTGGGCAAGTTAACAGTAGAATTTTTGCAAGTCAAACATGAACCCAGGCCCGAGAACCTCATGGACCTTCCTATACCTGCACGTGCCAGCGCTTTATTTCTACAGCTAAGATACAGCACTTTGCCCGTCAATAGCTTTACCGCCCGTTGGTCAACAAGTAATCCCACGACTGAGAGATGTATATTTTGTCACCAATACAAGGAAACAGCTGAGCACGTGCTGTTCTTCAGCCCCCTATACAAGAGGGAGGTGGATCATTCCTCTGTGTAAAGTCTTACTACTGCAGGACCGAGCTAATGCTTTCAGAATATGCTAATATGATACATCCACATTGGCAGTAAGCTCAGTTACCAAATATTTGTCTGTAGCTTGGTCCATTCGCCATAGGTTAACTTTAGCCCTGGGGCTCTAAGCCGGCTAGGTATTTTTTTGTCTACAGATGGGGATTTTAATTAGATATATCTATTCTCTCTTTTTAACACTTAGACGTGCTATGTATCTTAACTCTGATGGGAATTTCACTTAATTATTGTGTGTTTTTTTTGAAATTTTCGGATCACTAGGTCTCTCTTGTGAGAAGTTAAGGCCTTATTAGTCCATATAGATTATTTTTTTGTTTAATTGGCATGCATCTTATAAATTATATTGATATGATAAGAAATGTATCAGTCCACAAATCGATCATGTTATCGGTTTCAGTTTTATGGAATGTATTAACTGTATTTATTCGAACGATGGACACAAGTTTTTACTATTGCCATATATGATTGTTTTAGTGTATCCACGAATCGATTATGTTACCGGTTTTAGTTTTAAGGAATGCACTAACGGTATTTATTCGAATGTTGGCCACAAGTTTTTATCATTGTTATGTATGATTGTCTTATTGTATTTTAATGGTCTAAATTTTAGACCGAATAAATAAATAAAATAAAAAATATTAGTTGTGTGAAGTTTATTTCAGTTGATAATTATCCACCCAGGACACTTCTAATCATGCTGGTAGGTAACAATTCCAAGGTTTGTTGAATATGGTGGAATATTTACCACATTCATTAAATGCCATTACCTGGGGTGATATATTTACTGGATGCATTACATACCTCCTATTCTGAGTTTACAACTTGGAACTTAGACAAATGTTGCAGAATCAGTATTTAACACACCAATTTCTGCATGATTACATATTGAGCGGAGTAGTCTGGGGTATTTCATATATAGGAATAACCTGGAATGAGATATTTAATGGGTCTGGTAAATACCCCAAATGCTGTGTTTTCAACTTGGATGTGAGGCATACCATGCAGAATGGTGCCTAACAAAAACATTGCTGCATGTTTTGCCTCTTTACACTATCAATTTCAGCAGGTTTGATGTGAAAGAATCTATCAGTGGAAATAATTCTAACAGTGCTGTAATTATGAGATTGGGGCTTGTACTGGGATTTGAACTTAGCCATGATGTTATAATCATGGCCTTTGGCCTTGATTACAAAACTTTTTTTTTGTAAAGCATTATTTATCACAACAGATAAGTAAGATAAGTAATGATACACTGGAATTTTAGAAAAAGTATTTTTATTGGATTTTCCTTTTAATAAAACGTTAACAAAATACAATCGGAAATTTTCCCCAACAACGAATGGCCATAGGGTTATTCCAGAGCACAATACCTGGTGGTGGCGTGGAGGACTGGGTTGGCTAGGAGCACAGTACATGATGGTGGCACGGAGGACTAGTGTGGAAGCATAAACACAAAAATACTCAATCTGTAATGTGGGTAGGGTGTGGGCGAAGCATGGCTTCTCTGGCGGTTATTATAATTGTGGTCTCTCAACAGGCAGCGTGGCTTGATGCTATACAAGAGTGTTTTATTAGGCCTTGTGTGCACTGATGAGAGGGTCAGGTCGTGAGCACAGGGGGTAATGCAATGGGCTTTTATTTACTTGAGTTTCCCAGCAAGAAACAGGGCATGAAGTGGATTTTGGGTTTGCCACACCAAAATCTTCATGTTGTGGGATTAACGTGTTTTTGTTTACCCAGTAACATTCACCGAACCTGCTGGATTTTATTGGGTGAAAATGTAATTGTCAGATTTTAAAGAAAAACTCATAATTCAGACACAGAACAGCCAGTGGAGAAGGAGGAGGGCCCTGAAGAGTAACACATTAACCATATCTTTTCCAATGTGTCATCCACATCCAGCAGCAGTCAGTTCCAAAACCGTCAATAAAATTGTTTTATGCATCTAGAAGTTGGTGAGCACTAGGGCACCAACTACAGGGAGGTTTTATACAGTAGAGACAGTTGTGGTGCCCATGCTAAAGTCTAACTGGTGTAAAGAATACAAACACATGTTTCTGTTAAGACAGTTTAGGCTAACCACTGAAAAATAAAATACAGTATTCAGAGACAGCCCCAAACACCTTACCAGACCTGAAAGTAATGCTTAGTTACCTCACTGAAAGCAGAGCATGGCTGGATGAAAGGCTGTAATGTTGTTATTTATGATGATTTCTATAATTTGATCATGTGGAAACACAGCCAGAATCACCGTTTTTGATAATTACAACAACATTTAGCGGACTCTAAGCTTGCCCATCACAGGAATCTTAAGTGGGTGGTTGATGAGCACCAGGTCTTCCTGAAAGTCCAACAGATGATCACAAGAACAATGGATCACCTGCCCATTAGACGAACCAAGGTGGATGCAAGAACAAGGAAAATAATGAGTTTTCAGAAATCTTTAATTTTTTGGTGAGGGTGGGGAGTTTCATACCTCTTCAGCGAAGAAGGAATATGAGTAACAACAGTGAAAACAATTGTTTGATGTCTCCAGTATTAAGGGGTTGCCATTTAATTACCTCCAAACAGGACAGAAGTGAAGGGACCAAAATTGTGTAAGGAAACTCAGACTGGTGGCCAATCTTCAAAAATACTAAGTGAGGTTTGGGTCTGGAAAGTGGCTCAGTGAGAACATAGGAAGTGACAGAGGCTCTTGCTGGAGGAAAAAAACAACATTCTGTGTTGTTTGCAGAAGGTAACAATTAATAGTTTCCCAGTGGCTATGTTGAGTGTCCCATGTGCCAGTATGAACTTGGTTGATGACAAGCTGGTGTCTCCAGCAGAAATCGGGCTGAACAAAGTCCATTGCTTGACTGATGCCCACAGTGAGGTGTGTTAGCATTTGAAGTGGTAGCCCTGATGTAAGGGGTGCTGCCAAGATAAAGGCAGTTGTCAGCCCTGTACAGCCTTTGAACTATTTATTCCTGCAGAATTCTGTATGGAAGGGTGTGCTGGGAGTATTCATTTTGGAGGGGTTTTTCATGGAGGTAGCCTCAGATTACCTGTAAACATAACAATCATTTGTGAGATGAGTGTAGAGTAACCTTGGGGTTTTCTGCACTTTTCCAACCTCACATGAACAGGTATGTAGAAAATCCAACAAGACCCTAAAAGGCATGATTAGAGGATTAGCAAGCCCCTCAAGAGCAACTTAGGTAACTTATTAACGTGTCTATTTTTTTAACTGTAAGGTCATTCTGTAGAAAGGAATAGGTTTCAGTCCCTTTGAGCTTTGTTTGACCAACAACAAAGACCTATATTGAGTTATATGTATAAAGGGTGAAGGAAGTCTCAAGAAACCCTTACACTTTGTAGCAAACTATGTGCTGGTGTAGGCAAAAGATGGCTCAGTGGTTAAGAAAATCTGTAACCTCTGCATACCAAACCAGAACTGACCAATCATTGAAATGATCTGAACACTTTCATGAATGAAGTCAACTGATAGAGTGCCTTAGAAGCCCTATTCCATATACACATAGTAAACAGAGTCCATATGTAGTGCTGAAGAAACTGAATCATTCAAGCACTCTTTTGGACATTTCCCCCCAACCCCCTGTGAAGCCCCCCCCAGACTTAACCACCATAAACTATGACCAGGCTGATATGAGATATTGGGTGAAAGACAAAAAAAGAGAATGAGCTCTGATCTCTGGCCTCATAAAAAGAAAGATGGCTAAGTGAAAAAAATGAACCTCTTTCCGAGTCAGTTGAGCAACAGAAGAACTGCCTCAAGTTGTTTGGCCAATTCTCTGATTTTGTTCTGTCTGACACCTGAACACATCATGTGATCTGTTCATGATTCAGACACTGTTAACACCATGCCTATCAAAAATTAAATTTACAGTCGTTGTGAGGGCTTACATGAAGGACATTGTGCCCAAATTTATGGGTGTGGGAAAATTAAACCCTACAGTAGTGATTGGCCTGGTCTAGAGTGTCTAGTATTAAATGCCACCCCACGCAAAGCAAGACTCACAGAGCTGAATTTCTGTGCCGACTACAGATGAAGATTCCAACCCAAACAATGATGCCTCCCCACAGTAGCTCGTGCTGATGAGGCTGTTGCCTGGAGAAGGGGTTCAAATTTCCCCATTACTTTTAATCTAACTTCAAGATACTGTCATATCACCTCCTCCACCCCAGATAGTCACTTTGAATTTAAAGTAATGCCATTTGATGTAAGGAATTTCCTTGCAACCTTCCAGAGATTTCTTAATTAAATTTGGTCTAGGCCTGAGGAGTATGCGGTCTACACAGCATTGCTGTCTATAGCTTCCGCAAGGGGAACTACCCAGTACACCTCAAAGAAGGACTGGAGGCCCTCAGTAGACACTGACTGGCTGTCAGGTAGCCAATCAGAATGGTAAACAAACAGGAAATGCATAAGAATGATTGAATGACAGCCAATCCGAATTGCTGAAATAGCTGGATGCCTCAGAAATTAAGATCATTTTCAATGGAGCATTCAATTATAATGTGGTACCTATCACCTGAGCTATCTGTGTAAGGAAGGCAGTTCTGTCAAACATGCAGTGACAAGTGGGCTGCTGGGGGATAATGCCTGCCTTTGCAGCAATTTCTTTCCATCCAAGAATGTGGAAGTGTATCTAAAAAAAGGTGAAATCACTTGGAAATGTCCTTCTGCATAAATGGGAGAAAACAACAGAGTGGACACTTCTACAATTGTGAATGATCTAAACCTTTTGGTATCATGAAAACTAAACCAAAACAGCTGCTAAATATTGACCAACAGGAATGATGCAGAAGTTTAGAAGCAATTATTTTCATGGTTTGACACTTCAATTGGACAATATAATTTGCATAATTTTAAGTGAGCCCTCATGTTTGGCCTAACATGAGCAGGTCCACCTTTTGCACCATGTAGTTTATGACTAGTGGGGAAAATCTTCTTGAGCATTTTGACTTTCGGTTATACTAATCCTTGATTTCCCTCATTAGCCAAGACCACTGTTTATCAGTCTGGGAAGTTTGGCCTGATGTTGTAAATTGCTCAAAAAAAGAAGAAGGCATTCATCAAGAATTACAGTTCTTGGTGCACATTTATGAGTTCTAAAATCAACTTGTTAGTTTTTAGAGTTTAGTGCCTGTTCTTCTGCTTTATATTCTTCCTCAACTGTCCTGATTAACTGCTCTGGAGATCTGCTGGCAGTCATCCTTCTGGGTGGTATTCACAATCCTGTTTGTGTGAATTGCATTCAGGATGCTCTTCTTAAGGGTTTTCCTGACATGATCTTCTATTTTGTTAGATTCTCGACACTCCTAAGCCTCACTATCCAAAATGATTTTAGAGGTCGTTTGCCAGATTATAACCCCATTGTGGTACTCAACATCAAACTGATAGCCTTGAAACTGCAACATCCACTTTTCTGTTCCCAACTGAGGATGGGACACTGTGTGGTGAAAAATGGTAAATAGTACCTTGTGATACGTATTTCCTAGAATGGCTTTCCAACAAACGTATAAGTTATTGTGTTCTCTGCCCACAAGATGACTGTGAACTCATGTTGGATCTAAGAGATTCTCTGTTCCCAAAATACCAGGACGTAGCTTGCTTAAGTTACAGGGAGGCAATAACATTTTTTTGTTCCCGACAGCATGACTTTCAACACCCAGGGGCTGAAATTATTGACAACCAAAAGTAAGCAATAGTTTTGTCAATCGGGAGTGCATCCATGGACACCTTGATGTTTTCTTATGTTGAGGTATCCAGCTACATTCTTAAATTATTTTTGCAAATGTCACACGATTTGGGGGTTACCTCCCAGAGTAGTGAATCCTCTTGAAGAAATGTCCTGGTTCAGGGATACTCAGCTGTGCTGCCAGGATCTTTCTATCATACACCCTTGGCGCTGACTACCTGGCCCAAGAACTCCAATCTGGGATTCCCAAATTCATGACCCAACTTGTGAAGTACCAAGCCATTGTTCTTTAGTCTCTTTAGCACTACCTTAAGTCTCTCATCTTGTCATCTCTTGTTGCTCACACAAATCAGAATATAGGCCCTATTATGACATTGATGGTCATGGTTCCGAAACACCGGTGATGGCGGATGGACCGCCGCCGGGCAGGCGGTGCACCGTCATATTACGACCATGGCGGTCAACCCACTGAAACATAGGCAGTTTGCCGACAGTACCGCCAATGCGGCCTGACCGCCGCTGACAGCGGTTATCATCCCCAGCCCTGTGGTAGCCACTGCACTGCCCACCCTATTACAACACTGCAGACCGCCACGATTTCTGGGGCGGTATGACTGCCACCCAAAGCCTGGCAGAAACAGCAACTATAAAAGGACCCACTCACCACCAGGGACACAGGCGAGTCTGCAGAAGCCATAGAATGCCACCTTGAAGTCTTTCCAGCGCTCTTCCTCGTCTTCCTCCTCTATGACAACCAACGCCGACGATGACGCCATTGGTGAGTACACCTGCAGAGCACAAGGGGGGAAAGGGAGAGTTACACAACCACACAGAACATACACACCATGCACGGACTCCAACACGTAGACATGCTCACACACACCCACACACGCTACACAGCAACCATACCAAGACACACACACAAAACACAGCCATGCCAAACACACATGCCACATACACACACTCCAGATCAAAACAACACGACCATGCCAATATCACTAACAAGCAGAGAGACACAAACCAATGCAAATACACAATAATACATACAATGGCCAAATACAAGAAAGAACAGTGTACTTGACAAAGAAAACGCTGAGAAATGCACATTTTACAACACATGAAAGAAGTATGGAAACTTACCTGGAAACAAAAAGACTCCACAAATGTATGGTAAGGAAACCAACAGGAATACTGCTGTTAAAATGTGTATAAATTCAAATCGAATGAATATGTGCAACAAAAACACCAAGGCCCTTAGGCCACTCCAATGTCCAAAAGACTTTAGTGTGCCTGGCAAAGGCCCCAACTTGGCTTCTGACAGCCTAATGGCCTCCACAAGGCAGGGCCATCAATGGGGCAGGCAGGCACCTGAAGAGTCTGTGGGTGGGGGGTTGGGTTTGGGAGGGGGGTCCTTGGTCCTTTGGTTGTGGTCTTGGAGGGGGTGGGGGTTTTACCTATGCTTTGGATGGAGGGGCAGTGGCTTTAGACCTATGTTTTGGGCAGGTGGTATTTTGGGGAGGAGGAGGCTTTTTTTGCTGGTGGAGGGGCAGCAGAGGTAGAAGGTGGGTCATGGGAGGACTTGGAGTTGGACAGACTTGGCCTGGGGAGGGAACCATGATGGTTAGGGGCAACACAAGGTGGGACAGGAGAAGGGTACAGGTCAAAGTGGGCAAGGAAAGGTGGGTGTGCTGCATGTGTCAGTGATTGTGGATGTGGTGAGTGCGGATGTAGTGCAGGGGGTGTATGTATGAGGGTCTGCTGTTGTGGTGACTGAAGGCAACACAGAAGTTGTGACAGGAAGTGGGAGTGTGAATGCAGTGCTGGAAGGTGTGAGTGGTGATGTGACTGGAGGAGGTGCTAGGGGAGACAGGGGCGGTAGTGGCTGATGTTGTGTCTGCTTTTGTGTGTTGAGTGTGTGCATGCTTGCGATGTGATTTGTGGTGCCTGTGTTTGTCCTGGCGTACCTTTTCTGTTGATTTGGATGAGTGCTTGTCTGTATGTGTGGCATGGCTAGGAGAGGGCTTTGGGATGGGGCACAGGTAGCAGTAGGGAGGATGGAAGTACTAGGGACACTGGCTGCCATCAATGAAGAGGCCAGACCCTGAAATGATCTCTGTAGGCCAATCAAGACACCCTCTGGCATTACTCTGCTGCATCTGGGATGCCAGGCCCTGGATGGCATTCACAATCGTTGACTGCCCTACAGAGATGGACCTCAGGAGGTCAATAGCTTCAGCATTGAGGGCAGCAGGGATGACTGGGGCACGGGCAGAGGTGCCTGTGGCAAAAGAGACGCCCACCCTCCTGGGTGAGTGTGCACGGCCAACTGAGTGGGGAGCTACTGGAAGGGCAGTGCTGGTAAGGGGGGTGGAGGATGAGGATGGTGCTGGGATGGTCCCAGTAGGTCCCGCCACCACCAGGGAGCTTTCATCGGAGGAGGAATCAGTATCAGTGGTGTCTGTTCCAGTCTCCCCTGTGGTGCTCCCCTCGCCACAGGTCCCCTAGGCTTCGGTGGTCCCTGCCTCCTGGGTCCTGTGGCGTGCAGCCTCCCCACTCGCTGATGCCCCTACCCCTTTGTCTGATGATGCTAATACACACAAGGATAGGATAGTACAAAAAGGTGGGGAGGGGGTGTAAAAGATGAGAGCATGGGGTCAATACTAATATCCTTTGTGCATTCGTACAACTCAACAACATCAATAGACATTTCTCCACACCTACTGTGCATACTCTCTGATGTGCATACTCAATCATGAAACCTCTAAAATAACACTAAGGTACTACTCTACACTGTCATGGCTCTTGTATACAGGATCATTACTGTGAGAAGTCAGTCCATGAGTGACATTTGCACATTGTCATACCTACCTGTGTCACCCATAATGGACATGAATAGATAGGCATTGGAACTAACTTAAGATCCTGTATGTCCACATCATTGCCTACAATTTGGCACAGTACAAATGCCATTGCACCCTGTTGCACAGCTCACCTATCCCAGCAACTTTAAATCACAGCACAACTGTATCCTACCTACACTGTCATAGCTACACTAGACATCCTTTCTCCTATGGCTAACACACCCTTTCTCTTCTCAAGCAAACAGTAAGGAAATGTACTCTGTAACTTACCCCCTTGTGGCTGCTGTGTGGCCCTCAAGCGCACATCCAACTCCGGGTAGGCCACCACCAGTATCCGGGCCATTGGGGGATCAGGGCCCTTCCTTGTTGGGAGGCCGTCCCCAACTGGGCCTCTGCGGTCTTCCGAGCCAAGTGTCTCAGGTCCTCCCACCACTTCCTGCAGTGGGTGCTCCACCAGTGGGTGGACCCCCAGGGTCCGCACTTCCTTGGCAATGGCTTTCCACAATCCTTTTGTTTGATGGGTGCTGCCCTACATGGGAGACACAGAAGGAAAGGCACATTAATGTAGAAACAACAACCTACGACATTCATTTGCCTACTAACAGTTCACATATCAGCATCGTACACGACTTCACACTTCCTCAACATTCCTGGCAATCATTTCTGAAGCTACATCCTCCGCTGGAATATCCTGCATACACATACTAACAGACTTACATACCCATATATACCAGTATGCAAAGTACCTGCTGTTCTGGAGCCCCAAACAGCTTTGGGTACAGGGATAGGACCCCATCCACAAGTTTCTCGTGTTCTTCCATTGTGAAGGCAGGGGCCCTACCCCCAGTAACACACACCATTGTGGCTCCCAGGAACACAACACAGCAGCACACTCAGTGGAGGTCTTGATGGGTGGAGAGTCAGGAGTCAAGTAAGATACACTGTAGAAACTGGCGGTCACAGCTGCAGCGGTCTGCACCGTCACCCCCTGCGATAATCATCATTGGTCCCTGTATGCCATAGACATCAATGTTAACCAATGAGGAGTTGCACAGTGATTCCGACCGCCTTTCCCCATGACGGCATAAGCAGGCAGAATGAGCTCACTGACATCTGTCCCCTGCATGCAGGACAGACAGCAGCCATTTTGCACTGTTACTGTTACGACAATATAATTTTACAGCGTCACTACACATTTCCATCATGGACTTGTGATAAGTTACGGTCTAGTACTGTGTACAATACAATCAGGCAGTATAAACTTTGAGTGTGCACAGATTTAGAAAATGACATCATGACAGATTAGAAGAAAATGGCATTTTGATGGTGACTGTACACTAGCAGTGAGAGACAACGATTTCTCTGGAGCAATCCTCTGCAAAACCCGGATGTATGTGCAAATAACATAAGTATTTCAACAGCTCTGCACTTTGAAGTCTGCTTTTCATGCAAAAAGTGGTAGCAGATGTGATGTTCATTCTCCATTTGTGATCATGTAGTAGGATGTATGAAGTGTAATAGTTGACACTCTTGTGTTGTGTGCCATGTGTAGATACCAACCACTGTGGAGGGTAAGACATGCACCTGTGTACTGGCCCCTGGTTGACTTAGAAATGATGGAAGAATGCCACATTATCTCCAACTATCGACTGAACCATGCTACAATCAGGGAGCTTTGTACCCAGTTGGGGTGTGATCTGTTGCCAGCCATTTGACAACCTACAGCCATTCCACCAACTGTGCAGGTGCTATCCGTCCTCCACTTCTTGGCCACTGGCTCATTCCAGGGGATAGTGGGAATGGCAACAGGCATGTTTCAACAAATGTTCAGCAGTTTCTTGAGGAATGTCTTGTCTGCCTTAGTAAAACATGGAAAGCTACATTCAATTTCCCCATACTGCAGATTTGGCCAGTGTGAAGGCTGGATTCTACGCAATGGGACATATCCCTCATGTGATTGGGGACATAGATGGCACCCACATTGCATAAATACCACCCAGGGCTGATGAGCAAGTGTGCATAAACTGTAAAAGTTTTCACTCTATTAATGTGCAGATAGTCTGCTTATCAGACCAGAACATCTCCCAGGTAAATGCAAGGTTTCCAGGGCCTGTACATGATTTGTTCATCCTCAGGAATAGCAGTGTCCCACGGATGATGGCTCTTCTACAAAGAGTGAGGTCCTACCTCATCGGTGAGTATGATGAGTGTATATGAAATGACTGATACCCCAGCCTTCCTACTCAGTCTATATGTGACATGGTGGATTGTAAATGTCAGTTTACCCTATCCACAGGTAGTTCGGGTTATTCCAATCTCGCCTGGCTACTGACACCAGTGAGGAATCCAAGGAACAGAGCTGAAGAACAGCACAATGAGGCTCATAGGAGGACAAGAAGGGTGATCAAAAGGACATTTGGTCTGTTGAAGGCAAGGTTCAGATGCCTGCACATCTCTGGGTGTTACCTGGAGAACTCACCACAGATTGTGTGCCAGATTGTGTTGGCCTGCTGCATGCTCCACAATATGGCACTAATAAGGAATATCCCATTGCTAGAGGAGGAAGGAGTTAGGGACAAACTGGTGGCAGAGGAGGGAGGATATATGAGTGATGAAAATGGGGATGAGGAAGATGTAGGCACAAGGACACAGCTCAACCATCAGTACTTCAGCTAAGATTATGGTAGGTACATCTCTTCATTCACCATTTGTCATGTTGGAGTAAAGGTTGGGTGCACTTCGTCATCCTTTTCTGATATGAGTAGGTATTGTTCGCAATTGGGTATCAGATGAGTGTACAGATGAGAAGTCTGACAAGTATGTCACCAGTCCCACTGTGATGTTATCTTGTTCATCTGTCTGTGTTGCATATACGTCAGACATCCTATCTACTTCTTAACACATATATGACTAACACATTCTGATTCACATGCATAGTTTTGCCTCTTCTTGTGACTTCAATTGATGTAAATACTTGGCATCCCAGGGTGTGAGCTTTGTAGTACAACTAAAATGGGTGTGTATGACTCAGTTCATTACTGTTAGATGCAACTATTATCTTGTCTCATAGTACCTGGACAGGGTTGTGGTCATGTGTGCAATAGCATTGGATTGTCTATCAATGTGTAAACCTACTTTGTAATTCGTTTAACCATCATGATGAGCAGGTATATACTGTTGCCAACTGTGCAATTCATATGTGATGTACCTTCTGTGCTATCAATTGCAGAAGTGCTGTGGATGATGTCTGACTACTCTTCCCTCTCTGCTACCTAAGGACCCAGGTATGTGTGGAAACTGACTTTGCAGCAGGGAACCAGATGTCAGGATGATACATTCACATCTTGACTGTGTATTGATAATCAATTTCTATAGCATGTCACAATTTTGTTGTACTGAGTGAACACAAAACACCATAAGTTGTGTGTAGGTGTATTTATTGTGAATACCAAATGGTGAATAGGGTGCAATGAAGTGGGACCATGGTGTTCACAAACATCAGTCTGTTAGGCCAAACAGTTGGTAGCACAGGTCTAGTATCCATGTGGCATTTGAAAATGGGGCTATGTCAGTAAAGTCAACAAGGTGTCTCTGTGGCACACAAGGGAGACAGTTCTGGAGAGGTCTATTTCCTGGCAGTGGGGTTTGTCTTGGCTTCAGTCCCTGCAGGATGTCTGGCTCTGTGACTACGTTTGTATGAGGGTTCATCACCTACAGGGGGTGGCTCAGTAGTGGCTTGTGAGTCCTCAGGCATGGCCACCATCTCACTAGCTGCAGCAAATGTATGGTCTGGTCAGTAGGTTGGCTAGTGGAAGGGACCTGGTGGTGGTTGGAGGACTCACACAGGACTGTGATGAGCTCCTGCATCAAGCCTTTCATAGAGGCCATGGTTGCATTGAGTACATGCCACCGCTGCATGGCCTCCTGGTGGTACTCCCTCTGCAGCCTCAGGTTTTCCCCCAGCATGTCTAAGATCTGGCCCATCTTGTCCTGGGTAAGCTGTATGTTCCCAGACCTTGTGCTATTGCCTCGTGGACAGGTGGATCTCTGGATTGCCCCACCTTGTGGCCCTTAGGTGCCCTCCCACTAGCCCTAGCCCTCCTACTCAGTGCACCCACTCCCACTTACACCAGGGCCTTCATTGTCTTGTGTAGTGGATGCTGACTCAGGTCCCTGTACAAATGGGCATACTATGGATTGACGTGGCCTGGTGACACTGGTTTAGGGGTGTTGGGCGACAGGTGTTGTGGTGGCAGAGGTTGTGGGGAGCTCTATGGTGTCCTGAGTGAGGCTGGTGGAGGTGGACTGCCCAGAGAGCCTGGATGGGCCAGGTAGGTCTTTCAGTTCCAGACATCCTGTATAGCTGTCATCACTGGGGTCTTCATCTGGTGGAGGACTGGCTCTACGTGGCACTTGGGTGATTGACAACATTCTCAGTGGCACCTGTGGATAACAGGGATTGTTGCTCACATCTTCCTGATGTACTTTACAGAGGCTGCAAGGTGAGTGCTATATGTCATGCCTCAGTAATCAGCTGAAGTTATACGAGGGGAATGTGCATAGTTAGGTGGCTAAATGGTGATGCATTGTGGGAGTTGTAGTGCTTCATGCTGTACATGCATTGGATGCATTTGGGTGTGTAGACTTAGGGATTGGTGTTAGTGGGGTAGGGTAAGCATGCAGTGGATGGGGATGCTTGCATTACAGATATACTTAATAGAAGAGGATTATAGGTGACTTACCTGTTTCCAGTCATCCAGGAATTCCCTCAGGGTGCAGGATCGCTGAGACCTTCTCCTCCCATGATGTGACCTCCAAGGTAGGAGATGGGGGCCCCCGCCAGTCTTCATGAGGGCGATTTGCTGTATGGATGCCATGGACCGGGCCTTCCCCCTCAGGTCGTTCCACCTCTTCCGTATGTCCTCCTTTGGGCGTGGGTGGCTTCCCACTGAGTTCACCTTGTCGATGATCCTCTGCCATAACTCCATCTTCTTTGCCATGGACGTTTGCTGGACTTGTGCCCTGAACAATGGCTTTACCCCGATGATTTCATTCACCATAGTCCTTAATTCATCATCGGTGAAACAGGGTTGCTTTTGGAGGAACATGGTTAGTGTGAGTGTAAATTATTTTAAGTGAAGTGTGATGCATGAGAGGTGTGCAGGTGTCTGTGATGTCTGTGTGCAGTGCGATTTTCAGAGTGGTCGTGCAATGTATGGTAGTTGTGTAAAAGCTGAGGATTGTGGGTTGTGTGTATGTGTGTTTTATAGTGGTGAGGGTAGGATGTAGTGTGTGTATGTTTTCCAGGGTTGGGGGATTCCAATTGGCCAATGTGCTGTTGTGTTTTAGTGGAGGTCCTGTTTTGGCCGCCGCGTTACGGACCACCAATAGATTACCACCGCTGTGCTTATTTGTGGGTCGTATTGGAGAGCGCTGCCTTTTTCTGGCGTGCCAGTGTGGGTGGTGGACTGCCTCTCAGCCACCATCATTCAGCCTGGTGGTGTCATAATTGCAACTGTATTCTGGCGATTTTGTTTTTGTGTGTCGTAATTGAGTGGGCGGATTACCACCGCCACTGCGGTGTTTTGGCGGCCACGTGCACAACGGTCTTCGGGAATGACCGCCAATGTCAAAATGAGGGTCATAGTGTTTTTAGATAAGAAACTTAGGGATGACAGTCTGATAGCTTCTTATTTTGTACATCCTGAGTCCTAGATGTGTGGAAAAGATAATAATATGCACTGACTGTTTGCTGGTGAAATTAGTGGAACCAATTTAAATCTAGTTTGAACGCTATAGGCCCAGTTTAAGATGGCTATGGCATCATGAATGGTTGGATGTGCGTGCCTCTCCTGATTGATTGCTTACTTGGAAATTATCATGTGCATGCAAATTCTCTTCTTACCCTGTTGTTTGGCATTTTAGAGAAGCGCAATAGCCAGTGGATTAGGAGCTTGACAATTTTGATGTTATCTCTTTCTGCAGCTGTGCCACTGCTGCTCGAATGTGGATTTACCTTAAATAAATGGAAGACAAGAGGCGCCTGGCAAAGCAGGAGCAGTTTGTCTGATTAAATGCTATGACTGGGAGAGTACACTAGAGAGTCGGGGTCTGATGACCGTCTCTCAAATTTACAGAGTTTTGAGTGTCTTTTTCAACATTGTTTTGAGGTGCAATAATACAATTGAATACATTCTTTGAAAAAAGGAGGCCATAAATCCTACCATCTGATAAAGTGTGCGGGTGGGTCTCGAACTTGCATGGACATGGTGTGGACCAGTGGGTAACATGCCCAGATGTCTGGCAAAAGGAGTGCATAATAACTGCGTGTGGTGTGTGTGCTGTGTTCTGGTTAGCTGTGTGTTCCTAACCTCATGTGGCATCTAACCTGTGCTCTGTTAATCAGTTGCTTCAGGCCTGGGTCGCGTGGAATTCATGTCGGGTGGAATCGACAATAGTAAAGCGATTTTGTTGTTATGCTGGCACATATCATGGCATACGTTGACATTATTTTTGTGCATATCAACATCACTACTTTTGATCTCTTACAAAAATGCATTTGCAAGTGTCTAAATGTGACCACCTAGAGTTTCTCATCAATGTGCAGCTTGACGTTTTTGGTGAAAGCCCACTTAGTTGAAAAGATAGTCAACTAATTCAGTACGTCATCAACCATGAATGGTCATGCACTAAGTTTAAAGTGTATCAATTACAGTGTTTCTGCTGTTGGAAACCAAGTAGCATACCCTGATTGCTTTCTTTAAGAATGCCTATGTTTCTACAGTGGTGCAGTTTTGTTGAAACTTGACCTGAAAAGCGCCTCCCAGGGGAATGCGACACTGATCTCAAAATACGGGGATTTGGTTATATGACATACGCGAACTAACACAATATTGATTTACCATAATATTGACAAAAATATATGATTGAGTAAAATATTGTAATTCAATCCAAAAATAAGAAAAAACACAAATATCAATAACAAAAATATTGGCATCAAACATAATGAAAATCACCAATATAGATAACAGAAATATCAATAAACAAAATATTGATAAACCATTCAATACATAGAAAATAAATAAAACATCAAACACAAAAATATCCCTTAAAATAATATTGACTAAAACAAGGAGTACACTACCTCAAAATGATAGCAAAAACAATAGTCTAACCAACCTATTAATGCCACTAACAGTAAAGTCCAACACAAACCAGCAACAGCAAAACTTAAATATTATTTAGTGAATATTAGACCAAATAACTGTCTTACTCTGTCTATAAAACACATTTGAATAAAATAACATACAATAAGACAGATAAATAAAAATATCATAATGTGAAAATTATTAAAACATATATCTCAAAATGCAAAAGCAAATCCACTTAAAACATTCAAAATATTGCATAACATGCAAAATATACACAACATAACATTTCACTTTCATATAAATACAGAATTATTCCAAGAATAATATTACCAACAACAAAAGATACAAATTAATAAACTTATGGCTTTGTAACTGATGTCCATGATGCACCATATCCCCACAAAACAAATCCACGGAAATAGGCAACAATAAACCCCCCAAAATGCAAAAATGTAAGGTCCAAAACTAAATCCAAAGAATTATGGCATAATCCTAGGAAACCATAAAAAAAACAGAAAAAGCAAAATTAAAAAAAAAAACCTTCCAGGAAAACCAAAACACTTAAAAATATTGTTGGTTAAAATATAACCAATAAAATTCCCTTTCCTAAAAAATGCATCCAAAACGGGAACTATCTTCTCCTGCAACTGAAGAACTTGAAATAAAAAAATAACAAAGTAAGATAACCACCCTCACAAAACATACATCACAAAGCTTTACAAACATTGCAACAATACATTGCAAACATTATTTACATAGCCCCAATAACTATTTGAAGTACCTAGAGAAATCGGCTACCCATGTTAGTTGAGCCTTCTCCATTGAAAAGCTTAGAATGCCCCTGGCTACGCATAGACCTCTTATGGCAGGTTATTCCTGTTGTAACAACATTTCTGCATCATTGATCTTTGTAATGTTTGGAGTTATTTCCCCCTGATCCAGCTCTATGCCGCTTGCTCTGCTCCCATACAAAAACTACAATGGTTCCTGGAGGTAATGTACATATATAGCACAAACTGTCAAAAAATAATAATACAACAGAGCCCAACAGAAAAGTCAAAGCCGTTGAAATTCATATTATTGTTTATAGAACCTCCTCCCCTTAAGGCAATTTCTAGAGCAGCTTGTCATCTGTTTTCTAGTTTGCGTGCTTCCCTAATATTAAGTGTGTTAATAATGAAATTCCAGGCTGACTCCGAATGTGAACATGTTGGTCAGCGCCATCAACATGGACCAGAATACATCAATGGGACCGCAGGGTTTCTATAAGCCTGTTTGTGGAAAATACTCCTGCAGTATGCAGTGTCCCTTGGTAGATGTATGTGATGATCACCAAAGCTGTGTAGTCTCCTTGACCTCTTAAATTCAGCATAATTACGAAAGTTTCAAGGGCAGTTCATCAGCTTGAAATGGAGCAGCAGTGATCATTTTGTCATGGAATCGTTCCATACATAGCTATTCAGTCTGATCATCAACAGCACCCACCCTAACCAATACTGTGAGGTTGTCAATTCTGCTAAAAATCCTGAGAATGAACTGAAGGATGACCATGAAGGGTCTGACCTGGGCTGCAGGAGTAGACACCTGGAGCTTGACATTTGCTCCCATGTTGGATGGTCAAAAGTGGCAAATGGACCACTGATTTGGTTAGCGCTACAGAACCTCCTCAGTGGAGGCGTAACCAGGAGAAATATCTATACTTCTCCTAGTTTTTTCTTCTTCCTATATGTGCTGCATTCTGGAGCGCACTTGGAAAAAGGAAAAACACTCCCAGGATTGTGTTTGTGCAGGAAGGTGCCATTGATTTGTTTGGTGCTACGGAACATGAATGTAAGCCTACGTGTGTAAGGAATAAGAGAAGACATGGTACATTATGTCAGTATATAATGCCTAGGATGATGACTTTCCTTAATTACCTACACCAACCATAAGACCAAGACTTAAATGCACATATAAGGTTTCTCACAGTGCTATGTGCTAAATCTTCTTTACATACATTAGGAAGCTACAAAACATAAACATCCTCTTATTTCACATCGGGAGCCATCCTACTTTGACCCTAGAAAATACAATAGGCCAACATTTTTATTCAGGTGTACATTTTTTACAAAATATTATTCATTAGGCCAGGAAACAGCATTCTTACTTCTTTTATATTCTTTCTTTTCGGAGGTATGCGGGTACATTTAATAATGGAACCCCCAAACAATAAACACACTCCAGTTTGAAATAGATTTTAAAGCTTCCTCATTCTAGTTTAATATAAATGATCAAGCCAAAATGCTTTAAAGGTATTATTTCTAAGGATTTGAGGTTTTCCGAACTAGATGCATTATTTAATATTTACTTGCAGTGTAAATTTCTTTGTATTTATTTTAAGGCCCTCAGGGATCCGATGCTGCCTTCTGCACGCCTTTCTTCAGGGCTGAAATGGCATAATACCTTAAAATAAATGTTATTTATCAGAATTCGCACAGTAATAGTTCAAATCCATTTCCAGGGGCATACATTTTGGTGAGAAAACTATTTTTCTTTTGCTGTGTTGGAAATCTGTGCTGGGCTTTGTGTATGAAGTGAAAAATGTGAAAGCACCACAGAATGTTAGCAGCACCGTACCTGTGGTGCTGAGCTACTGCTTATTTCTTATCATGCCTAGAAGTACGGGAAACTGTATGCTTTACTAGGTCACTATCCTGAGATGAGTACAATTCATTTTAAATACTGTTTTAAGGAAAAATACAATGAAGTAACTGCATGTATTCTCCTTTTCAGGTTGAGGTCTGATCGTGATAAATACATTATACTTTATATTAAAAGTAACCTCCCCCTCTGACAAGCTTTTCTCGGTAATTTTTTATTAGGCCTCTTCTTCAGATTAAATATACCTAATAATAATAATAATAATAATAATTATAACAAAAACAATAATAAAGTTAATACCCTATTTTTAAACAGTGCTTTACACTGCACTTCTACTGTTTATAATGCTAAAAATTCACTGATTTTTTTACTACTACACAACTTAATGTAGAGAAGATTAAAAGCGCAAGACATCACATAAAAATGAAGCGTCATCTTTATGAGCCTTTTGTGCCGTCTTTGCATCAGCTTTTGTGTCATAACATGGGTGCAAAACTTTAACTCATATCCATGAGGCAAGGCAAAACCACTTTCCATGTCTTTGAATGGCCACATAGATGTGGAGTAAGGCAAGGTAGCACAGATCGCTGCGTTGCCTTCCTTTGTGCAAGGGAGGCATTCCATGGACGTTGCGGTGGGTATTCGCATACAACACCCATGGATGTCAACGTATTCGCAGATTTTGCACCAAAATCTAACGTTTCCCCAGGGGAGGCGTAACGAGGAGAAACATCTTTATTTCTCCATTTTTTTCATCTTTCTCTGTGTGCTGCATAGAAAGAGAAAAACCCCTCCCGGAATTGTTTTAGTACAAGAAGGTTCCCCTTCCTGCACAAAAACAAACCTGCTTACAACGCAGACAGTCTTGCACCATGGTGCCTGCTTTGACACAGAGCAGCTCAGCAAGATGATTTGCTGAACTCTGTTGTGCCAAAAGGCCATAAGTATGGCCCTCAGAGACTGAAACTTTGTTTGATGGTGTGAAGAAGCAGACTGTATAGACATCCACTGGCTTGAAGCATTTATACCTACTCCGCTTTAACAAACACCCAATCATATTTTTGCTGTAGATGTTATTCTGGATTTTATTTACATAACATTTTATTTGGAAATGCAAACATTTGGCCAGAGTAGCAACTGATGCGAATAGCCCGGTTTTAGTCTACGTGCACCATCACTGAGTGTGCCTGGTGTAATTGTGGTGTGTGCCCTCTTAATAGAAATAAGCGCTGTATGCAGTGCATGAGCCTCATGAGCTGACACAGTACTGTTGCTGCTCTTTGGTTGGCTCATGTGTATGTAATCAAACACTTCACCCATCAAGTTGAGGACTTTAGTGGTGGGAGTCCATGCTGTATTGTCAGTGTCTTTGCAGGAGCACCACAACCTTCCTTTGTTGTGGGCCTGGGAACCCATCACATGGAAATACAGTCTTTGAGAGCACAGCCTTGTGGGAGTTTTCGGGGCGGGGGCATTATGACCCTCTATGATCCCTCAAATTTGGCACCCAGGGGTTGCACTAATGTTTAGTGCCTTTGTAGAAGTAACACAACCTTCCTAGAGTTCAGGGCCTTGAATCGCATGACATGAAAGTACAGTCTTTGAGAGCATTGCTTCGTGGGAGGTTTCTGTGGGATGAGAGCGCACTGTGACCCTCTCTGGTCCCTCCCAGTTGGCATCCTTGGTGGATGCAATAATCATGTGCCACCTCATGAGTGGTGCACAGTTTGCATATGCCAGGAGATTTTTCTTTCCTGAACACCTGCTTCTGAAACATGGTCTGGGTGCACCAAGGCATCTACTTATTTGCACGGTGCTACTCCATTAATACACTGACAAAATACCGATTTGTTCATTGTGCAATAACTTACTTTGTACCTACACAAAAAATATTATGGAAGAGAGAAACAAAACGTTCTGTGGCCTCTTCTAGAATAGCAAAGGAATGGCAGTATTCTAAAATTAGGTGAAGATCCTACCATGTTTCTCTGTGACATAACTATCAGGGGATTGAGCTCAAGTTAATTTACTGACTTTGAGGGTTAACCCTGATGAGGGTTAAGGGCGGCCTGCATTAAGGGATGGGTAGCAGCCACGTTTTGAGTATTCATCTGACCTTCGAACATCCACGCTTCCTGCAGACAAAAACATGCAGTGCTACAAACCTATATAAATGAGCTGCATAAATGTTCAAAACAGACACGTTTCAGTGATATAACACTGATATAACACTCCCTCACCTTATATTCCAGTTTCCTACACTAGTGTTCAGCAGTCGGATCCAGGACTTGTGCTTTGCAGTACCACTCAGTGATTTCAGGTAAAACCAAAAAATCTGTTTTTACAAAATCAACTTTTTATATTTTAAATTGACATTTGATTTTGTAATTGTCCATTTTTGATTTTCATTTCTACCTTTAGATTTTTCAGCTGCGTTTTTATAGGGTGGAAGGGGATCTGGGGAGCATTGACAGCCTCAGCACATCTGAGCTGAGGAAACATTGTAAGGAGGGCGGGCTGAAGCTGGTTAAGGGGTCCTAGAAGGAGGAGTTCTGGATGGTATTCAGTTCAGAGCATGGGAGAGAGTCCACCTGCCACTGTCCTCCACACTGGAGTAAGAGGATGAGGGCAGAGGATGAGGAAGAGGAGGCTTAGAGTGGTGCTATGGGGCCCAATACATATTTAAGTGCCAAAACTTCATAATTATAGGTGGTACTGTCTTCAGACATGACTTTGACAGTAAATCTTCCACCTTAGAACCCTAGTGCTACTAGTGGGACTGAATCGCTGCTTGTGTCACCCACTCAAGTAGCCCTGAAACATGTCCCAGGCCTGCCATTTTAGAGATTGTGTGCAGTTTACACTGTCATGTTGACTTGTCACTAAAAAGCCCTTGCCAAGCTTTAAACTTCCCTTTTATTACATATGAATCACCCCTGAAGCAGGCCCTAGGTATCCCATAGGGCTGGGTGCTGTGCAACGAAAAGGTAGGACATGCACATTTAGGTTTTACATGTCCTGGTAGTGAAAAACTGCCAAATTCTTTTTTTAATACTGAGGGGCATACTTTTCTCATGATCTAACATTGGGATCTCCTTATTACAACTAGTAAGCTGTAACTCCTAAAAGAGAGAAGGGTCATCTGTCATGCTTAGTACCTATGGAGTTATAATGATAAATCCTCCTTCATGGTGAAGTCAAATTTATGGTTACAAGTTTGAAAATGCCACGTTTAGAAAGTTGGCATTTTCCTGCTCTTAGCATTGTGTGCCTGCAGCTGTTCTCCAATACACGCTGGGATGAATGACAGCTGGACTTTGTGCATTACCTCCAGACAGCCACATACAAAAGGAGCTTAGGTGTGACTTATGGGCCATCAACATCCTGATGGGCCATCCTGGGCAGGATGGGAGGGAGGAACTGGGCACAGCCTGACACTGACACCTGAGTATGCTGTGACCTGTCCCCATTCAAAGGGCTGCATATCACCCTGTAATGAGTCTGGAGTCAGGACAGGAAGAAAGGAACTCTGTGCGCTTCAATGACCCTTCATTGAAGTCACCCCCACTTCAAAGGCACAACTGGGTATAAGTACTGGACCTCTGACCCTACCAAATCAGTACAATTCTGGACCTGTGGTTTCTTCTGCTGGGAAGAAGGACTGCTGTATTGCTACTAAGACTGCTACTCTGCTGGCTGCTGCACTGCAAGAACTGCTTTCTTGCTGGGCTGGTCTACTGCTTGTTGCTGTCCTTGCCTGGGAGAGAACAACTGGACCCACAGCACTTGAATGTGCAACCAGTGATTCGAAGGGCTTTCTGGCTTTTCTCCTGTTTTCTTAAGTCTCAGGGACACAAAATACTTCCAGCCCATCACCTACCACACCTGGACTTTGCAATCTGTGAGTCTTGCCCTGCCAAGTGTTGCCAACGCAGTCCTGGGCCCTTGGACGTGGGTGTAAATTAATGTTTTAGTCCAGAACCAACACATCAGCACCTTTATACTGCTCAGAACAATAGCATCTCTATCGACACTGACGCACTGCGGCCGCTGCTGCGATGATCGGAAACATCACATCACTGACTGTGCGGTGCATTGCCTCCATTTCCAACTCATCTCTTGATTTGTGGAGGTCAGAGCTGAGGAATCGCCTCCATCCCAAAGATCGACGACAATGCATAGCCTCCCCTGCTCCTCGCATCCTCTTTGACGTCGATGCAAACAAGGTACTTTTTCAGGGAGCCAAGGCTGGTCCCTGTTTCCGACCTGTGCTCGATCACGGTCAGTCTGAACTTTTTATTTTACCCCAGTCTAGTGCGACTACATAGCCCCGGTTGACACTTTAAGCTTTTAAGCACTACAATTTCATGAAATCTTAAAAAATTCATAACTCTGGTTATACATATTGAATTTTCTGTTGTTTTGATCTTGTTTTGTCCATAAACGTTTAAGGTATTTTTGTAAACTCTTTTTGTGGTGTTTTTACTGTGTTACTAGTTGAAATGTTGCACAAATACTTTACATATTGCCTCCTAAGTTAAGGCTGCCTGTTCCATGCCAAGCTACCAGAAGGTGAGCGCAGGTTAATTTAGGGTGTGTATCTGACTTACTCTGACTAGGATTGTTGCTCTTGCTTGGACAGTGTGCATACCCCTGCCAACCAAAACCCAAATTTCTAAAACCAGACAAATGAAATGACATTTAGTGATGGGAGTTTATTTTCTGTCCAATTTCATGCCATTGAAACAGGCTTGGAATAGCTGTTATGTTTTGTTGTTGCTGGTGAATAAAAGAAATGTGTTTCTTGATGGGGTTGAGTTTCAGGTCGGTAATGGAGATCCAGGCGAGGATGAGATGCAGGCATAGCTTGAGGCATTGTATGTCAGGAGTAGGGGAGACTTTCATGTAGGGCTGTTTTTGTTAGCATATAGGTCAATTTTGTGCTGTTGTCAGTGGGAGAGTTCCAAGGGGTTCCATATAAAGATTAGAGACACCTGTGGAGAGGATGGATTCCCTGGTAGACTCACAAGGGATCTGGAAGTTCTGGAGTCTAGAGGCACCTATGTGGATGAAAGGGTTACAGGTTGACAGGTAGATGGAGAATCAGTGGTGTATGTTGCTAGAGAGTAATTGCCAAGCTACTGAGGGTGGATTAGGTGCTGTGCACGGACCGCCTACATTTGTCAGGGAGCATTTTAGTAATCAGAGCAATAAGAGTGGCTTGTATGTCCTATTTTTGAAAATGTAATCCTGACAAGGAATACACATTTAAAAAATGCATCTCTTAAAAGGTGTTGGATCTGATTACACCTAAGGCACTAGATTTTTCAGATAGGAAGAATTCATGCATTTAATTAAACCTGCTGATATAAACTGCATAACAAACACCAAAAGCTGTTCCTTTTCAGTTCTCAGGGATATAAAATTAACGTTTGAATTTTCTACTTAAAACTATGCCAGTGGATTTGTTGCACATCAGATCCTGTCTGTCACATTTCAGCATTCATGTTACTGAAATACAGTCATTATTCAGGATTTTGTCTTGGGGAAAGCGCTGAACCTCATGGCTTGTCTACTGAATTTTATGTGGCAGCCTATGATCTCTTGACTCTGGAACTGGTTGCCATTTATTGGGATGTTCTTCTAAAAGTGGAATCCCAGCATCACTTAGGGATTCAAGACTAAGGGGGTCATTACAACCCTGTGTTTGGAGGAAGCACCGCCAACAGGCTGCTGGGACCGTCTGTTTCCCGTCACTTTGGTCCCGGCAGGAGTAATCCTCCAGGGCAGCGCTGCTTGCAGCGCTGCCCAGGGGATTACGAGTCCTCCACCCGCCAGCCTTTTCATGGCGGTAAGAACCGCCATGAAAAGGCTGGCGGAAAGGGGAGTCGTGGGGCCCCTGGGGGCCCCTGCCACGCCCCGTGCAGCTTTTCACTGTCTGCTGTGCAAACAGTGAAAAGCGGGACGGGTGCAACTGCACCCGTCGCACAGCTGCAACACCGCCAGCTCCATTTGGAGCCGGCTCCTGTGTTGCGGCCGAGATCCCCGCTGGGTTTCCGCCTGCCGGCCCAGCGAGGATCTCATTATGGTCGCGGCGGGAGTGCGGCTGCATTGGCGGCCGCCCGGCGGTCCAACCGTGGCGGGCGGCTGACCCCCATAGTTTATTTCTTAATAAGTTCTATTCTGCTGTGTACATGGATATGTCGAGTCATAGCCAGGAATGTAATTACGCCTAGTTAATACTCACTAACGGAAACATATACACTGTCTGACCGTGATCATGGTTGGGCTGTAACTACCTGGGACAGCTGGTGAAACTGGCAGAGGCACCAAGAGCCCACCCTCTCTGCTTTGAAAACTGGCCTCCCATTGCTCCAGCTTACTGAGGAGATGCCCAGTGGAAAAAATGGCAGTCTGGGCCTGAGCGTGAAATGAATTCTATATAAAAAAGAAAGCAGTGACAAAAGCCCTCAGAAAACTTAAAGTTTTGAATGGCTAGAGTGAAGCATGTGTTGACTATTCATTGGATCAGGGTGGTGAGGCAAGTTGGACCCTTTGGCCGTCAAGTAATGTTCTTTCATTTCTAATAGTTGCTCAGAGGTGCAATGCACAACTTATTTGGGAATGGCTTTGACCCAGCCTATGAATATCCCAAAGGTGGGCATGGCATGTGACTGGTTATGCATCAACTCTGTCAATTTGCCAGAGCTCTGCATGAGATGTAACTGACATTGCTCAGCTCTACTAGCTTGCCATAGGTGCACATTGGCATACCAAGCAATCTGATGTTCTTTAGGTTACTGTGTTGATATATGCCCTCTGAATGCTCGATTAATTCAGGATTAGGATTGGTGCTAAAGCTAAAAAAATAAACCCTATTGGTTCTTTTCTGGCATCTTACTAAAAAAAACAGAATTAAAAAACTAGGGGACAGATTATACTAACTAAGCCTTTTAATGTCACTATGTTCCTGTATTGTGGTATACATGGCAGTGGGTAAGGCATACTATTATTCTAAAAGCAAAAAGCAGTTGCAATTTGCAACCAGCCTTTTTTGACTCAAATGTTATTTTGTGAACCAACTTATGTACTAATAATAATGAGGAATCATTGTGGGTCAATCCGACCCACATAATTAATATTAATTAGTTTGCTTAGAAATTGCAAGTTACATTGATTGGTCAAAATCACAGCTATGGTGTCTGGGAAGGGTAAGCAGACCAATCCTTGTGAATGCTTTAGAAATGTTGTTTTATTTTTAAAGCAACCCAAGTTCCTTGAAGGAAACAGTACTGCTTTTAAAAAAAGCTTTCTTTTTCAGAAATATGAGTGAGAGTTTGCAGTGGTCCCCTGGACCATTGCCTCTTTACCCTGAATGTTGTACCTAAAATCACATAGGGGAAGGGGCCCAATGTGCACTCCTTCCTTTTTGAGAGAAGTAATCAGCCTAACTTTGGAATCTGTAACTTATCAATGGTTTGTGACCGGAATTCTGATAGCAAACCTTTTATACATATGGATAGAAATCACAATTTGGAAGGGACACACACAACAGGCCCCTTCCACATTCAATACCATTTCAAAACCCATTTTACAAGTCAATAAAACTACATTGATTCCTGAAATGGGTTTCGTAAGTGTGCACAATCATTTTTTCGGTTACAAAGTTTAAAGAGTGTTTGAGACCACAAAAAATGTTTGCGTATCTGATTTTTAAAAGCCATCATTAAAGGGAATAAAGTTAGCATAGGAAAGGAGGCTTTCAAGCTTGGTTTAATTGGGGGGGGGGCAACCAAGTCTGTTAGAAGTCTGTTACACAAATGCAAAATGTTTCTACTTTGCTTATGCCAGATAAATTATGTTGACTTCCAATTGTTACCTAATTTTATAAGCGCACTGGTTAGTTAGATGCCAACCATTAACTTCACTAAGACAAGCAATGCCCCAGCAACGCTGGCTCTGGTATTAACTGCCATTCTGACACTTTAATTAGGAAGTATTTATTGCAATGGCTAATGATAATTGTTCCTTTTGTAACGAGGGCCCACCATGATAAAGCTGTTCGGATGCAAATAGAGAGCATCTTCTGACTGGCTATAATATTTATAAACTGAACACCTATAAAGATGATCTTAGTATGATGTAGTTGTTTTTCCTTGTGTTTTTATACCTCGAGAGCTACCGCTAGAGGTTTGATAATGACCCATTTGTATTAACACTGCATTGGCAGCTCTTACCTATTGGATACCTGAGGAATTTCATGGCAGTGCCTGATGTAATTTTGGACTGTATTTATTAAGGACCCACATGGTGACAGAAAATAATTTTAGTTTGATGCACATTGACTGAAAATGGTGGTGATGCATCCGCATTGTTTGTTTAAGAAATGTATCTAGCCTGTGACTGACTTTGGTCCAGGGATTTGGGCTTATCAGAGTCACTTCTCACATGGGACAGAGTGAACAGAGCGCTACAATCCCTTGGTTTTTTAGCTGCACCTGCCTATTGGAGTTCTCCTCCTCCTCCAGTCCTCGGTTCAATATTTGACACCAGAACTCTATTCTGCCCCTATTCTTGTACACTGCCTAAAACGTTTCCCAACTATTCAAAACAAAGAAAAGAGGGAATTCCTCCTCATGAGGATTCATGTCACTGCTGTACCAATAAAAAGGTGACATGCCTTGTAGCCATAGGGCAGTAGCAATAGTCAATATCATCAGTTGCAGCTACAAATAACCAATCACCAATAAAAACCATGAATGACACTTAGGGCCAAATTTATCAATGTTTCGCGTTGCCCTTGCAACATGCAAGGTGACACAAAACCTAGTTTGAGATTTGCCAAACAAGACCACAGGGTGTGGCCCTGGGTGACTCATAAATCTGGTGTAAGGCAAGGCAGTGCACGTCGCTGCTTTTCGATACACTGCATGGTGGGAGCATTCCATGGGACGAGTGTGAGTGGATGTTCTGATGCATTCCCAGATTTATCAACACTGGCAGACGTGGAAATGCATCAGAATTGTACACATTCCCACCCGAGGTTCAACAAGGAGAAATATCTTGATTATGCAGCACACTTAGAAATAGGAAAATGCTTGTGAGGATTGTTTTTGTGCAGGAAGGTGCCTCTTCCTGCACAAAACATTGCTGCCTACACCATGGTGCAAGGGTGCCTGCATTGGCACAAGGTAGCAACATTGTGCATCAGCACAAGGACAGTAATGCGCCATATAATGGTAAAACATTGCCCATTGCTGCACTTTCGCGCATCGCAGTGCAGTCAGGTGTCTTGCTGCATTGAGATGTGTTGCTTGAAATCTTGATAAATTGGCACCTTCGAATCAACAGCTGAGCTCAATATACCGATTTAAAGTCGAGGATTCAGTCTTTGAGTAGATCACAGAGAAAACTGTCTCTGGTAGACCTAAACTCGCATGGAAAAACTTCTGATTATTATCAGTCTTTTGGTTGAATAAAATAACATTGCCCAAAATTGTGAAACATTACTTTGGTGGCTTGGGGTGCGAAAGACCCCAAAGCTACGGAACTGTCAGTCTGAGTTGCTGTACTTGCACAACATTGAAATCATCTCTTATCAATCGCTAAGATGATGATTTTTTCTTAAAAAATAGCTTTATGAATAAAATAGTTCCGAAAATAAATAGAGCATGTAGCCATATTACCCTATGAGTCTTTCTGTAATATAGAAGTCAGGGGCACTGTGTCCTCAATTGTACTTTCTCTGGCTCATTCATGTTCATTTCCGTTTTGGTCTATTTTCTTTCTTTTATAGTAGCTATTTATGAACTCTGGCATTTATGGGTCTGGGATGCCCTGTGAGAACTAATTTAATGGCAGCTTTAGGCCGCCTTTTGCTCATGATAACTGAAAATAGATATTTGGCATATTTGTTCAGAAGTACACTGGTATTTCCTTTGCACAATGTTCAAATAAAGTCTTTGCTGAACAAGTATGAACTGCTTCATTGATGCAGCTCTGACTGCACTTTTTAGAGCTCTAGGTAAACGGTGTTTCTGTTTTTTTATTCTTTCAAAGAGGTTGGGATATATTGTATCAGAAACGCAATAAAATTTAAACAATTTGGCCAACTTGTAGCAAGAACAACGTTTCAATTCACAGAGCATTTATGCCATGTTTCTGGAAGCACGGTTTCAAACATTTGTTTTTAAGTTTGCTTGGCAGAGACCATAGAGAAAATGGATGAGGGTAGCACTCTCCACGTGCCTTTCACACCTTTGAATTTCATCTGGTGAAAGGTTAACTTGACAAATTGATTCCACAAGCAGTTGGCAGAGTAGGGCCCAACCCTTGGCTCTCACCATGTGTTCCAATTATTCACATTAATACTTTGCCCATATTCTGTGCATCTTTTAATATTTTTACCTTTCCGGTTATTTTGTGATCTAGTGGACTTGGTGGGTGGAGCACGTGATCAAGAAACTTGAAAACTGTAAACATTGGAGTACTTTGTATAATCAGTGAAACCCTCTCGCAATGTATGGATTTTTGTCTATTTATTAATCAACGCTTGGCAGAAGAGAAAGCTGTTTACTAGACCGAATGTGTGTTTTAGTCCAAGAGCCTGATCATGAGTTGGTGCTAGTTATCGCATCTGATAAATAATGATATCAAGGGGTACGTTAATTATCGGTGCAATAAATAGTACCTAGTATGAGGAATTGAGGAATAACATGCTGATATTGGTATTAAACATACCAAAATTGGTATGATCCGATAAATGCCATAAGCTTTTCCCAAGCTAAATTTTGGCAGTTTTGATCTGCCGAAATGTAATGAAGGTTGAGCTTTTTAATTCTTCTGATAGTTATTGGATGCTTTAAGTACCTTTAAATTCATAATTCAGACCCATGCGTAACCAGGAATATATGCACAGGTTGGAATTAATCGACCCACTAGTAATGTGGCTTTAAGGCCGATATTCCTGAAGGCCCATATTTATGGGCTTTGCAGTACAGTGCAGCATGTCACCTCTTGCGTTGTCCTGCATCACGGGGAAAGAGTAGAAATGTGCCATATTATCCAGCATGGCGCATTCCTGTCCTTTCCCCCTGCGCTGGTGCCCTTTTGACTGCCTAGCCCCAACACGGGCACCCTTGCACCATGGTGCAAGGGTGCCTGCCTTGCATTTAGAATTGTTTTTGTGCAGGAAGAGTTACCTCCCTGCACAAAAACAACGAAGAGATGTTTTCTCCTCTTTCTATGTGTGCCACAGAATACAGCACACATAGAGGAAAAAAACAAGAATGAAAGATATTTCTCCGTGCTACTCCCCTGCTGAAGAGGCGTATCTTTTTGGAGCAATGCTATAGTGAAATATACTTAGAATTTGTGTACAACTTACTAAGGATCCAGAACAGGATTTAAACAATTTGGTTTTCACAAATGAATTTCCTATATTGGCAAGAAATGTATACTTCCATATTTGTACATAGTATTTTTATTATTAAAGCAATTTGGTCTAAAAAGTGATGCGCCTGTCTGCTGGTGCCAGCATGAGGGGTAAAGACCAAAACCCCTAATTATTTTTTAATCAAGAGAAATGCTGCACTCCCAGTGGTTCCTGTAGGCAAACTTCATTTGTTTCAGCCAGCTTCATTTAATGATACACACCACAACGCTTTTCAACTTTCGTCTTCGTCAGGTGGTGATAATATGCATATACACGTTGTTTGATCTTTGTTTTCCTTTTATCCACAATGAGGCATCCTAGGAATTGTGGTGCTAAATAAAACATCTGTGGGAGGCATTATATGAAATATACATCCAGCATGTTACATTTCGCACTCCAGTTGGTAAGTTTCATTCTGTCTGCATGCTCAATTCCCATATCCTGAACTGCCAGGCCAGGTCCTCCCTTGATAGGAATGCGAGCAATTGAGGACTGCTAAAATTCACCATTTACAGTTTAGTGAGCTAACTATAACTTCATGCATTGCTTATGTCCTCATACATTACATCCCTTCTGACATGTTAAATCACATGATTTATAACATCACTGATGACTTATCAAGTGAGGTTATTGATGGCATCGTCTAATTAGTATGCTGTATACGTTGTGGACTGAAAGTAGTTCAAAAAGCTACACCTGTGCCCAATTTTGCATCAGTAATCAAGTGATACAGAACATTACATTTTGGGCACATAGGCTATCTTGGAACCTATATTTGGTGAACGACACCAACATTTTACTGGCATTCACCCACCAAACAAATACAATGCCTGCTTGCTCTTAAATCTGGTTACCCACTTTTAAACCCCAAACATACAAAGCCTTGGACATTTTCCAGTTATGTTTTCCAGTGCACACAACTCATGCCACAACCGTGCTCAAAACTGCTATTTTGTAATGGTACAGTAGGTTTTTAATTGACAACATGTAGTCTTTGGGACGTGGCCTGGGGGGGGCAATAACATGAAACATGCATGCAGAGGAATGGCTCTGGCCAGGTGCTATCAACAAAGTAATTTCATGATCCCCTGCTTTCATACTATGTTTCCTAGGCTTAAGTGGCCATGGCCCCCGGGCAATCATAAAACAGCTAGTATGTGCCACTGATTGGTGGGCATGGGGGAGGTGGCGTGACTGTATATTTCCTGGAGGTCAAGGTGCACCACCAAATGGCAGTCCGAACAAGTGTGTCAAGATACCTGGGGCCTGCAGAGGTGCAGGTAAACAGCTCCACTGCTCTGTGGCATGACTTGAGAGCCTATGGCAACCAAGAGAAGTGGCAGTCATAGCCCTAGATGGTGGTGCATTGCAGCATTTCTGCAATGCACTTCTGTGTGGCACCCTTGATTAAGCAGCATAATGAAGCTGCAGATCTTTAAACATGTAACAGAACAGCACTTAATTATGTATTTCCAGGACAGTTTGGCCCATATTTAAACTTTTTTTGCGCTACATTTGCGTAATTTTTTTGTGACACAAAAGTGGCGCAAACTTACAAAATACAATTATATCTTGTACATTGGTGCTGCTTTTGTATAAACAAATGACGCAAATGGGGTGCAAAAAAAGTATAAATATGCCCCTTGGTGTGCAGAGAACTCCCTGAAATAGATGAATTTCCTAAAATCCATCAGAAGGTGCAAGATAATGCTAGAGGGCGTCCCCTGGGGGGACTGCTAATGTTGGTATCCACCAAAGTAGCCTCTAGGGTATGGGAAGTTAACACATTTTAAATGGATCCTTGCCTGTGGTATAAAATTGTTAAATGCAAGTAAGGGAAATGAAGGTATCATCATCTTTAATATTTATTTACATGCAAAAAGCCCCCACATTTATAATGGAATTGTTGAAAGATGATGTGGTTAAAACAGGTGTACAGTACCCTCAAAACCTGTTAATTCTAATGGGGGACTTTAATCACAAATTTTTCTCTAAGATTGTGGACCAGAAGAACAAGGTTCTTTTAGAGGTTTTTAATATACAAGATGCATGCTCCCTGGCAAATAAGGTTATGATGTTGCATTGTTAGGCTTTTTAACAGCCAATCGTCTTGTAAGCCTAAACTGTTGTATGCCTGTAGACATCCCTGCAAGATACATCTTCCAGTTTGGCAATCACAGTTGCCTAATAGATTATGGGGGTCATTCCGACCCCTGCGGGACCCGCCAGAAGACCGTACCGCGGTCAAATGACCGCGGCGGTCATTCTGACTTTCCTGCTGGGCCGGCGGGCGACCGCCAGAAGGCCGCCCGCCGGCCCAGCGGGAAAGCCCCTTCAACAATGAAGCCGGCTCCGAATGGAGCCGGCGGAGTTGAAGGGGTGCGACGGGTGCAGTGGCACCCGTCGCGATTTTCAGTGTCTGCTAGGCAGACACTGAAAATCATTATGGGGCCCTGTTAGGGGGCCCCTGCAGTGCCCATGCCAGTGGCATGGGCACTGCAGGGGCCCCCAGGGGCCCCACGACACCCGTTCCCGCCATCCTGTTCTGGCGGTTTTTACCGCCAGGACCAGGATGGCGGGAAGGGGGTCGGAATCCCCATAGCGGTGCTGCGAGCAGCGCCGCCATGGAGGATTCTTTGGGGCAGGGGTGAACCGGCGGGAAACCGCCGGTTGCCCTTTTCTGACCGCGGCTTTAACGCCGCGGTCAGAATTGCCCAAGAAGCACCGCCAGCCTGTTGGCGGTGCTTCCTCCGTCCCCGGCCCTGGCGGTCCATGACCGCCAGGGTCGGAATGAGGCCCTATATGTTTGTGCAAGCTTGGCCATTCAATTTATTTAGGAACTTTGAGGTTTTACAACTGGAGGGCAGTGACCATTTATCCACTAAGCACATCTCTTAGCCTGGATACTGCTCCAAGACGGACCAAGGTTCTTCTCATGAAGGTGGAGTACCCGAAATACCTAAAAACAAGGATTTCCGAAAAGCATCTAAACTTTTTGAAGGCTCTTCAATATAAATACAGGGAACTTCCATCTGAGGAGGTACCTGTTGATTTTCTAACTAGGTATGAGGAAATAACCAAAGAGGTTGTTGCATGCCTAAAAATGGAACTGACGGCCTTTAATAATACTCAAGATAAAACTCTATGGTTCATTTACAAGTCCCTTGCGCCGCCGTAGTGTCATTTTTTTTGTATGCTATGGATGCTCAAACAGTCCCTCACACAGCGGCACATTTGCAAATTGGTGCAATGGGACTTTGTGCCAGTTTGTAAAGCCTTGCACCACATCATACCTGTGCCAGGTATAATGTATGCAAGGTAAGCGTTCCCCCGTAAAAAGGCCCACAGAAGTAGCACAGTGAAATCTACAATATTTCGCTGCGCCATTCTGCATCTTCACAGTGTAATTTTTTTAACGGCTGATCAGGGCATGCATGAAACTGACTCTGTGCTGTTTACAATAGGGCCTCCCTACCATTGCTAGACTAGCGTTAAAATGTTTGATGCTAGTCCAGCAATGCTATGATTTCGCACCACAAATGTGTCAGAATTTCTGACGCAGCTGTGGACACTATGCACCATGGAGTAATGTATGGAAAATACAGCACTACCATGGCGTTGTTAGGGAGGCGCAGGGTGTGCAAGAAAACTGGTGCATTGATCACAATGCACCAGTTTCTTGTAAATGAGGCCCTAAGATTGTAAAGCAGTCCAGGAATAGCTGGTTTGACAAAGAATGCAGACTTTTAAAATGGAAAATAAGGAAGCTTGAAAGACATATTAGGCACTCAAGAAATAAAATGAGTAGGCTTCGCCTTTGTACCCTAAGAAAAGAATATACAAATCTGGTAGCAAGCAAGAAGCAGGTGAATAAAGCGAAATGTTGGGAACTAATGATTGAAACAATAGAGTCAAATAATATAAGGAAATTCTAGAGGTGGGTACAAAGCAGGATAAGAAACTCTCAGAGACTGACAGGCTCGGTGGGAGAGGATGCTTGGATAAAAATCCTGGAGAAGATCTGTAACAAAGACGCTATAAGCAACCAGGTCTCTATGAAATTTCTTGGTAATGAAGAAACAAAGGAGAGGTTTTCCATATCAGCAATTTAAAAAAAAACAATTGAAATGTTAAAACTTGCAATGGCAGTGGGACCAGATAACTTACCAGCAGCAATAATTAAAAAAATATTGACTGGTGGACCATTTTGTATCACCTCATTTTTGAGGAAATCCTCCGGACAGAACAATTCTCGGATAGTTGGAAGGGGGTGATAATTAAACATATATTTAAAAAAGGTGAACATTCCCTCCCAGGAAACTATGGGCAAATAAATCTGCTAGACATAAGTGGTAAAGATTTTGTAAAAATCCTCTTGGAGATGTTAAGGGATTGGACAGAAATAAACACATAAATCCCACAAGAGCAAGGACGTTTTAAGGGGGGTGGGCATTTGATGTTTGGTGACTGTTTTAGCTTATGGGGCATTGCTAAGAATTCAGAAGAGCAGTGTGGAGGGCTGTATTGTTGTTTTGTAGATTTTAGTTCTGCATTTGATTCAGTTGATAGGGCTTTGTTATGAGAGCCATTAAAAAAATACAGAATCCCAAACGATATACTAATAATCCTACAAGAACTCCAAAGGGATAATTGGGCCCAAGTTGAACTTGATCTTGTGGGTTCCCTCTCTAAGAGGATCAATATAAGAAATGGTTTGACTTAGGGCTTTGTTTTGGCCCTAACCTTATTCGCCTTATTTTTGACTGACCTTCGTAATATATTCAGCAATTTCAATAGCTTTAGTCATAAAATGTATAGTACGCATGTTAGTTGCCTTCTAAACACAGACAATTTAGTAATTGTTGATGTGACAGAAATTGGTCTCCAGAGAAAATTAGACGTATTCTCGGACCATTGGAAGAAGAAAACATTAGTAGTCAATATGGATAGGACCAAAGTGCTCATGATAGGGAAGAAGAGGATAAGATCGGTCTGGGCCGTAAATAAAGTCAAAATGGAGTTAATCAGAGATGTGGTTCTCTTATGACTTAGGATGGAAAGATCACCTACCTTCAATAGAAGCTAAGGTACCTTCAACAGTGGGGGGACTGAAGAAATTTGAAAGTGCTATGGGGGTCCCTCCATGTGACTGCTCCTGGCAGTCTATCGGGGCATGATAAGGCCACAGTTTCAGTACAGTGTCAACGTGGTCTGCAAAATATGTTAGGACCTTGAAGAAGAAAGTGCCTAAAAAGGTTGCTATTTCTCCCTCCATCTACAATGGTTCAGGCAGTTAGGCTAGAAACGGGTTTGACAGGATGGACTCACTTAGTATATGCAGAGATAATAAACTTTTGGTTACACATAGGCTGCAAGGAGATTTCTAGAAGGAGGGTACTACAAAGTGAGCTAATCTGGGCATGAGTTGTTAGAGGAAGGATTTATAACAGCTGTAGTAAATTAAAAATAAAAACAGAAGACAGGATTGATCGGGTGGGGATCAACAAGGCAGAGCTCATAAAGTAACAAAACAGGTCTCTAAAGAGCTAGTTCTCATCCACTTAAATAGTAAGAGATCGGTTTCCCACCTGATAAACTTATGGATGGGCGACAAGACCTTTCCCTACCTGGAGAATATCTCTAATGTACAGATTCATCGAAGTCTCCTGAGATTTAGATTTAGGGTAAACCAAATTCTGACATCAGTGGTGCATGGATCTCTGCTAAATGAAGGTAAAATTTGTAAATGGCCTCAATATGAAGGGAGATTTAATACATATGTGGGTGGACTGTCTGTGGTTTGTAGACCAAAGGAAGTCTTTCTTAAAACCTGTTTTGAAAAAATGCAGTGTTAAGGAGAGGGGGCAAGTGATTAAACTATTTGTGTATATGAGATTTTTAGTAACGTGTACTATTGGGTAATTTTTATTGTCTGTGGATACATTTTTACGGTTACATTGATTTTGTATCATGAGGAGAAACTCTTTTTCTTTTGTGAATCTTTTGGATAAGTAGATTATTTATAATTGGATGAATTGTGGTTTTAAATATGTTTTATCATGAGTGTTGCCCAATTTGAACCACTAATTCTTACTGTTATATATATGTGTCATAGAGGTGTGTTTTAAGAATTTCTGTTTTAAAAACTAAGGTCTAAATAAACATGTGTTTTTGACTGTGAATGTGTGGCACCTTGGAGGACTTGGAATGAGCCCCTGTTAGCCTGGGATCACACTGAGAGGTAGTGCACCTCTCCTGGTCGAGTGATGCACAGCACATCTAGCAAGAGAGCAGAAGCCCAGAGGCTCAGGGAATTAATGTGCCTGCTCCCCCATCACATCTTTTAAGGGAACTACAGGGGTGAGGTACTCAATAGCTTTGATAAAGGGAGCCACCATTACTCAATGTTGCAGGCTGCCTCTTGTTTAGACCCAACTCTCCAGTTGGTTAAGATCATGCTGGAAAACTACAAGGACCAATTTGACACCATGTTATAGGTCATTCTGGGTTCTAAAACTGCTTTGGAGGGCAAGATGGATGAAGTTGCAATGTAGGTAGAGCTCCTGTGAGCTGACCACAAGAAGCCTGCTGAAAGGGTCACTGATAACAAATCCACAATATTTTCATTGAGGCCCAGAGAAAGAAAACTGTAGTCAGGTGAGAGACAAGGCAGAACTTATCAAACAACGGCTGTTACGACATATGACTGAAAGTGTTGTAATCGAAAGGGCACACAGGATACCTGGGTAACAGACAGTCCCATAAGCACCTCTGTGCCCATTAACAGCAAAGCTCATGAACTGTGGAGACTGAGACTGTATATTAAAAAAGGCAAGGGAACATGGCTCCTGGACTTTAAGAACTCTAGAGTTCACATATTCCCTGACTATACAAATCTTGTATAATATCAAGAACGAGCCTTCTTGCATATCAAACAATGCATTGGCCCACATAAGATCCACTGCCCAGCTATGCTAAAGGTGATGGCAAGGTCTAAGACATACATATTTAGTCCTCACGAGGAGGCCAGATCTTGGCTAGAGAATCAACGAATATCACGCTCCACCACAGGAGGAGATATGAGACAGTCCCTGAGGTTGACACAGTGAAAAAGTGCGACACTTTCAGGATGATCCACAATAGAACGGGCTGTGGAAGAGAGTGCCCACTTAGTTGAAAATGTGCTGCATGTCAGAACCTGACTTAAACCTATTTTGGAGTGGGATTTGCCAGAAATGGAGTGGGATGCAGATATGGTTTAAATCCATGAGGTATGGAAAAACTTTCAAATTTCACTCCAATAATGGCTGATCTTCTGACCTAATGGAGTAACTGAAGACTCAAGTGGGGCACACTGAACTGACTCATGGTGGCAATTTATATTGCTGTTCCCAGGCATCTCATGTGTAAGGGTCATACAGAGCACAACAACTCACAAGGAGATACCTGTGGTGGGAATCCAAGGAAAATGTCCTACATTTGAAATAAGCCGGGCCAGTGCCAGGGCTTACAGTTGCTTCTCCTGGCACAATCACACAATCTATAACCTATTGGGAAATGTTAACACAAATGTTGAGTTTATTGTTGAGGTAGTTCCTGGGGCCATATTTACTAAGGGGTTGCATTGTCTTTGCATCCTGCAAGGGGACGCAAGGTGACACAAGCCCTTAACTGAAATTTACTAATCCATGCAAAGGCACCTTGCATAGCTCTGCGTGGTTTAGAAATCTAAAGTAACGCAAGTCAGCTCATTTTGAAGCCTTGCATTACATTGCAGCAGGAAGCTGTTTCACGGCTGAAGTGTGGATGTTTCCATGCAACCACCCATGGTGTGTGATGTGATTCCAAATTTACAAAGGTCTGCAAATCTAGGATTACAACAAAATAGTGTGACTCCCTGACCTTGGTGTAATGAGGAGAAATATTTGTATTTCTCCTCATTACTTTCTCTTTTTGTGTGTGCTATTTGTATGTGATCATTCGGAAGCACACATACAAAGAGGAAAATGACTTTCAAGATTATTTCTGTGCTGGAAGGGGTCCCTTTGTGCACAAAAACTCTGCTGCTTGTAATGCAGGCACTTTTGTACCATGGTACAAGGGTGCCTGTATTGGCACAAGGCAGCTATTAGTGCACCAGGGCTAGGAAACAGAAGAAATGCACTATTTCGTAGTCAATATGGTGCATTTATGCTCTCATCGCAACACAGCACAGCAAGTTGTCTTGCTGCACTGAGCTGAATGACATATTAGTATATCTACCACTCTAAAACTTAGCAAGGGAGAGAACAGATAGAGTAGTCTGTCATGCTATAGCCACATCATGATACCATCACATCATACCCGTTCTGAGCACAGCAAGTGTAGGAGGCTGGACTGGCTTGTAGTGAGTACCAAGGGGTACTTGCACCTTGCACCAGGCCCAGTTATCCCTTATTAGTGTATAGGGTGTCTAGCAGCTTAGGCTGATAGATAATGGTAGCTTAGCAGAGCAGCTTTGGCTGAACTAGGAGACGTGTGAAGCTACCACAGTACCACTTAGTGTCATATGCACAATATCAGAAGAAAACACAATACACAGTTATACTAAAAATAAAGGTACTTTATTTTTATGACAATATGCCAAAGTATCTTAGAGTGTACCCTCAGTGAGAGGATAGGAAATATACACAAGATATATATACACAATAGCAAAAATATGCAGTATAGTCTTAGAAAACAGTGCAAACAATGTATAGTTACAATAGGATGCAATGGGGAAACATAGGGATAGGGGCAACACAAACCATATACTCCAAAAGTGGAATGCGAACCACGAATGGACCCCAAACCTATGTGACCTTGTAGAGGGTCGCTGGGACTATTAGAAAATAGTGAGAGTTAGAAAAATAACCCTCCCCAAGACCCTGAAAAGTGAGTGCAAAGTGCACTAAAGTTCCCCTAAGGACAAAGAAGTCGTGTTAGAGGAATAATGCAGGAAAGACACAAACCAGCAATGCAACAACTGTGGATTTCCAATCTAGGGTACCTGTGGAACAAGGGGACCAAGTCCAAAAGTCACAAGCAAGTCGGAGATGGGCAGATGCCCAGGAAATGCCAGCTGCGGGTGCAAAGAAGCTTCTACTGGACAGAAGAAGCTGAGGTTTCTGCAGGAACGAAAAGGGCTAGAGACTTCCCCTTTGGTGGACGGATCCCTCTCGCCTTGGAGAGTCGTGCAGACGTGTTTTCCCGCCGGAAAGATGCCAACAAGCCTTGCTAGTCGCAAATCGTGCGTTTGGCGTTTTTGGACGCTGCTGGGGCCCGGAAGGGACCAGGAGGTCACAAATTGGACCTGAAGAGAGAGGGGACGTCGAGCAAGACAAAGAGCCCTCACTGAAGCAGGTAGCACCCGGAAAAGTGCCAGTAACAGGCACTACGAGGATGCGTGAAACGGTGCTCACCGAAGTTGCACAAAGGAGTCCCACGTCGCTGGAGACCAATTTAGAAAGTCGTGCAATGCAGGTTAGAGTGCCGTGGACCCAGGCTTGGCTGTGCACAAAGGATTTCCGCCGGAAGGGCACAGGGGCCGGAGTAGCTGCAAAGTCGCGGTTCCCAGCAATGCAGCCCAGCGAGGTGAGGCAAGGACTTACCTCCACCAAACTTGGACTGAAGAGTCACTGGACTGTGGGGGTCACTTGGACAGAGTCGCTGGATTCGAGGGACCTCGCTCGTCGTGCTGAGAGGAGACCCAAGGGAACGGTAATGCAGCTTTTTGGTGCCTGCGGTTGCAGGGGGAAGATTCCGTCGACCCACGGGAGATTTCTTCGGAGCTTCTGGTGCAGAGAGGAGGCAGACTACCCCCACAGCATGCACAAGCAGGAAAACAGTCGAGAAGGCGGCAGGATCAGCGTTACAGAGTTGCAGTAGTCGTCTTTGCTACTATGTTGCAGGTTTGCAGGCTTCCAGCGCGGTCAGCAGTCGATTCCTTATCAGAAGGTGAAGAGAGAGATGCAGAGGAACTCGGATGAGCTCTTGCATTCGTTATCTGAAGTTTCCCCAGAGACAGAGACCCTAAATAGCCAGAAAAGAGGGTTTGGCTACCTAGGAGAGAGGATAGGCTACTAACACCTGAAGGAGCCTATCAGCAGGAGTCTCTGACGTCACCTGGTGGCACTGGCCACTCAGAGCAGTCCAGTGTGCCAGCAGCACCTCTGTTTCCAAGATGGCAGAGGTCTGGAGCACACTGGAGGAGCTCTGGACACCTCCCAGGGGAGGTGCAGGTCAGGGGAGTGGTCACTCCCCTTTCCTTTGTCCAGTTTCGCGCCAGAGCAGGGGCTAAGGGGTCCCTGAATCGGTGTAGACTGGCTTATGCAGAATTGGGCACATCTGTGCCCAAGAAAGCATTTCCAGAGGCTGGGGGAGGCTACTCCTCCCCTGCCTTCACACCATTTTCCAAAGGGAGAGGGTGTCACACCCTCTCTCAGAGGAAGTTCTTTGTTCTGCCATCCTGGGCCAGGCCTGGCTGGACCCCAGGAGGGCAGCTGCCTGTCTGAGGGGTTGGCAGCAGCAGCAGCTGCAGTGAAACCCCAGGAAGGGCAGTTTGGCAGTACCAGGGTCTGTGCTACAGACCACTGGGATCATGGGATTGTGCCAACTATGCCAGGATGGCATAGAGGGGGCAATTCCATGATCATAGACATGTTACATGGCCATATTCGGAGTTACCATTGTGAAGCCACATATAGGTAGTGACCTATATGTAGTGCACGCGTGTAATGGTGTCCCCGCACTCACAAAGTTCAGGGAATTGGCTCTGAACAACGTGGGGGCACCTTGGCTAGTGCCAGGGTGCCCTCACACTAAGTAACTTTGCACCTAACCTTTACCAGGTAAAGGTTAGACATATAGGTGACTTATAAGTTACTTAAGTGCAGTGTAAAATGGCTGTGAAATAACGTGGACGTTATTTCACTCAGGCTGCAGTGGCAGGCCTGTGTAAGGATTGTCAGAGCTCCCTATGGGTGGCAAAAGAAATGCTGCAGCCCATAGGGATCTCCTGGAACCCCAATACCCTGGGTACCTCAGTACCATATACTAGGGAATTATAAGGGTGTTCCAGTAAGCCAATGTAAATTGGTAAAAATGGTCACTAGCCTGTTAGTGACAATTTGGAATGAAATGAGAGAGCATAACCACTGAGGTTCTGATTAGCAGAGCCTCAGTGAGACAGTTAGTCACTACACAGGTAACACATTCAGGCACACTTATGAGCACTGGGGCCCTGGGTTACCAGGGTCCCAGTGACACATACAACTAAAACAACATATATACAGTGAAAAATGGGGGTAACATGCCAGGCAAGATGGTACTTTCCTACAGCAAGGCAGACATATAGGCATTGGGTCTGTTACAGGCGTATGTATAGTATGCATCCCTGTGATTTATAGTAAAAAAACAGACCAAAATATCTGTTTGTTTGACACATGGGGACCTGGCCCTAATGCAAGAAGGAAATTGTACATGGGTAAAGGGATTAGCTGTTTAATGTGGAACTTGAGGGGGTCTAAATAGATTAGTCAAATTCTTCACGTTTTTCACATGCCTGTTTTTTGCCGGAAACACATTTGGTGCCAAGGGATCTAGAAAAGCTACATGGGAAATGGAGAGGTAAAAATTATGGGCCATATATTCTTCATTTGCCAGAGGCATTTTGATTTGTTTATGCCCGAGGTCCTGTATGCCATAGGGAGCACTCATATCAGACTGGAATGGAAGATATGTCATCTTGGTAGGATCACTGGAAGCTGAACAATTGACTTTGTTGTGTCTATATGCTCCAAGCACGAGTTATGTCCAATATTTTGAATATCTAATTCCATTCATGCTTCTAACTCATGGCACACATTGCTTACTGGGTGGTGACTATGGCATGGCCATAGATAAATTCCAGAACTGGTTGATCCTGCCCCTCAGAGGGATCATGACCAGGGCACTTGCACAGCGTTTAACTGAATGGTCCAGGGCAGTTGGGAGTGATGGAGATTTGATGGGTATTGCACCCACGCTCCCTTGAGTTCTCCTTTTATTCACCTTTACATGCGGTATACCCACATTTTTCTGGCCAGGCTTGGGGGGGTCCTCGGAATTACGGCACTTGAAATACCTTAGCCATATACTTTCAGATCATAATCCCCTATTTTTAACACTGGGGCTGGTCATAGTCATAACAAAGGTACCCACCTGGAACCAGAAGGCTGAAGCCCTAATGGACCCAGGGGCATATTTATACTTTGTTTGCGTCACATTTGCGTAATTTTTTTTTCGTTATGTCAATGCGGCGCAAACTCAACTCCATATTTATATTTTGATGGCAGATCTGTCTAGCGTCAAAATGTTGGCGTTTGCACCATTTTTTGGATGCATAAACCCACCTTGCGTCAATGAAATTAAAGGTAGGTGTTCCCATCCAAAAAATAACACTAACCCCATAGCGCCATATTTATTCCTGTGCTAAAATGATGCACGGGTGGGAAGCGGCCCCAAATAATGGCGCTAAGCTTGCTTAGCGCCATTATTTAACGCTTGGGTCAGACCAGGGGTTAGGGGACCTGTGGACCAATTTCCATGGTCAAACATCATGGAATGGGCCCACAGATGCCCTACCAAGCCCCAGGAACACCACCGCCCACACCAGAGGGACACCAGAGGATGGGGGACCGCATTCCAGGTAAGTAGGGTAAGAATAGGTAAATAATTTTAAAACATTTTTAAGTGCCATTGGGGGCACTTACATGGGGCCCCCTGCAAGGTACTGGGTGTAGTGGCCATGCCCAGGGGACACTGGCCCCCTGTGCTGGCCATTGGGGTGGTGGGCATGACTCCTGTCTTTTCTAAGACAGAAGTCATGTGTAATGGATGGTTGTGCGTCTGGAAATGACACTAGGCTGGTAAGCTGCATTTTATTTGCCTCTAACTAGCCTAGAGCCACCCCCATTCAGCTAGCATCTTTTTTTTTAGGTGCTAGCCCAAGTTTTGCACCGGCTTGCGTTATTCTATAAATACGTTATGCCTCAGGCCTGCCATTGAAGAGCCTGTGTGTGCAGTTTAAACTGCTGTTTCAACCTTGGAAGTGTACTTTGGAACCTTCCTTATTATTACATGTAAGGCACCCCTAAGGTAGGCCCTGGTTAGCCCTAAGAGCAAGGTTCAGTGTAGTTAAAAGGTTGGACATGTACTTTTAAGTTTAACATGTCTAAGTAGTGAAAAACTCTCAAATGCATTTTTCACTATTGCAAGGACTATCTTTCCCATGGACTAGTATCGGGGTTGCCTTAAAACATCTTTTAGATGTAATTTCCAATTGGGAAAAGTTAAAAAGTTGGAGTTTGGTGTCTCTGGGCTCACATTTTAAAACACATCTTGTGGTAAAGATGTTTTTTTAAATTGCAGGTCTGAACATGACACTTTTAGAAAGTTGGAATTTTCTTACTTTAACCATCCTGTGCCTTAGACTGCCTCAAATCCACATCTGGTCTGTGTAAGGTTAGGTGACAGCTACTATTGTGCATTCAATCCAGACAGACATAAATGCAGGACACTCAACTGCCCCTGCATTCCATCTGTATACTGATGGGTCTTCCTGTGCAGGAAGGGTGGAGGGGCTCTCACTTGCACTGCAACAGGTAGTTTCTGACCCCACACAAGGGACTGATAACCCTCCACAGACCTCCTGGCAGACAGGACAGGGCTGAAATGGTACTGCAGCACTTCATAACCACTCTTTGAAGTCTCCCCCAATTCTAAAGCCATTTGGGTATAAGTACCATATACTTGGAAAGCTTCTGGCCTGAGGACATTCTACCGGGAAGAAAGACCGCAGGACTGTCAGGAGGGACTGCCACTTTGCTGTTTGCTCTGCTGTGTTGGCCTGCTGACTGCTACTTCTTGCATAGGAGAGAGGACTGAATCTAACTCTATATCCTGCAATCTAAAGTTTCTCCAAGGGGCTGACTGAGCTTTCTTCCTGTTTCTTAAGTCCCAGGGGTATCAAAGACTCCATCTGCATCTTTCTACCATCACTTGGGCTCCTCTGCTGTGAGTCCTACTGTGCCAAGTGGTGCATAATCCAGTCCTGGGCCCTTATAGGTGAGTGTGGTGCTGCAACACAAGAACTGACACAACAACACCGGCACATCACTTGGAAATAACACATGCCGCTGCAGAAACGCTGCTTTTGCTGCTACCTGCATGAAGCCTGGGACACCACTTGCTGTCTGGGCGACACAATGACCCCAACTTACAAGGCAGCCATGGCTTGGCCGATGCAGCACTGTTGCATCGTAACAAGTACTCATCGCTTTTGGACATTGATGCACCAACGACATTGCCCGATTCATTGTTTGCTAGCAAAACGCATCCCCTCCTCTAGATCAACACATTTTCACAGAGGATTGATGCAACAGAGGTACTGTCAGCAGGACTGCGTGACTCCTGTACCCGGCCCATGCTCCATTGCGGTTGGACTTTTGAATTAGTCCCGGTCCACTGCGACCAGATATTCCAGTTGGAGCTATTGTCTTATAAGCACTGCATTTTAATCTAACCTTTAAAAAAACATAACTTGATTTGTGTGTGTTGGATGTTTGTCATTTTGGTCTTGTTTGAATCAGATAATCATTGGGTATTTTTCTAAACAAGTGTGGAGTCCTTTTGTTGTGTTTTCATTGTGTTACTGTGTGTGTGCACAAATACTTTACACATTGCCTCTTTAGTTTAGTTTGACTGCTCCGTGCCAAGCTATCAGAGGGAGAGCACAGGTAAACCATTACTGTGTATCTTACTTGCCCTGCCATCTCAAGGACAGAGCTGAAATGCTCTTTGTAAATATAGAGCATTTCTGTTCTCTCCCTTTCACAGAAGGCAGAGCAGCAACTTTGCTTGCTCCATGAGTTGCGTAAAAAATGAGTAAATATGCCTCTATTGCATGTGTGTTTGCAGAGGGAGACACTAGCTGCAAGGTGTATGTCAATATCCACAAACTGAAATGCTTATGTGTGCTCATTTACTCTCGGTGTCATAGCATATGTGCAGTCGGCCCTAGTGAAAACAAGGAAATGAGGTCCCTTTCTTTGGTTTTACAGTAAATAAACAAACACCTCTTGGCCTCGTTGCCACTACACCTTCTGTACTACTGATAGCTACGCTCCTGCCCACTCCATATTATCAGCAATCTCACAGTTAAGCCTAAACTTGTGAATGGAGTATATTCGCTGGGATTTCCAGTTTTGCAAGTGCACCTACCAGACATAGGCAGTCATTACAACATTGGTGGTAAAAGCCGCTTACCGCCGTGCAGAAGACCGCCAACACACCGTCGCGGCCGTGGAAATCCGCCACAGCTATTATGACCCACAGCTCGGAATCCGCCAACATTCAGACACCCACAAAGGTCCGCCATACCAAAAAGTCAGTGATAAACTGGCGAAAACAAAACATCCACCATTACGCCAACAGAAATATGCCCACACTATCACGACCCACAAATCCACGCAGCGGTCTTTCAATCGCGGTATTCCATTGGCGGTACACACCGCCGCGCTCAAAATACACACACATTTACAAAACACAGCCACATTGGGCAAATCAAAATACACACACCTGATACACATACACACACCACGCCCACACATCCAATACAATATAAAACACACACCCACATCACCCACAAACCCTTACGACAACAAATCACGAACGAAGGCCAGAGAGAGACACCACCATCAACAACACTAGCATCCACAGGCACACAACACCATCACCCATATAACTTCCACGCACCGCACACTACACACCACTACATATCAGCTCACTTATCACCCCACACACCACCCCACACATCACTTACACCACCCTATGGCATGGCAAAGACACCCCAGGTTCCCGGAGGAGGAGCTCAGGGTCATGGTGGAGGAAATCGTCCAGGTAGAGCCACAGCTTTTCGGAGCACAGGTGCAGCACACCTCAATTGCAAGGAAGATGGAGCTATGGCGAAGAATAGTGGACAGGGTCAACGCAGTGGGACAGCACCCAAGAAATCAGGAGGACATCAGGAAGAGGTGGAATGACCTACAGGGGAAGGTACGTTCCGTGGTCTCAAGACACCACCTGGCGGTTCAGAGGACTGGCGGCGGTCCCTCACCTCCTCCCCCACGACTAACAACATGGGAAGAGCAGGTCTGGGCAATTCTGCATCCTGAGGGCCTCGCAGGAGTAGGTGGAGGAATGGACTGTGGTAAGTCAAATCTTAACTATTACATCCCCCACCCTACCTGCATGCCAGCACATACCCCCACCCTCACCCCCATCACTCTAACTCCTCACAAATGTCCCAACATCACAAACCACACATCCTAACACCAAGCCCTGCATGCAACAACAAAGCATGGACACCCATCACCAAAGCATGGCCACTGCACATACCCATACACCCCCCTAAACCACCATCACAAAAGGTCCCACACAAGAATGCAAGCACTGGGGTACACGGTCACCCACCCATTGTACACCATGACACACACAGATGTAATAACCATCCGCTTATACCCCTGCAGCACCCCTACCCAACGTCACCAGACAGGAGGGTCCACACATGTCCACACCACCAATAGAAGAGGCCCACAGTGATGACAGCACCTCTGTCCAACTGGATCTAGATGACCAGCTCGGCCCATCTGGGACCTCAGGACAGTCGGTTCCCCACACCCAGTCACAGGCCACCACAGAGCTTCCCCCCTCTGGAAACACCAGCACAGGCCCATACCTCCGTCCCCAGGACACGTCAATCAGCAGTGTGTCCACCACTACAGGGAACCCAGGCTAACCCACCACCCCAACAACAACAGGGACCTGGGGGCAGTGGTAGTGGGCACACGTCCAGGGGACGGAGGCCCAGGAACACAGGGGAACTGGGAGGACTGCTGTGCGACAGGGGGCGGACAGGCCCAGGGAACCCACTCTCCACGAGGCCCTCTCCTCCATCATGGGAGCCTACCACCACTCCCAGGAGATGATGGCAACGGTACTGGCCAAGTTTCAGGAGACCCAGCGCCTGCAGGAGGAACAGTATATGGGCTTCAGGGAGGAACTCAGAACCATCATTTCCACCCTGGGCACCATTGTAGGGGTGCTGAAGGAAGTAGTTAACACCAGGAGGGACACTGTGGCACTACAAGGGGCCCCTGACACTAGCCTGGACGATGAACTGCCCACCACCTACGCTGGCACTAGTGGACAGGAGACACCACCAGAGGACCACCACACCAGCACCCAACCCCCTGCAGAGGGAGAACCACCTTGCAAACGGTCCATGAGATCCAGGACAAAGACAGAGAACAATGCCAAGACTCCGCCAAGAAATGAGACCACCCTGATTGTCATCCTACTGTCCCACTTTGTCACCCTGTCCATCCTTAAACTGCCCCAGCTCCACTTCCTATGCCCATATGGCCAATGCACCTGTGAGACTAATAGACTGAACTCTGCCATGGACATTCCTCCGCCATCATCCCTCACCATTTTACAACCCCCTCCAATATTGAGTACTTAAATAAACACCCTTAAAGCACAAAACAATCTGGAGTCTGTCTGTGATTTCGGAATACTGTATTAGCAATAACTGTGGCAAAAAGCTTTTTCATTGGTAATGTCAACTTACCTATGTCACACAGCTCTAGTCCATGAGGAATCAAAGCAGATGTCACACAGTGGGACCCACATCTGTGAAATCGTAAGGGAAAGTGACAATTCAGTGACCATACACTGGGTGAAAACGACAAACAGTAGAGCGCCAGTAGTGTTTAAGTACATTTAGTAGGCAGGTCTGTATTCTTACCTGTGTGTCACTGGAAATATTGCTGGATCACTGAGTCCCTGTTGTCCATGTCTTCTTCCTCTGCTTCCTCGTCTTCACTGTCTACAGGCTCCACAGCTGCCACAACACCGCCATCTGGACCATCCTCCTGCAGAAAAGGCACCTGTTGTCGCAAAGCCAAGTTGTGAATCATACAGCAGGCCACGATGATCTGGCACACCTTCTTTGGTGAGTAGAATAGGGATCCACCTGTCATATGGAGGCATCTGAACCTGGCCTTCAGGAGTCCGAATGTCCGCTCGATCACCCTCCTAGTTCGCCCATGGGCCTCATTGTAGCGTTCCTCTGCCCTTGTCCTGGGATTCCTCACTGGGGTCAGTAACCATGACAGGTTGGGATAACCAGAGTCACCTGCAAATGGCGATGGACAACTGTTAGACACACACTAACCTGTAGGGGTATCCCCAGACGCACACAACCATTCCCACTGACTAGCTTCCAGGTGCTCACCTAATAGCCACAGACGGTGCCTCTGGAGTTGACCCATCACATAAGGGATTCTGCTATTCCGCAGGATGTAGGCGTCATGCACTGAGCCGGGGAACATGGCATTCACATGGGAGATGTACTGGTCTGCCAAACATACCATCTGTACATTCATCGAATGATAACTCTTCTGGTTTCTGTACACCTGTTCACTCCAGTGGGGGGGGTACCAAAGCCACACGTGTCCCATCAATGGCACCTATGATGTTGGGGATATGTCCCAGGGCATAGAAATCACCTTTCACTGTAGGCAAATCCTCCACCTGAGGGAAAACAATGTAGCTTCGCATGTGTTTCAGCAGGGCAGACAACACTCTGGACAACACGTTGGAAAACATAGGCTGGGACATCCCTGATGCTGTGGCCACTGTTGTTTGAAATGACCCACTTGCAAGGAAATGGAGCACTGACAGCACCTGCACTTGAGGGGGGATTCCTGTGGGATGGCGGATAGCTGACATCAGGTCTGGTTCCAACTGGGTACACAGTTCCTGGATTGTGGCACGGTCAAGCCTGTATGTGATTATCACATGTCTTTCTTCCATTGTCGACAGGTCCACCAACGGTCGGTACACCGGAGGATGCCGCCATCTCCTCACATGTCCCAGCGGACGGTGCCTATGAAGGACAACAGCGAGCACAGAGTCAAACAACTCAGAGGTACGTACCCACAGCATACACAGAACACCATTCATAATCTAAAAAGTGGCCTGTATGAGTTTTGAGTCTAGGCCTAGGTATGTGTGACACAGTTGAAATTGTAGACATGTGGGCCCTTGAAATGGCGGCTGCCTGACCTGTAAAGTGGGATAATGGGATGTGAGGTAACTGCGCTGGCGGTGTACACCGTCGCGGTAGGCGGTCGAAGACCGCGGCGCAATGCTGCATTGGTTAACATTGGACCCTATGGGTCCCAGGAACCAATGGCGATGTACGCCGGTGGGGATGGTACGCACGGCCGTGGACGTGACCGCCATTTTCTATCTGTTCAATCACTCGATACCTGATCTTCGACAGGAGAGGACCTACACTGCAAGTGCTGCTGTGACCTTGGTCTGGAAGAGACAATGGCTTGAGTGTCTGGGGAAAGCGCCCCTGCCTTCACATCGGAGGAGTTGATGAAACTCGTGGACGGGGTCCTCCCCCAGTACACGCTACCCTACGGTCCTCCAGACAAACAGGTAAGTACACTGGGAGCATGCTGTATGGGCTATGCCTGTGTGGAGAGGGGTGGATGTAAGAAGGAAGGGTGGAGAGTGCGGCGTGCATGAAATGACGGTAAGTGCATTTGCCACATGCCAAGGGTAGGGATGGGGGCCAATCACTTTGACGGTGCAGTTGGTAATAACTTTCTCTTCCCCCTGTACAAATCATGTAGGTCAGCGCCCACCAGAAAAAACATATTTGGTGTGCCATCGCCAAGGACGTCCAGACCCTGGGGGTCTACCACAGATGGAGCACCCACTTCCGGAAAAGATGGGAGGACATTCGCCGCTGGAGCAAGAAGACAGCAGAGGCTCAGCTGGGGATGGCCTTCCAACGTGGGATGGGTGCCCATCACACCATGACCCCCCCTGATGTTCAGGATCCTGGCGGTGGCATACCCAGTGTTGGATGGGCGCTTGAGGGCATCACAGCAGCCACAAGGAGGTGAGTACACTGACATTCTGCTGATTTTGCGCGCAGTGGAGATGTCTGGGTGGGGGAGGTGGGCTGTGGGTTTCCCTAGGCCAGGGCGAGTTCCGTAGGCAAGGTCCCTCCGTAAGGCAGGCCATGTGGTACCCCACCGGACCTCTGTAGAGTGCCAACTACACCTAGTCATGCCCCTGTGTCATCCATGTGTGCAGATGTCGTCTATAGCCTAGTAGGCCATTTCCCAGGAATTGAACAGTGGAGCCCAAGAGCGCGGCGTAGTGCAGGGGGCTTCTGTGTCTGTCGTGTCTGCCAACGGTAGCAGTAATGCATGCACTCAACATGTCTTTCTTCTGTCGCCCACCCACTTTTTGTGGTCACCCTGTTCTTGTGTGCATTAGCATCATCAAGCGGAGGAGCAGTGGCACCGGAGCATGAGGGGGCTGCATCCCACATGGCCATGGAGGGCCACACTACGGAATCAGACTCCACCAGTGGGACGGAGGGAGAGGGGAGCTCCACAGCGGGGATGGGAGCTGAGACCAGTGACACGGACTCGTCCTCTGATGGGAGCTCCCTTGTGGTGGCGGCAACATCTGTGCCCCCCCCCATCTACAGGTATAGCTGCCACCTCCCCCTCCAGCACTGCCCTCCCAGCAGACCCTCAGCCTTCGCCCCCTTCCCGGCTCACCCGGGAGGGTGGGCATCACCTTCGCCCAGGCACCTCAGGCCCTGCCCCAGTCACCCCTGCTGCCCTCAGTGAGGAGGCCATTGACCGCCTCAGGTCCCTCACTGTTGGGCAGTCTACCATTTTGAATGCCATCCAGGGTGTAGAAAGGCAGTTGCAACAAACAAATTCATTCCTGGAGGGCATTCATTCTGGTCAGGCTGCCCTTCAGCGAGCTTTTCAGACTCTGGCCTCAGCACTGATGGCAGCCATTGTCCCTGTGTCTAGCCTCCCCCCTCCAACTTCCTCCACCCAGACCCAATCCCCTGTACCTCAGCCTATCCCAAGCACACCTACAGACCAGCATGCACACATGTCAACACACAAGGGAAGCTCAGGCAAACATAAGTACCACACATCCCACAGGCACTCACGCAAGCATTACACACATGCAGATACACCAACATCCACTGCTTCCACTGTGTCCCCCTCCTCCTCGTCTCCCTCCTCCCTCCCTGTCTTGTCTACACTCACACCTGCATGCACTACCTCTACAGCCACTACTACCATCACCAGCACACCCACCACCACACCCAGCTCACGTGCAGTCACCACCCCCACTACCATTCACACGTCCCCTGTGTCTGTGACGCCCCCTCCCAAGATACACAAATGCAGGCACACACCCACCCAACAGCCATCCACCTCACGACAGCCCCCAGCGCATGCACCTTCACCCAAAGTCAGCAAACGAACACCTCCTACAACCACAACCTCTTCCTCCACTCCCAAACCCTCTCCAGCTACTCGTCCCAGTGTGTCCAAAAAACTTTTCCTGTCCAACCTTGACCTCTTTCCCACACCTCCCCCACCCCATCCGTCTCCTAGGTCCCAAACTAGCACCTCAGCCACAACATCTCCAGGACCAGTGGTGCCTGTAGACACCGGAATATGGAGTGCACCGGCCACCAGGGCAGCCAGTGTGGCACGGAGCCACAGCACAGACAGTCCCCCACCTGTCAAGCATCAGAAGTTGGCCAGTGCCCGGCGGGAGAGTGGGAAGACTCTAGCCACCAAAGCCGCTCCCAGGGGTACAGGTGGGAGTGTGGAGTCAGCTGCTACACCTTCCAAGGTGGGGAAGGGGCACAAGAAAGTCAGCAAGTCTGGGAAGAGCAGCACGGCAGAGAAGACTGCCATCATCCCAGCTGCCCAGGAGGCCACCGCCAGCACCAGCCCAACTGTCCAGGAGGCCACCGCCAGCACAAGCCCAGCTACCCAGGAGGCCACCGCCAGCACCAGCCCAGCTGCCCAGGGGGCCAGCACCAGCCCAGCTGCCCAGCAGGCCACCGCCAGCACCAGCCCAGCTGCCCAGGAGGCCACCGCCAGCACCAGCCCAGCTGCCCAGGAGGCCACCGCCAGCACCAGCCCCACTGGGCCATGAAGGACCACCAGCAAAAGCCCCGCTGGGCCATGAAGGACCACCAGCAAAAGCCCCGCTGGGCCATGAAGGACCACCAGCAAAAGCCCCGCTGGGCCATGATGGACCGCTAGGAGCTGAGTCACTGCAATGGAGACCGCCGCTCCAAGCACCGCTGAAAAGGTCACCGCCGTCTCAAGAACCGCTGAACAGGGCACTGCCTCCTCAAGAACCGCTGAACAGGGCACCGCCGCCTCATGCACTGCTGAACAGGGCACCGCCGTCTCATGCACCACTGAACAGGGCACCGCCGCCTCAAGAACCGCTGAACAGGGCACTGTTGCCTCAAGCACGGCTGGCCCATGAGCACCAAGGGCACTGACGCTGAGTCCATCACGGGCAGAATGAAGCACTCTGGGCACCATGCCCCCTCCAGAACCAGTGGAGAGATCTATCCACTACCTCTTTCCTTAGCAGGATGAAGCACTCTGGGCACCATGCCCCCTCCAGAACCAGTGGAGACTGTTATCCACTTGAGAGACTGTAGCTTTGCACTCCCCAGGATTGAACAGTGGGCAACCCACCCACTGTAGAGACTTGAAAGTCTGTGGCTTTGCACTCCCCAGGATTGAACAGTGGGCAACCCACCCACTGTAGAGACTTGAGAGACTGTGGCTTTGCACTTCCCAGGATTGAACAGTGGGCAACCCACCCACTGTATAGACTTGAGAGACTGTGGCTTTGCACTCCCCAGGATGGAACAGTGGGCAACGAGTTGAGAGACTGTGGCTTTGCACTCCCCAGGATTGAACAGTGGGCAAACCACCCACTTGGGAGACTTGAGAGACTGTGGCTTTGCACTTCCCATGATTGAGTGTGTAGAGGTGAGCGATTTCCCTTTGGAATCCTGTTTCCACCGTGTTTTTATCCGCGGTGAATCCGCCCTGGAAAAGGTGGCGGATTGGTGGGTTGTAATAGTGTGGGCGGTACATTGTCTCCCGCCTGTCTGTTGGCGGTGACCGCCACGCTGTTTGTTTGTACTGCCATGGCGATCAGAGTGTTATAGTGGCTGTCTTTGTTGGCGGTTTCCGCCACGGTCGTAATTGCAAACTTTTCACAGCCGGCCTGTTGGCGGTCTTACCGCCACTTTAACACCGTCCGCCAGGGTTGTAATGACCACCATAATGTTCTATCAGTGAATCAGAATAAAGTTTTACATTGACAGTCAATCTAAAAGAGCGGGGAGGAATTCTACGTGCCTATTAGAATCCCAAAAGTATTCAGCGCAGGTGCAAAATGAAAGCAATAGCATTATTAAAGCCGCCTGCTCAGAAGGCAGTGCAAATTTTTGTACTGTCAGTTGAAAGCCACAAGGTTTCACTAGAGGTAGCAAATATCATCATGGTGCTGCAGTCCTGTTCCTCTTGAAAGATTCATGTTGGTTTTGAAATATACTTTGCTGCTTCACTCTATTACCTTGTCGTGTCAAATATTACCCCAAATATTTGGCTCTATTTTCATTACAGACATGTCTTAGCATTTGTGAATGCTTGTTACCATGGCTACTTCAAATAGTTGATTGCTGAATTATATATGTATGTTCAAATGAACTGCACCCTCGATTTTTGAAGAGGAAAAAGAGCCTCTGGCTTTAACATCCATCCTTATTTGTTCAAGAGAATGTGAGCGCCAGTAGTGGACGGTGGTAAGTAGGAAGGATGTATTTACTGCTTTACCAAATGCCACGCATGTAGGTTACACTAATGCTTTAAATTAATTTCTCCGCATCACCACAAGGACCAGATATTGTCAGTGAGCAAACAGCTGCTTCGTGTTTTCTTTCGAAACTGTGCTTCAGGCAGCGAATTATTACCAACCTTATATAGCTGTTGGGTCCCAATACTAAGATGTTGCACAGCTCAACCTTTATCTGATGTCAAAGTTATTTTGGGCTGCCCCTTCTGCTGCCACAGACTTGGAGATGTTCCTGCACTGACCATCACACACGTGCAATACTGCGCAGCCACCAGCATCGAGGAACACTGAGAGTAATGAGGGAAACTGGAGAGTTGACTGTCAACCTCATCATGGCTGAGGACTGGGCCGGACTGATCTATTCCACCAGGCATTTCCCCCGTGGGCTGGAACACTTGGAGGCCAGTTTTGTAAGCTGAGGGTCAGTCCTGGTGCTGCTGCTACTTTCCCCAGCTCACTGAGTTTAATTGTAGCAGGCACAGGGAGGCTTCAAGAGCGAGAGAGAAAGAAATGGCAGGAAGAAGTTAGCAAGGAGGTAATTAGAGAGGGAGAATGGAGTGAGAAGGAGAGAGAAAGCACAAGGAGACAAAGGGAGCTGGCTGGTTTGAGCATTTTTGCCAGGGGTGCTTTTGGCTCCCCTGTCCTGCTCTGACAGAGTGGACCTCCACTGTCCAAGGCATGTGAATGGTGGGACAAAGAGTCCACCACAAGTGAAATCCGTGCAAATTAAGAAGGGTTTTTTTGAGCCGCGGCCCATCCTAATGGGCTGAGGGGCCACGCTCCCTCACTTTTTGGTTACCATAACAAGTGTCTGTCAAGCTCAGCAAAGGTCTGCCTGACAAACACTCTTTATTTTCAGGTCAGTCAGCCAGGACCTAGACATCTGCAAAATGTGCAGGCTCCTGGCTCCCTGGGTTGAACTTTGCTGGGCTGATGAAGTCACAGCTCTTGTGGGTGTGACCTATTCAGCCTGGCAAAGCAACTTGGGGCCCTCTCCTCATGACGAGGGGGAGCGTCACTGATTGCCTCAGACTGGGTGCCTCAGTTCTAAGCCCTGAAGTGCTGAGGGCTGAATGTCAATTAGTGATACCTCGTCACAGAATGGGGTGGAGTCAGCAGTCTTACAGACCCAATCCCACTCTGTGTTGAGAGAGCGACTGCTGTCTTGGTCAGCCAAAGATGAATGGCAACAGTCCCAGACCTCCTGGGATCTCCGAGGCAGAACACTGTGCGTACAGGTAAATATGATTTTATTATTAATTTTTGGTGCATGTGTGCATTATTTGGGAGTGAATGTTGTGAATGGATGTGTGTGTGCATGTGCGTGTGTGACTGCATGAGTGTGAATGTTTATGTGTGTGTGTGTGTGGGCCCGACTGCCCCCTCCTTGCTAAAAGTACAGGACACAACTGTTTTTTGTAGGTAGTGCACCACTGACCAATCAGCCACAGGCAGGGTGCCACCAGCCAGCACCTGTGACTGCTGAGGCAATGGTGGCCTGGTAGCAACCAGCTATTGGAGCTATGACCGATGCTGCATTCCACGACACTTGTTATATTGCCCCACCTGGCTCTGCACTCTGTTAAACAAGGTAATTTTGGTGGCAATTAGGACGTCATTGCTCTGCACAGCTGCAGTCAACGTCAGCACGAAACATGAACTAGCATTCATAATGGAGTGCACCTCCGATCCTAAGGTATTTTAGTCCCTGCCTACTGAACGGAAGGCTGAGGCTGAGGAAACTGACTAGTACACTACACTGAAGGTGACAAAGCAGAAGCTTCACTAGAATATTCCAGAAATAATTAATTACACATTTGTTTGCGTTATACATCCTCCATAAAAAAGAAACTATGAGTCCCAGAATCCACCTGGCAACCTTATATTAGGTAAAAGGGAGGTATTTGGTGGAATATGTCTCACAGTATAAACCATAAATTCTTAATTTCACTCAGTGTTTGAAGTGCATTACAAAACGTATGGAAACTACAATCCTGAATGGAATAGGGGTAGGGCCAGTGAATATGGGGCTAGGGTGAAAGACGTGGCTAAAGTTAAACATAACAAAATGTTCTTGCTAGAAATGGGGTCTTTGGTTGGGAGTCAGGTTACACCCTGTTCAAGCAAGGACCCTCACTATAATCTGCGAAAAAGAGAAACACACCTGTTAAACCCCGCTCACCCCCTTGGTAACTAGGCACGAGCAGAAAGGCTTAACTGAGAAGCAATGTGCAAGGTATTTGTACCAACACACACAGTAATACAGTGAAGACCCTACAAAATGGACACCACACCAGTTTAGAAAAATATGTAATATTAATCTAAATCAAACAAGACCAAAATGACAAACATCCAACATACACAAGTCAAGATATGAATTTTCAAAAGAATGAGAGTCTTACTACATAGAAAACAATTGAAACGTTGATTTTACACAAAGTACCTGGTTAGCGTAAAAAATAAAGCTGCACAGGTGAGCTTGAATTGAAAGAGTCAATGATGCATTGATTCCTTACTTGTGACTGTGGCCGTGCATCATTTCTTCTCCGGTCGGGTCGGCGATGCATCATTTTTCTCCCCCGCAAGAGAGCAATGCGTCAATTTCTGGACAGGGCACCTTGGATCCGCGTAGGTTCACGATGACTTTGACGGCCAGCGACGACGCATGAGAAATCTGGTCGCACGGTGTTAGGAAAATGCACTGGTTTGTGTTGTTATCAGCAGCTGCAAGCGGGTGCTGCACCGTTTCTCCAGCCACGATGCATTGATCTCCCTGTCGCAATGCAGGTGAAGCATTGATTTTAGCCATGAAGCAGGTGGTGTGTTGTTTATCAGCTGCGTTGCACATAGTGCATCAAAAACTTCCCCGCAGGGTGCTCTGGGAGTGGATTTCAGCTCTTGTTCTGCCAACTTTGCCTTTCAAGGGCCTAGGGACTGGATAGGGCCCCACTTGGCAGGGCAGGAGTCTCAGCAGATAGTCCAGGTGCTGGCAGATGAAGTCTTTGATGGCCCTGAGACTTCAAAACAGGAGGCAAGCTCAGTTCAAGCCCTTGGGGATTCTTCTCAAGCAGGAATGCACAACAAAGTCCAGTCTTCGTCCCCTTTCAGAGGCAGAAGCAGCAACTGCAAGATAGCCCAACAAAGCACAGTCAGAGGCGGGGGCAGCACTTCTTCTCAGCTATTCAGCTCTTCTCCTTGGCAGAGGTTCCTCTTGGTTCAAAAGTGATCTAAAGTCTGGGGTTTTGGGTCCACTACTTATACCCCTTTCAGCCTTTGAAGTAGGCAAACTTCAAAGGAAAGTCTCTGTTGTTCATAAGATCCTGCCTTGCCCAGGCGAGGCCCCAGGCACACACCACGGGGTTGGGGACTGCACTGTGTGAGGGCAGGCACAGCCCTTTCGGGTGTAAGTGACCACTCCTCCCTCCACTCTAGCTCAGATGGCTCATCAGGATATGCAGGCTACACCCCAGCTCTCTTTGTGTCACTGTCTAGGGGAGAGTCACAAACAGCCCAAATGTCAGTCTGACCCAGATAAGGAATCCACAAACAGGCAGAGTCACAGAATCATTTAAGAAAGAAAATGCCTTCTTTAGAAAAGTGGCATTTTCAAACTAACAATCTAAAAATCACCTTTACTAAAAGATGTGTTTTTAAATTGTGAGTTCAGAGACCCCAAACTCCATATTTCTATCTGCTCTCAAACTGCACTTTAAGGATATTTAAAGGCAGCCCCCATGTTTACCTATGAGAGAGAAAGGCTTTTTCAACTGTGAAAACTGAATTTGGCAGTATTTCACCGTTAGGACATGTAAAACACATCAGAACATGTCCCACCTTTAACATACAAGTCATCCTGCCCCTAGGGCTATCTAGGGCCTACCTTAGGGGTGGCATACATGTATAAAAAGGGAAGGTTTAGGCCTGGCAAGTGGGTATACTTGTCAAGTCGAATTGGCAGTTTAAAACTGCACCCACAGACACTGCAGTAGCAGGCCTGAGCTATGTGTACAGAGCTACTTATGTGGGTGGCACAACCAGTGCTGCAGGCCCACTAGTAGCATATGATTTACAGGCCCTGGGCACCTCTAATGCACTCTACTAGGGACTTACTAGTAAATCACATTTACCAATCAAGGAAGAGACAATCACACATACACTTTATACAGGAGCACTTGCACTTTAGCACTGGTCAGCAGTGGTAAAGTGCCCTGAGTACCAAAAACAGAGTCCAGCACATAGTCAAAAGATGGGAGGCAGAGGCAAAAAAGACAGGGGAGACCACGCCAAGGATGCCAGGTCTAATAGTTCTGTAAATATTATATTGATCTTTAAAATTCAGGCAACTGCAAATAGTATAATGCACCCACCTTAAATGAAAAATAATTTATCTGCCCTCCGTATTGAGAGAAGGGCAGACGGTCAGCTTTCCATTGGCTGTGTCCCCATTGACTCGGTCGACAAAAAGCTTACTCCGATGGCCTGAAGGAGTGATGGCTGTCGGAATAAGTGCATCACATGGCAATCCCTATTTAGGGTGGACAATCTGCTGCACTTTTTTTCTGTACCTCACTCCCAAAGAAAACCTGGCTGTCAGAGACAAAAAACTAAAATAATGATCTCCCACACCCACTTTGGGAGCAAGTGCACTCTAATATGGGCCCAGACGTGTGAGCGGCTAATGCATCCTAATTATGAATGTGTTTTTTGCCCAGTGGACAGCAGGTGGTCCATTTTAATTATTTACATCCCAGTCATTACAAAATAAAGTGTGGCCACCTCCCCTCAGGCACTCTTTACCATAGTAAAAACACCATCACCTCCATTCTCTGTCCTCACTTTTATGTCTCCCCCATCAAAAGGGCAAATAAAAAAAAGGCACATCTGCATTACATCCTATTACCTTGGCTGGGCCTTCCATCTTACCTTCTTTCATGAGTGTCCCGCCCCAGATTTAAAAAAACAGGCTAGAATAGGGCTTTCTTGTGTGGGCCTGGGTAGCCACATTTTTTTTCTGTTTAGCATCGGTTCAAAGATATGTGGGGCTACTTCTCATTCTTCTGACTTTTGTAGTGACGTTTTATGAGTTCGCTAGAGATCCCTAAGAGTAACTGGGTTTTAGCTGGACCACGCTCAAAGTACTAGTGGGACATGCTTGCTTGGCATCCGTCTTATCCTGGAGTGGGCAGGTTCAGGGACTGACGCTAAGTCATTCACTGTTGTATCTACCTTTCCGAGCCTGCATAATATAGCCCATATTTATACACGTTTGGCACAGGGCAGCTCAGCAAGTCATCTTGCTGTGCTACCCTGCGTCAAAGGGAAAGGGCATGAATGCACAGTATTGAAGCATTCCTGTCCTTTCCGACTGCGCTGGTGCCATTTAGGCAACCTACTGCCAATGCAGGTACCCTTGCACCATGGTGCAAGAGTATCTGCATTGCAGGCAGGATTGTTTTGTGCAGGAAGATGCACCACCCCACTAAAAAAAATCCTGGGAGGCTTTTACCTCTTTCTATGTGTGCTGCATTCTGCAGCACACATGTAAAGAGGAATAAATGAGAAGAAATAAAGATATTTCTCCTCATGGCCTCCCCTCACCCCGGGGGGAGGGGTAAGGTTTTGGTGTATCCCTAGGTTTGAAAAGCTCTTGTAAATCTGGGGATGCATCAATGTTCATGGTGTTGCATGGGGACACCACTGCAATGCCCATGGAACTCTTACCTTGCAGAGAGTAAGGTATTGCAGCACTTTGCTTGCCTTGCCTTACTCCAGATCTATGAGGCCACAAAAAGACATGCAAAGTTGCTTTGCATGGCCTCATAGATATGAGTTCAAGTTTGTGCTGCCATTGCATTACAAAAAGTAAAGAAACTGCTGCGCAAGGGGCTCGTAAATATGCCCCATTTTGAATGTATGTATTTGTATATTTTTTCTATAGAGCAAACCTAGCCAAAAGGCAGAGGAATGCTGTACATGGTCAAAGACAAGCATAGCATCTACAAGTAAGAGAAGAAGAAACTGGGTTGTGAATGGTTAATTAACTTTAATGTAGTTTGTTTAAAGAGGCGAGTCCCAAATTTTTTCCTAAATTGGAGCAGAATGGGGTCAGTCCTGATGGATAAGGGGATGTTGTGCCAGATCCTGGATGCATAGATGGAAAAAGCCCACCTTTTCTTTTTTTTTACAATTCGTAGACTGCAGTCTGGTGGCTGGTGTGCCGAGATACACTAGAACTGGTGGACTTTTCTGCAAGTTATCTTTACAAATGATGCAGCTGGTTTTGAAGATGTTCTGGGCCAGCATGGGGAGGCAATGGAATTCCAGGAAGATGGGGAGGATGTGGTCATATTTCTTCAGAGCCTGGATGGGCTGCAGCAATTAGGATGCACTTAAGCAGTGCCAGGGTGGAGTCTGGGAGGCAGTGGAGTAGGGCATTGTAATCATCCTGAAGTCGCTTTTTGAAAGAAATGGTTTGACTTTTTTTTAGAAGAGAGAGCTGGTACTAGGCCATCTTTTGTTTTAGCAATGTGTTCTTTGAGGGTGAGGTTGGTGTTCAAGGTGAATCCAAGTGACTTGGCATTTGGTGAAAGTATGGGTTTAAAGCTGTCAAGGCTCATGTCATTGAGCCAAGTTTGTACTGCATCTTGCCTGTTGTACTTGGCGAATAACACAAGAGATGGTGTAGTGTTTCAAAGACAGCCGAGAGGTCTGGCAATATTAGAAGGCAGTGGTCATCTTCATCTGTCTTAAACAGGGCATCGTCTATGATGGGTAAGGTAGCAGTCTCTGTGGTGCAGCATGATCTAAAGACAGAGTGCTAGCCATGTAGGATATGGTTAGCACTGATATTGTCTTTGAATAGAACATGAACTGCTTTTTCAAAGATCTTGCTGATGAATGATAGGTGAGTGTTGGACAGATAGGTGGCGCGGTCATAAGAGTGTGGGTTTCTACAGGAATGGGATAATCTGACCTGTCTTGACAGCTTCTAGGAAAATGTCTTGAGTGAGGGAGGCATTGCTAATGGTAAGTGGGGCTAAGAAAATTTTGATAAAGGATGGAGTTGAGTATGCCTGTGAGATCTGGGAGAGCTAGGGTGTTAAAGGCTGACCAGTAAGGGGCTTTTCTGGAAGTGGTGGGTGTAAGACTCGAAATAGGCATGGTGTCTTCATGTGCTGTAAGATTATTTTTCATGAAGAAGACGTTGATGGCATTGCACTTTTCCATGGAGTCCGGAAATGGTGCTAGACCAGTAAGCCTTAGGGTTGTCTTCATGAAAGCTTTTGCTTTCTCCCCTGCTGTTTCGATGAATTCAATTGTGTTGGTCTTAGCACACTGTGTACTTTACCACTGCTGCCCAGTGCTAAATTGCTTGTGCTCAAACCCTAAAACATGGTAACATTGGCTTATATCTGGTTGGCATACTTAATTTACTTACAATTCCCTAGTAAGGTGGTATACCATATACCTACAGCTGTTAAATTGTATGCTACTAGTGGCCCTGCAGCAGTTATTGTGCCACCCACTTAAGTAAGCCTTACATCATGTCTCAGCCATTCCATTGAAGCCTTTGTGCAGTTTAAAACTACCAGTGCTTCAGAGGACTGCCCTGCTGCTGCAACAGGACTGCCCTGCTTACTGAAACCTGCTTTTTGACCTTAGATGACTGCCCTGCTGCTTGAGACCAGATTTTCTTTTCGAACACAGGACTTCTAGAGTGACTCCAAGAGCTAGTTTGCTGGCCTCCTGATGACAGCCTCAGTGACAGTAAAGGCACCAACCATCTTTGAACCTGCACCTGGAGCCAGCCTGAGTGAGCCTCCAAGATGTGCCCCTCAGTCCTGGTCCCTTGGAAGTGTTGCTAAGGATGCCCAGATAGCCCAATTCCAAAAACCTGGGACAGTAATTTTTAAGCCAAAAAGTGCCTTGAGAACCGAGAGGAGCCCAGAACCCACCTGCACATGATCTATCCAAGGTGCACTGCCAGTCTGCCTGAATTAGCTGCAGCTCCCTCCACGTTCTTTTCAGCAGCAGTAAATCATGTTCAGCAGCTCCTCGCAGAAGGGATATCTGGCTTCATGGAACCCTCATCGTCTCCAGCCTGCAGCGTTGTCCCACTGGAGATTTTTGATTTCCAAAAAAAGAGACTAACTGCCGCAATTACAAGGCAATTGCACCACTGTTGCATCATTTTTTTTTTTACACAACAGTGGTGCTAGAAGTGCTTTACACTTATCCACATTTACAAACTGACGCATTGGACCCAATGGGTCAGTTTGTAAAGTCTTGCATCACATTATGGGGGTCATTCTGACCTCGGCGGTAAAAGTCGCATACTGCCGCCCAGAAGACCGCCATAACACCGCCGCGGTAAACCGCCACGGTCATTCTGACCCGCAACCGGCAAACCGCCAAAAACCCGACATCAACAAAAGTCCGCCACACCAAAGGTCAGCGGGAAACTGGCGATGACCAAACCTCCACCGTCACGCCAACAGACATACGCCCATACCATTCCGACCCACAAATCCCTGCAGCGGTCTTTCAACCGCGGTATTCCATTGGCGGTACACACCGCCGCGCTCAAAATACACACACCTTTACAAAACACTACCACATTGGATAATTCAAAATACACACACCTGAGACACATACACACACCACTCCCACACACCCAATTAAATATAAAACACACACCCACATCACCCACAAACCCCTACGACCACAATTGCGAGTGAAGGACAGAGAGAGAGAGCACAGCATAGAGTACACCATCACACAGAGGCAAATCACAACATCACCCACACAATTTACACGCACAAAACACTATACACCACCACACCCACCACACTCTACAACACATACACCACCCCTCACCTCAACCACACCACCCCATGGCACCCCAAAGACACCCCAGGTTCTCTGATGCAGAACTCAGGGTCATGGTGGAGGAAATAGTTCGTGTAGAGCCCCAGCTCTTCGGGGCACAGGTGCAGCACACCACCATTGCCAGGAAGATGGAGCTATGGCAAATGATAGTGGACAGGGTCAACGCTGTGGGACAGCATCCACGCAATCGGGACGACATCAGGAAGCGGTGGAACGACCTACGGGGGAAGGTGTGTTCCATGGTATCAAGGCACAACATTGCGGTGCAGAAGACTGGCGGCGGACCCCCACCTACTCCCCCCGAATTCACAGCATGGGAGGAGGAAGTCTTGCACATCCTGCATCCTGAGGGCCTCGCAGGAGTAGGCGGAGGAATGGACTCTGGTAAGTCAAATCTTCACTACTTCATTCCCCCCACCCCACCTGCATGCCAAATCATACCCCCACCCTCACCCCCACCCTCATCACACCAAATCCTTGCAAATGGCTCACCATCACATCCCACCCATCCCAAAACCTAGCCCTGCATGCGTCCCCAAAGCATGGACACCCATCCCCAAAGCATGCCCACTGCACACACTCATCACCCCCACAAGCCACCGTCACAAAAGCCCCCACAAGGGAATGCCAGCACTGGGGGACACGGCCACCCACCCATTACACGAAATGCCACACACAGAAGCAATAACCAAAATCTTATACCCCTGCAGGACCCGAACGCCACCACACCGCCACGGAGGGTCCAGAGATGTCCATCCCACCCCCAGAAGAGGCCCCCAGTGATGACAGCAGCTCTGTCTCCCTGGAGCCTGATGACCAGCCCGGCCCATAGGGGACCTCGGGACAGTCGGTTCCCCACAGACAGCCACAGGCTACACCAGACCTAACCCCCTCTGGGAACACCAGCACAGCTCCCACCCAGCGGGCCCATGCCTCTGTCTCCAGGACACGTCAATCAGCGGTGTGTCCACCACTACAGGGCACCCAGGTTGACCCACCACCCCAACAACAAGAGGGACCTGAGGGCAGTGGTAGTGGGCACACCGTCCAGGGGACAGAGGCCCAGGGAAACAGGGCAACTGGGAGGGCTGCTGTGCGACAGGGGGGGGACAGGCCCAGGGAACCGACTCTCCAAGAGGCCCTCTCCTCCATCATGGGAGCATACCACCACTCCCAGGAGACGATGGCTACGGTACTGGCCAGGTTCCAGGAGATCCAGGTCATGCAGGAGCAACAGTACATGGGGTTCAGAGAGGAACTGAGGAACATTAGTTCCGCAATGGGGACCATCGTCCTGGCCCTAACCCAGACCATGTGGCACCACAAAGGCCCCCTATCACTAGCCTGGACCAGGAACAGCCTACCACCTCCGCCGGCGCTAGTGGACAGGAGGCCCCCACACAACGATGGGCCACCAGAACCCCACCTCCTGCAGAAGAAGAACCACCCGCAAGCAGAACCTGAGATCTCACAAGAAGACAGAGTAGGATTGCAAGACCCCCGCCAGCAAACGATACCCCCTGATGTCATCCCACTGTCCCACATTGTCACCCTGTCCAACCTTGAACTGCCCCTGCTCCATCCTTCCACAGGCATATGGACAATGCACTTGTGCGACTGAGAACTGGACTCTGCCATGGAAATTACTCCACCATCACCCATCCCCGTTTTTCAATAATGTTGCTTAAATTTAGCACTTTAATTAAATCACTTCTTGCACTAAAAAAATCTGGAGTCTGCTTGTATTTTTAACAAATGTATTAGACATAACGGTGCCAAAATGTTCAGTTACATTGTGATGACAACATACCACTGTCACACAGCTGTAGTCCATGGGCAAACAAAGCAGAGGTCACGCAGTGGGGCCCACAGCTCTGAAAACGGAAGGGAAAGTCACAACTCAGTTAACAGGAACTGGGGGGGAACTCAGACAGTAGAGAGGCAGGAGACTTTAAGTAAATGTAAAATGGCGTGGTTGATTCGTACCTGTGTGCTACTGAAAATACTGTTGTATCACTGTGTCCCTGTTGTCTGTGTCGTCCCCGTCGTCTTCCTCCTCTTTACTCTCCACAGGCTCCACAGCTGCTACAACACCACCATCTGGCCCATCCTCCTGCAGGAAAGGCACCTGGCGTCGCAAAGCCAGGATGTGAAGCATACAGCAGGCCACGATGATATGGCACACCTTCTTTGGTGAGTACATTAGGGATCCACCTGTCATATGCAGACACCTAAACCTGGCCTTCAGGAGGCCGAAGGTTCTTTCTATAATCCTCCTAGTTCGCCCATGGGCCTCATTCTACCGTTCCTCTGCCCTTGTCCTGGGATTCCTCACTGGGGTAAGTAGCCACGAGAGGTTGGGGTAACCAGAGTCACCTATTAGCCACACACGGTGTCTCTGTAGCTGTTCCATCACATAAGGGATGCTGCTATTTCGCATGATGTACGCGTCATGCACAGACCCAGGGAACTTGGCATTTACATGGGAGATGTACTGGTCAGCCAAACAGACCACCTGGACATTCATCGAATGATAACTTTTTCTGTTCCTGTACACCTGCTCACTTCCACTGGGGGGAACCAAGGCCACATGGGTCCCATCAATGGCACCAATGATGTTGGGGATATGTCCAAGGGCATAGAAATCACCTTTCACTGTAGCCAAAACGCCCACCTCAGGGAAAACAATGTAGTTCCGCATGTATTTCATCAGGGCAGACAACACTCTGGACAAAACCTTAGAAAACATAGGCTGAGACATCCCTGATGATATGGCCACTGTTGTTTGGAATGATCCACTTGCCAAAAAATGGAGTAGTGACAGAACCTGCACCAGAGGGGGAATCCCTGTGGGTTGGCGAATGGGGGACATCAGGTCTGGCTCCAGCTGGGCACACAGTTCCTGTATAGTGGCTCGGTCAAGTCTGTATGTCAGTATGACATGTCGTTCTTCCATTGTCGACAGGTCCACCAGCGGTCTGTACACGGGAGGATTCCTCCATCTCCTCGCAAGTCCCAGCGGACGGTGCCTAGGAAGGACAACATGGAGCACAGAGTCAAGCAACCCACAGGTACGTAACCACAGCTTGCACAAAACACGATTCGCTATGCATTGAATGGCTTGTATGAGTGGCAATGCAAGGCCTAGGCCTGTGTGACTCAGTAGAAATTAAGCCATGTGGGCCCTTGAAATGGCGGCTGCCTGACCTGTGAAGTGTGACAATGGGATGTGAGGTCAATGCGCTGGCGTGGCACACCATGGCGGTAGGTGGTCGAAGACCGCGGCGCAAAGCAGCATTGGTTAACATTGAACCCTATGGGTCTCAGGAGCCAATGACGATGTGCGCCAGCGGTCGTGGTACGCACCGCTGCGGTACGCACCGCCGCGGGCGTGACTGCCATTTTCTAACTGCTTAATCACTCGAGACCTGATCATCCACAGGAGAGGACCTATACTGCAAGTGCTGCTGTGACCTCGGTCTGGGAGATACAATGGCTGCTGCGACTGGGGAAAGGGCCCCTGCCTTCACATCTGAGGAATTGGAGAAACTTGTGGATGGGGTCCTCCCCCAGTATGCGCTACTCTACGGTCCTCCAGACCAACAGGTAAGTACACAGGGAGCACGTAGTATGGGCTATGCCTGTGTTGAGTGGGATGGGTGTAAGATGGTGGGGAGGGGTGCGAATGGGGAGTACAACGCACAACAGATGAGAGCATGTGCCACATGGCAAGGTTGGGGAGGGGGGGCCACTCACATCGACCATGCAGAAAAGTGATGATATTTCTTTTTTCACCCTGTCCATGTCACATAGGTCAGCGCCCATCAGAAGCTCGACATTTGGCGTGCCATCGCCAAGGACGTCCGGGCCCTGGGGGTCCACAACAGACGGGGCACTCACTGCCGCAAGAGGTGGGAGGACATCCGCCGCGGGAGCAGAAAGACCGCCGAGGCTCTGCTGGGGATGGCCTCCCAACGTAGGAGGGTGCCAGTCGTCAATTGACCCCCCTGATGTTCCGGATCCTGGCGGTGGCCTACCCCGATTTGGATGGGCGCGTGAGGACATCACAGCAGACACAAGGGGGTGAGTATCAGCACATTCTGCTATATTAGCGTACAGTGGAGGCGTCTGGGTGGGGGAGGAGGGCTGTGGCTATCTCTAGGCCAGGGCGGTTTCTGTAGGCTAGGCCCCTCCGTTAGACATGACCCTGTGTCCCCGCCCCCCACCTCTGTAGGGTGCTAAGTACAGCCATCCATGGCCCGGGCTCACCTATGTGTGCATTTGTCGTCCATAGACTTGTAGGCCAAGTCACAATAATTGAGTAGTGTACCCCGAGTGCGCGGCGTAGTGCAGGGGGCTTCTGTGTCTGTCCTCTCCGCCAACGGTGCCGCCAATGCATGCACTCAACATGTCTTTCTTTCTTCTCTCCCCCCCTTTTTTTTGGTTTTCCTGCTCATGTGTGCATTAGCATCATCAGGCGGAGGAGAAGTGGCATCGGCGCACGAGAGAGCTGCATCTCACATGGGCCCGGAGGGCCCTGCAACCGACTCGGACTTAACCAGTGAGACGGAGGGCGAGGGGGGCTCCACCACGGGGACCCGTGGAGACGTCAGCGACACCGACACGTCCTCGGAAGGGAGCTCCCTTGTGGTGGCGGCACCATCCGTGCCCACCGCAAAAACAGGTACAGCCGCCACCCAGCGCACCAGCTCCGCCCTCCCAGCAGCCCCTCAGCTTTCACCCCGTGCCCGCTCGGCCAGGAAGCCGGCCATCTCCTTCGCCCCTGGCACCTCAGGTCCTGCCCCAGTTAGCCCTGCTGCCCTCAGTGAGGAGTTCATTGACCTCCTCCGGACGCTCATTGTTGGGCAGTCTACCCTTTTGAATGCCATCCAGGGGGTGGAAAGGGAGGTGCATCGGAGCAATGCATACCTGGAGGGCATTCATTCGGGTCAGGCTGCCCATCAGCGATCGTTCAACGCTCTGGCCTCAGCACTGATGGCAGCAATTGTCCCTGTGTCTAGCCTCCCCCCTCCAACTTCCTCAACCCAGTCCCACTCCCCTGTTCCTCTGCCTATCCCAGACACACCTACAGACCAGCCTGCACACACATCAACACCCAAGGGCAGCTCATCCAGACATAAGCACCACAGATCACACAAGCATTCACCCAAGCAACATCCACATGCAGACACAGCAACACCCACTGCCTCCACTGTGTCCCCCTCCTCCTCGTCTCCCTCCTCCCTCCCTGTGAAGTCTCCACTCACACCTGCATGCACACCACCATCAGCCAGTACGTCCATCACCACCACACCCTCCAGAACAGTCCGCACACGTGCAGTCACCACCCCACTACCATTTACACGTCCCCTGTGTCCTCTCCCAGTGTGTCTGTCACTCCCTCTTCCAAACCACACAAACGCAGGCACCCACCCACCCAACAGCCATCCACCTCACGACAGCCTCTGTCACAAGCACCTGCACCCAAAGACAGCACACTTGACTCTCCTACAACCACATCCTCTTCCTCCACTCCCATACCCACTACAACTACCCGTCCCTGTCTTTCTAAATTGATTTTCCTTTCCAACCTTGACCTCTTTCCAACAACTGACCCACCCCCTCCATCTCGTAAGAGTCCAACCAGCACCTCAGCCACCACAAGCCCTGCACCTACTAGGACCATCGTTCAGGGCTATTGGAGTCCACCAGCTCCTAGGGCAGGAACATCAGCCAGCAGCAAGGGGACAGCCAGCCCACCCCCTGGGAAAAGAGGCAAAAAAGTGAAGGGCCGGCACCACAGGCCTGAGACGGCTGCCCCCAAGGACACCAGCCTTGCACCGTCACCTGGCCCATCCACCAAGGGAGGCAAGGGCCCCAGAGATTCTTCCAAGGAGGGCAAGGGCCCCAGAGATTCGTCCAAGGAGGGCAAGGGCCCCAGAGATAGTTCCAAGGGAGGCAAGGGCCCCAGAGATTCGTCCAAGGAGGGCAAGGGCAGCAGGGCGAAGAAGTCCGGCAGCAGGCGAGCTGCCCAGGAGGGACCCACCAGCCCCATTTGGGGTGTGACGGAGGACACCCACGGGCCCAGGAGTCCAGCACAGGAGGGACCCGCAAGCGATAGGTCGGATGGCGACTGAGCGGGAATGATTGCCCAGATCTGGTTCCCTAGGAACACAAGACAAACACCGCTGAACAGGGCCCCGCCGTGAGAAGCACCACTGAACAGGGCCCCGCCGTGAGAAGAACCGCTGAACAGGGCCCCGCCATGAGAAGCACCGCTCCGCTGGGCCCCGCCGTGAGAAGAACTGCTGAACAGGGCCCCGCCGTGAGAAGAACCGCTCCGCTGGGCCCCGCCGTGAGAAGAACCGCTGAACAGGGCCCCGCCGTGAGAAGAACCGCTGAACAGGGCCCCGCCGTGAGAAGAACCGCTGAACAGGGCCCCGCCGTGAGAAGCACCGCTGAACAGGGCCCCGCCGTGAGAAGAACTGCTGAACAGGGCCCCGCCGTGAGAAGAACCGCTGAACAGGGCCCCGCCGTGAGAAGCACCGCTCCGCTGGGCCCTTCATCTCAAGCACCGCTCCGCTGGGCCCTGCCGTCTCTGCACCGCTCCGCTGGGCCCTTCATCTCAAGCACCGCTCCTCTGGGCCCCGCCGTCTCTGCACCGCTCCGCTGGGCCCTGCCGTCTCTGCACCGCTCCGCTGGGCCCTTCCTCTCAAGCACCGCTCCGCTGGGCCCTGCCATCTCTGCACCGCTCCGCTGGGCCCTTCATCTCAAGCACCGCTCCGCTGGGCCCCGCCGTCTCTGCACCGCTCCGCTGGGCCCTTCCTCTCAAGCACCGCTCCGCTGGGCCCTTCATCTCAAGCACCGCTCCGCTGGGCCCTGCCGTCTCTGCACCGCTCCGCCGGGCCCTTCATCTCAAGCACCGCTCTGCTGGGCCCCTCCGTCTCTGCACCGCTCCGCTGGGGCCTTCATCTCAAGCACCGCTCTGCTGGGCCCCGCCGTCTCTGCACCGCTCCGCTGGGCCCTTCCTCTCAAGCACCGCTCCGCTGGGCCCTTCATCTCAAGCACCGCTCCGCTGGGCCCTGCCGTCTCTGCACCGCTCCGCTGGGCCCTTCATCTCAAGCACCGCTCCGCTGGGCCCCGCCGTCTCTGCACCGCTCCGCTGGGGCCTTCATCTCAAGCACCGCTCCGCTGGGCCCCGCCGTCTCGGCACCGCTCCGCTGGGGCCTTCATCTCAAGCACCGCTGGCCCATTGGCAGGGCCGGATCTGTGTCGGGCAGGGCTTCACGAAGCACTCTGGGCACCATGCCTCCTCCATAACCAGTGGAGTCTGTAATCCACCAGATGGACTGTGGCTTTGCACTCCCCAGGATGATACAGTGGGCAATCCACCCACTGTAGAGACTTGTGAGACTGTGGCTTTGCACTCCCCAGGATGGTACAGTGGGCAATCCACCCACTGAAAAGACTTGTGAGACTGTGGCTTTGCACTCCCCAGGATGGTACAGTGGGCAATCCACCCACTGTAGAGACTTGTGAGACTGTGGCTTTGCACTCCCCAGGATGGTACAGTGGGAAATCCACCCACTGAAAAGACTTGTGAGACTGTGGCTTTGCACTCCCCAGGATGGTACAGTGGGCAATCCACCCACTGTAGAGACTTGTGAGACTGTGGCTTTGCACTCCCCAGGATGGTACAGTGGGCATGGAGGGCCCTCGTGGATCTGGCGTCGTGGACTCATGTGGCTGAGGTGCCCCCCCTTCCCTTCCCCCTGAGGTGCCTGTGGTTTTATTATCTGATGCCCCAGCAGTGTTCTCTCCAATGGAATCGGGTCTCGTGTGTGGGCTTTGCCCATGTGTTTATGCACATTGGCCCACGGACAATGGCATGTAGCCAATATGTGCTGGACTTTTGGACTATGTTCATATTCTTCATGTTGTGATTTATTTGTTTTAATAATCTAATATTTCACTTAAGTTCAAATATGCTTTAATATACTTCTACCGCTGAACAGGGCCCCGCCGTGAGAAGAACCGCTGAACAGGGCCCCGCCGTGAGAAGCACCGCTGAACAGGGCCCCGCCGTGAGAAGAACTGCTGAACAGGGCCCCGCCGTGAGAAGAACCGCTGAACAGGGCCCCGCCGTGAGAAGCACCGCTCCGCTGGGCCCTTCATCTCAAGCACCGCTCCGCTGGGCCCTGCCGTCTCTGCACCGCTCCGCTGGGCCCTTCATCTCAAGCACCGCTCCGCTGGGCCCCGCCGTCTCTGCACCGCTCCGCTGGGCCCTGCCGTCTCTGCACCGCTCCGCTGGGCCCTTCCTCTCAAGCACCGCTCCGCTGGGCCCTGCCATCTCTGCACCGCTCCGCTGGGCCCTTCATCTCAAGCACCGCTCCGCTGGGCCCCGCCGTCTCTGCACCGCTCCGCTGGGCCCTTCCTCTCAAGCACCGCTCCGCTGGGCCCTTCATCTCAAGCACCGCTCCGCTGGGCCCTGCCGTCTCTGCACCGCTCCGCCGGGCCCTTCATCTCAAGCACCGCTCTGCTGGGCCCCTCCGTCTCTGCACCGCTCCGCTGGGGCCTTCATCTCAAGCACCGCTCTGCTGGGCCCCGCCGTCTCTGCACCGCTCCGCTGGGCCCTTCCTCTCAAGCACCGCTCCGCTGGGCCCTTCATCTCAAGCACCGCTCCGCTGGGCCCTGCCGTCTCTGCACCGCTCCGCTGGGCCCTTCATCTCAAGCACCGCTCCGCTGGGCCCCGCCGTCTCTGCACCGCTCCGCTGGGGCCTTCATCTCAAGCACCGCTCCGCTGGGCCCCGCCGTCTCGGCACCGCTCCGCTGGGGCCTTCATCTCAAGCACCGCTCCACTGGGCCCTGCCGTCTCTGCACCGCTCCGCTGGGCCCTTCATCTCAAACACCGCTGGGCCCCGCCGTCTCTGCACCGCTCCGCTGGGCCCTTCCTCTCAAGCACCGCTCCGCAGGGCCCCGGCGTCTCTGCACCGCTCCGCTGGGCCCTTCCTCTCAAGCACCGCTCCGCTGGGCCCTGCCGTCTCTGCACCGCTCCGCTGGGCCCTTCATCTCAAGCACCGCTCCGCTGGGCCCCGCCGTCTCTGCACCGCTCCGCTGGGGCCTTCATCTCAAGCACCGCTCCGCTGGGCCCCGCCGTCTCGGCACCGCTCCGCTGGGGCCTTCATCTCAAGCACCGCTCCACTGGGCCCTGCCGTCTCTGCACCGCTCCGCTGGGCCCTTCATCTCAAACACCGCTGGGCCCCGCCGTCTCTGCACCGCTCCGCTGGGCCCTTCCTCTCAAGCACCGCTCCGCAGGGCCCCGGCGTCTCTGCACCGCTCCGCTGGGCCCTTCCTCTCAAGCACTGCTCCGCTGGGCCCCGCCGTCTCTGCACCGCTCCGCTGGGCCCTTCATCTCAAGCACCGCTCCGCTGGGCCCCGCCGTCTCTGCACCGCTCCGCTGGGCCCTTCCTCTCAAGCACCGCTCCGCTGGGCCCTGCCGTCTCTGCACCGCTCCGCTGGGCCCTTCATCTCAAGCACCGCTCCGCTGGGCCCCGCCGTCTCTGCACCACTCCGCTGGGGCCTTCATCTCAAGCACCGCTCCGCTGGGCCCCGCCGTCTCTGCACCGCGCCGCTGGGCCCTTCCTCTCAAGCACCGCTCCGCTGGGCCCTTCATCTCAAGCACCGCTCTGCTGGGCCCTGCCGTCTCTGCACCGCTCCGCTGGGCCCTTCATCTCAAGCACTGCTCCGCTGGGCCCCGCCGTCTCTGCACCGCTCCGCTGGGGCCTTCATCTCAAGCACCGCTCCGCTGGGCCCCGCCGTCTCGGCACCGCTCCGCTGGGGCCTTCATCTCAAGCACCGCTGGCCCATTGGCAGGGCCGGATCTGTGTCGGGCAGGGCTTCACGAAGCACTCTGGGCACCATGCCTCCTCCATAACCAGTGGAGTCTGTAATCCACCAGATGGACTGTGGCTTTGCACTCCCCAGGATGGTACAGTGGGCAATCCACCCACTGTAGAGACTTGTGAGACTGTGGCTTTGCACTCCCCAGGATGGTACAGTGGGCAATCCACCCACTGAAAAGACTTGTGAGACTGTGGCTTTGCACTCCCCAGGATGGTACAGTGGGCAATCCACCCACTGTAGAGACTTGTGAGACTGTGGCTTTGCACTCCCCAGGATGGTACAGTGGGAAATCCACCCACTGAAAAGACTTGTGAGACTGTGGCTTTGCACTCCCCAGGATGGTACAGTGGGCAATCCACCCACTGTAGAGACTTGTGAGACTGTGGCTTTGCACTCCCCAGGATGGTACAGTGGGCATGGAGGGCCCTCGTGGATCTGGCGTCGTGGACTCATGTGGCTGAGGTGCCCCCCCTTCCCTTCCCCCTGAGGTGCCTGTGGTTTTATTATCTGATGCCCCAGCAGTGTTCTCTCCAATGGAATCGGGTCTCGTGTGTGGGCTTTGCCCATGTGTTTATGCACATTGGCCCACGGGACAATGGCATGTAGCCAATATGTGCTGGACTTTTGGACTATGTTCATATTCTTCATGTTGTGATTTATTTGTTTTAATAATCTAATATTTCACTTAAGTTCAAATATGCTTTAATATACTTCTATTTTAATGATCATTTTATTTTGTCTTTGAATTATTCCGGGGGGTTTGGGGGGTGTAAATCTGACTTGTTGCTCTGCATTGGTGTGTGGGGATTTGGGGGGGGGGTGTCGCGTATGTGTGTGCCCGTAATCTTTTCTCCTCCCCCCTCCCCTGTGTCGTAGGTGCAGTACTCACCGTTGTCTCCTGCGGCGGCGTTCGTGCTCCTGGTAGAGGAGCAGGTAGACAATCGTTGGTAGGATGTTTAATTCGGGTTCCATGCTGTCCAGATTCCTCGTGGAGTGTATAGAGGTGAGCGTTTTCCCGTTCGTGATCTGTTTCCGCCGTGTTTTTATCGGCGGGGCTCCCGCCCCGGAAAAGGTGGCGGATTGGTGGGTCGTAATAGGGTGGGTGGTACATTGTCTGCCGCCTGTCTGTTGGCGGTGACCGCCGCGCTGTTTGTTTGCCCCGCCGTGGCGGTCGGAGTGTTAAAGTGGCGGGCTGTGTTGGCGGTTCCCGCCAGGGTCAGAATTCAATTTTTTTGACCGCCTGCCTGTTGGCGGGTTGGCCGCCGCTTTAACACCGACCGCCAGGGTTGGAATGACCCCCTATATCTGCACTAGGTATAATGTATGCAAGGTAGGCGTTCTGTCAGGAAAAGCAATGCAGAACTGACACAGTGAAATTTACAATATTTCACTGCGTCGTTCTGTGACTTCACTGCACCAGAATTTTAACGCCTGCTCAGAACAGGTTTTAAACTGATGCAGGAATTTTCTCTATGGGATCCCTCTTCGCATTGCATGAGAAGCATTATTATTTTTTTACGCTAGTGCAGCAATGTATGAGTTTAGCACCACAGATGCATCAGAATTTTTGACGCATGGGTGAAAACATGCACCATTGAGCTCTGTATTGTAAATATAGTGCATCCATGGCATTATTAGGGTGTTGTGGGGAAACACAAGAAATCTGATGCATTGGAGCCAATGCGTCAGATTCTTGTAAATGAGGCCCTTAGTTCAAACTTAGAAATCATCACCAAAACTTCGTTCAGCTGCTCCTCGATGATGACACATCCTCAGACTCCACCGGCTGCTTTGCTCAGCTGGACATGACCTTCTCAGA